>NC_046323.1:27173361-27808937 GCF_009819535.1 Lacerta agilis
TTTAAACAACTTCCAAGTCCACCACCTCCCGAGGGAGTCTGTTCCACAGTTGAACAGCTCTTCCTGTCCGAAAGTTATTCCTGATGTTTCATCAGAATCTCCTTTCTTGTAACTTGAAGCCATTTGTTTGGGTCCTAGCCTTCCCTGTGACAGCCCCTTTAGATATTTGAAGATGGCTATCATATCTCCTCTCAGTCTCTTCTTTCCAGGCTAAACACACCCAACTCCCTCAACTGCTTTTCATAAGGCTTGGTTTCCAGACCCTTGATCATCTTGGTTGCCTTCTTAAACTGTGGGGGCCAGAACTGGACACAGTATTCCAGGTATGGCCTGACCAAAGCAGAACAGTGTGGGATTAGCTTTTTTTAAAAAAAACCGCATTAGCCTTTTTTGCTGCTGCATCACACTCATGTTAAGCTTGTTGATTTAGCATAAGATCACTGGATCCTTTTCACATGTACTACTAACATGAAGTTGATTAGCACCTGGAAAGCTCTGCTTTGCCAGGTGATACGTCCTCTCCCTTCTGAGTTCCTTTGGAGAACGGATGGGATATAAATTTAATAAACAAATAAACCCCTCATAGTTTGTTCCCGCTCAACACACTGCACCACAGAGCATTCTCACCTTTACTTTCCAACATTTTGTTTACAGCACACAGTTTGTCTCTCACTGAACAAATGTGCGAAAGGCGTGATCTTTACTAACTACCGGTATGATTCTATTATTCTTTAAATAGACACTTCCCTTTAACTTGCCATTACTGCCTGAAGAAAACCACAACTGTGAGAAGCATCTAGTCTGTATAAACAAGCAGCAAGCTGAGTTTTCTTCAGTACAGCTCCCCTTGACTGTCTCAAAATCCAAGAACCCAATGTTAGCAGAACATTAAGCAGCAGCTGAGACAACACTCAAGCTATTTAGAGCACTTGCATTGTTCCGTGATCAAATCTCATGATCGTGTTATGATGAAACAATCTTTACGAGCTAAGTGGCCAGAATTAAAACCGTGTTTCATATTCTACCGAGCAGAAATCAGAATGGGCTGGTGGCGGATAAACTGCAACTGTACGAAGTCTGCCTAATTTACTTCCAGTTCTTGTTTTGCAACGGCTTTCCCCCAAAGTATTTTGCAAAATGGATGTCAGCAGCTAGCTTAGACAGGACATGCACAACAATGCCAAACTGCTTCAGAGCCCTAGGAGCCCTCGTTGCTATAAAAGCCCTCCACAAACTTTCAATTATTGTGTTTCCATTTGAACAAGACGGGAAATGAACTGTTCCACAGCTCTGTCTTGCAAAGGAAAGGACAGATTCAAATTCCATTAAACTCAGCGCGCTTGGTCTTCAACTGATTCAAAGGGATCAAGGGACAGTCAAGCAAATTGGATAAGAAGCGAGAGGGACGGGTCTATTTCCAAACTGTCTCAATGGCATTTACACAAGATCTGGCTCTGTCTTCTAGGAATAGAAAGGAAGAGAGTGTTTACTTCCTACCCCCCCAAACATGTTTAAGGTCCTGAGAGAAGCAAGCATTGTATACTAAAGAGTGGCCAAAGCAACATTGCCTAAAAGCTTTCCAGTGCTAAGGAAGATCCCTTCTGCATCAAAGCTTTAGATGGTTCCTGTTTCCAGATATTAATAAGCACATCTCCAAAGCACAAGGAAATTCCTATTCTGTTTCTGATGGCTATTTTGACTCCAGGGAACAAGAGGAAGCTGCCTTGACGTTATAAGAGAGAGAAAAAACTGCCGTCGTTTTCAGAGTTATGTAACAAGCCTAATAGAGCAAACAAGGATCCCCGTCAAAAATGTGGATTATTGGTCCAAAAAAGCTACATGTATTTGACTTGTCTTTAAAAAATCTCGTTCGCACTGTTAAAAATACATGGAAGAATTTAAGGCCTCGTCTCATGGGTCGTGAATGCCAACAAAAAGCACTTTGAATGGGGCACAAATGCCATTGCACAAGATGATCATGACAACTTGTGATGTGTCCATGTAACAAGCTGACCTGATGTCTCCATTGGGGCAGATAAATCATTTTAGTCCCTGGACTTATTGGTCTTGCAGGGGTGGGGGGAGTGAGTGAGGGGGAACGAAGCACACACTGTTTCATGCTTTACAATTGCTTCTACACTCCTTAAGAGTGTTACAGCAAAAACACCCTTAGCTAACTCTTTTTAAAAGAAGAAGAAGAAGAAGAAGAAGAAGAAGAAGAAGAAGAAGAAGAAGAAGAAGAAGAAGAAGAAGAAGAAGAAATTCTCTGAGCATGTGCCCAGTTGTAGGTCCAGAGTGTAGCCTGCCAAATGGTGAAATGTGGGGCAGCCCCATGGCCATTATGGCAGCCATGAAGCCACCCCAGAGCCAGTTGCCTTGGCATGGATGTCGATGTCCCCCCAAACCAGCAGTCTGGGAGTCCTCAACACCACATCTCAAGACCAGCTCAATAAAAGCATGAAGTGATCCAGTAGCAAGGATTGCCAGCATAAAACACAAATGCTGGAAGTACCGGAAAAGAAAAGATGCTGAGGGCAGGGAAGAACCTTTAACTCTTTTTATAGTTCAGTAAAGAAAATCTACACAGTCAGGGCCAGATTTAGGTTTGATGAGGCCCTAAGCTACTGAAGGTAATGGGGCCCTTTATATGTCCAGCTCTCCTTTGTCAACAACCAATTGTCGCTGTTTTTTGTGTTGAATATATGCTATATGGTAATTTATGGACCTAATAGGTATCTAAAGCCATTTGCACATGCAGAATGTAGGCACCCTATATATAGAAATGAGCAAAACCAGTGATATTTTAGGGAGCAGGCTAGCAGGTGGGGCCCATTACTTACATCATAGGAGCCTACACAACATAAAACACTGTTGCTGTGTGTAGGTTGTTTTTTTATCTTATATTTTGGAAATGTACATCCAGGTTTTTTTTTCACCCTTTAAACTTTTTTGGGCCCCCAAGAGAGTGGGGCGCTAAGCTATAGCTTGTTTAGCTTATACATAAATCCGGCACCACACACTGTGAACACCTTTGTCGTTCCCCTGCAGTAAGCACTGAATGGACTCGAGGCTTAGAGACAAACAGCAACTGCTGACACAGCCTTTCGTTTGCGTGAGAGCTTTTGGTGCACGTGATGTGCTTTTCAGGGGAAACCACCTTTATACTCATTCATGGAGTTGTGAAAAAAAATTCAGCAGCCTGGCGAATGCTGTGTCTACAGTGTGCTTCCATACGCATGGGGCAGATAACACTCATTTGTGGCAGGATCGTTTCCCCTTTGTTTTTAGATGCATGCATCCTATTGCCTTTATGTGACATGAACTTTTACACACCTGCATGTCTGCTCATGTGTGGGCTGAGTGCGTATGTGCCTGCATTTCTGTGTGGTGTGTTGGAGTGACAGCTGTGGCCATGCCCACTTCAGCCACGCCCACTTTTGCTTTGGCCACACCTTCTGTGTGGGCATGTGCCCACTCTGGGAAGTTGGCTGTAAATAAGAGTTCTCTGGCCAAAAAACGTTGCCAACCCCCATATGCAGTAGGGCATCTGATCCAAACCCATCTTTATATGCTGTATCAAACGACATGTTCAAATCTCCAAATGTGCTACACAAATTCATGCCTCAAGAGGCATACCTAGTTGGATGAAGGATGCCCATTCTGCTCCAGAAGCCATTAACTATCATTGAAATCGGAAGCCCAAGTGAAATTATTCTGTGAGCGCACATCAACTTCCATCTGTTTCTAGCCTGTTCCTCTGATTTCACATACTGTGTGCTCAAAGCCTGTTTCTCTACCCCATGCTGGTACAGGTGTTGTGAAGCATCTCATGTGAGACACAGTTCGTAGAATCATAGAGTTGGAAGGGACCACGAGGGTCATCTAGCTTAACCCCCTGCGATGCAGGAATCTGAGCTATCCCGGATCTTTCACACCATAACAGCGCAGATTCTGCAACCAGGCCCGTTTGTCTTCTCTGAAGGAAGTTCTTCTTTCATTCTCATGGTATTAACATTTTTTTTTTTTTTTGCTAATTTCCCCCTACAGTATTTGAATACAGATTGATGGTTTTGATTATATCATTTTTAGCAAAACACTCCTGAGTGCCATTAGATGTGGGAGTGTATTATATAGAGAAAACCATCCCTTGCTGCACTTGTATGTATGTATGTATGTTTATTATTATCATTATTATTATCATCATTATTGTTATTATTATTTACAATTATTACATTCACTGTGCTAAAGAAGAGGATGAGATTTATCCTTCTGCAATAGAGAACCCTACTGGCACTAGAATAGCAGCAATGAGCATAATACAATCCATGTATCTGCAGAGGGTTCTGTGGTTTTCGCCTCATTATTTGCACCTCAGTTCCTCAACACTCTGGGCAACGCCACTTGGCAGGTAGAAACCCAAAGGTTCTGGTTTTATATGCATTGACAGTTGCAACTCCAGTGTTGCTATAGGTGGTGACTGAGAGCGCCGTCCCTTTTGCAGGCTTTTTCCCTGCTGCCTGCTGGCCTGTTGCTGCATCTCAATATCTCTCTCAATGGAAACAGCTGCGCTTGGCGTTTTCTGCCTCAGACTAGATGCAGCTTTTCTTCTGTCCTGGGCCTGCTTCTGGGCTGCCTGGAAAGCAGGGAGGAAATGTCACAAAAGGTCAACATCCATATCTAGGAAAGCCTGCCTAATTTCGTTCTCCCTCACACACACAACACTATAACTCACGGGCATTCAATAAAGCAAAAATTTGGGCAGATCGAGGACATACAAAACGCTACACTACTTCACACAGTTCAACTATGGAACTCACTCCCGCAAGAGGCAGTGGTGGCCACCAACTTGGAAGGATTTAAAAGAGCAACGGACACATTCATGGAGGAAATGGCTACCAACCAGCCGCAATGCTTGTTCCTCTTCCTCCACAGCTGGAGGCAGTAATGCTTCTGAATACTGGTTGCTGGAAACCACAGAAAGAAGAAGTTCTCATGTGCTCAGTTCTGGCTTGCCAGCTTCCTATAAGGCCACTGTGAGAACAGGAAGCTGGACAATGCAGAGGGCTCTCCATATGTTCTTATTTATATGACCCATGAAGGCTGTAGGTGTGTTCCTGGAGCATATTGCTCACTTATTCTCAGTGGAGGCTTGTCCATTAGGGCAAGTTGGGTGAGTCCATTAGGGTCAGTCTGTCCTCAGTCAGCCCCCATCCGCCCGTCTTCTTAGTTAGAACCAATCAGGAGATGGCACTGCCTGTCATTGGCTCTGACTCTACCTACTGCTGGTCTACCGGTCTTCCGCCCCACCAGTCCCGAGGACAACTAGCCACCACAACAACTTCTATCCCAACTTTCCTTCAGTTCCTCCCCTGATGTGGGGAACCTGTGGCTCTCTGTGTGTTGAATGGAACTGGTGGCAGTTGTCTAAATATTCTCTGTACTTTATACCATAAGAGTTCCTTAGAGGGGAATGAACCAGTTTAAAACTGGGTTGCTAGATTTCCTAAAGGCAACTTACCTCTTTCAACCACAGCTGGCTTAGCGTTTCTTCTACACGTTCCAGAAAGGCACTGTGTGCAGCTCGCTGGCTTCTGTGCCTCTGAAGACAAAATAATTAAAATAATATAAGAAAACTACTGGTGGGCATGGTTTTAACCAAATGGGGATTCACGGATATCAAACATCTTAAAACGAAAGGGCCTTGCTCTGCAGCTAGGCTTTATAACAGAAGCATAGCCTGAAGGGAAGATACATGACATTTACTGGCAAAAAAAGGCTTTAGCTGCAATAACTGAATACCCATCCACATTGAATATCACACAGACACCCATTTACTAGTGAGGATATGTACTCAGCCTGTTTCAAGTGTTTTTAATGCTAGTGCTTCTCAGTCACCAAATATGATGGGAGCTTGTCAAAAAACTTTTCCGAGCAGGCCTATCTCCAGATATAAGCCTAATAATAATAATAATAATAATAATAATAATAATAATAGTTGTTTTATTATTTATACCCTGCCCATCTTGCCACTCCGGGCAGCTTGCAGCATATCTAAAAACATAATAAAAACATTTATCATTAAAAACCTCCCGATACAGGGCTGCCTTCAGATGTCTTCCACAAGTTGCATAATTCTTTATCTCCTCCTTGACATCTGAGGGGAGGGTGTTCCACAGGGAGGGTGCCACTACTGAGAAGACCCTCTGCCTGGTTCCCTGTAACTTCACTTCTCGTAATGAGGGAAGACCCTTAGAGGAGGACCTCAGTGTCTGGGCTGAGTGATGGGGGTGGAGACGTTCCTTCAGGCATTCAGTACATGGCTGACATGAACATGCAAGGGGTTTGGGGAGAGCAGGTGTGAGCAAACTAGCTCTATGCCATCCCAGTCATTCTCCATTTGCCTGGGAATAAGCGCCACTGAATTCAACAGGGTTTACATCAGAGCAGACATGGTTCGTACTGGGGTGTTAGCAATCCATTTATGTAACGGTGGTGGCAATGTTTGTGTTTTGACGCTATTTTTCCTGCAGTGCAGTTTCTTGGCAAAGCCGAAGTTCCCGAAAGCCTCCATGATGTGTGCTTCGTTTCAAGCCATTGAAGTCCCTTCAACAACAACAGGAAGTGCCTCATCCAATCATCCATACAGAGGACTGGCAAGATTTGTAACTGTGATATGATTTTGCACAATGCCTAAAAATATGCCATGTGGTTTTTTTTTAATTTAAAAAATCAAGCTGAACGTAAAGGAACAAAAAGAGAGAGGAAGAAATAAAATAACAGATAGCATAGGCTGGGGGCAGCAGTAAACATCTGAACTTACAGGAGGGACAGGATAACGTACAGGGCACCCTAACCAACTGTGAATGATGGTGGGTCGGAGGGGTCCACTCTGAATCACACTAGGCCAGGCATAGGCAAACTCGGCTCTCCAGATGTTTTTGACCTACAACTCCCATGATTCATAGCTAACAGGAACAGTGCTCAGGGATGATGGGAATTGTAGTCCCAAAACATCTGGCAGGCCAAGTTTGCCTATGCCTGCACTAGGCAGGTGCATAGCCTAGGAGACTCCAGAAGGCAGCGCTTGCTCTTTCCTCCCTAGGGGAGGGAGGAGACCAGCAGCACCTCCTATTAGCCAAGAGACCACTATAGAGTTGGCATGGGGGGGGGCTACCAAGGAGGCAGCAGATCCAGCTTCCAAGGAGCGCACCACAGCTGTCGCTGCCACTGAAGCAGTAGCAGTGGGCAATGCATGCCTTGGAAGCCATATCTGTTGTCCCTGTGAATTCTGCCACCCAAGCCAATCACCTCACCTTGCCTCATAGGTGGGCTGGCCCTGCTTTGCAAGAAAAATCTCTGCCCGTTATTTTCTATGTGGCTCTAAAAAGTTGCTAGACCAGGTTCTGCATCCGAAAGTTGGATTCTGTGCTGCCCAGCAAATGCTGGCACATGAATACAGGCATCTGTGATTATACCTACTTCGTGTAGCATCTAAACAAATCAGGAACAAATCCAAGCATTCACCATAAATGACGTAATCTTAGTATGTTATTACCTAAAGTGACTAAAAATTCGTAACTGATATCTTCGTAGCTACAATCCAAAACTTTGTATGTGCTTATGGGCATCCTCACCCAATGTCAGGGAGGTGCCCCCATTCCATATGGGGCATCAATGGGGAACCTGTGGTCATCTAGAGGTTTTTGGATTCCATCAGCCCTGGCCAGCATGGCCAAAGTTCAGGAATTATGGGAATTGTAGTTTGGAAACATCTGAAGGGTCAAAGGTTCCTTATCCCCAATACAGCGTATCTATATCAGGGGATCAGATGGAAGCCTTACTGGTTACAATGGACTTTTTCCCCACATGTATTAGTGCTTATAATTTAAGATAATTTGCAGCTCAAGCGATATTAAACAGGAGGCAAGATTCTCCATATGCTATTACACTATTTGCCAACATGCATTTGAATCTCCAAGACTAGCTCAGGAAAATCACGCCTCCCACATTCTGAAATGGCTCTGGGTTGTTTCCATTTAAAACAACACAAGAGTCATTCATGCCTCATTAGGAAAAGTCTACAATTTGTCAGAAAGCCCAAGTCGCTTCTGATCCCTGGAAAACTGGGTGAATCTGAACCTGTTCCTTTCAGCCTGCAATGTAGCCAATGTATCCAAAGTTCTATATTTTTTGTTTTTTCTCATATATATAAACAAAGTATCCCCATATCTGATGGTGTAAAGCAACACACTGTCATTCATGGCATTTTGCAAGAGAAACAGTTACAGCTTTCAAACAAAACTATAAATAGCAGCAGGCCTACAAATATCTTCCTCTTCTACCTGTGACAACCTGTTTATGAGACAGGCATTTAAAAAAACAACCCACAGCCTGTCTTCTAATTATATCACCTTAGAATCTGGCTAGCTATCGGCTTTGCAGAAACTCCCAAGTGCTCCAGCAAAGCAACGCCCTTATTTTTCTTTTAAAAACACACACACATTCAGAGCACCCACAGATTTCTATTCCAAATATAAGCTCAGTGCAAGAAGATGTGAAGAAGGGAAGGGATTATAGAGTGTTGTACTAACTGTGAAGGAAACAGGTTTAGTAGGCCAAGGCTCCTTTGGCAGAAGTAACTTCGAATCCCACTTGAGATCTTGAGGCTTGTAGCAGGTGTTGAATCTTTCCTTGGATCTGGGTCCCCCCCTTTCTTCTGCAAGAGGATGGAGTCCGTGGACTGAAGAGGGACAGCAAACAAAAGGCAGTTTGTGCTCAGAATCCGTATTGTGCATTGCTGCTGACAGGGAAAGGATTTGAAAGGGCATGCAGCACAATCCTATGGTGTTTACTTGGGAGTAAGTCCCACAAGAGCCAATGGGACTAATAGAATTGCAGCCAAAGCAACTAGCCAGTTTTAGGGGAGCCACCAGCAACTGTAAGGGGTACCACAACAATTATGCAGAAGAGAGAATGAGAGGTGGGGGTTTGTGTGTGCCAATTTTTAGCGTTGCACAGGGTGACACAAAAATTTGAGAGCCCAATGCCTGCCACTGTAACTATTACTAGATTTTGGGAAGATTTATTAAAGGGTGCGATGTCGGATTACTGGTCTGAAAGTGCCTGGTTATTAGCTTTAGTAGAAAAACGTACATATAAATTGAAAGTAACCAGGGGACAGCCAGGGGCCTTCTCTGTACTCTTGTCAGTGCCTGGTGAAAGAGTTTCATTTAGGCAAGCCTACCAAGGGACATGGGTGGCGCTGTGGTCTAAACCACTGAGCCTAGGGCTTGCCGACCAGAAGGTTGGCGGTTCGAATCCCCACGACAGGGTGAGCTCCCATTGTTCGGTCCCAGCTCCTGCCCACCTAGCAGTTCGAAAGCACATCAAAGTGCAAGTAGATAAATAGGTACTGCTCCGGCGGGAAGGTAAATGGTGTTTCTGTGCACTGCTCTGGTTCGCCAGAAGCAGCTTAGTCATGCTTATCACATGACCCGAAAGCTGTACACTGGCTCCCTTGGCCAATAAAGCAAGATGAGCGCTGCAAACCCAGGGTCGTCCGCAGCTGGACCTAATGGTCAGGGGTCCCTTTACTTTTACCAAGATAGTTAGAACATCGATATATGTTATATTCTGGGGTGGGGTTTTGTTTTGTTTTGTTTTGATTTGATTTGCTTATTGGAGTGTTCCCCCCCACAAAAAATGTTTTAAATAGTTGTTTTTAACAAATTTTTTACTGATAATTCCATTGTTTTACTCGTTTTGCAAACCGTCTTAAAATTATTTGCTTTTATAATCAAGTGCCATGTATATCTTAATAAATAAAGAATCAGCGGCCAGAGTTGCACCAGACACACCATACACCTGTGCCTCTTGCTGTATCCCATTTACCTAACAGGTGGACACATGTTCGCATGAAGTTTTGTAAATGCAACAGCAGATGTTCGGCCTTCTGCCGAGTTTGGTGCTCCATAGATCGCAACCAGTTAGCGTAGATGTTCCATTTTGAACTCGTCTATCAGTGCCACTTACACATTCTCCAGAGCACCCAGCACATTGCTAAATGGCAGCAGCATGGTCAAATATGGCAAGAGAAATTCAAGTGGGGTATATACGAACAAAAGAGGAAGATTTGGACTGCCCTAGCCAAGCTTCACAATCACCCATTTGTAATGATATGTTGACTTTTGAGTGTTATAAACAATCAAATGAGAATCTTAGCCTTAATGTTTTGTGTTATAAATATGCCAGAAACTAACCTTTATTACTATTGTTCCCTAAAGGAAATAATGGCTGTTGTGAGGGCCAACTACTTAATGAAGATTAATACTATCAGAGTCTAATAATAATAATAATAATAATAATAATAATAATAATAATAATTATTATTATTATTATTATTATTATTATTTTTGTTGTTGTTGTTGTTGTTGTTGTTGTTGTTACTCCACCCATCTGACTGGGTTTCCCCAACCACTCTGAGAGGCTCCCAACAGAATATTAAAAACACAATACAACATCAAACATTTAAAACCAACCTAAACAGGGCTGCCATCAGATGTCTTCTAAACCTCAGATAGTTGTTTTTCTCTTTGACATCTGATGGGAAGGCATTCCACAGGGCGGGCGCCACTACCAAGAAGGCCCTCTGCCTGGTTCCCTGTAACTTCACTTCTCACAGTGAGGGAACCGCCAGAAGGCCCTCAGAGCTGAACGATGGGGGTTTAAAGGCCGAGGCCGTTTAGGGCTTTAAACGTCAGTGCCAGCACTGTTAATTGTGCTTGGAAACATGCTGGGTGCCAATTGCAACCTTATTTAACTTCCTGGATAGCTCAGCAGGGAGTTGTACTACATGATCCTTGGGATCCCTTCCAACTCTATGAGTCTATGGTTCTATTATTTCTTACAGGGATAAGGAGTCTTTTTCAGCTTATGGGGGCCACATTGTCTTGTGGGCAACCTTCTGAGGGCTGCAGGCCTGTGGTAGGCAGGGCCAGCAGCAAAAGTGGGTAGAGCAGCAGACATTAATATTACTTTTATAGAATCATAGAATTTTAGAGTTGGAAGGGACCCTGGGAATCATCTGATCCAACCTCCTGCAATGCAGGAATAGGCAGCTGTCTCATGTGGGGATCGAACCTGCAACCTTGGCATTATCAGCACCACTCTCTAACCAGAAGAAGAAAAAGAAGAGGAGGAGGAGGAGTTTGGATTTGATATCCTGCTTTATCACTACCCAAAGGAGTCTCAAAGCGGCTAACATTCTCCTTTCCCTTCCTCCCCCACAACAAACACTCCCCCAAGGTCACCCAGCAGCTGCATGTGGAGGAGCGGGCCGCAAACCCGGTTCCCCAGATTACGAGTCTACTGCTCTTAACCACTACACCACACTGAGCTATCCAGTGCAATTATACTGTAGGCTGCTAGACAGTATATAGTATATCAACTCATACACCCCTATCTATCCTCCACCCAAGTAAGAAGCATTATCAGATTTCAAGGATATATTTCAGCCAGGCAAGGAGGGTGCAAAGTAGGACCAGGAGGAGGAAGCACAGCCTAGAGAGAGTCTTGAGAGCCACATCCCACACCACACCCTACGCCCAGCACAACACAACACAACACAAGCTTCCCAATCCAATTTATTACTATGAGAACACGATGTTCAAACTATAACGTTCATCTGATGCACAAAACAGGTGTCACACCTACCTCTGAAGATCAGCGAGGACTTACCTTTGCTTAAACACTGGGATTTCAACTTTAGATTCAGAGGGTCTCTGGCATAGCTGGTCACAAAATTTGGTCTATCTGTCTCATACTGCACGGGGGAAAACATGGAGAGGGAACACCTGGATTTGCTGGCAAACAACTTGGGAGCAATGCTTTGGCACTTGTCATTCTTACTGCCCATTCACAGCGGCTTCCTTATGGACACAGCAAACAGGGTTATTTTATTTTATTTTGCCATGCTTCTAATTTTTTTAGGTTTGTCAAGTTTTTTTTTACCTCCTGCTGTGGCACTGTACATTTAAAGCAAAGGCTATACAGATGGATATACACCACACATTTAAAACACATGACTTCCCCCAAAGAATCCTGGGAACTGTAGTTTATCTTTCACATTATGACAACTCCCAGCATACTCACAAGCTACAGCTCCCAGGATTCTTTGGGTGGGAAGTCATGTGTTTTGAATATACAGTGTGTACATAGCTTTAATAAGTGAGATGTTCTACATTTCTTTCATGCTGCTGTTTTTAATAGATTTATATCCCATAAAGGTAAAGGTAAAGGGACCCCTGACCATTAGGTCCAGTCGCGGACGACTCTGGGGTTGCGGCACTCATCTCGCTTTATTGGCTGAGGGAGCCAGCGTACAACTTCCAGGTCATGTGGCCAGCATGACTAAGCTGCTTTTGGCAAACCAGAGCAGCACATGGAAATGCCATTTACCTTCCCGCCAGAGCGGTACCTATTTATCTACTTGCACTTTGACGTGCTTTCGAACTGCTAGGTTGGCAGGAGCAGGGACTGAGCAATGGGAGCTCACCCCGTTGCAGGGATTCGAACCTCCGACCTTCTGATCGGCAAGCCCTAGGCTCTGTGGTAATATTTTGTTTTATTTATTAATGTTACTAGGGTGGAGTTTTTTCTCTTTTTTGTATTGTTGTGTTTCAGTTTCGAGGCCACACCGGGGTCCTTTTATGGCACTACAGTGGTACCCTGGTTTAAGAACAGCTTAGTTTATGAACAACTTGGATTAAGAACGCTGCAAACCTAGAAGTAGGTGTTTTGGTTTGTGAGCTTTGCCTTGGAATCAGAACATGTTCTGTTTCCTGTTGAGTGTGTTCCATTTGTAAACTGAGTCCTCTGCTGCTATGGGAAAGCACACCTTGGTTTAAGAACGCTTTGGTTTAAGAACGGACTTCTGGAACGGATTAAGTTCGTAAACCAAGGTACCACTGTAGTCTTCAACTAGTGCGTAGCAGCCTGATTCAAGCTGGGTGGCAACAGGAGCACTCTGCAAATATGTGGTAAAAGACTAAGAAACGGGTCTCCAAATGCATGTTTCGGTTAAAAGTGGGTCATGGGTCTGAAAAGGTTGAAGACACTTATTTTAGCAGATTGCAAGGTAGGGTAGAGATTCTCTAAAATAAATAAACAAACAAGAAGTGATCCTGGAACAGGACAGAGCTCATTTCTTGCCACACACTCAGTTGTTAAACTGCTCAGCTAACATCAATAAAACTGATCTGTAAACTTCTGAGGCTCTCAAAAGTCAACAGAAGACACACAGCTGTCGTTAATAATATACAGTCACTTCCTGGTTTTAAGGCAGGAATAAGTTATCCAGTAAGTTTATCAAGGAAATGCTAATCTTAGCTTTTCAAAGCACCTCAGATAATCATCTCCGTATACACATTTCTTAACCGGTTCTGCTAGTAAACACCTGCCCTTTGTTAATACCATAAGGTTCACATGTGCCTGCATAAGCAGGGCTGTCTTTCAATGAAAAAAAACTTTTAAGTCAGGTCTGAGGACCAATTTCTGCTTGGGGAAACATTTCAAGCAACCTGCTGCATGCTAGCGGTACATGAGATGAGAAGAAAAAGTAGGAGAGCAACAAAACTAAAGTTTACTAGTACCTTTGTATAGTAGGCTACTTCCTACACGTATTCATGCACCCTTCTCAGTCCTCCATTGAAGTAAGGGCTGAAGAACATATTCCAGCCAGCCAGAAACACTCATAGGGACGTAGGAAGCTGCCTTCTGTTGAGGAAGACCATTGGTCCATCTAGCTCGGAACTGCCCTACACCTCTCTGCATCCTCCATCCAGGCATGGAAGAGGCCTTGTTCAAGGACTCATTCTGGCCAGGCAAAACACTCAAGAAGGTTGCAGATCCAGTGAGGGGTTTGGGCCTGGGAAGGGGCGAGACCTAGGAAGAGTCCTGAGAACCAGCTGGAAAGGCCTCCTGTCCTAGCTGCGATCTTAAAAGTTCAGTGCGATAAAAGTAATGATATTGATAAAAAAAAACCACAGGGGAGGGTTAACCTGTTAATTTGTGTTGTGGTCGAATGGAGAAAAACAATGAAATGCATTAGAAATGGCTGTAGTGGACATTAATGTGCCTCTGTAAAAGAATTTAAGTCTCATGAAAAAAGTCAAATCTATCCAGCCACCAACAGAATACTGTGACTGAAGGTGAATATTCCAATTGTTTAAAAGTTCCTGAAGAGCCCTGAGGCTCCAAAGACATTTTTCAAAAGGCTAATATAACCACATAAGCCAACTACACTATAAGGAAAAGGTAAATGTGAGCCACATCACTGAATTCATTTGACCAAAGCATTCGTTGCAATAGTGCCATCTTGTGGAGACACTAAATTCTGTTGCTTGTGTGTGTATGTGTGTGTACTTTATAGACACACCAAAGAGAGATGATGTAGCTTCTGTGTTATGCAGGTAGGGATAGGCGAAACTGTCAATTTAGGGTTCTCTCATTTTCTCATATTTATTTTGGTTCTTCACATTAGTTTGAAAATTCACATTAGAAAATTCATCAGTATTGTAGCATACAATCTTGCCCAATATTGACATTTTTGCAAAGCAGTATTCCCATTGTATGTTATTTCCCCTCATGCTTCTATATGCATGCTTTCCTCTAGTACATGCCTTTTGGACATATTCCTTGGCCGGAGAAGCACACTGCAAAATTTGGAGAAATGCAAATTTCAAAGGATGGCTGTGTTTCGATTCACGTATTATTTCGGGAAGTGTGAACTAGGTAGGTTCACCCTTTGAGGAGAACAGAATCAAGCCCCCCACCCCCCCATCCCATCCCTATGTGTAAAGGCAGAAGGAAAACGAAGCTTTAATGGTAGATTTCTAGGTGAGTCGAGGTAGATCGCAAGAGTTTCTGACTTCTGGCTCCTTAAGAAAAGCAACAAATGAAAATCTGTGCCTCTCTCACTGCTGAAATGAAGAAAACTAGTGGGGGACAGACCAGGACTGAATTTCTATGAGAAACCCACCCTGGTGATAAAAACAAATTTCTGAGCCGAGTATGTTCTCAGAAGTACCCTTTAGCCTCTTCCAATTCTATATGTACATCTCTCCAACTGAACCACTGTGCAAACACTTGGCTCCAAATTGTAGATCTTAGAACTCTGGCGGTACCTCAGAAGTCGAACATTCGGAAACCAAGGTGTGGCTTCCGATTGGCTGCAGGAAGTTCCTGCAGCCAATCGGAAGCTGCGTACGCCACGTTGGACGTTCAGGTTCCAAAGAACGTTTGCAAACCAGAACACTCCCTTCCAGGTTTGTGGCATTCGGGAGCTGAAACGTTCGACTCGCAAGGCGTTCGCGAACCAAAATACGACCGTATAGTTAAAACAAATAAATAAATAAACCACCCCAAACGGTCCCTCTCGGCTGGTTGTTGTTGTTTGCAGGTTATTCTGCAACATGTCATTGATGCAATAATAGCGCATTTGTGGTGAATTTATGTTGGACCATCCACACATCATTTTGCTTTATTAGGTGCTCTGTGAAGCTTCCCTGATGTTAGTTACTACATTATTGCTGTCTGGAGGGACAGTCTTGCACTGCAGCGCAATGAAAGCAGGAAAACAAACAAACAAACCCGGAACATTTGTAGTATGAAAAGTTAAAGGTTTTAAGCAAGAAGTCATGGGGCATGCATTGACTGGAAACAAAGTGGTACGTCCACCCCAAAAGCTGTGTAAACGGTATTAAAAGTGAGATTGTGCATAAGTGTCCCAATACCATCCTGAATGCACAACAAAAAGGACATCTGGGGCATCACAAAGTAGATCCCACAAGCCTTGAAGTCTACCCGCACCTGGTGCAGAGCATTGCCTTGATCCCCCTCCCCACCCAAGGCCAGTTGCCTCTATCTCAGGGGTCAGCAACCTTTTTCAGCCGTGGGCCGGTCCACCGTCCCTCAGACCATGTGGTGGGCTGGACTATTTTTTTTGGGGGGGGGAATTGAACGAATTCCTATGCCCCACAAATAACCCAGAGATGCATTTTAAATAAAAGCACACATTCTACTCCTGTAAAAACACGCTGATTCCCGGACCGTCCGTGGGCCGGATTTAGAAGGCGATTGGGGCCGCATCTGGCCCGTGGGCCTTAGGTTGCCTACCCCTGCTCTATCTCAATTCATCCTTCCCTTTACCTGTCTATGGTCGAATGGTTTTGGATCTTGGTATTTGCTGCTCTTGAACTTTCCCATCTTCACGAACATTAGCTTGGCTTCGTAGGAACCTATGTGGGGGAACCTTGTAATGATCTTGGGCTCCTGTTCGCGTTCCACGATGGAGAAAAATAAATTGGACCTTATCCTCTGCAACTCTTCATGCACCGTGCTTGAGGGTGATTTCTTTTTCAGCTCTTTCGACTTTCCTCGCGGCTTCCTGAGAAGGCCTCGGGTGATATAAAGCCTGTAGCTGAAATCGGGAGGTTGTTTTAGGCAGCTGTCCTTTTCCAGAGGGACTGTGAGTGGCTGAGACTCATTGACTCGATCTCGTGCTAAGGCTAACTCCAGATTCGTAGCAAATTTCCTGTTCAAATTGAAAGTACACTTTGACCGGTTCCCAGCATGGATATTGGGGAACATTCTGCACTCGCCGCTCTATGCCTAAACAAGGTAAAGAGGAAGATGAATAAGAAGAAAGACTTTGGTTATTACTAATTTATCATACAAATTTATTTTTAATACAATTCTGCAGGAAACAGCTATTTAAAAACAACAGGAACAACCCATGAAAATAGGCCCGCTGGATCGCTTCCTTTGGGCTGACAGAAGAAGTCACCCTCGAAACAAACTGGCTAGGTCTGGATCAAGACACATCAAAAAAAGCGTTTCAGTTAAACACGTTGTAAACATCATAAAGGGAAATCGCGTTTGTGAAAGATGGGACTCCACAGTGCCATCTGGTGTTATAATGCATATAAAGCATTTTTTCATTCCAAATGTAGCTGAGTACTAAGTTGTGCTCAGGCAACGAGCAAATTGAAATTGGGATTGTGGCAATACATGGTACCCAGCAAAACATCGCCACATACATTTCCCCCCCCCAACCCCTCCAATAAGAATGCAAAACAAAACAAATAAAAAGTTCCTTCCCCCAAGGAAAAATGCAATCAATAGCTAGCTTCTATTCCCATATGCGGGGCGCGGGTGGCACTGTGGGTTAAACCACAGAGTCTTGGGCTTGTTGATCAGAAGGTTGGCGGTTCGAATCCCCGCCACGGGATGAGCTCCCGTTGCTCGATCCCAGCTCCTGCCCACCTAGCAGTTTGAAAGCACGTCAAAGTGCAAGTAGATAAATAGGTACCGCTCCAGCGGGAAGGTAAACGGCGTTTCTGTGCGCTGTTCTGGTTCGCCAGAAACGGCTTTGTCATGCTGGCCACATGACCTGGAAGCTGTACGCTGGCTCCCTCGGCCAGTAACGCGAGATGAGCGCCGCAACCCCAGAGTCGGACACGACTGGACCTAATGGTCAGGGGTCCCTTTACCTTTACCTATTCCCATATGCAGATATATTCACAGCCAGATATTTATGCCTTTACAGAAGTATATCTGTACTGCATGGTTAGAACACAATACACTGTTTAAAAGATAATATTTAAGGTGACCAGCTAAGCAAAAATAAAAACTAGACAACTGCAAAGGCCTGTCAGCTAAACAAGTCTGCAAGGGACACCTGAAAGTCAATAGCAAGGGTGATTACTGCATCTCTCTTGGAAGGTGTTCCAAAGCGTGGGATCAGCAAAACTAAATCTCCACCAGCCTGTAGTTCAGCCAGGTGGGCCTCTGCTACAGGGAGGAGTGGGAGGCGGGACAATTAACTGCACTCCTTCAGATGATCACAGGGTTTGAGCTTTATATTAAGCTATCCTGGGCTTAAGTTGTTCTGGGATTTGTATATCAGCCCAGGAACCCTGTAAAGTACAAACTTGCTTTTTTTTTTTTTTGAAATTGTGGTGAGAACTTTTGAAATCTCCCCTGGCTGTATACACAGTTCTCCCCGAAATCATCACAGTTCATTTAAGTGTTGCACTACTTATTAATAACAGTGAAACTGCAAACCTTATAAAGGAGGCAGAGCTGAAGAAGCAAGGAGATTCTACTACTCACCCTCTCTAAAGCCAAGTCCTTTTCCAAGTGTTTCATGCCGGATCACATTTTCCCCTTTGCAGCCCTGGTTAGAGCAAAGCAAGCAGAGAGAAATAGAGAGAGTCTCAGAACAGCAATGTTTGTTCTGGGAGATGTTTGTGCTCTTCTTTTTTTGTTATACAAAGAGGTTTGAATGCATAAATGTATTCAACCCATCTGGGTTGCTAAGAAACAGGACAATTCTTGCCTCAGGACGTCATTCAAAATTAAAAAAAAAAAAGAGGGGAGAAATAACCCTGAAAAGAGCGCCTCTCTTGGCTGTATAAAATGAGCTTGAAACCTAGCAACAGCTACACCAGTTCAAGGCTATTGCTTCAAATGCTAGGAAACAGAAAAGTTCACTGAGGAAAATGAAACTGAGGGAAAACGAACAAGATGAAACAGGCCACTGAGAGAGACCCAGCACAAAGACAGTCTTTTTTATTCCTGTTCTTATGGGACAAGCTCTCTCTCATATACCAGACTCTCCAAGTGTCACTATTTTCCAGGGACAATCCCGGATTTACAGAAGCTGTCCCAGTTTCTGAATGTCCCGCTTTTCCTTAGGATGTCCCTATTTTCATTGGATAAATGTTGGAGGTTATGCAGTTATCCATACCATATGAAGGCAGCCCTGTATAGGGAAGTTATTTAATGTTTAATGTTTATATAATATATATGTTGGAAGCTGCCCAGAGTGATTGGGGCAATCCAGTCAGATAGGCAGGGTACAAATAAAATACAAGTAAAATTATTATTATGGAATAAAGGTAAAGGGACCCCTGATTGTTAGGTCCAGCCACGGATGACTCTGGGGTTGCAGCGCTCATCTCGCTTTACTGGATGATGGAGCCGGTGTACAGCAGTGCACGGAAACGCCGTTTATCTTCCTGCCAGAGCAGTACCTATTTATCTACTTGCACTTTGACGTGCTTTCAAACTGCTAGGTTGGCAGGAGCAGGGACTGAGCAACGGGAGCTCACTCCATCGCGGGGATTCGAACCGCCGACCTTCTGATTGGCAAGCACAGCACCACCCACGTCCCTTTATGGAATAGGATCTCCCTATTTCATGCAAAAAAAAATGGAGGGTATGGTATACGTTTTGCCAAGTTAGTTCCTTTGTACTTGAGTAGTACTCCACATTTTAAGGCCAATGGATCCAGTTTCAAAATATGGAAAACTAGTCCTGTCTCCAGGAGCAGCAGATAGAAAAGGGCCAGTACTGTTGGGAGTAGCAACACTTGCAGTAAATTATCTGAACCAGTGGAAGGCAATAAACAGAAAGGCAACTTTTTCTTCCCTCACTGATCAAGAAACTACCTATAGATTTGTTTTCTCTCAGGCTTTACTTCCTTTCTCCTCCTCCTCCCTCAGTCAGTTAGTGTTCGGTCTTTTGTTATGACTCCACGTTGGCCACATATAAGCTTGTACTCACAATGCCTTTGCTTGCCATTGGTAATAAACCATAAGTTTCTGTATTCTTTCAGTCTGCAGTTTCAACACATACACACACACACACACACACACACACACACACACACCAAGTGGTACCTCCGTTTGCGAACTTAATTCGTTCCGGAGGTCCGTTCTTAACCTGAAACCATTCTTAATCTGAGGCGCGCTTTCGCTAATGGGGCCTCCTGCTGCCGCCACGCCACCGCCGCGTGACTTCCGCCTACATCCCAGGGCAAAGTTCACTACCTGGAACACCTACTTTTGGGTTGGTGGAGCTCATTACCAGAAGAGTTCATAAGGTTCCACTGTGTGTGTGTGTGTGTGTGTGTGTGTGTGTGTGTATGTGTGTGTGTGTTTGTTTGTGTACACCAAATGCCACCAAATGCCACCAAATATGTGTGTGTGTGTGTGTGTGTGTGTGTGTGTGTATGTGTACACCAAATGCCAACAAATACATGGTCTGGATCTAGCAGTTCTAGTACCATGCTGTGGTACTATATTGTTTTAGTTTTGTAGCACTTAGATGTTTTGATTATTGTTGTGCACAGCCCCCGGCTGCTTTTGGAAGAAGTGTTGTACCCAGTGCTGTTATTCTTAAAAAAAAATGTTTAGGGGTACTCTCAACTTCCTACTCATATTGAAATACTGCCCCACAATGAGGCCAAACTTAGATTCACAAAATGTTTAGGGGTATGCATACCCCCGCATCCCCCCAGAAAAAAAGCACTGGTTGTATCATCATCACCACCATCATCATCATTTGTACCCAGCACATACTTCCATGCACACAGTGGATTGAACATCCTCTTCCTCTCCAGTTGTGTCTGGAGTAGATATCACAAATTCTGCACATCACCACAAATCCCCTGTATTGATGATCAGTGACATGCCAAACTCGGAGGAGCACTAGCGGCAAAGGAAATATAGGGAAACCAATTTGCCGCAAGCAAAGAAACACTAAAGACAAAAAAAACGTTTCTAGGAGCAAGATGGAAAAACCACTAACACATCACACAACAAGCCTGCAAGTCAAAAGGATGAGATACAAATAACAGTGAGCCTTTATGACAATCAGCCTGTCCTCAGAGTTCCATTTTCTGCTTTTGCTGTGTTTCTTCTTCTGCAATGAAATGCACAGAATATTAAAATGTATAAAAGTTGTCATTTCAAATAGTCGATGTTACATAGATTTAAGCTGAGAATAAGTACTGGCATCAAGCTAGCGTTAGCCTGAGATTTTCTATCCATATTTATTGATCACAGGCATGAATCTAAGTGAATGCATGAGCATGATATTAACTCCTAATCATAAGGATTGATTTCTGTGTATTAAAGGTGAAGGGAATTCATATATCCGGCATCATCAGACGTGTAAAACTGGGTGGTTCTTTTCTCCACTAGATGGCAGGGTATTACTTGCTATAGTAATAATAATAATAATGAAAAAGTTCAGAAAAGCAACCACAAATAGTTCTGCAAAATAAAATGATATTTTTTCTAACCCAAGGCATTATTTATTTACATCTAAATGAAAGCAGAAATATTGTGAAATGAATAAAAGCAAGAGGCAATGGCATCCAGTTTGGAGAAAGACGAAAGAAAGACAGAACAAAGTATTCAATCTCCCTCACAGAGTTCCCTATGAAGAGGGATTGATTGTTAAACCTCTCTGGGTGGGAATGTTAGCTCTGGGGAGAGAATAGGGATCTGCTAACATCTCTCAGCACCCTGAACAAACTACAGTTCCCATGATTCTTTGGGGCAAGCCATGACTGGATGGCCATCTGTCATGGATGCTTTAGCTGAGATTCCTGCATGACAGGGGGTTGGACTAGATGACGCTTCCAACTCTACAATTCTATGATTGTTGAAAGTGGTACCCTAGTGCTTTATATTTATGGTGTGAATGTAGCCAAGGCAGGAGAGCAGCAATCCCTTCGGTGATGCGCGTGGCCAGAAGTCAAAGATGGGTGCAGCAGCCAGATGCAAGCATGGGCAGGGCAATGAATGCAACTCTCTTGCCATTCAAAAGTCAGAGGTTTCTACGAACACAAACACACAGCTCCATCCTCCACCCACAAAAGCTAGAAGCAGATCAAATTTGAGGGCACATTCCAGCCCGCCAAAAGTGTTCATAGAGGACGTGGAGCAAAGTTGGTCAGAGGTTTGGCCTGGTGACAGGGGTGGGGGCAGATCTCTAGTGAGCACTCCAAGGTGCCAGAGGCCAGAGTGGAGGCACATTAAATCCCTGGTCCTTAGATTCCCCCCCCCCATGATGAAGTACTTGTGAAACTGAGAATCGTACTGCTAAAGTGAATCTGAAGGAGTATACCTGAAGGAGCGTCTCAACCCCCATTGTTCAGCCCGGACGCTGAGGTCCAGAGACACCTTCTGGTGGTTCCCTCATTGCAAGAAGTGAGGTTACATGGAACCAGGCAGAGGGTAATTAAATCCTAATTTAGGATTTAACTTGTCAATAGGTAATTAAATCCTAACTTAGTTGAACCTGCAGTGGTCTTTACTTACATCCCATTGATTTCAGTGGGGAACAAGTACAATCCCAACCATGTCTACTTAGAGGTAAGTCATCCTGGGATCAGAGGCACTTAAGCGGGCTTAGGACTGCAGCTTTTGTCGGGATCCAACCCAATGTAAGATGGTACTTGTCTTAAACGTTCAGTTTGGAGAAGGATTGAGTTGTACAAATCCTCTCCCTCACCCCCCCCCAAAAGCCCTCAGAGGACAAAGTTCTGACGGAATTTTTTAAAAACACACAGAAGCAGTGGTACTACTGCTCCACAGTCGCCATCCCATAACAGGAGGGGTGGAAATCTAATTGTTGTTAATATGGTATAAAATTATGTGCCATTAAGTTACCATTAAATCAATTACATTCCCTTTCCTAAACTCTGAATATAATGGATTTGGATGTTCACAGGCTGTAGGTTAATTGGAACCTGCCACGTATAAAGGATAAGCCACAGCTTTCCGGATATATTTACTGCATTATCATTCTATGTGTGTAAATAATTCAAACTGTTTCCTGTAGGCCCCCATCATCCTAGCACTTACTTTTCCTGATATTTTCTCCGACAGGTTCATATTACCTTTTTTTTACTCAATTTCACTGTGCTGAAAATGCTTGACTACACAGACTTCCTCTTATTTCAAACAGCCGTATATTAAATGGGGTTACCTGATGACTGCTCATCATCTCCTGAGGATACAGGGTTAGGAGATTTTGTTACAGATAATTAAAGAGGATGTTTGCTCCATCTTCAGCTAAAAATACCTACTGCCTGGATTCTCAGGTTGCAACCAAGTTTGGGTCACCCCTTCCATGTTAGCTTAATCTATAGATTATACATTATTATATTCACTGGCAAAAACCATACATTACACTTAATCCATACTTAACACATTCTTCAATACATAATTTGTTTTTCCATAACTAATTAAATAGTGGGGAGCCTGATTCTCACTAGAGGTGCAAGTACTTAATTTCAGGCCCTGGGCATAATGATCTTAGGAGTCTATAAACCGTGTTGCAGCCTGAGGACATCAAAGTGATGCAGAACAAGATAAACACAAAATGCAGGAAATGACGGATTGACATGCGTTCGATATGCGTGCAACCACACACATCGTGGTGACCCAGAAGTGGCTAGAAAAGGGGGCGAAACTTGGGTGGGGTGGGGTGGGGTGGGGGTAGAGCAGGCTTATACACCTTCCCCGTCACACACAATGACCTAGAATGCAACCCCCTGTGTTAAGTTCTGGGTGGACCCAGCAGACGACACAGTGATTTCAGGCAGCTCTTGTTTATTCTCAGGCTGGAACAGAAGTGAGCTGAAGGGCTCAGCAGCCTGCTTATATAGCAGTGTTTTTCAACCACTGTTCCGCGGCACACTAGTGTGCCGCGAGATGTTGCCTGGTGTGCCGTGGGAAAAATTGAAAAATTACTTTATATATAGTCAATATAGGCACAGAGCTAAAAAAAAATAACATTTTCTAATGGTGGTGTGCCTCGTGATTTTTTTCATGAAACAAGTGTGCCTTTGCCCAAAAAAGGTTGAAAAACACTGTTATATAGAACTCAGCTACAACGCAACAGTAACAACTTTCTGTAGTTACCCAATCCCTGAACATCACTTTTCAATCCTTCATTTGCATGTGCGGACCTGAGTGAAAACTGCAGCAGAATGAACTATATACACACACCCCTAGTGGCCTGGGGTGAGAACTTCAATACATAACACCGTACACAAATCAGGGGTTGCCTGTACAGAAAACACAATTTCTAAAAACAATTAAGCCCATTTCAACAAACTCTAAGAAACAAACAAACCAATTCATACAAATGCTCAATTAATATTTCCTGATATTTCACACTTCTGGGACAGCCTTCTGAAGCAAAATCAACTTCTGCAGTAGGTGCCTGTTCCAGAGGACTTGAACTGCCCACACTAAAAGCAGGATTTCTAGTGGGAAATTTAGAGACACCCCTTGTTACAGACTAAACAATCCCTTCATATCTCAGACTCAAGGCCAGAGCTATGAGACATTTACTGTGTCAGAGTTCAAAAGTGTGATTTTAAGGCCGTATAGTCCTAATCCATATACTGTTAAAGAAATTGCAAATCAACTTGCAAATCAAACAACACGCAATGTTCCGTTTTCAGAGACCCCAAGATTAATCTATCGGTCCTTTAAATGGAAACAATACCAGATTAAAGAACTGTGTATTAGTGATTTACTTATTTTAAAAGTTTGGTTTGTTTTATCCAATGTTGCAATTTAAGTGGCACCCAAGGCTCCTACGAATAAGAGTTTAATATCAACAATTAACATTGAACTAGAAAGTGACATTGAAAGCTGAAGCCAAACAGCAATATCCACCATAAAAGTAACCAATAAAAAGAGTGAAATAGCAAACGCAGGAGTCAATTGTACGGCACTGATTAAAAGCTTGAGAGAATAAAATTGCCTTCAGTCTGTGCTCAAAAGGTCACATGCTTTGTGGCCAGGGGCAGAGGAAGAGGGGGGTGGGGGGGAGCGCACTGCCCCCAGCAGCGCGATCCCGGCGGGGTTCCATCGCGGCTGCCCCCCCTCTCCACCCGCAGGCGGCACGCCATGCCCCCAGGATGCACGCCACACCCCTTTGCATGGCGTGCCAAGCCCCCGTGACACGCACCAGCTCCGCCTCCGTCTGCTCTCCACCCCCGGTGCCGGAGCATGAAGCTCCGCCACTCTTTGTGGCAGCCAAGATCCCTAGAGAACCTATTCCACAACTCAGGAATCACCACCAAAAAGGCCCTGCCTTCACAGGGTCACACCTCCACATATAGTGCCATGGGATGCACATGCTGTTAATGACATAGAACGACCTACCTCTTCCCATCTGTACTGTAGATCCTGTGCCACATGGTGATTCGCTATAGCAATGGAAGGTCCAAATCCCTTCTTTGTCAACCTGAAAACAGCAATATGTCCAAATCAGTTTACGGCAGAGATGGAGAAATTGTGGTCCTCCAGATGTTGTTGGACTATACTTTCCAACATCCCTGACCATCATCCCTGCTGTCTGGGGTTGATGGGAGACGGGGTCAGCAATGTTTGCAGGCCCACAGGTTCGTTCCCTTCTTCTGTTTTTTCTACTTTGGCAATGGGTAGCTCCAATCTTGCCAGCCTCACTGATTTCAGAGGTATATAATTAGGTGCAAGATGGAGTCCTATGTAGGATTAAGCCAGGTCACTGTATGCCATATCAATATTATTATTATTATTATTATTATTATTATTATTATTATTATTATTAAAAACCCTCAAAAGCCCACACCACGTCATGAAAAATAAAACTGCAGGAATATTGTCTGTGTGTTTAAAGCAAGACACAGGAAAGCTTGCTTTCTAACAAAACCTGTGGGAGAGGCTTAAAAGGGATAACTGTACCAGGCATTTAAACCTAATGATTTCCTGCAATATCTCTCTTTATGCCACTGGAAGGGAAAAGCAGGCCAAGTGGAACGTTTTGTTAATTGGGTATGTTAAAGTTTATATACCCCTGCAATTCAAGGGACACTGTACTGCCTGTTGTGGCCATTGCTGAGATTTATACATTTATTTACAGTAACTTCAATTGCCCTACAGGCTGCATTATCAATCAGAGTTGTGGACAAACTATTTCTTTATTGGCAGTGCCTCGCTATTGGGTGAAAGTTAATCTGGAATATTAGTTGTGTTGGAATTCAGAAAATATCAAGATAGCTTGGAAATGAAGGAGATCATTAAAGTTCCTACCTATCTGCACACTTTCCCTGATCCCCCTTCCCCTCTGACTAGTTTGCTTTTAGAACAGATACATTAATTCTACCTTTGTCTGCATACAGAGACGAAAGACACTCTAACAACTCCCATTGGATGAGACGCAGAGCCATGCAGGTGAATGGCTCAGATCACGGAGCTGCTCGATGATGCAGGACTCCTCCCATCCGGAAGCGTGCCTGTGATCTCACAAAAGCCGATTCATGACAAGCAACCCAAAGGAAGATCCATGCGTGACCTCACAAAGGACAGCTAGGAGAACAGACCTTCCAGGCACTTGTTACTCTAGGCAACTCCAAAACATTTTGCTGCCTACACAATATGGCACCTTCTCCCCTTCCGGATACAGAAGCCAATCAGATTGGCAATTGAATCTCCATTCAACATGGACAACTGGACATCCTTCTCTACTGTATTCTCTCATCCCAAATCATTCATTTTATATTACTGATCACCAAGAGAAGAAGAAGAAGAAGAAGAAGAAGAAGAAGAAGAAGAAGAAGAAGAAGAAGAAGAAGAAGAAGAAGAAGAAGAGGAGGAGGAGGAGGAGGAGGAGGAGGAGTTTGGATTTGATATCCCGCTTTATCAGTACCCGAAGGAGTCTCAAAGCGGCTAACATTCTCCTTTCCCTTCCTCCCCCACAACAAACACTCTGTGAGGTGAGTGGGGCTGAGAGACTTCAAAGAAGTGTGACTAGCCCAAGGTCACCCAGCAGCTGCATGTGGAGGAGCGGAGACGCGAACCCAGTTCCCCAGATTACAAGTCTACTGCTCTTAACCACTACACCACACTGGTATTAAGAGGTGCTTAATACTCTTGACTGAAGTACATTATAAAGATTCACCCTTAAGAAGCAGCTCCGAAGTGACCTCTCCAGGGCGCAAGCCTGGGCAGACTGTATGGAGGTACTGGGCTGCCCACGTGACAAGACCCCTTTCTTGTCCTTGCCGATGTGGTCCAAAGGAAAGCAGAGCAATATGTTTGGCATCAGCTTGGCTGCAGGAGTTGCCAGAAGGAGGTGTACAAGGCACCATCCAACAGTCTTAGGGACTCCACTCCAAATTTGTGTAGGGTCTACTCCCTACTCTTTTCTTCTCCCAAAGATATCCTACAAGGCAGCAGAGGTTTAGGATCAGAATTTCCCTTGATGAACTCCCTTTCCAGGTTGAGAAGCCCCATCTCCTCCTCACTTCTCTCCATAGGAGCCACTTCCTAGGGGCCGAGGTCCCTTCACACACACCCCCACTAATTAAATACTGTATATTCTGGTTTATAAGACTACTTTTTAATCCAGGAAAATCTTCTTAAAAGTCGGGGGTCGTCTTATACGCCGGGTGGAGAATCTGCGGTCGAGTATATCTCAAACTCTCTATTTTAACTGGAAAAGTTGGGGGTCGTCTTATACGCCCAGCCATCTTATATGCCGGAAAATACGGTATTTGAGAGGGCCGGGAGCTCCCAAACTTGATGGGTATTGCCATTCAAATAGTGTGTGTGCAACATGTGTTGTGATCAATTATGGGGGGGCTTACCTGGGTCCCCCCAATACTTTATTCAAGTTGGCAGGCACCCTTGCTTTCCTCTACAGCACATGCAGAAACTGCCTTCTTGATCAGTGGACCTATTCTTGGTCTTGTCTGCTCGATCCACCAGAGCCTGTCTTCACATGCAGGGGAAGCAGCCCAGTAGGGACTTAAGAAAAACATTCTGCGCATCCTCAGAGTCTCTCTCTGTCTCTCTTTTCTGCTTTAAGTGCAGAGCCCTGGACATTTGAAATCAGCCTCTGGAGCTGAGTCCAGTTAAACCCTGGCTCAGATTAACTCCACAGACACATATAAGAAAAAGCATATATAGGGTTTTGGAACATATTCCCTAATATCGGTTTCCTCTCTCTTCATTGTTTACAGTATTTGGCTTGAGACCAGGTTGGAATTTCACAAAAACAGGGCCAGAGAACTGTGGGCGGAACGGAAATAGCTTGCTAGCACTGTTCCCTAAACACTTGTGCAAGAGCTTAAACAAGAGTCCAACCCTGCAGTTGCTACACAGATAGGGTTAGCTACTCTGGGAATGTGACCTGTCTGAAACCTTGGAGAGTCACTTCCAGACAATGCAGACAATCTTGGTCTGACTTGGCAGCTTCCTATGTATTTTGTTGAGTTTAACTTTTCTCATGCAGCAAGCATTCTAGCACAAATGCACTTTGGACTCCAGCGCCCATCAACCCCAGCCAGCATGGAAGTTGTAGCTCAGCAACATTTGGAGGGCCACAGGTACCCCATCACTTGGGAACAATTGACAGTTCTGGGCACCACAGTTCAAGAAGGATACTGACAAGGAACAATCCAGTTCTGGGCACCACAATTCAAGAAGGATACTGACAAGGAACAATCCAGTTCTGGGCACCACAGTTCAAGAAGGATACTGACAAGGAACAATCCAGTTCTGGGCACCACAGTTCAAGAAGGACACTGACAAGCTGGAACGTTTCCAGAGGAGGGCAACCAAAATGGTCAAAGGCCTGGAAACAATGCCTTATGAGGAACGGCTTAGGGAGCCGGGTATGTTTAGCCTGGAGAAGAGAAGGTTAAGGGGTGATATGATAGCCATGTTCAAATATATCAAAGGATGTCATATAGAGGAGGGAGAAAGGTTGTTTGCTGCTGCTCCAGAGAAGCGGACACGGAGCAATGGATTCAAACTACAAGAAAGAAGATTCCACCTAAACATTAGGAAGAACTTCCTGACAGTGAGAGCTGTTCGACAGTGGAATTTGCTGCCAAGGAGTGTGGTGGAGTCTCCTTCTTTGGAGGTCTTTAAGCGGAGGCTTGACAGCCATCTGTCAGGAATGCTTTGATGGTGTTTCCTGCTTGGCAGGGGGTTGGACTGGATGGCCCTTGTGGTCTCTTCCAATTCTATGATTCTATGACAGACTGACATTCTGTTTAGGAGCTCCAAGGAGGAACAGCCTTTAAAGACCAATGCAATTTCTGTGGAAGCATATCAGACAATTCATGGTTTCTTCCATCCGTGGAGACACTTGCCTCACTATGCTCCTGTTATTTATGCTTTTAATGTCCTTGTGGGAATCTTTCTTTTCTTTTTTGCTTTTTTGCCCAAGCTGTAAAGCAGCAGATGATTGAATACACAGGAAATTTGCCATATCTTTTCCACAGATGCTGTCAGATGGGTGAAACAAGGAAATGGAAGGAAGCACAGATCGAAGGATTATCACTCCGTGATTCTACAAGCGTTTGGTACGATTCAATGGCCACTCATATTGATGTAGATCCATTAGCAGAGTCAGTCAATTGCTCCCTTGTGCAAGATTTGCCGGCTCTGTGGATGCTGTGCAGAGACGATTCAACAATCAGCTGTGAGGCTGGTGGTGCATAAGTTGTATGTGACCACTTTGCTAGCGATGGAAAAGACAACACTCTGATTCCATAGCTTATATCAGCAAAGAAAGGGGTACTTTTTATTACTGGCAATTTATCGTTTCCCAATGTTCGCATTTGAACAGAGGTATTTCCTTTGGATCTCAGAATTCAGAATGCAATTGTGTCCTCTTAATAAACACAAAGGGACAACTGACAAATCTTAAAAGCTTAACATTTCCATGAACAGGAAACGGAATCAAAGTTCAGCTTTTATGCACTACTACCTGGTGCTGATACATATTATTATTGTTTTGTTAATAGCCTTCAACACTGAGAAACAGGAAATTGAGAACAGAATGACCCTTTTAAAAGATTGGGAATTTCCCCACACCTTGATTGATTGATTGATTGATTGATTGATTGACTGATTGACTGATTGATTGATGCTTTTAAAAGAAAATCTATGTGCTATTTTACCACACCATACATTCATTAGTTTCCTTAATATGCAGATGTTACCTCACTAAGGGGCTAGCAAATGTTCCAGTCATACAAAGGCACTTAAAAACTGACCTAAAAGTGCTTCCAGGCTTCTTTTTAAAAACAAAAAAACATGAATTTGCTACTAATAACTGGGCTCCTTCTCTCTCTCTCTCCCCCATCTCTCTTTCTCTGAGTTAGTGTTTCCCTTCTTCTTTTTTGGTGAAAACAAAATCGAAAATTCTTTCTAGTAGCACCTTAGAGACCAACTGAGTTTGTTTCTGGTATGAGCTTTCGTGTGCATGCACACTTCTTCAGATACCTTTTCAGATATTCAGATATTCAGATATTCTTTTTTGGTGATCACTCGTAGCCAAGTAAGATTGCCTTCCATAAACATGGTTTTAACAGTGAGTCCGTAAGTGACTGTGGAGGCCAGTTCTGGATCCACACGTCTTTACACATAGGTTTCCAGGCAGGAGTTGATCATGGTGAGGGTTTGCCAAGCATGCCTTCCTCTTAGTGCATTTCTCCTTTTCGTCCTGAGTTCGAGTGTCTTCAAAGCCCATGACACCTTTGGTAAAGGCTGTTCTCCAACTGGAGCACTTGCAGGCCAGTGTTTCCCAGTTGTCGGTGTTTATACTACATGTTTAAAGATTTGCCTTGAGTGAGCCTTTGAATCTCTTTTGTTGACCACCAGCGCTACACTTTCCATTTTTAAGTTCGGAATAGAGTACAGGTAGTTGCTTTGGAAGACAATAATCAGGCATCCGCACAACATGACCAGTCCAACAAAGTTGATGTTGAAGAATCATTACTTCAACACTGGTGATCTTTGCTTCTTCCAGTACACTGGCATTAGTTCGCCTGTCTTCCCAAGTGATGTGTAACAATTTTCGGAGGCACCATTGATGGGATCTTTCAAGGAGTTGGAGATGGCGTTTATAAGTGGTCCATGTTTCACAAGCATACAGTAAGGTTGGTAGGACAAGTGTTTCCCTAACTTGCACTTTGCTAAACCTATGGGTGAGGAACCTCAGGCCATGCAGCCAAATGAGGTTCACCATGCCTTTCCTCAGACCATTCTCCTCCTTGTCCAGGAGGCAAGACTGTGGCCACACTACAACTACCTGTGTTGGTGCACTGAGACAAAAAAAACAGCCACAGTCTGAAAGTGCCCTGGTGTTTCTTCCTGTTTTTTTCTTTCTGTCCTGCCAGTGGTCCTCTTCCAAGTTTTGTGGTCATTTAGCTAAAAGTATATATGTAACACAAAACAAGCAAACATACAAGATATAATTGAAAGTGATTTAAATCCCACTCTTGTTCACAAGGAGCTGCTAGCTCTGCTGCTGGCTGCAGCCAGACTAGAAATCGCCAGAAGTTGGAAGTCTGCACTGGGTCTCTCTAGGGATGGATGGTTTGAGAGGGTGTGGGACACTTGTTTTCTCTGAGCATTTAACCCATCACAGGGGGGTGATAAGAGGGGTTAAGAAATGAGACCATTTTGATGTTGCATGGTCTCCGTTTATATGCCTCACAAATAAAAATAATGTGCTGCATAGGCCCCCCAACAACACACGCCTAAAATAGATTCCCTTTGCAGAATCTATTTTATTATGATGTCTGCAAAAGTGTACCGAACCTTCTGTTTATTTCATTCTAACTGCAACAATGTGCTCCACACACTTGTTCTTTATTCGTTGTTCGTCTTGTTTGCATGTTGTTGTTTTTGAAAACTCAATAAACACATTTTTAATAATAATAATAATAATAATAATAATAATAATAATAATAATAATAATGACATATATAGAGCTGATGCTCAGATTACCCGCTGAATTACAGGGGGGGTGTCAAATGATCCATTTGTAATTACAACTCTGAATGAAAACCATTTTAACTCTCTGCAGATCATCCATCCATCAACTGTCTATATGATGATACATTTTGTTCTCTATCACAGCTGTCCAGCCCAGGTCCTAAGCAATTAATGAATCACTCATGCTCATATTTGTGGCTTCGAACAGTAAAGCTTCCCCTCATTAAGTGTTTATTATCATTCTAAATACTTTACTTGTCCGCAAGACATTTTACTTTCTTAACTAAATGGCATTAAAAAGTGCTTTGTCCGGCTTTCTGTGAATCAAGAGAACTTATCTCAGTAACGATATTTCGAAAAGCTGCTAGTTATGAACAAAGACGGTGTTGTGCTCACATAGTGTTAAAAGAATCCTGCGAATTATGATTGAAAGGTGAAGCCTCTGAAATCCCATCACTATAGGAGGCAGAGTGGAAGGAAGTGTAATTTTACCAAAATGTAAATGGGGAGGGGGGAGCCACACAAAAAGAGAGAGGGGTATTGTATCTGAGAAACCCATTTAGGATTGGAAAATATGTCAAACTCTGCTTCAACACCGCAATGCTAAAGATTCAGATTTGCATAGAAATTTCCATCCGTGGTATTTTGATTATAGTCAGCTGGTCTTCCTTGCAAGTTTCAATCAAATCACATCCCCTAGCCTAATGCATGGCAAACCTGTTTTGCCTGTGGATATCAAGTCTTATGGTCCTGGTAGATAAATTTTACACCTCCATCAATAAACGTACATAGATCTAACAGTACAATCCTATAAGTGTTTAGTAAGCCCTGCTGAGTTCAACAGGATTTTAGCAGGACTTAAGAACATAACAAGAACCGGCTGGATCGGACCAGTGTCCCATTCAGCCCTGAATCCTGTCCCCACAGTGGCCAACCAAGTGCCCCAGTGGAAAATCTGCAAGCAGGACATGAGCACAAGAGCCCCCTCCCCTCCTGTGGTTTCCAGCAACTGGTATTCAGGAAAATTACTGTCTCCAACCATGGAGGCAGAGCATAGTTATTGTGGCTAGTGGCCATTGATAGTCTACCCAGATGTCAGCTTGACCACCCAATTTATAATTGAATCGTGGAAGGGGTAAGCAGAATATAAAAGGGAAGAATGGTATAAAGAGGCGTGGGATATATCTATTACTGATAAATTAACATGTGCCACTAAGGTAAGGCGAGGTGTGCGCAGGAGAAATGAATTTGTGCTGCTAAAATGGAAAGGGGTCAAACCATCGCAAGAGGTGTTGAAATTTTGCAAGGTTGGATAGTTACAATGGAATGGTCTCAGTGGTGGGATGCACATTTTTATTCTTATTCATTTATGGTTATTTTGTCAAAAGGAGGAGGAGGAGGGGAAGGGGAAGGGGAAGGGGAAGGGGGGGTAGAATCGCTCACAGCCATCCCTGGGTGTGCACAAACCACCAAACTTCCAGTCAACAGCCAGCCAAACTGACCCACTGCACCTATGGCCTTTTTCACCCATCCTTTGTATTTGCAGAGGGTGTTTGAACATCTAAAATAGTTTGCTGTTGCAAAAGCTCCTAAACTTTCGGTCTCTGTTTTGTTTCGTTTTAAAAAGGTCATTTTTATAGGTAAGCCTGGGTTTCAAACATGTCAAAATCAACTGTAGAGTTGTTTTGATGGCAAAAAGCTTATATATATAAACTAGGCTCCACACACACACGTGTGTGTGTGTGTGTGTGTGTGTGTGCAGCCTCATTTGCATTCTATGTAGAAGCTTTTAATGAAGTTTTACAAAGAGAAGATAGCAATGATTGGAACCGAGACTGCCCTGCTGAACATGTAGTTTGTGGGACTTTCAGGAGCTGCATGGGTGCGACCTTCATGCCAAAACAGCAATCATAGCTGTACCCTGCCCACAGTTTAGTTTCATGCCATGCCAACTTCTGTTGCTCACTACACACGACTTGATTTGTGCCAAGGCTCAGTCGTGGCATCCGTTTTCAGTGCCAAGTTTCCAACTCTGGAACACAAGCAGTAAGAACTGAATTTTAAAGGGCCTCTGAGCAAGTCCAGAGTGCATTTCTGTCTCCGCCCAATTAAGGGTCTCGATTCTGGAAGATGACCTTTCCAGACTGATTTGAGCCCCAACATCCTTTCCCCACTCTAAATTAAGTACTGTCAACATGACTGCGCTTGGAAACTTCCCATTTTGCAGTTCTATTTGTTTTCACAAAAATGTGGGGAACTGTTCCAGGATTCCATGCATGATATATTAATTTGAATCACAGACTAAATAACCTCCGGTGTGATCCACTTGGGCTGTGTACACATTAATGTTTACTCTGGCTCCAGTGTGCTCTCACGCCTGGCGTTTGAAGCTGTGTCCCCACGACATGAGTCACAATCCATATCTAGCCTGGAGCTACTTGATGCACTTCCCCTCAAACCAGCTCCCATCCTATTTACCGCATTCACTATGCAGTTAAGCTGTAGTGTGTGCATTTGAGGTAGCCGTTGTGCATGTGCAGATGAGTTTCACTGAATATGAGTTTGGGGTCTTGCAGGTGTGTGAGAGGACATTAGGTAATGCACATCAGGAGAAGACACCCCTACCCCTTCTCTTGTGTGTATAGAACAGGCATAGGCAAATTTGGCCCTCCAGATGTTTTGGGACTACAACTCCCATGATCCCTAGTTAACAGGATCAGTGGTCAGGGATGGTGGGAATTGTAGTCCCAAAACATCAGGAGGGCCGAGTTTGCCTATGCCTGTTATAGAAACACGCAAATGCAACTTGGAACCCTGCAGGAAAAGGGGGACACTGTTTTAAACTGCTAATGGGCATATAAGCTTAGATAAGTTGGCTGTGATGCAAATAAGGAGGCAGTAAAGTATCCAGAGGACGCGGGTGGCGCTATGGGTTAAACCACAGAGCCTAGGGCTTGCCGATCAGAAGGTCGGTGGTTCGAATCCCAACCTAGCAGTTCGAAAGCACATCAAAGTGCAAGTAGATAAATAGGTACCGCTCCGGTGGGAAGGTAAACGGCGTTTCCGTGCGCTGCTCTGGTTCGCCAGAAGTGGCTTAGTCATGCTGGCCACATGACCCGGAAGCTGTACACCGGCTCCCTTGGCCAGTAACGCGAGATGAGCGCCGCAACCCCAGAGTCATCCGTGACTGGACCTAACAGTCAGGGGTCCCTTTACCTTTACCTTTAAAGTATCCAGGCATAAGCTACTTTACTACAGAATTCCTCTGGTACAAGTAAAAACGAAATGCAGGATTCAACTTTTTTTTTTTAAACCACGCATTTATAAAAATGCTTTTGGAAGCTGCTTCGTGGAGGTTTCAGGTTTTCCAAGATGCTGCCTGCTGTTCCCATCCTTAAACACGAAGGTTTTTAAAGACATGATTTGTTTTCAAGCTGCTAAGAATTAGACATGCATGACATAAATTTACCTAGCTGTGTCAAGTTTGCTCAGGCGCTGCCAGAGTGACTTGCTATGACGACTAAAACTGGGAGAGGCATTAAGCAAGGCCACAGTTAAAAACAGGGTGTTTTTAAAATATATAGCAGAGCGAGACGACAAGCTCCACTCTGCCTATGGTTAACTTTCATTGGCTTGTCCTATGGACAGCAGCAAATAGCTGGGGGGAAACTGTGCCTTTAACTGCATCCGTTAGAAGTTGCACTATGGGGGTTCTGAGACTGAGTCATAGAGTCAACCTTGGGGTGCTTGTGGAAGAACCAAGAGAGTTCTTAATGGGTTGGTGGGAAATCTGATAAAGCTTTTTGTTAAAAATGGGTGCGTCATTTTTAAATAACTAGCTCTGTTATGCCTGTTTCTTAAGATAAAATGCATGGAGCTTTTATGTTTCAAAAAAAACCACACCTTTCTTAGGATTCCAAGTAACACTTTTATTAATGGATGCCTTGGATACAAAACAGAGGGTTATAGCTTTGCTAATGTTTCCTTTTTAAAAAAAATAAAATAAAGATAAACAAGGAAATTAAAAGACCTGAGGCTTATTGTTCAAAGTTATGGCTGCAGTTGCAGCACATGAAATAGAGCTGGGGAAAAGATGCTTCGGAATTCCAGGTTATGGGCATCGCTAGTGGGAGAGTGTGGTGGCGCTTCGGTCTGGCTTGGGGGCTTCACATTTGGGCAATGGCATCTGGTTAGACACTGTGAGAACAGGATGCTGCCCCAGATGGGCCTTTGACCTGATCCAGCTCTTCTTATGTTCTTTTGTGACTTTACTGGAGTGGTGTCACACCTGGGGGGTTTGTTTGTTTGTTTTTAGTTAGAATCAGAACCAGAAGAATCTTTATTTGCATCAGCCACTAGCCATAGCAATACAATAAAATAAAATGTAATGAAGATAGAGGTAAAAACCTAACTGTAGAAAATACATTTCGGGGGGTTTATGTCAATAATCAAATAATAGATCTTATTCTCTTTGCCCCCACTAAAAACCTTGCATTTTTTGCTGTCACCTGATCATCTTGATTTGCTGAAACAAAGGACACAGTAGTAATGGTTGAGCAACCCGGCATGGACAATAATTCAGGGGTAATAACCTGACTCTTCAAATCTTTCTCAGGAGTGCAAGCCAGAATTCTGCACATGTGCCACTGACTCAATACTGCCATCTCCACAGAGACATACCAGTACCATATTTTTCCATGTATTGGATGAGGTTTTTTGACTCAAAAGTCACATCAAAAAACTGGGGTCATCCAATACATGGATAGTGGCACGAGGGGGGGGGGGAAGCAGGGCACCACCAGCCATCTGGTTAGCAGGAGCGCGGCTTCTCCCGATGCCGCAGTGAGCGGGGAGTGATCTGGGGGTTGTTTCCTGCCTGCAGCTGTGTGAGGGTAGAAGCTGTGTGCAGCCAGCCAGCTTGTTGGTGGGAGCACAACTTCCCCCAATGCCGCTGCGTGGGGGGGCGCTCCCTGGGTCGTTTCCTGCACATGGCGGTATCGGGGGAGGTTGCGCTCCCGCCCACCGGAAACGATCTAGGGAGTATTTCCTGCCCGCAGCTGCCTGGGGGGAGAGATTCAACAACTTTGGGCCATCTCCCCCCCCCCATTTTCTTAAAATTGAGACCCCAAAATAGGGGGGGTCTTATACATGGGGATGTCCTATAGACGGAAAAATAGGGTAACCGTTTTTCCAGTGGGATTTTTTGAAATCGACCCTCAAGAACAGCCGGAGGCAGTATACTCAATCTTGAGAAAGTGAAAGCGCGTCTGTATTTTGGAATTGTTAAATTTTGCAAATAGGGTGGCAAAGTGTCAAAATGACTAGGTGGGAAATAATCATACCGTGGACAAAATTTCCTAATTGTGGCCAGATTATTCTGTCGCTCGATATCATAGAGGCGCTGTCTAATTAAATTATTTGCTTTACTGAAGCCCAGTGTTAATAACTGTTGTGGTGACAAACCAGAAAAGTAAAGCTTCTGGTTGACAATTTTAGTCCCAGCGCTCTCTCGTGACAATCTTGCGATACTAAGGTAGAACAGGGCCTGCATTAGCATCTTGCATCCTTGGCCATCTGCTGGAGCTCTGGCAGTGCCCACAGATAACACTTGCATACCCTTCAACATTTCTCAGATGAAAATAGGGATGTCTTATTCCATCATCATCATCAACATCATTTTGCTATTTATACTCCACTCATCTTGACTGGGTTGCCCCAGCCACTATGGGAGGCTTCAAACATATATAAAAACGTAATAATACACCAAACATTTAAAAATCTTCCCTATACAGGGCTGCCTTCAGATGTCTTCTAAAGATTACATCGTTACTTGTCTCCTTGCCTCGGGCGCCACACCATTTCTCCAATGAAAACAGGAACCTCCTAAGGAAAAGTGGGACATTCTGGGATCAAATCAGAAACCAGGCCGGCTTCTGTAAATCTGTTCCTGGAAAATAGGGACACTTGGAGAGTCTGCAGCACTTGCCCTGGGCCCTCCTTAAGTTTGCATGCAGCCTATGAGAATGATGGGCGGCAGAAGTGCCGGTAACATGGGAAAGGTTTAAGGGAGGTGAGGATGGGAGGAAGGGTGACCCACAGGGCAGGGGACTGACTTGCATATGAGAAGTTAGTTCCTTTGAGCAGGTGAGAGCTGCATTTAATTAAGATTCAATTTATTTAAAAATTGGGATAATTATAGAGAGGTGGGATGAAGTGGATGAATCATCTCTTGCCAAGGCCAAACTGAATAAAAATGGCAAAGCAGGATGAACACGCTTCATTCAGTACAGGAAAAGTTTCACTGATGCAATTAGATTCTCCTTGGCTTCTTATTGTTGACTTCATATCGCCAGATCACCACCTGCAAAGCCCTTTACTTGTTTTTCATTACCTTTGGGATCAGAAGCTGCCACTCAGCGAACCTCTCTCTGTGGCAGAACAAGATGACCAAAGAAAGAAAAGCCCTGAAGCAAAATTCTGCCTTTGTCTTCTTGGTCTGAAGAACACAGTAGTTTCATTATGCTCCAAAGGCCATCATTATCGTTGCTCTAAATAGCATCCTCTACAAGAAGCCACATGCTCCTTTTTGCACACTTTACACCTTCTGCATAACTCCTGCTAGGAGTTAGGAACACTCTTCAAGGGTAGTGAAAAAGCAGAAGTACCAGTAAATTGTGTGTTCTGATATACAGAGAGGTTACAAAAGGTACAATAATGATAAAATCAATTAAAACTAACCATAAAATCAGAAAACATTTAAAATTTCCATCAATGAATCCATATTTTCCATAACAGGAAAAGGGAAGAGCTATTGCAAAATTCAGTTTCAAGGAATTAGTGGCTGAAAGGTCCCTTCTCAGAGAGGATGCCTACTCAGAAGTAAGCGCTATTGAATTCAGTGGGGCTTATTCTTAGGTAAATGAGGTGAGAATTGAAGTCTAAGTTATAAAGTGGTTTGTTTTTTTAAAAAAGACCCTAAAACACCTCCACCTTCTTCTAACAACTGCTTTCGGCCATCTCAGAAAGTTGCTTTTTTTTAAATGGGCTTTGAAGTTTATAGTGAAACTTTTATGGAAGTTCTCTCAGAACTACCATTGAGATAAACCTTGGCTCAAACTTACACCAATGGTGCCCTTGCACAGTTAGATTAACAGCAGGGAAATCCTTCAGGGTGATCATAGCAACAAATGGTTAGGCTACAAAATGTATGCTTCTTACAGAGCAAAGACCAGCAGTATACTTTTAGTGCCTGACAACTCACAAAAGATGAAGACCAAATTAGTGAGATGCACTGTTTTGTAGAATAGGAACAATCCCTGCTGTGCATCAGTCCCTTAAGAAATGCTTCCAAGTGGTGAAAATCTAATGCAAATTCGTTTTACTGCAATCCACCATAATCTTGCCATTTCTCACAACATCTTTTCCCTTTAATAAGCTCTCCTGTCCACTAATTAAGTATGTCCACAGATGTCTACACACAGAGAATTATAAATTTTGTTGTTACTAAAAAGCTGGCTCCCTCGGCCTGAAAGTGAGATGAGCGCCACACCTCAAAGTCGCCTTGACTCGACTTAACTATGCAGAGGTCCTTTACATTTTATCTTTAGTAAAGATTATACACTGCTGCAGCCTGAGAGCCAGTGTGGTGTAGTGGTTAAGAGCGGTAGACTCGTAATCTGGGGAACCGGGTTCGTGTCTCCACTCCTCCACATGCAGCTGCTGGGTGACCTTGGGCTAGTCACACTTCTCTGAAGTCTCTCAGCCCCACTCATCTCACAGAGTGTTTGTTGTGGGGGAGGAAGGGAAAGGAGAATGTTAGCCGCTTTGAGACTCCTTAGGTTAGTGATAAAGCGGGATATCAAATCCAAACTCTTCTTCTTCTTCATAAACGACGACCCTAACACAGCACTGATCTATCAGTTCGCTATTTCTTTTATCTATGATGTGAGTGTTAAGTGGTGTTTGGATTTTTTCAAAATCATCAAAAAAGAAAGAAAGAAAAGAAAACAGGAGTATGTTTAAATGTTATAATAATGATCACCAAGTAACTACAAAATGGCCAAGAAACTGAATAGTTTATTGGCTGTCGCTTGCACAGCTCCTTAGACAAAGTGTGAGGGACAGTTGACTGTGAAGGGAAAATTACCCTGGCCGAAAAAAAGGTAACAAGGACAGGATTGACAGAATAATTACCGTAAATTGTCCAGGAGACTAATATGCATGAATCAGCTCCCCTGGAGCCTGCTGTTCAGATTATACCTTTGGAAGTTGGCCCGATGTTGTTTTCTAGTGATTAATGTTGCACACTGATGCCTGGTCCTGTAATCAACATGTCAGATTTCTTAGAAAGAGCGGTTCCAAGTTTTAAACAAAGTCTGACCCTCTGTTTTAAAGGAGTACCCTTTCGCTAACTTTGATTTAAAATAAAAATACACACCTACTATTCAGCAAAGTGGGATTCAGAACGGTTTTGTTGCGCACCTAATGCCAAGGCAGATGCAAATGATCAAAGTGATTTGTAAAAATGTTATACGGAAAAATACGAAAGAGACATTGCAACACCTTTGTAAATCAAGAAATTATTTAATAAAAATATTTTTTTTAAAAAAAGGCAGGGAGAAAATGAATGATTTGGAGTGGAAAATAAGGATAGAGAGGATAGAAGGGGAAAGACACATCAATAGGATTGAGGCCGAGTAAAAATTTGCTGCGGGGCATTGGAGTATTGTCAAAAACCATATAACAATGTGTGATCTTAAGCAATCTCTTGCAAAACCAGCATACATCTGCAGAGTTCAATATAAAAGCAATGTGTAAACCAAGGAGATTTACAGAAGAACCCTGTGTGTTTAAGAATTAAGGCCCTCTGAGTTCAGTAAGACTTACTCCCTGTTAAGTGTATTTAGGATTTCAAGCTTAGAAGGATAAACAAAAGGATACACAAGAACCCTCTTAAGGTGTTCTGGCTACTATGTAAACTAACACATAAGCAGGACAAAAAAAAAATCCTTCCAGTAGCACCTTAGAGACCAACTAAGTTTGTTTTTGGTATGAGCTTTCGTGTGCATGCTCTGAAACAGAAGTCACCAGACCCTTATACAGTGAGAGAGTAAGGAGGGGTATTACTCAGAAGGGTGGTGAGAATGGGTGATTGGCTGATGGGTGTGGAAAACCTGTTGATGACTGTTAATGACTGCAATTAGTCTTAAAGGAAAAAAGCAAGGGGTGAGATGGTTAAAGATAGCTTTGTCTGTATAATGAGATAAGCAGGATACAGGGACTAGTGCATTAACTCTGCCCTGTCCATTCATCTCCCACAAGCTCATAGAATTGTAAAGCTCGAGGAGACCACAAGGGTCATCTACTCCACCCCCCTGCAATGCAGGAATCTTTTGCCCAACGTGGGGCTCGAACCCACAACCCAGAGATTACGAGTCTCATACTCTACAATGCTCTACCAAGTGAGTTACAGTATCCCAGGGAGGGCAACAATTCCTTGCTTAAGGCAAGGAGCGCCCTTTCACTCTTGTGGGCTCTCTGATTCCCAGGATTTTACATCACATGGGGAACCTACATCAGAACATAAGAAGAGTTGTGCTGGATTAGCCCAACAGCCAAGTGAGTCCAGCATCCCATTCTCACAGTGGCCAACCAGATGCCTATGAGAAGCCTGCTAGCAGGACTTGAGTGCAACAGACTCTCCCCAATTTGTGATTCCCAGGTTATTTGAGGGTAGTCTTTCAAATAATCTGGTACAGAACCATTTAGGGCTTTCGATATCAATACCAGCATTTTATTTTGGGTCCAGAAACAAACAAGCAGGCAATGCAACTGGTGCAGTTATAGGTGTATCATTTTCCAAACATCTGGCTCCAAAAAGCAGCTGGGCAGCTGCATTTTTACCAACTGGGAGTCTAGTCTGGGTGTAACCAGGGCATGAAAAATTGAGGCAAGGTCCATATTCTAAACAGGATTGCAGCTGGTGTGTTACCTGCACATCCAGAAATTGCACTGAGATCAAGGTACAAGCTTGGGAGAATGACAGCATCTAGAACCGTTTGGAAATGGCCATTGATTTCCCAACCCACGTCCAAGGAGCTTCATCTTATCTGGATTAAGTTTCACTCATTTGCCTGTATCCATCCAAAAGCCACCTCTGGACACCTGGTTAGGATTTCTGGAAACTCCCTGGGATTAGTTAACAGAAACAAGAAGCAAAACTGAATATCATCCACATTTTGTTGTTGTTGTTTAGTCGTTTAGTCATGTCCGACTCTTCATGACCCCATGGACCAGAGCATGCCAGGCACTCCTGTCTTCCCCTGCCTCCCGCAGTTTGGTCAGACTCATGCTGGTAGCTTCGAGAACACTGTCCAACCATCTCATCCTCTGTCGTCCCCTTCTCCTTGTGCCCTCAATCTTTCCCAACATCAGGGTCTTTTCCAGAGAGTCTTCTCTTCCTGGAAGAGGTGGCCAAAGTATTGGAGCCTCAGCTTCAGGATCTGTCCTTCCAGTGAGCACTCAGGGCTGATTTCCTTCAGAATGGATAGGATCCATTCATCCACATAAAGGTAAAGGGACCCCTGAGCTTTTAGGTCCAGTCGTGTCCGACTCTAGGATTGCGGCGCTCATCTCGGGTTACTGGCCAAGGGAGCCAGCGTACAGCTTCCGGGTCATGAGGCCAGCATGACAAAGCTGCTTCTGGCAAACCAGAGCAGCGCACAAAAACGCCATTTACCTTCCCGCCTGGAGCAGTACCTATTTATCTACTTGCACTTTGAAGTGCTTTCGAACTGGATCTGGCTAATTACCTGCTGCTTATATTTTCCTACAAAACAAACCATGGGACAGCTGTGGAGCATTTTAGGACCCTTGGGGACCCTTCCAGCTCTTTGATACTATGATTCTGTGAAAGACCCAATGTGCTAAAATGTATGCGTAATTAGTCTAACATTCTGTTACTACTGCCATCAGTGATTTCTGTACAATGGGCACAATCCAGAAAATTTTGTTTGTGTGTCTGCCCCAAGGTGTTTGGAATCAAGACTAACCACTAAGCCAAATCCTAAAAGCTGGACTCTTCTGATTTGTTGGGTTTTTCATAATTCTGCCTGTGTGGCTGGCATTGTCCACTTCCCCTATTTTCTGCTGGAAAGGTTGGCAATTTATTTCCTACCCTGGGATTATTTTATTCTGCCGCCTTCTCTTCATCTCCTTGTAGAAGCCTCTATCATCCCATGGCTACCTTGAATAAAGAGGACCCTGCCGGTGGAGAGGCCTGTGAAAGAACAAGTGCCGGGTCTCCGCTTCTTATGCTTCACTGTCACACACTGATAGCATTCGGTGCACTCCAAACGTGAGAATGCCGGAGTAATGGCCAATCCCGTGTATGCCGGAGAGACCCACAGCGTACGGTCCACGGGGCTTACAGGCTACGATCCCAATCTCACTTACCTAGCAGTAAGCGGCACGGCTAGGACTGCGCTGCTACTCTGGCAGTCAAAACTGAAAGCCCCGCCGACCTGAATGGGGTCAGAGACCAGGCTCGGTTGCAGCTACTCGGGTTGCTGCTCCCCTCCCAGCTTTGGTGCTCCAGCTGTTGCATTTGTTTGTCTCCTTCTTCTTCCAGGCGGAGCGGCCTGCAGGGAGAGGGCGCGCGAGGCTGTCCCGGGACCTGCGAAACTGCAGCAGCAGCAGCGAGAAGATTGCAGCAGAGCCAGAGCGCGCGAACTTCGCTCCCAGCGCGCTCGGCAGAGGGTGCCCAGCGGATCGGAGCCAAGCTCGCTCTCCAAGCTGGCTTGCGGAAGGGAGAAAGCGCCTTGTCCAGAGTGTGGGAGAAAGGAGAGAGCTATGCGCTCTCCAAGCCTGCCGCGGAACGTCCTCTCCCTTTACGCGGCGCTGGTGGTGTGCTTCAATGTAGCGCGCGGCCAGCAAGGTAAGGAGAAAGGAGAGCAAGGGCGCCTGGTGGCTCTGGGCACGAAGAAAGAAAAGGGGAGCCTCTGGAGCATCTTTAGGCTCGCGGAAAGGGGCGCGATCACGGGTGTAATGCTAGTAAATGGAATGCCCTCTTCTGTATTGGATCGTTCTTTTTTTTTAAAAAAAAAAAAAACTAAGCAAAAGTTGTTCCGTGGCTTCGTTTTCCTTCTGTGCCTGTTGAGCATCACTTTGCGCGCTCTGGTCCTTTAAAGCACATTCAGGGCACGCTTTTTAACTCCCAAGGAAGCCTGTGAATTGTAGTTTAGCCCTACCCCTCATGGTGCTACTGTTCCCTACAGGGTTAACAAGCTACAGTTCCCAAGATTCTTTAGGAGTTGAGAATGTGATTTGAATGTGATTTAAAGATATGGTGTGCGCACAGCCTCAGGAATTTCAGTAACAGAATAGTGCTGTCCTTATTACTGCTACCGATAATTGCTAATAATTGATGCTATGTTTCGAGAGGTGGAAGGAAAGCCCCCCAGATAAATGAAATTCTTTGCATTACTAATAGTCATGATGATGCTTCAGTTCCTTAACTCCTCACTGCATTCTAGAGAGATCAAACATTATTATTAATGTGTATTTCTACTCTTGCTTATGAATGTAGGAAGTCCAGGTACTGATTCTAGATGAATTAACAGAATATATACAGGAATGGGCTCCTTGGGGGGGGGGATAGGGATATAAATCAAATGAATAACGATGGTGATAGAAGTTAAGAGACAGGACTATAATACTTCTGCTGTGGTTCGTATGGGGAACCCTTTGTGGTCAGGATAGCCCATGAAATGTGAGAATCCAAGTGAGAAAGGCTTCACTGTTACCGTATATTATTTTCAATCGATTGTCTTGGCACTGATTATACACTGATTTTAATGCCGATAATGATTTTTTTACACAAAGTGACAATCAAGTTGCTTTTTATGATGTTGCGGGCTTTAGTAGAAAACTTTTATATAATGTTGTTTGAGAGCTTGGCAGAAGTTAGCCATATTATACAAACCAAAGACAGATTGCATTGCTGATATGTTTTGACCTAAGCTTATCATGGTAACCGAGACTGTCTTATTACGTTATCTTGTGCTTCCTTGACTATTGATTACTTAAAGCAGTTGTCTTCTTATTTAATACTGCATTTCAAGTTCTTCAATTCAGGATGGTTTTTTTTTTGTCTCTGTCGTGAAATGAGCCATGGTATACTAGGCGCTTACTCCAAAGACCCCCCAAAAATAAAATAAAATGCTATATATTTGATTCCTGTCTTGATTAGAGTCTCTGCCAAATATCACACAATATTATCAGAATTCAACTGATTCATGAGCTTTGCATTTTTAAAAGGAGATTCAAACTCCTTTAGTTGCAAACATAGCTTCTTTATGACGGACAGAAGGGACAGATTTGCTAAATGATCCATGTTCCAGAACTTCTTAGCTCCCTGCTAAATAGAACCCAATGGACCTTTATTTAATATAAATATTAGCAGCAGAAGCAAGGCAACGTTTTGTTCTGGCAAATAGTGGCCTGGTTTGCATAACACAGTTTGGCTTACTTTGTATTCTCCTCACTAACCACAAGCTGTGCCCAAGAGTTGTCCTGGTAAGCCATAGTTTGGGTTGCCATATTTTGCAAACCAGACCAAGATTAGATATAATGCTGTAGATCAGAGGTCACCAACCTGGTGCCCATGGCACCCCAGCAGGTTTCCAATGGTGCTTCTGGCAGGTACCCTAGACTTCAGCTTTTGTTTTAGAAAAAAGCAAGTCTCTAACCCTCCTACAATGGAAGTTATGGGGCAAAATGTGCAGGCACTTCTAAGCGATGGGTGGTGTGGCAACCTTGGCTAGGAATGCTCCCTTTTGTTATTAGACAGCTTCAGTGTGTGTAACTTCCATAATCAGGACTAGCAGGACATAGCTAACTTTCTGTCATAAGCATTAGGAGGATGGGAGGGGTTGTCTACCTAATTTAGTGTTGTGCTGTGCTCCAGGCAGCCATTTTGTGTTAAACCACTCGCACACCCTCCATGGCAGCCATTTTATGACTGGAGACACCCGCTGCAGATGGATGCATAAGAATGCTAATGTCTCTAATTTTTCTACAGCTCTGGAATGTCATCCAGGCGGTCATCAGATCCTTCAGAGTCCATACCGAAGTGTTGATTTTGATTCATCACGGCTTCAGCAATCAGCCATCCAGGACTTAATATGTGATCATTCACTGCCATCAGGGTGGTACCGCTTCCTGATTTTTGATAAACAGGCTGAAATGCCAACCAAGTGTGTGGAGGTATGGATGCTCTCCTTTTAACCTATAATTGTATAATATGGCAGACTCCTTTAAAAATATATGTATTGCTCATTTTCCATACATGCAAATCTGAGCTGTTATGATTGGCTTTATAATGCAAGTCTCCTTCTGGTCCACCACAAGGCTGCAAAGTCCACTGCTGCATCCTAAAACCTCCCTGAATATTCTTCGTCTAGAGTAGTGATAGAAAATTCTGTTTGGTCTGAGGTGGGCAAGATTTTAGTAGGCAGCATCAAAAAGGTTCTGTTCTTGTTCTAAAACAAGTTTACTTTCCTCACATTGTTGACAACGAGTGAATGCAGATGATCAACTTACGAAAGACATCCTTTAGTTCTCTATCATCTGTGCCAAAATCAACTTGTATAGTGCAAGGTGGAGGCACAATAATCTGACCAGGATGGTAAAAGGCAGCTCCCTATGTTCCTTTATCACTAAAGTAAGGCTGGAATATCTGTGTCTCTCTAGATAGTGTTGGGCTCTCATCAGCCCCAACCAGTTTGGCCAACAGTCAGGTATGAGGAAGTTGTGGTTCAGTAGCCTCTGCAGCACCACAGGTTCCCCACCCTGTATTAAGAGATAGCTGCTGCTATAGACCTACACAGTTTGTGTAGTGTAAGTGTTGCGTAGTCTGAGGCTGCCCACCAGCATGTATTTGTTGCCTGCCAAGTGCTTGTCAACCTCATTATTTTTTATGGCGCTCAACAGGTTGGGAATGGGTTGCCCATGGTGTCCCTTCTTTCTCAAAAGGCTGTTTTGCATGTTATGCTAACCATGATTTTGCACCAGCATCAAGTTCCAAGAGAGGAGGTTGCAACCCCTTCGCTCTTTGGTTTTGCTTCTGTTCTGTGCTGAGCTAAGCCATGGTTTGACTTAGTCCTTCATCTGAATCTGCTTCTTGGTCTCCCTGATGAACCATGGGCTGTAAACCATAGAGCAAATCTTGGTTACAGCTCATGGTTACTCTGGAGAGACCTAAACCATGAGCCCAGGATCAGACAGTCTGCTAAGCCAAGCCAAACCATGGCTTGGCTCAGCCCAAACAAAACAACCAAGGAAGAATGAAGTGGCCATAATCTCCTCTTTGGCTTGGCTTATTTATTTGTGTGCATGCATGCGTTTCTTATCTTGGATGGTGGAAACATTATGTTGATCAACTGTTTTCTTCTGTTTTGGTTTTGATGCTAAAAGATGAATCACTGTGGGACACAGGCCCCTGTTTGGTTGTCCCTGAGAGAGTCTGAGTCCTTGCCTCAGCCTGGTGAGATCAAACACTTAACAGCCTGTGCAACCTGGCAGTTTTTCTTCAGCACCACAGAGGACTGCTGCCTTTTCCGAATTCCTGTGAGTGTGAGGAACTGTGGAGATTTCTTTGTGTACTTACTCCAGCCCACCCAGGGGTGCATGGGATATTGTGCAGAAGGTGAGGAAGCACATGCTGCCTGCTACATCCCAAAACATGTATATGTTTTCTTTTCCCAAATGTGCCTCAAACCATTTGGTCTCTTGTTACATTTTTATAAGTCCTTCTACATCTATAGAGAATATTAGGCCTTGTCTACCTATGAAAGAATTCTGAGGTGTCATAGAGCAGACTGCATCGCCTCAGACTGCAGCTGGGGAATATTGTTTTCAAATGTTTCCTTTCTAGTAAGCTGCTCTCAATGTGTCCTCTCTCAAAAGTGATCCAAACAATCAGCGATCACCTATCACGAGCCAAACTCTTGACAGCCGCTGTGCTTTATTCTTGTAAGTTATTACACAAAATGTCTCTAATAATAAATCATATGTACCTCATAAGTCTCAGACAAGGCTGCAGCCCCATCTACAAGAATTAGTTGAGTTAGATTGCAAGCCCTAAATGGCCTCGGCCCAGTATACCTGAAGGAGCGTCTCCACCCCCATTGTTCAGCCCTGAAACTGTGGTCCAGCGCCGAGGGCCTTCTGGTGGTTCCCTCATTGCGAGAAGTGAGGTTACATGGAACCAGACAGAGGGCCTTCTCAGTAGTGGCGCCCACCCTGTGGAACGCCCCCCCCCATCAGATGTCAAGGAAATAAACAACTGTCTGACTTTTAGAAGATATCTGAAGGCAGCCCTGTTTAGGGAAGTTTTTAATGTTTGATGTTTTATTGCTTTATTATTATTATTATTATTATTATTATTATTATTATTATTATTATTTTGGGAGCTGCCCAGAGTGGCTGGGGAAACCAAGCCAGATGGGTGGGGTATAAATAATAAATTATGGTGATGATAATGATAATGATGATGATCCTCCTCCTAAAAGCTGCAGGAAAGGGAGAATCAAAGGCAGATATACTGCAGTTTACAAAATCCTGCCAACCTCTCACCAGCAGGACAGAAGTAATGGCAAAGCAAGGCATGAGCACCTCTGTCTCCATTTCCAGGTGTTCTTCTTATTGTTGTTATTTTGTAGTTAATGATTTCCCTCCCATTGGAAACTGTGAAAGGGAGGTTCCCTATGCCAGCTTCAGATCTCACGTAATTTCCTCCGTAGTTTGGAGGTGAGTGGAGGGACTGGGTGGTCTTTAGATCCTTTGGATCCAAGCTTCCACTAACCCACCTCCAATCTACTAATCTGCACATCCTTCCGGTAGGGCAAGGGCTATAGAGGTTTTCACTGTGGCAGGAAGGAGGCATCTCATGTTGAATCTTCTGCTTGTGATTCTCCCTTTCTCTTCTTAATAGAAGGAGATTTGATGCTTCTCCTGGCCCCTGGAACACCCTCCCATTAATGAATAAATAAGCAATTGACATGCTAAGTTGTGTTATTTTTCAAAAACTCAGATGAGTAGTTGGAGCAAAATTCCATTTGCATCTGAAAATTGGCCTTAGAACAAAAAGGAATCTCTTAGTAAAAGTCACTTTACTTGCAGTAAAAGAAGGTTTTAAATTTGTACTGTTTAGTGTTTTAATTAAAAGACATGAAATAAACTTTTTATTATCAGGAAGAGGAACTGTTACTTACCCTGAGTAGGCCAGCATAATAATGTTTACTTTATTACTTTTACACGCCAAAAGAAATTATCATAATTTAATGGATTTCTTTATTATGCCAGCGAAAAGTCGATAGTGAAAGGCATAAACACTCTTCATCATCCTATGCAACTTATTTACTGAAAATGCGAAATGTGTATAGTATAATACGCCATTTGTTTTTATGGCGGAGAACAATTTAAATATTGAAAACATTTTCATTGCTACATTAAACTAAAAGCCAACTTGTTTTCTTAAGCTGAAAGTAATGAGCTGTCTTAAAAACAGCGAAATACATTTGGTTTTAAAAAAGCTTAGTGCTGTTTAGTGAAATTGCAGCGTGCTGAAAAGTTTTTAAACAGTTCACTCAGCTTGAATAGTTTATAATAAAAACTGAACTTTTAATTATAAGCGTTCTCAGGGTGAATTTAGATGTCAACATTTAACAATATCAGGGACTTACTGGCTGCGGGTGAACAATCTTCCCACTCTATAACTCAGTCCTGGTTGGTGTTTAATTATTTGAAGAAGAAATAAACCACCAGGCCAGAGCTTCCCAGAGGTGTAACTTTAAAACAGGAGTAGGTATAGAAGGGTTTGCCACCCTTCTGGGGCCTATGGGCACATTTGAAAACCAGAGGAACTGTTGTTCGACACACAGCAAGACTCTCCCCACTGCAGTTGTAGCTTCCCCTGCATTGACCCCGCACTGCAAAAATAGAAAAATGAAATGCCTCCCATTGGCTAAAGAGGGCTTCTTTCAGCTGAGGGAGGGTCAGAGGGAACAGAATCCCTTGGCACAAAGGAAGGCCTCTGAGGGCACATGTACACCCTCCGGCTCCCATTACCCCCAGGCAGCATGTCAATTGTCAAACTGCAAGGGATGATGGGAATTGTAATACAACAAACAACTGGAGGGCCACAGTCCCCCAATCCCTGATCCAAATGCTTATTTGCTGGAGCAAAAGCAAAAAAAGTATTGTGGCATCTGAAGGAGAGCTTTTGATACAATGTGCTAGCTTTCATCACCTGCTTTGAAAGGACCCTTATTTTTGCTGTGAGAAACTGGCATGGCCACCACTCTGGAATTTGCCACAGCTGTCAATCCATATCCTCCAACATAGGGGTGTCCCATTCCATAATGATATTTTTTACTGTTTATACCCACACATCTTACTGGGTTGCCACAGCCACTCTGGGCAGCTTCCAATATATATATATATAAACATGATAAAACATTAAACATTAAAAAGACTTACCTATACAGGATTGTCTTCAGACGGCTCGGGGGTTGGATAACTCGATACCCTCCAACATTTCTCCAATGACAATAGGGGCATCCTAAGGAAAAGCGGGACATTCCAGGATCAAATCAGAAACCAGGGCGGCTTCTGTCAATCAGGGACGTCCCTGGAAAATAGGGACACTTGGAGGGTCTGTTAATCTAGGCTCAGAAATCTAGGCCATTAATTTTCTAATTTATCTTTAATAAAACACAAGGCAAAAATGCTCAGAGTTCCTGTCGAACAGTCACCTGATGCAATTGTATGTAAGGAATATATCTCTAGTTACTTCAGGTGCTGAACTGCAGGCCTGCCAGACTGGGGGGAGAGAAACCACATGCAGTGGTAAGTTGTTTTGTACAGATTTTTGTCAATATATTATTTTGACCCAGGGATTCTGTGTATTTTCTGTCTTAACTCTGATTTTATTTAACATTTATTTGTTTTGTTTATACATACCACCCCTTGTCAGAAGACCACAGGACAGTTTACAACACAAATATTGTAACAGGATATCTGTGCAACATTAAAATCAGAACAATTATACAAATGTAATTACATTAAGGAATGCAGAATGCAATACAAATTCTCGCAGCTGAATAAAAAGAGGAGTAAATCAGCAACGTGGTATCTAAAATACAAATACAGCACACAGATTGAGACTCTTCTCTCAAAGGTAGCTCTCAGTCCTGGCCACCCACAGAAAATGACAGACCTGCCAAGCAGTCACCTGGGAGCTTTCGTCTCTTCTTGCAGCCTCTCGAGATCTTCACTTCCTTGCCTCTCACTTTGGGTCCTTCCACCAACTATCTGCCGCTTCCTTGTGGGTGCAGCCATTAGCTCCCAATGGTGGCCCACTGGCAAAGAGTGGGAGACACCAGAAGGGTAGTTGCCTGTGGTCTCCCACATGAGGTGACTCCCATTGACATACCATATTTTTCGCACCATAAGACGCACTTTTTCCCTCCTAAAAAGTAAGGGGAAATACCTGTGCGTCTTATGGAGCGAATGGTGGTCCCTGGAGCTGAATTGCCCAAGGGCCAAAAGCAAATTGTGCTTTTTATTTTACAAAGAGAAAAGGGAGTATTGAAAGGACCCGCTCAGCAGCTGATCAGCAAGAGATCGGGAGAGAGATAGGCTCCCTTTCAGCCCCGCCCTCCTTTGTTGAATGTGCTGCAGAGGGAGGTTGTTTGTTTCCCCAGCGACATGTGACTGGCTGATTAGATTATCTGTCTGAAAACAGTAGAAATGGCTCCCTTTCCTTAGGATTTTTCAGAAATGTGAGTTAAACCCCATAAAAATGGGGCTTTTCCTCTTTGCTTTTCCCCCTTTGCAAAAGGAGCTTTGCTTTTCCCCCTTTGCAAAAAAAGCTGCAAAACCTTTAGCTGATCCTCAAAAAAAAAAAAAAACCCCTAGGGCTTTTCCCTTTGCAAAAAAAGCTGCAAAACTTTTAGCTGATTCTCAAAAAAGGCCTTTTGCCTTTGCAAAAACAGCAGCAAAACCTTTAGCTGATCCTCCAAAAAAACAACAACCCCAAAACCCCAGGGCTTTTCCCTTTGCAAAAAAAGCTGCAAAACTTTTAGCTGATCTTCAAAAACAAAACAAAAAACAAAACAAAACAGGGCTTTTAGAGGAGGAAAACCAGAAAAATATTTTTTTTCTTGTTTCCTCCTCTAAAAATGAGGTGCGCCCTATGGTCCGGAGCGTCCTATGGAGCGAAAAATGCGGTACTTGGCTTTTCTTTCTCTGTCCTGTAACCACCCTCAAGTTTGGGCGATGATAAAGTCTTTCCGTCTAAAAGAAACTGGAAAATGGCTTTTGCTGACCAATTGGGGGTGAAATGAAATACAACAGCTAAAAAGTAACAAGGAGTCTATGGAGTATTATCTGTCGATTTCTTTCTTTCCCCATGTTTGAAGTTATTTGTGCCCATTGTATAAAAACCACCCTACAGCGGCCATTTTGTGACTTCACACCAGCATTAATTTCTAATTCTTTATAGCTCAAAGTAATAAACATAATCATATGTTGTATGTTTCGTGATGATCTGCTCATAGGTTCAATAGATATTGTGTGTTAATTGTGTGTTGGTTTTTCTGTTCCCAGCAGCCACCCTTTTCCCACACACTCTCACACCACATGCTACGCTATACCACCATACCTGTTTGACTCTGATTTCATCAAGACTCTAAATTTATATGTTGGTGAGAAGAGAATGCTGGACGAGATAGGCCTTTGGTTGGATCCTGGAGGGCTCCTGTTATGTTGTTGTTTAACATAGCAGGGAATCACATTATTTTGCTTGCTGCTTGTTTCCGGCTGCTTGTTTCCCCCCCGCCCCAGTATGTAGATATACTTTGTTTTGCTTTACATTTCTTAAATGGCATTAACCCAGCTCTCCACTTGTTTTTGTTGTTAGAGAAACTGCCTACTTCACAGTTGCCACTTCCTTCACCACCCCCTCCAAGCACACCTGAAATAGTGGCGGTCTTACTTGAAGGAAGCATTTTCTTAAGGTGCTCCTTTGATGTTCCTACCGCAAACACCTCTGTGGGCTTTCTTGTGGTTTGGTCCAGACTGTCTCCTGAAAGCATCAAAGAAGAGCTGAAGCAAGAGACAACAGTCCAGGCGTTCTCACTCTTAGAACTGGATGGGGTAAACCTCAGGCTCGGAGACAGGGTATGTTTAAGTTCTATATTATTGTTTTATGTTTCTGCAAAGAGGTAATGCTCCTCAGTACTCTTCTAATTACAAGTCCAAAAAGTTAATCCATGTTAAGCAAGGAGTCGCACCAAATGATAAATGCTGAGTTCCAAAACTCCTTATTTGTAATTCCCTTAGAAGCAGCATCCTTAACTCCCATGTTGTGGTTTGTGTATCTGTTATTCTAAGATTCCAGCAAGCTCACCAGTTGAGATTTTAGAGTTGGGGTGGATACAGTTACATCTGCATCTGTCTAAACACTTGGTTTTGTTAAAGTTACCCCCTCATAATTGCCACAAGCAAGCAAAATTTTACCAGGCACGGAGGAAACAAATAACATGTTACATGTATCTCAGTATACATAGCAATAGCAATATGGAAAGGCAATATGCAAATTTTAAAAAGTGATCTGAAAACTGACCTATGTTAGGGGACACTGGGAGTGCCTACAACTTAAGAGACAGTGTTGCATAGTGGCTAGACTTTGACCAGGGAGACACAGGTTTAAATCTCCATTCGACCATAAAGCTTACAGCCAGGGTCATGAAGACTTTGGCCAGAGGGCCATGTTCCCTTTTGTCCAGGCTCCTGGGGGCCGCATGCCAGTGGTGGGTGTGGCTAGAGGCAAAATAGGCAGTGCCAGAATCAAACTTGGCAAAGGAACAGGTTTTTAAAATAAATAAATAAATAAATAAATAAATAAATAAATAAATAAATAGATAAAGTAGTTATATCCCATTTTTAAGGACCTAACACTCTCAAGGTGGGTCATTCCATATCAAGTGATCCAACTTTTTTACCTCACATCATCCAATTTTCTTAATATTTCGTACACTTGTTGAATGATCAAAGTTCTGATGAGATTGGTGTTTTAGTTTTGGTGTATCTCAATCCTGGGCTGAGCTTTAAAGGTTTTTGTGTAGTCTGGCAAGGCCGAAATTGTCTTCTTTTTTTTTAAATTTCAAACCTTCATAACTCAAAAACGGGATGAGATTAAAAATTAAAACTTTAGATTTAAACTTAGTTTTGATCATTCAATGGGTGTACAAAATATTGAGATAATTGGATGACATGAGGTAAAAAATTTGGGTCACTTGTTATATGGAATGACCCCGGTGGCATACAACTGAAGGAGATCCAATTGAGATTCACAAGTGTTAAAAGCAACAACACAGAAATAGCGAAGGGCCAAGTGTCAGGAATTGCTTTTTAACCATTCTGTGATCTTCTGCATTGCCTGTACTCCTTGCATTTCATTGCCTTCTGATCTCACTGCTTCTGCCTGTCCTACCCCTCTTGATTTTGTATATATTTCTGCGACAGAGTACGACACATAATGCCTCTGACGCAGTGGACTCTAACTCTTGAAAGCTAAGTTACCAGTAGTTTATCTTTAAGGTGCCACAAGGCTCTTTGCCTTTCTTGCTTTAATATGGTGTTGTCCCTTCTCTCGTCCTTTACATAGATTTACTGCAGCAGTTCCACCTTTTTCTTAGAGAAACCAGAAATGCAGAGTTCACTCACTGAGAGCATGGAATTTTTTGCAGGAATTAAGGTACGTTGAAAAGAAAACAGTGCATTGTGTAGTTACTACCCTGTACCCCAGGCGTCAAGAAGCCATACACCCAGATGAAGTTGGACTACAAATCCTATCATCCATGTTGACTGGGAGTTGGAATCCTAAAACATCTGGAGGGCCACAGGACCCACACTTGCACATTGTACTTGGATGTAAGCCCCATTGAACTCAGTAGTGTAGATATGTGTAGATGGGCCTCCACAAGTTACGAGACTACTACTCCCATTATCCCTGGCATTGGCCATACTGGCTTAGGTTGACGGGAGAATCCAGCAACATCTGGAGGGCCACAGGTTCCTCACCCCTGATGTATAGGATTGCGCTGTAAGTCATATTTGTCTTCACTGCAGTGGTGCAAATATTCAAAAGAACACTATTGTAATATTTGCTAGTGCAAGAATTCTTCTTTGTTGGCAATAAAATTAGTGGTGTGATAGCATGTAAAGGTAATAAATGGCACTCCAAATGCATGCAAAAAAAACATCTGAGTTGGACCCAGGCATGCTGTGCAAGCTTATCCTGTGAAGAACTAAACCCCATTGTGTATAGGATTCCAGCCTGAGTTAATTGCACTTAGGTCCCATTTAAATCACTGTGAAAAGTAGATTTAGGCTGCATACACACCATACATTTAAAGTACATGATGTCCCTCAAAGAGTCATGGGAATTGTAGCTTGCCATGTTTGCTGGGATTTGTAGTTGTGCAAGGAGTAAACTACAGTCCTCAGGATTCTCTGAGGGAAGTCATATGCTTTAAATATGCTGTGCGTAAGCATTCTGAGACTTGACATAATGGGAACTAAGTGCAAGCTAAATTGGTCTTCATCAAACAATTTAAATTATTTCTTCTAACGAGTTGGCATGCAATCATTTTGTTTGTTTAAATCAGCCTGTGTTTAGGCACACTCTGTGGAGTTTCCTTGTAAAAGCAAAATGCTTTTGTATTCCTTTTGCATGGGGGGGGGGAATCTATTTTGCAAGATTACTGAAATTAAGTCCAAGGGACTTTTTTTTTTTTTAATTGCCATCATCGCAGCAAGGTTTACAGTTGGATGTTATCTTATTGATTGCCTTTCTGTTGTTTTCTACAGCTGTACAAACCAGTTTTTGCTTTAATTTCTTTTCATCATTGTTCTGAACATTTACTGTGAGATAATTCCACACGGATACCTTGTGTTCATAGCATGTTCCTTTTCTTATATTCAGCTACATCCTGAGGCATTTATAATATCAGAAGATGGAAAGGAATACAGACTGACGATAGAAAGCAAAATTCCCATTCCTTGTCCTCAAGCTAGTCAGCTGGAAAATGACTGCAAAATCTCATTAAAATTAAGAACAATAGAGGAAGGTAATTTCTTCTTCAATTTTTTTAATTGGCTTGTGCCTTGAATATGTACTTTTTATCCTCATTTTGACATGTTCATGCAATGCTCTGCTCAGGTGATGCATGCTGGTTGCGTGGCAGCATTTGTGCGAGCAGCTAGCCCTGTGTTGGAGTTCAGACCTCTAGCCTAGCTTGCTGCCCTTAGGCACAGGGGAAAACACTATGCTGATGCCCACGTTGAACTAAGATTAAACCAGCGTGGTTGCAGGAAGGTTCATCATGTTCTTTTTCTTAGTCACAGGTGTGGAAACTGGGCTACATAGAATACAGAAAGCTGCCTTATACTGAGTCAGCCATTGGTACATCTAGCTTATAATTGTCTACACTGACAATAACCATGGCCCTCCAGGGTTCTAGACAGGAGATGTTCCATGCCCTACCTGGAGATGCTGCAGTTTGAACCTGGAACCAGCTTCATGCCAGGCAAATACTCTCACTGAGTTATGGCCTGTCTTTGTTAGTAGTTCCTTTTGTCAGTTCTGAATCTTTGATTCCTACATTTTCTCACAGTTGACCCATAGTGACTGGGACTAATGGGAACGCCAATGGCATCTTGAGAACCAAAGGTTCTCCATTCTCCATTCTCGGCCTAAGGCAATAAGATGTATTGGTTTCTGGCACTGGCGGTGATGTGATAATGTTGCGCCCCACCCCAATCTCCAAGCAGTGTGAGATTTAGGGCTTCCAGATGCTTACCCAGGGTTCATTTCTCCTTTGGGAATGAGGCATGGTGGAGACTCTGGTGTCTTTATGATATATGGTTTGTTCACACATATTTACAATCTGATGGAGGGGCTCATAGTATTAACACTCCAAGAGAGCCTGGCTTCCCCATAACCGCAGCTTTGGATTCAAACAGAGTTGAAAGAGGGGAACCTGCCCATCTGTTGTCTCACACAGAGCCCCTTTCCTTTGTCCTCCTTAATGGCCCATTACCAAGGTGATCACCTCATCAGGAAGCTAGCCTGGCTTATATTTTAATACTGGCTTGTCAATACTCACTGTCAGGCATGAAGAGTCCTCTCCTTCCCCAGTAACTTCATAGGCAAGAATCACAAGCAGTTTGTATTTTGTAGTCCTTTTTATTCAGTCATCTGGTTGCAAAGCAATAATCCATATCTCTCCACAAAGAGAGGTGTTGGCTACTCTGAGCCCTTCCCTTCCACCTCCAGCAACATCCTGGAAACCAACGGGACATTTCACCCCTCTGCATCCTCTGCTCTCTAATATGGTGAGACCTACGAGCCTGAGGAGAGAGGAGATCGCCCAGGCTCTTCCACTATCTCGTAGCTAGGTAACTCCTGTGGAGGCTGTGCAGCATTCTATTCTCTCTCTCCTACCGAAACTGTGGGGTAGAAGGGGGGTGAATCATTTCCCTCATCCTCCTCTTCAGAGAGAAGCTGATCTGGCTGAGGATACACTTCTCAATCCTGTTCGGACCATTCCCTGACATCCCTGTATCCAGGGGTGAGAAGGGTCTCGGCATACAGCCTAACACCCCAATAATACATTTTCCCACTCCTGTTTCATGCTAGTGTGCACATGATAACATAAGTAAATTTTGGAGCTAAGAGAGAGCGATGAGATAGAAGTGAGTAATGTATACAAGATCCTGCAAGAGGTTAAACTAGTTGCCTCTCTGGTTATTTGCAACCTGCCGCTTCCCCAAAAAAACTGCTTTGATTTTAACCAATCACTAATACTAAAAATGGAACTCTGTTGCATCTTAAAGAGAAATCTTACTAATGGCTGTCTGCTTTGGAACAGGCAAAGCTCCGCAGAGCTTAAACATGGCTCTTTCTTCTTGCTCTGTGGCGCTTCTTCAGCATCCCTGCCGCAACGGGACGTGTGGCCACGGCAGCATCCATTACACCGCAGTGACAGATTTCACCCGAAATGGAGACAGAGTAACCAGGATTGCGGCAGAACCTATTGTTAGTGACAACTTCCTGTGGAACGGCTACACGGTGGAAAGTATTCAGGTGGAAACCCATCCCATTCAATCTTGATTAAAAAAGAAGAAGAAGAAATCACTCAGAAGTTGGCTGATGTAAACTGGCTAGGGTTTTGGGGGTTTTTTTCACGTTTTTAACAATGACTTACGAGCATCATTTATAATGACATTTCTAATTTGCACAGCATGTCTTTTTTGTTTTGTGAAATTCTTTCAGGGCAGGGCCCTCCCATGGTGGCTTACATGCATATATAAAACATGAAATAAAAACAGCACTTGGACATCTTAATTAATTAAAAAGCTGTTTTAAAACCATTTTGCCACCTAATCAGAAGCCTCTAATTTGATGGATAAATTTAGTTAAAAACACTATTGATGGCTAAAATGTATTGAAAAGCAAATGATGACTAGCATATTCCTTTGTATGTGTGAGGTAGACCCCCTTAAGCGGCCACTCTATACATCATGTATGGTGAACCAGTGGCCAAATGTTGCTGGCCTACAACTCTCAACATCCCAGGCCTTTGGCAAGTCAGGTTGGGGCTGATGGGAGTTGTAGTCCAACAACATCTGGGGCGGCCACAGATTCCCCCCATCCCCTGCTCTGCACACTTACCTAATACAATTAAGTCTCTTTGAAGTTAGTGAGTCTTAGAATGTGTAGCCTTGCTGTGTTATTTACTTGTAAGTCAAGCTCTGTATTCAGTATGTCAATATACCTGAAGGATTCCTGATCAGCTGATTTACCTTCATGTCTTCACTTCTTTTAAAGGTTACGGTGAAAGATCTGCCCTCTGCCTATTGCTACTCTTTTACTGACCCACATATCATTACATTTGATGGCAGGTAATTTACAGACTTCCTCTTTCCCCTTTTTCTTTTCAATAGAGGATTGGGCACTATGATGAATACATTAATATTTTTTTATCTGTCGCTTGTTAATCGAAACCTTCCCCCACCCCATAAAAAAGCAGGGGGAGAAAGAACCTATGGCTTTAGTGACTTGCTTCAGCTCAGTGACACCGGTTGCTATATTCATGAAGGAAATCTGTTCTGTCACAATGAAACACAGCCAGGTATGATCATATCTTCTGAGCTGTTCTACAGAATCTGTCCCTAGAGATGAGTAATGGTGGTTACACCAAATGCTCTGCACCCACAATGCGTAGCCAGGGACGAGCGTGTGCTTATAAAAACCCATATTATGTAAGCATTGACTAGGCAAAGAGGCAGTGAGATTTTTTTTATTCAGCCCAGTCTCCTAGCAACTACCTGAAATTCACACAGGTAAGTGCGGCCTGCCTGAATGGTATTGGGAAAAACTGTCCGTCATGCCATTCTCACATCATCGCAAAACCTTCCCTTTAAAAACAAAAAGGTATTATTTAGGGAGTTGGGCGGACATCAACACACCAAGGAATGGGGAGGGAGGGATTAAATAATATTGTGCAATGTAGATATACCAGCTTTCACCAACCTGGTGGTATCCAGGTGTTTAGGACTACAGTATAATTACCATCAGCCCCAGGCCATACAGTGCTATAACGGCAGTCGTCTGAATGATCTGAATGCCACAAGGTTGGCGAAGGCCGAGGCAGACTCTTTCGGTTCTCTTTCAAACAAATAGATAACTTACTTTCTTGTCCAGAGCAGTAGGAAGTTCAGCGCAGCTATTACAAAGTAAGGTTCTATTAGAAAACAGGAGATCGGTTGCTTGCCGTGCGTGGATAATAATCAGGCTATTTACAATTGTGGAAGCTGCTAGAGTAGCATGGAGCTGTCGAAGCAAAGCACACATTGCTCAAAGGAACTTTAGCATCTCTGAGTCCAAAATCCAACATCCCATGCCAAATCCAAAGTGTTGTTTTCAGTTCTCCTTCTACAGGAATTCTTCTGGGGGAATTGGCTTCACCCTACACCCTGGGTGTGAGCAGAGATAATAAGTCTGCACGTCATGAGTAAAAATGGCTCTCCTATAGCAGTTTCAGCTCCCTGGGGAGAACCCCCGCCCCCCAATAATCTTTCTTCAGCCTTGAAAGGAAAAAGAAAGTTCCAGAAACATCCTCTGACGAAGGCCAAGTTAAACCTGATCCTCAGTCGCATACAGTTTGTCCCTGACAGTTTCCTTTTCTTCAAAAATGCAGCTATGGGGGCAGTAAACTAAAGTGGGTATTCATAACGCTTTTCCCTCATTCAGTTTCCACACCCTAAAAACTGCTCCTTACCCTCAGTAACTTTTTACTCTTCAAGAAAAATGATACAGATATCATATTTTCCTTAGCAGGGCAAAAATTGGTGATTTTTTTTTGGGGGGGGAGGCAATTTTTAGTGGGAAATGCCAAAAGGAAAATGATTAAGAAATCACTACTGCCACCCATTGTTGACCTTCGGCTTTAGTTTGTAGTCCAGCTATATTTTGTAAATACAAAAGAAATCTGGGACAAACTACACGCAACTGAACACTAGGTATAATTTGACGTTAGTATTTCAGTGAGGAAGTGTGCGATCCTGTTCATGGAGCAAAGCCCTTTAAAACTAGGCGGAACATACCTGTGAGTAAACGTGCATAGGGTTGGGTTATAAAAACCGTTAGAACAGCCCCCTCAAAAAAAGGTTAAATAAAAAAATGACAACATTGGATGAATTGGCACAGCATTAAAATAGCAATTCGTAAAAGTGGTGATAATTTTGAAACACAAATAATTTCGCGTGCTCTTCTTTTTTTCTAGGATGTATGACAACTTTAAAACAGGAACGTTTGTGCTATACAGAAGTACTTCCCGTGATTTTGAAGTCCACGTGCGCCAGTGGGACTGTGGAAGCCTCTATTACCCAGCATCGTGTAACTGTGGTTTCGTTGCCCAAGAAGGGGCTGATATAATAGCATTTGACATGTGCAGTGGTCAGTTACGTGATTCACAGCCGCACTTATCTGTGAAGAGCAGAGCTTCGGCAGACAGCGGCGTCAGGATCACTGAATCATATTCAGGAAGAAAAGTCACGGTGTGTTGATCCATTTTATATCTGTTGTAAAGCAACTTGATTCAGGAGGAGTTTCCTGTTTCCTTTTTAATCAATGCACGTATATAAGCTGCTTTCAGACATTATTGATAGACCATGGTTTATCGTTGCATAAAGAAGCTTGGCTGAGCCTTGGGTTTCTGCATTGCCCAGCCCTTCTCCTCTAACTTAGCCACGAGGAGCTTTTGTTACTGCTTTTAACTAACCACAGTTTAGCATTAGGGATTTTTTAATTTAAAAAATCCAATGAACATACATGGGCAGTGTTTGGATGTTAAGGATAAGCCATGATTTATGATTATATAAACAAACATGGCTTAGTCTTGGACTTGTGCATTCCTTCTTTCTACTCCAGTGTGGCCACAAGGAAATTAGAACCCTTGGCTACAATTGTTATGTCTGAACCTTGATGAACTGTAATTAGTCATAACTATGATTACTGAAAGAAGCCAACATCAAACTGTGATTGATAAAGCAGGTTTGTTTCAATAAGCCATATAGTTAAGGATTAATCGTATGTCCAAATCCTAAACCAGGCACGTCCAACAGGTAGATTGTGATCTACCGGTAGATCACTGGATGTCTGTGATAGATCACTGGTAGAACACTGGATCCCCTCAAAGATGCTCAACAATCTTGGCCCCACTAAAAAAGATCAAAAACATTGACGTGAACCCCTAAAATATGGGCCTTCCTCTTCCTTTAAAAAAGTTCAACAACTTTGACCGGAACCCAAAAAACAGGGCTTTCCATCCTAAAAAAAGTTCAACAACTTTGACCCTGAACCAAAAAAAGGAGGGTAGATCACTGCCAGTCTTTAACTCTTTGAGTAGATCACAGTCGCTTGGGAGTTGGCCACCCCTGTCCTAAACTATTGGTAATTGAAAGCAGGAGCAAAAGATTCTGATCTCCTTGTGACCACGCCAGAGGAGGACACTGGTACAAGGTCCTGACCCCCTTGTCCTGTTGGTCATATTATCTGTCAAATCTGGGTCACAGTCCTCTGCCTCTCTCACATGATTTGGTGACCTGAGGTTGACATGGATTTGGGAGTGCTCTGGGGATGAAAGAGAACCATCACAGAGGTTTTTTGCGTTGATAAGCCAACCTTGTCTACGTTTCCATGTCAAAGTGACAATTCTCCCTACCATTTACAGATTTGTGATTGGTTGTCCTGAGGGCCTCCGTCCCTTGAATATAGCAGTCAGTTGCAAGTGGAGTTGTTGCACAGGGTTTGTTTCCTTTGAAAATGCACCTTTTAAACGCAGTGCATGCAACTTACGGACATTTAACTTGTGTGTCATCAGCTTTATGCACTTGGCAAAATAGAAAAATAGAAAATTTAGAATGGGGGCAATGAAAAAAGACACTGGCAATTCCACCCTCTGTCGAACCCAATGTGTTTGACTATACACAATTTTGGCTTTAGGCGTCACCCCTGGAATGTAATCCTTGTGTAGGTTGTGGGATTACTGTACTTAAAAGACAGAAAAAAGGAGTCAGATGAGATAGGGCGAAGCAGTAATTTGTTTCATCTCCAAAATGGTCAGTAAATGGGAACCACAGTCTGAAAAAGTTTTCCTGTTATCTCGGTGTGATGCCGTTTGTTTTTAGATCTCGTTTTCTTCCGGAGCTTTTATTCGAGCTGACGTGAGTGAATGGGGAATGAGTCTCACTCTCAGGGCCCCCAGTTTGGATTTTAATCACACGCTGGGCCTCTGTGGAACATTTGATGGCATGGTGGAGAACGATTACCATGATGTGGATGGAACTGAAATCACTGGAGGAGCTGATATTTACATGTCTTTTATTAATGAATGGAGGTAATGACCAAAAGTCTTATCAGTATATTTCATATTATTGCAAAGGGGAGATCTATTCATTCAATTATTTGTTTATATTCCGCCTCTCCTCCAAGGATCTCAAGATGCCATATATGTGTGGGGTTTTTTTTGCCTTCCCCATTTTATCTTCGCAACAAACCCTCAGAGGTAGGTTAGGCTAAGAGACAGTGACTGGGCCAAGGTCACCCAATGAACTTCATGGCTGAGTGGAGATTTAAACCCTGGTTTCCCAGGTCCTAGTCCAACACTCTAACCCAGGCATAGGCAAACTCGGCCCTCCAGATGTTTTGAGACTACAACTCCCATCATCCCTGACCACTGGTCCTGTTAGCTAGGGTGGTGGGAGTTGTAGTCCCAAAACATCTGGAGGACCGAGTTTGTCTATGCCTGCTTTAACCACTACACCACACTGGCTCTCAATAGTGCAATAGTGCAAAGATTTATTTCTGTTCTACCTTTCTTCTGTCATGGAACCCAAGGTGGCATGCACGTGGTTCCCAGCCTGTCTTCCACCCAGGCACTGACTGAATTTTGAAATGTTGTACCAAAATGCCCTGACTTCTTGTCACTTAAAGTTAATTATGGAAATAATAACAGCAGGAAGGGGATGTGAAATCTAGTTCCTCAATAACATTAAAAAACAATGAAAAGATACTGCACAAACTTACACAATCTGTCCATTTTCCATTTAATTAATTTCCCCTGTCACTATGAATGTGTCCTGTTCTATATCTTAAGGTCTCTGATCTTTTTATCCACACAATGAGACAATCTAGGCTGAGGACATGGCAGGTGTGTCCCCATTATTTATGTATTTGTGTAGTTATATATACACACAAACCCCAGCTATATAGCACAGCATGTAAAGAAACACAGGCTACAATTCAAAACACTGTGCAATAATGGACACCGCACTTTCAGAAGGATATTGACAAATTAGAGTCTGTAAAGGCAACAGAGATGCTCAACAGTATGGAAAACAAGTCCTAGGAGGTTTGAAGGAACTGCTTAGTCTGACGAAGAGAAGACTTGCGTGGGGAACATTCTTCAATTACCTGGAGGGCTGTCACTTTGTCACATAGAAGAGAACAAGCTCTTATTCTCTGCTGCCCCAAAGGGCACGACTATATCTAATAAATGGATGTTATGGAAGGATACTTTTTGGTTGGGTGGCAGGAGAAATTTCTTGATGGTTAAATGGGTTCAACATTTAAATGAATTATCTAGAGGTCTGGTAGGATTTCCTTTGCTGGAACAGAGGCTGGACGGCCATTTGTTGGGGCTGCTGTACCTCTGTTTCCCATGCATCTAATGGGATTGGACTATAGGTGGCTTAAAAATCCCCCTCCGAGTTTATGTGGACTTGAAGGGAAGACATGGTGGGATAGAGTGTTAAAGAGACCTAGGGACGTGGGTGGCACTGTGGCATAATCCACTGAGCCTCTTGGGCTTGCTGATCAGAAGGTCGGCAGTTCAAATCCCTGTGACGGGGTGAGCCCCCTTTGCTCTGCCCCAGCTCCTACCCACCTAGCAGTTTGAAAGCACACCACTGCAAGTAGATAAATAGGTGCCGCTGTGGCGGGAAGGTAAACGGTGTTTCCGTGTGCTCTGGTTTCTGTCACAGTGTTCCGTTGTGCCGGAAGCGGTTTAGTCATGCTGGCCACATGACCCGGAGAGCTGTCTGTAGACAAATGCCGGCTCCCTCAGCCTGAAAGCGAGATGAGCATTGCAACCCCCTAGTCACTTTTGACTGGACTTAACCATCCAGGGGTCCCTTACCTTTTTTTAAACCTAAAGAGACCTGGGTTCATATCTCTATTTAGCCATTAAACCAAGCCAGTCACAACTTCACACTTGCTTATGTAACAGGATTAAAAGGGCTGGTCCTGTGTATATACCACCCTGAGCCTCCTGTAGGAAGGGTCACAAACGTCATGCAGTGATAGATATGCAGCTGACTAGACTTGTTGTGATAAGGAGATAAGCCATCCTTTGGTATTGAAAAGTGTCTAAAAGGAAAATTGCTATGGTAACTAGCATCACAAAGCTTCAGTGGCATGAAGGGCTCTCCCCTCCCTCCCTCCCCATCCATGCATGTTGCTTGTTTGGATAGCAGCCATGTTGAGATTTTCCAATTGTTGTTTTTCTGACAGGATTTCACCAGGTGAGAGCCTGTTTGACAGAACACCAGATCTTTCAACTCCAGCCGAGGAAATAGTTTTCTGTAACTGCAATGCTGGTGGCGTGGGAGAAGATCAACCAGCAAATAAACTGAATTCTGTTTTTGAGGCGGAATTGTCTTTGCCCTGCAGAAGAAACAAACAAAACGCTTGGCTCCCTTCCTTGATCCCGGGACTGGATGTAACCGCTGAATACATCGGCTCGCTTGATCCTATCAGGGGCTTGAGGAAATGTGCTTCCGTGCTTGAGGGGGTTTATTCTGCTGTTCCCTCCAGAGAGGGACGCTCTCTGAATCAAAGAGCTCTTCAGACAGCAACCCCAGAACGCTCAGCTCTCTTTCTGAACTCAAAGGCAGGATTTACAACACACAAACAGGGTGTTTGGGGCCGGGGGGCTGACAGCTACACAGACAAGTTTGGCAGACAGCGGCGCCGCAAAAGACATTCACGCCCAAAGCGCCAACATGACTATGAGTACCTTTCTGTGTTTCCATCCCAGAGCCTAAGCCAAACAGATCTGGATGGATTTAGCTATTTCTTCCCAGAAGATCACACGGCTGACCCATACCAAGAGCCCGTGTCTTCATGGCCTACGCCTTCTGGCCTCACTGAGTCAGATGCGTTGGACCTTTGCCAGGAGACAGTTGTCAATTCCAGCATAGTGAGGGCTTGCAAGGCTCTCCTCGGCCAGCGGGTCAACGATGTGGTAGACTTGTGCATCAAGGATCTGCAACTGAAAGACGACCTCAGCTGGGCAAAGGCAGGCTTGGCCCTCCTAGAAAACGAGTGTGAAAAGAGAGCTTTGGAAGAAGTTAATTACTGCATCGCAGAAGAAGACAAGAGATTATCTGAGGACTTGCTCTTAGCGCTGAAGTGCCCCAACCTCTGCAGCGGGAGAGGTCACTGTGTTGAATGGGGCTGTGCTTGTTTTCAAGGCTTCAGCTCATACGACTGCAGCACCTCATCCGGTGAGTCGAGCTGCAGTTACTAGCCTTCTTTCTCTGCCCCACAGCAGGCCTCCTTTTCCAACATCTATATTCTAATCTGTAAAACAGTTGGCTTTGCAGTCTGTTCTGCATCTGTCCTGTTTCCTAGAGGTAAGTCATATAATATTTGGCTCCTGTCATGCCAGATTTAGTTACAGGTGGATAGCCCTCCCCACTCCCTCACTATATTTAAGGATCTGGTGACTTCTGTTTCAGTGTATCTGAAGAAGTGTGCATGCACACGAAAGCTCATACCAAGAACAAACTCAGTTGGTCTCTAAGGTGCTACTGGAAAGAATTTCCTATTTTGTTTCCTATTTTATGCCAGATTTAAGCACTGGAATGCTAGTCTCAGTTACTAGCTCATGGAAATAGTACAATTTCACATGTCAGCCTCCTTATGGAATGTAGCCAGATGCGTCTATTTCGTATTTCTGGTATTTTGGCTCTTTTATATAATATGACACAGCCCTTGGTGGGTGGAGAGGAGGACCATGCTGGGGGGTGTCTACATGGGGGTGCCTGCTTCACAGCCTTTCATAAATTGTGTGCCAGGGGCCATGGTCACCCCTGGCACCCCCCACACTATGCCTCTGTCAGGGACTGTGTGGCCTCCTGATTCAGATGTTATGGAGAAATAGAGCTGAGTGTCATCAGCATACTGATGGCATCTCATCCTGAAACTCCTAATGACCACTCCCAACAGCTTCATGAAGATATTAACTAGCACTGGAGATAAGACAGTCCCCTGTGACACCCCACAGCATAGCTCTCAGGGTGCCGAAAGACACTCTCTGAATACTACTCTCTGGACTGAAGAGAGGATTGAAACCACTGTAATACAGTGCTCCCAATTCCCATTTCCCAGAGCTGGTCCAGGAGGATGCCATGGTTGATGGTATCAAATGCCGATGAAAGATCAAGGTGCAGGAACAAGGTCACACTCCCTGTGTCCTGCTCTCTATAAAGGTCATTCATCAAGGCAACCCAGACTGATTCCATTCTGTGACCAGGTCTGAACCCAGATTGTAATGGATCTAAATAGGATCCCTGTATTCTTTGCACATGTGAAAAAATTAGCATATCTAATTAAGAACACTTCTCTCTGACATTCAGTTTTCTCAGCGCAGGGGATATTTTTGGATGGAACAATATTCAATCATATGAGTGCCCCCCGCCCCAGCCGCAGAATGAAAATTTGTGGTTCAGAGACAAGTGTGCCCCCCCATGCTCACTGTTTGTGAAACCTATGTCTTCCTTTAACAGAACTCAGTGTGTCGAATTCTCTTGAAGAAATTCAACGTGAAATATGTTGAAATTAGTTTGTTTCTTTGCCCAGATTTTGTGTCCGTAGTGCCCTATTTTCTTCACATTTGCTTGATAGGCATTTGTTAGCACAAATGCTTTGTCATACTGTTCACGGCCCGTTGATTGACTTGGTGTGTTTCACTTTCTGATTTTCATTTTCAAGATCAGGTTCCGGAAATTACAGAGCTGAACAATGGAGGGTTGTGTGATGTCCGGCAGTATGACTGCACAACTGTAAGAGTTTTTGGCCGTGGATTCATGGAGTCACCAGGCCCCAGATGTGAAATTAATAATTTGCAGGTGGATTATTTTATGTAGTATTGATAAAGGTTCAGCGCTCAGGTTTTTAGAACCTTAAGATCCTGTAAGCCATTCTGCATCCCTATTCTCCATATCCAAGCAGATGTTGACTGAGGAAATCATGCGTGGCACAAGTGGTAGAGCCTGCAAATGGAAGGCTATGAGAAACCGAGTTCAGCATGGTTTTCTTTTTCTTCCCCCCCCCCTCAACTTTATTTTTTGGCCCTGTGCAAAGGTGACAAACTGGAAAGTGCCATGCAGACTTGTAGGTGCAGCTACTTGGTTCTGCATTACTACTGGTTAGGTATGAAGACTGCGAGCAAAATTTACAGGACGATTTTTGTAGGGGAGAAAGCAATTACTCAAAACTGGAGTTTATCCAAGACCCTTGATCAATTGGCCAGTATCAGAAGCCTGAGCTAAAGGAGCTGAAACCAGTGCCTGGCCTCTGAGATATAATACAACTTTAAAAAAAAATAAGAATCCCTTATGTACAAGAAATTCCATCTTCACATCGACTCAGTAGAAAACATTTTCTTTTTCCAGTGCACCTTTATACTTGGCTCCATCCAGCTGGTGCTGAGGTTATTTTGGCAGGTTATATTACAGTGCAGGCTGTGGATTTCCCTTTGTACACGACATGGATCCTCTCATCAGCAAGTCAGTTTGAAAGGAGAAAGCCAACAGCACATTTACATTCCATTAAGTTAAGAGCTGCTCCCCTAACTCCTAGTGAGACAATTATTGGGAGTTCACTTATCACAGCTTGAACTGTCTCACTCCTCACTCATTGCAAGCTGGAGGGTTTTAATAACACTTTCAGCAGCGACACTCTTGGTCTTATGCTCTCTCCCTCCCCACAAAAAGCTTCTGTGGCCTATCCTTTTATCAAGCAGATAAAGTTTTGGGTTGCCATGTGAGTCCATTAGATCTGAGTGATATCTAATTGTTTTCCAAAGGGAGAAGAACAGCTATTGCTATAACTTCTGGCACAACCTGAGATCTTTTTGCTCACTTACAGCACAGCCTGACCTAATTAGGCCTGCAGTCCTATGCTCATTTTTCTGGCAGTAAGCTCCGTTGGACACAGTGGGACCTGTTTCAGCACATGTATGCATGGAATTGTGTTGCACAGCTCCTGCAATCCACCTTATAGATGGCATACTTTTTTCACTATGCCTACCCACTGCCATCTTTATTTCTCTCTCCCCCGACTCCCCTTTTTGTTGTGCGGTACTTTGCATTTCTGTTGTTTCTCAGAAAGGTATTATGTTTGAGTTGCTCCATATGAGGGACACTGGTGGTGCTGTGATCTAAACCCCTGAGCCTCTTGGGCTTGTCGATTGGAAGGTCGGCGGTTCGAATCCCCATGACGGAGTGAGCTCCCGTTGCTCTGTCCCAGCTCCTGCCAGACTAGCAGTTCGAAAGCACGCCAGTGCAAGTAGATAAATAGATACCGCTGTGGTGGGAAGGTAAATAGAGTTTCTGTGCACTCTGGCTTCCATCACAGTGTCCTGGTGCGCCAGAAGCGGTTTAGTCATGCTCGCCACATGACCCGGAAAGCTGTCTGTGGACAAACGCCAGCTCCCTCGGCCTGAAAGCGAGATGAGTGCCACACCCCATAGTCGCCTTTGACTAGACTTTAACCCTCCAAGGGTCCTCTACCTTTTTTAAAAAAAAATCTTATATGTGGGAGCAGTGGAAACCATCCTGAAGAAGCAAGCAGAAGTGTTTTTACTCTTTAAGTGGCCCATGGACATTCCACCCACTATGTTGTAAATAAAGAGTTCACTGACAGAATATAAAAGCGACCCATTGTCAGTGGATGAAGATAGGTGCTTGCGCAGGTTGAATGAGAATCATTTCAGGGTATGCAGCAAAAAAAGTCCCTCCTCTAGAAGTAAGCCATTTTCTTCCTTGCACTGGTTTTGCAATCCAAATGACACACACACACACACACACACACACACACACACAAGCTGGGACCTACTTGTATTCTTCAGTGAGGAGGGGAACTGGTTTTGCCAAGTGTCATAGCCTAGATCTAAATTAGGGGCTCCATTGCTTAAAATAAAATAAAAAAGCCCTGAGGAGATCCAATAACAGATCTTTTTGCCATCTTTGCTATATGGCTCTGATTTGATTATGCATTAGTGCTGCAGAATACTTGCCCATTTTGTACCCCCAGAACTGCCAAATCTGGTCAAAAGAGGTGGCAAATTAAGGTACTCTGTAAAGATTTGCTTCATGTAGCAGATGAGATTATTTGTATATCTATTTGTATATCACTGTCTTGTTTATAGGGTCACTAAATCAGGCATTTTTGGTCCTTTAATTTAGTACAGTGATAACAAGTGGGTGCTTGGGGAATCTTTATTCATCCACGCCACTTTCCACAACACCAGGACTGTGGATTGCCAACTTCCCACTGAAGGACACCAGACTGATGGTCTGGATCTTGTGGATGGCCAACCCGTTGCAAGGTGGCAAATTAAGGTAATCTCTAGCGACTGAGATAATTTTTTAAAAAACAAATCCCGATTCACCTTCCGCAGAAGTAAGCTGAGGAGGTGCACAAGCATAGCTTGTAAAACCATTTAAAAATCATCAAAAGGCACACTATGGGGTGGGGTGGGGGGAATAATGCAAATTGTACCATAGAAAAGAAACAAGTTTTGCTCTCTGTTTATAATAGGTAATCCAGAGATATACCATTACTCCCTGTTCTATCTTCTGCTTACCCCTACAATACGTAGGAATCAAGCTTAATATATGTAGGGATCTAGGTAGGATATGCATGTTGTCAATTGTGAAATGCACCATAATCCCCTTTCGGATGCTTATATAACTCACAGAACTGTTGCTCTGTGTCTAAACAGATTTCTAACGATGGGTTCACTTATAGCAACCCTAAAACAGTGACGTTATTTGATGGAGCTTGTCAGATATGCGACCCAGAATCAAATGGATTTTGCACGTTAAAGGCAAGTGTCTTCTTATTTTTGTTTTTTTGTTTTGCTTTGAATATTTACAACCTCATTAGTGCTAGAGGATAAATCTAGCAGAGATGTCATCTCATTAAATGAAACGGAATAGATTAATCATGTACAATTTTAGCGGAGTGATCAATCAATTAGTCAGTTAAATATGCAATACACAATTTCTGGAGGGGCAACAGTGTTAATCAGTTATAGCTGTGAGTCTTGTGGCACCTTAATGAGTTGTTGTTGGCATCTGTCTGTCTTGAGAGACGACAGGATGCTCCTCCGGGGGTGAAGCCAAACCGCTGGAGAATCATAGTGTCTGCTGTGGCTGCAGAGATCGGTAACTCATGACTGCTGCCTCCTGCATTGTTTTTGCTGCCAAAGTGACCTCTCTGGAGTGTAAGCCCTGGCAGTGTGCATGGAGGTCCTGGGCTGCCCAGATGACAAGCCCCCTAACTCTTGGCCTTGCTGATGTGATGCAAGGGAAAGCAGAGCAATAGGTTTGGCAGGAGCTTCGCTGCAGGAGTTGCTGGAAGGAGGCGTACAAGATGCGATCCAACCATCTTGGAGACTCCACTCCAGATTTGTGTAGGGTTTGCTCCTTAGCAAGGGAGCGAGTACAGATTTTTCCTTGGGGTTTACTCCCTTAAAGAGCAACATGTTTATTTATGGCACGTGTATTCATGACTAGAGTCCACACCATCAGATGCATAGGACCAACAACACTGTCCTAGACATGTCTACTCAGAAGCAAGCCTGATTGGGTTAAGTGAGACTCCCAGCTAAATGTGTAGGGATAGGAGCATCTTGGGGGGTTCCCCATTGGCTAACAGCTCCAACCAGGATGGCCAATAGTCCGTGGTGATGGGAACATGAAACTTTTAAGGCTCACAGGCTGGAAGTAGGCAGTCTGGTACTCGCAATGCTTTATCTCTATTTTTGCTGTTTCCCAACTTCCAACTGGGTTGACTGAATTCATTCCAGAAATAATTTCTGATGTATTTGTTGGTTGTTTCCAGAAGGTAAAGTGCTCTCTTTCAGCCCTTCCTCCTCCTCCTGTCCTCAAGGTGTCTCATGCATCTCTCAGCCTACGAGGTTATCACAGCCGTGACAATATCACTTCCTTGTGTGTACTACTGAGTCTCACATCTCCTAAATTAGGCATGGGGAAAGTATGGCCCTCCATATGTTCTTGAACTCCAACTCTCACCATCCCTGCTCATTGGCCATGTGGCTGAGGGTGATGGGAGTTGTAGTCCAGCAACATCTGGAGGACTGCCATTGCTCCATCTGTGGCCTAGACCAATAGCAGAGCTGCTTCAGAGCAGCACTTGAATCAGCATAACACAGATTTTGTGGAAGCTTCACACTGCGCAACATTGATGGATCGTCTCAGGCACAGAATGGTTTGTTTAAAATATTGTTGTTGTTCAGTCGTTCAGTCGTGTCCGACTCTTCGTGACCCCATGGACCAGAGCACGCCAGGCACCCCTATCCTCCACTGCCTCCCGCAGTTTGGCCAAACTCATGCTAGTAGCTTCAAGAACACTGTCCAACCATCTCATCCTCTGTCGTCCCCTTCTCCTTGTGCCCTCCATCTTTCCCAACATCAGGGTCTTTTCTAGGGATTCTTCTCTTCTCATGAGGTGGCCAAAGTACTGGAGCCTCAACTTCAGGATCTGTCCTTCTAGTGAGTACTCAGGGCTGATTTCTTTGAGAATGGATAAGTTTGATCTTCTTGCAGTCCATGGGACTCTCAAGAGTCTCCTCCAGCACCATAATTCAAAAGCATCAATTCTACGGCGATCAGCCTTCTTTATGGTCCAGCTCTCACTTCCGTACATTACTACTGGGAAAACCATAGCTTTAACTATACGGACCTTTGTCGGCAAGGTGATGTCTTTCCTTTTTAAGATGCTGTCTAGGTTTGTCATTGCTTTTCTCCCAAGAAGCAGGCGTCTTCTAATTTCGTGACTGCTGTCACCATCTGCAGTGATCATGGAACCCAAGAAAGTGAAATCTCTCTTTCTAAGTATAAGAATATACTTAGAAAGTATATTCTTTAAAATATACTTTCTAAGTAAAAATAAGCAGCTTCTACTTGGATGCAAAATGGTATCCACTACAAAGAAATGATATGAATAATTGTAATCATGCCTGCCCTGGTTCCCCCAGACATTGCTAGACTACAAGTCTCACCATCCCTGCCCATTGACCCATGCTGACAGGGTTTGATGGGAGTTGGAGTCCAACAACATATGGATGGCACCAGTTCAGGGAAGGATGTGGTCATTCTGTGCAAGTTTACTCAGAAGTAAGTCACACTATGTTCAGCAAGAATTCTTCCTAGGCAAATCTCTACAGTATTTGCAACCCAAATTCACAATCTGCTATAGAACAATACAATGCAGCATTGAATTTAGTGATCCACTACAAAACCCTCCCAATAATTCAGATTCCCATAGTGGACCTTTTGCGTGATCAAGAATTGAAACACCAAACTCAGTAAGTTTCAACAAGGCACCTTGAAATCCTATCTGGTGTGGACTACAAAGGATTTCCTGAATGCCCCACTGGAAGGCATGTCATTTGTGCAATAGCTTGGCCATAATTGGTCCAGCCCAAGTTCTGTTCATTTTAGTGACAGTGGTATAGAATATTTTTCTGAAGAACTGGCTTGTTACAAGTTGTGAACTCTCTGAAGCATCGGCATGCAAAAATTAGATTGAGGCTGGGGGCACGTGAGAGTAACTAGCAGGCCACTGCTTTGACAGTTTGTGGCACATGAATAAATATGCACGAAAAATATTCCAAAGTCTTAAGGAATGATGTTTTATTTCTGCAAAGGAGAAAACATGCAACATAGATGGACTTTGTTATGGCGAAGGTGACACAAATCCTACAAGCCCTTGCTTACTCTGCAGACCGGAAATATCAAAGTTAACTTGGTCAGTTGCTGAAAGTAAGTTCTAATTTTTTATGAAGCTCATGGGTTCAGATGCCTAAACCTAACAAATGATTTGTATTCTCAGATTCATGCATGTTTTCCATGTGCATACCAATGTTTACAGTAAACTGTGAAGGGGAGACACATCTCCAGAAAGTTTAGGAGGAGATACATATGACATGGAGTTGGCAGTGAGTCAACTGTTACTCCTACAAGAATGGGAAAGCTTTGGCCCTCCAGATATTCTTGGACTACAACCTGCATCAGTCTTTATCCCTTGGCCATGCTGGGTGGAGCTGATTGAAGTTGAGAGTCCAACACCATCTTGGAAGGCCACAGGCTATCCATTCTTGCCTGAAAGTTTGGAGCAGCACATCACCTCTCTAGACTTTATGACTTGTGAACCTTCTCATGACAAACAGAAACTTCAGACGAAATTTGCTATCTAGCAATTGCTTGCTTTGCGCCAGCTCATTTTGTTCCTAGCTGCCTGCGCCAGGATGATGGCTAAAGTTCATCATGGGTTCATTTTCCTGATGGATTTGTGCCATTTTGTTCTGTGGTATAATGCTCTTGGGGAAGGGTGATGTTTATTGCATGTCAGCGGGTCATGAAATGTGTTTCTTCATGACCTGTTTGCATCCATTGGCACCTGCAAACAGGTCTTGAAGAAACACATTTCATGACTCACTGAATGTTAAAGAGCCTTGAGTTGGATCCAGACCAGGTTTCCTCAACCTCGGCCCTCCAGATGTTTTTTGCCTACAACTCCCATGATCCCTAGCTAGCAGGACCAGTGGTCAGGGATGATGGGAATTGTAGTCTCAAAACATCTGGAGGGCCAAGGTTGAGGAAGCCTGATCCAGACTAACTTAACTGAAGTCCCATTGGTTTCAGTGTGACCTGTGATTAACTCCCTCCCATTGAAATTCCAGGAAATGGAATTGTAGTTGTATCTGATTCCTTGTGTAGAGCAATGCCTGCCATCATGATGGGCACAGGCAAGTGAGAAACCACTTTGTGCAGGAACTCACACACCCCAGTGAAATCCCTTTCAGCAGATGCTTAGAGCCGGTGTCACGGACTGGTTGCACAACTTCCCTCAACCTGGCAATCCCCAGGTGCAGTTGGACCCCCAAATCCCATCAGGTCCAGCCAGCATGGCCAATGGTCAGGGGTGATGGGAGTTGGTATCTGACAATATCTGTAAGGCACCGGGTTGGGGAAAGGCTGACTTACTGCAGTGCTTAATGAAAAAGCACAAGAGGATATCTCCGTCAGTAGAGAATGAGACTCTTAATCTCCGTGTCGTGGGTTTGAGCCCCAAATTGGGTAAAAGATCCCTGCATTGCAGAGGGTTGCACTAGGTGATCCTCATGCTCTCTTCCAACAACAGCGCTATGATATGGGATCAAGTAAAGCACTGCGGTCAGGTGCACATTTGGTATAGGCTCCTACCAGTGGCTATGTAAGTAGGTGGGGAACAGATCAAAAAAATTCATGATGTCATAAGTTTTTTCACATTTCTCACTTTGTGGCTGTTCCATTTATTTCCTTTCAGACAACCAGCCTCCTGTATTTAAAAATTTGCAAGAAAGGCTGCAGACCTTTTATGGGGAGGATTTTGTGTATCAGTTCTCAGCAACGGATCCAGAAGGCTCTGCTGTCGCTTTCTTATTGAATTCCGGCCCACCAGGTGCCAGTCTTTCTCCCGCTGGACTCCTGATATGGAAGGCGCTGTCAGAGAAGCCTGAGCTGTTTACCTTTTTCGTAACGGACGACTGCAGTGCGGAAACCAAAGTTGCAATAGAGGTAATAACTATTGTGGTCAAGTAGCCAACGCTAATTGCTATCATGCAGCCATAACAAGAGCTCCATTGCAAATGGAGTATCCCATTCAAGAGTAATTATAGCCTGCTGTTTATTGGGCATGTTTTGTAGGTCGGCGTGAAACCATGTGACTGCTTAAATGGAGGGTCCTGTGTGACCGATACCAATTTCCCTCCTGGAAGTGGGAAATATCTGTGCGTCTGCATGCCAGGATTTGAAGGTGACCTTTGTCAAGTGAATACCAATGACTGCACAAGATCCAACCCCTGTGGCCTTGGCAGATGTTTTGATGGAATAAATAGCTTCCGCTGTGAATGTACACCTGGGCTGCAGGGTGAATTGTCACTTATTCGGCATTTGCATAACAATAATTCAATTACATGCATGATTTCAGGCTCCAGTTTACTGTGAGGTTTATTTAAGCAGAACAAATATTTTTCAAGCATCACTGAGTTAGATCTTCGCATACGCCTCCTCAAGCCAGTTAAAACCAACGAGGAAGAGGGGCAAAGCTTGTCTTTTGAAAAGCTTGTGTGGTTTGCGGATTACAGTGGAAGCCAGAATAAGAAGTTAAAAAGCGCAGTGCAATCCTATACATGCCTACTCAGAAGCAAGTGCAATTGACTTTAATGAGGCTTGGATGTAGGGTTATATAGGAATAGGATAGGCTACTATTGAATTAGTCCGTGGACTGCATAGAAGGAGAACAAAAAAAAAAAAAAACTACATAAAATTCATTTTTTAACTTTCGCATAAATATATACATGAAATCATTTTGTCTTAGATCTTATCTGAAACAACCAAACATTAAGAATAAATAGGGGAGATATGTGTCCAGATGAATCTATACAATCAAAACTCAGAATCTCCATCGCAGCTGTTTGAAATAAATCCCAAATAACTTTTCCTGATGCTGGAGGTTTTTTCCTGCAAAAGTGGCCACGTTCCCTTAAATGTATGTAGAACAAATACATAATAAAACATCCCAGATTTTTTGTTTGTTTGTTTGTTTCTGGAAAATCGAGGGCTTGCTATCTCCCAAGAGTTAGGCAATGAACCAGCGTTTGTTTTCTGTTTTGAATATCTTTGTGGCTTTTTTTGTGAGCTACTAGTTCCTGAGAAGGAACAGACACTTGAGAAGAGCCTTTGATGCATGCCCGAATGTCTTTCTTTCTGTTTAGGTAGACATTGCCAAAAAGACCCTGATGAATGCAAATCCAGACCATGCTTCCCTGGAGTAGCTTGCTTCAATACTATGGATTCCTATTATTGTGGTCCATGCCCCAGTGGCCTGTACGGAGATGGGAAAAGATGTTATGGTAAAAAGCTATCCTTTGTTGGTCACCCAAAAAAAAAAAATCATATTTCATTTTATTTCCAAGTGTTTTGTTCATTGCACTAATCCACGCTTAAAACATCGGATGTGCCTAAGGCAGAAACCTGTCTAATACTGTCCGTATAATAGAAATTCATAGGACTTTCATGCTTGATAGCTGATTCTGTCTATATGGGATAGGAAACATGGGTTTCAAATGAGAAAAGTTTGGGTAGATAGGTTGAACAGATTGACTTAAGTCAGCCTTCCCAAACCAGTTGACTTCCAGATTTTTTGGGCAATAACTCCCAACATCCATGACAATTGTCCAAGCTGGCTGGGGCTGATGGGAGTTGGAATCAAACAAAAAACAACAACAGTAGCGTTTACTGGGTAAGAAACTAAGACTTTCCAAGAGAGGATCAGCACAGTGTTGTAAAATAATTGTGCCTGTATGTGTTTTCCCATATAAGCAACTTCCAATTAAATGTTTGTTTGTACAGCCTGTTCCTCTGTGTGCTTGCAGAAGATGTGTGTAGAATCTTTCTGGCCACAGTTGGAATAGTGAGGCTGGCAGTGGCTGTAACCTGGAAAGTTGGACATTTTCCAATAAGCCTAACAAATTTTTATGTAACCCTTTAGTCGTCCTTTGAATAAGCTACCTTTGGTTTGCTATCCCTTTGATTTGGGCGTTCTTTTGTTTATGTCGTAGCTGAAATAAAACCAACAAGCAAGGCTCCCTCTGGTCGTTTGACTCCAGAAGATGGATATAACAAAACAGACCCTAGTGAAAGAATTGGTGTGGGCAAAAATCACAGATACAGAATTGCTGGTGCCCATACTGATGAAAATGTCTCTGGCAAGTAAAGAGCTCAGGTTTATGTTATTCATATATATTTTTTAAGATAGAAGAACAGGGTGGGAGGCAAACCTTATTATTAGAATTCCTTCTGATTTCTGAACATCAGAATGAACGGCAGTGTATTCCTGGGGATATACCATTTCTGAAAACGGAATGACATTTGCCTGAAGGAGCGTCTCCACCCCCATCGTTCAACCCAGACACTAAGGTCCAGCTCCAAGGGCCTTCTGGCAGTTCCCTCACTGCGAGAAGCGAAGTTACAGGGAACCAGGCAGAGGGCCTCCTTGGTGGTGGTGGCGCCCGCCCTGTGGAATGCCCTCCCAAGGGATGTCAAAGAAATAAAAAACTATCTGACGTTTAGAAGACATCTGAAGGCAGCCCTGTTTAGGGAAGTTTTTAATGACTGTTGTTTTAATGTATTTTGAACCTTTTGTTGAAGCTGCCCAGAGTGGCTGGGGAAACCCAGCCAGATGGGTAGGGTATAAATTTATTATTATTATTATTATTATTATTATTATTATTATTATTATTATTATTATTATTATTATGGGCATAGCTGGCTGTAATCCTGAGCAGGTGCATTCCTCGCTGAAACACTTTATTGTAGGCCCTAGTCTTCCTTTATGCCTCATTCTCATTACTCTTACTTTGCATAAGCCCTCGGCCTCACTCTTTTCTGTTTTTCTATCCATCTTGCTTAGGCTGTAGGTTCTGGAGAATGTATTATCTAAAGGAAGATGGACTGACAAACAGGAAATGCTATGGAAAGGGTTTGTGCTGTGGCTCACTTCTTGCGCAGGCTACTGATAGGTAGATGCTAAGGAGTATTAATTTCAGGTTTATGTTTTGCGCTCCCTGCCAACTCTCCATTGTGTCTTATGCTCCCTGCCGACAACTCTGTGAGCTCTTGTTTGGGTTTAACCTCCTGTGTGTTTTTCTAGTAGACTTCTAATGCTAAGTACACCACAGCAAATGCGACTGGAAAAATCCAGATAAATGTAGAAGTCCACTTATTTTTTTTTCTTGATTTAAAACTATTCTCTTTGAAATGTAAATCTTGTAATAATGCTCTTGTGTCTGTCTCCTGTTTGTTTGGCAGGTTTCCTGCAACTGTCAACTGCTGAAGTTACAAATACCACAGACTTCCCTCTTAATCCCACAGATGTTCCCAGAAGTTTCATTCCCACAGAAGTAGCCAACAGCAGTCGGTCCGTTTCTGCAGCCAAAACAACTGTGTCTTCACATGTATTCATTTCCCAGAGCCCAGCTTTGACAAAGCCTGTTAGTAGCACATCCCCTGGTTATGCATTAGGTGTCAGTACTGTAAACATCCATTTTGGCACCGCAAAGGAAGAGTCAGCAGCAGTAGACTCTGCATCTGACACACCATTTAGGAATAAGACAGTATTTCCTGAGAAGACGAAGGTGGTACGAAAGCAGATCTATTCTCCCCTAGAAGCCAGCGTAACATTGAGCAGCAAAGCTAACGTGACACTAATAACCAGCAAAGAATTGGGAGGAGGAAGTGGCCACAAATTCCAAAGGCCATTCCGCAAACCTAAAGACAGCACTTTGCAACCCACCTTTGAAAGGTTTGCTAGGCCACTCCAAAGACCTGGCACAGATCGAAAATCAGGCTCTGCATCAACTGTTTCCCTGTTACTCACTTGTGCAGAGTCACCCTGTTTCCCCGGGGTTCCTTGTGAGCCAAGTGAAAATGGAAGCTTCAGATGTGGTCGTTGTCCTTTCGGTTATTACGGAGATGGTATCATTTGTAGAGGTACTGCGACAACATACGTTTTGTTGTTTTGTTGCAACATAATCCTATTTCGAGCAGATGTTCGTGCCAAACTTTTACAATGGCAGTAGAGGCCTGATTTGCACATAACGCTAAACTGTGGTTTATTAAAGTATGGTTTAGTATGGTTTATTAACCATTGCTTAGGTTTGTGTGTAAACCCAGCCCAGCATTGGTTTACTGTTAACAAACATGATATAAAGCCATATTTATGTTGTTGGCTTAGGAACCTTTGATTATATGTGAACTCAGCACCATTACCATGGCTTGAGCACTCCACTCCAGAGATTCACTAAACTACAAACACATGAGGCATAAGCAGCTGGAAACAAACTTTGGAGAAAAAAGTGTTTTGTTTGATCATCTGTGGAACAACATATGGTTACCTCATGATTTTGCTTAAATAAGCTAAGGCTCATTGTTATGTGTGAACCAGACCATAGAGCTGGACAGCTTGCCGTTTCCAAGCTGCATGGGGTATACAAAAATTTAGGGTAGTTGCTGTTCTATGTGAAACTTTGCATGGCTGAGTTGTGTCTTAAGAGCAGTCATGGTGGGGAAGGAGAGAGGAGCAGGAGTGCTATCCACAAGGTCACAGAAATTGCACAAATGACTCCCCAAATGCGCATTCTGTTCACTGATCATTGCGTTTCGCCATATCTGGTGGTGGCCGCATATGATGGGGTTGCAGAACAACTTGAACTTCATAATTGCACAAACTGATGGAAAGTATAGTGTTCTCAAGGTCAATGCTGTTAGCTAATTTTGCATGCTGGATATTGAAAGTGAATACCACAAACCAAATGAGTTACTGATATTATTTTCCCTGTTTTTTCTCTCTCTCATAGCAATATGCAGGCATAACTGTGGTGAAAACATGGAATGTGTGGCACCCAATACTTGCAGATGTAAGCCTGGTTACTCCGGCCGTAGCTGTCAGGCTGGTGAGTGATGCCTGTTTTATGCACCCTCTGCATTTAATAATATTAAATGGTACATCTAAGAATTTAATGTTGGTTTTATACAGCTCTGTGTCGACCAGAGTGCAAAAACAATGGGAAATGCACCAAGCCTAATGTATGTGAATGCCCCCCAGGATTCAGTGGCCCCATCTGTGATGAAGGTAACACTGGGCTGTCCTTTTAATATTAAAGGATGACCCAAAATGCATGCTGAATGTCGGTGCCAAAATTGATTCTCAGAAGTTGCAGTGTCAGCTATTTCAATCCTTCCAGAAAACAGCTGAAACAAATGAAAAAGTTGTATTTTGTGTTTATCAGAACGTTCCCACAACAGCAGAAGCTCTAATGCGACACTCTTGGTCCTAAAGGTATTCCAAAGAACTGCAACTGTACTGAGAATAGCAATACCTGTAATGGCACCCTGCATGAGGCAGGCAGTTTGCCACCATGTATCTGGTGCAAAGATTTGCCCTGGTGTAACTGGCCTTAGAGTGGCTGAAATGCATGCTTGAGTCACCCCCCAAGCTCTTCTCAGTTCTGTTTGCATCCTATTCCATCTTCCTTAGTTCTACCCTGCACCACAGCTTTGTGTTATATTTTTGGTGTGATAAATGTGTAGGGAAGGTATAGTCGGGATATTGATGAATCTGTCAATTTTTGTTTCTCTCAGTTTCTCATTTTTTCCAACTTTAAATGCAATTCACTTTTCTGCTGCACTCTGCATTCTAAAAAGAATCCTCATGAAAGTTCATCAGCATTTTAGGGCAAATTTCACCTAATACATAAACCCCCCCATGCAGTTTTTAATGTATGCATTTCGGAAGAAAATTTCCTAAACATAATGCATTTACTTTTGTTATTTTCCATCATGTGTGCACACTTCCCCTAATACACTTGTTTCTGCACCCATTGTTTGCCTGGAGAACTGCATCACAAAATTTGGAGGCACATAAATTGTGGTTCGCGTATTGAATTGAAAAGCGCAAATTAGGAAGTTTCTCATTAAAAAGCAAACAAAATCGAATTTCTCCCCACGCCACTCAAAATATACCTCCCAACTCTCCATCTCAACAGTATCCATACACACAGTTTTGTACATATACTTGTCCTTAAAGACCCTATATTTTTCTCAGTGTTAGAATCATAGTTCCCATACCTGTTCATATGTATAAAGATGGATGTCAATGGTGGTCATTTTATTGATGGCCGGCATTTTGATATATTGTCTAAATGCACAGTACAGTGGTACCTCAGGTTACAAACACCTTGGGTTACAAACACTTTGAGTTACAGACTCTGCTAACACAGAAGCAGTACCTCAGGTTAAGAACTTTACCTCAGGATGAGAACAGAAATTGCGTGGCGGCGGCATGGCGGCAGCAGGAGGCCCCGTTAGCTAAAGTGGTGCCTCAGGTTAAGAACGTTTTCAGGTTAAGAACAGACCTCCGGAACGAATTAAGTTCGTTATCAGAGGTACCACTGTATTCAGTGAAACATATCCCTCACGGCCAAATTAATTTTGTTCTTGGTATGAGCTTTCGTGTGCATGCACACTTCTTCAGATACCTTCATACCAAGAACAAACTCAGTTGGTCTCTAAGGTGCTACTGGAAAGAATTTTCTATTTTGTTTTGACTATGGCAGACCAACACGGCTACCCACCTGTAACTGGCCAAATTAATGTTTCCTTTAGAACAGATAATCTAAATGCCAGTGATATTTTTCTAGAAAGAGAGGTGCCAGAACTCACCATGAACGCCTCCCTCGTTCTCTTAGAATGGCAATGGTGCCCACCTGAGAGGGGCCGGAACTGAGTACAGGTGTGTTCTGGCTGAAAAAAAGCCCTGTTAAAGGCCCAGCTCTACCTCCAGGTTCTTGGTGAGGAGGAGGAGGATTAATATAGTAGGCCAGTTGTTTTAATGGTGAGAAGGAGGAGATGGAGTAAGTTATGGAAGACTGTAAAAACACGTTTCAATATTGTGTCGCTTTACTGTATAAAGTCTGCTTGGATTATATAACTCACCCTGGGATTGCTTGCCTGTGAAGCGCAGGATGATAATGAAATAAATGAAATAGCCCTTGGGGTTTAAATCTGCCATGGAGCACATTTCCTGTCATTAAGCTACTTAGACCACTGTCAAAAACAAACACAGATTGAGTTCAGCACTGACATTTATCAGTGTTGCCTCTGTTGATATCATCAGAGTGATGCCTATTTATACGCATACTTTAGTTGAATCCCTGCTAAAACCAGGATATTCTCAATATTCCAAGAAGCAGCTTCAGTTGTTTCTTTAACAAGATGGTGGCAGTTTCAAATTGTTCACAAGCGAAACTGAACTGGTTTTGTTCAAAGGCAGGATGAACTGCGATGCATTCTGGGAGTCCCCTACTTCACAAGTTGTTGTCCTGCCTTTTGACCACTAGGTGGGGACATAGACCTAACCTGATCGTTTTACCAGTAACCAATGCAAAAATAGTAGAAATATTTTCTTTCTATTTTTTCCCCTTTTGTTTAAAAGTTTCTAATGTTAATTGATTTCTGGAACTGATATCTTGACCAGCCTCCCTTTCCACCTCCAGCACATTGTGAGCCACCTTGCCAACATGGAGGGACCTGTCTGACCAGAAACCTTTGCACTTGCCCATATGGGTTTGTGGGTCCACATTGTGAAACAAGTAAGTAATGCAAAACGTGACAAACATATCAACAAAACATCCTGGTGTAGCAAGATGCACGTAGATAAGAGGTGCTATATCTTTCTGATGTTCTGTGCCCCAAAAGAACCTCTTGGTGAATTTGTCAGAAGTAAATTATTAGTTTCCCTTTTCTAAATTGACCCTCCTGATTTTTCCAAAGAAAGTCAAGGAAACTAACCAATAATATAATACAAACAACCCCCTGCCCCCAAATTAAACCAAATCACACAAAATACAGCATAAAACAAAACAAAACAAATGAAAACAATGCCAAAATCACCACCCAAAACCCTCAAAACTAAACCAGTGAATAAATTAATTGGAGGTCATTTGTTTATTTGATTGCATAACCACTCTTCACCATTTAGTCCCAGAGTATGTTACAACAATATACTTTGCAATGATAAAAAAAACAGAAAAATGCACCTAAGACTCCTATTTAGCTGTTTGGATGGAATAATACATACTAACAGCAACCTCTTTGATGTCAACATGCTTTGATGTCTAAGCATGGTTAAGTCCCGATTCAGCTAAATATCTTGAGGTGTAGTTCTTTGTAAAACCACTTTGAGGTTTGTTTGTTTTTACAATCAATTGGTGTGTAAATTTTATTTAAAAATATCATAGCAGAAAGACAATTACAGACAAAACCTGGAAAATTATTTGGGTGTATATAGATATTGCAGTAAAGATATGACAGCAACCCCTTTTTTCTCTCTACTAACCTCTGTTTATTTTGTTTCTTAAACATTGGTTGCTTAGTGGTTTGCAACAGGCACTGTGAAAATGGCGGTGAATGTCTCGCCCCAGATGTCTGCCAGTGCAGGGTTGGCTGGAATGGACCCACATGCAGCACAGGTATATAAAAAAAGCCCATTTATTTGTAGTAAAACCATACACACACGTTGCCACCAAGAGATACAAGATCAGCTCAAAAATGCTGAAATCACAACTGGTTGATATGAAAAGTGACAGGCTTTGAAGGACCAGCGTTACGTTGGTTACGCTGGTTGTGGTAAGAGATTTATTCGCACCAGAGTTAAGGTAGGGATGGAGAGGGAGCGGCTCCCACAAGAACTTCTGTCTGGAAAGCTTCTGTAGGAAACACATGGTGGAGCTCTGCTCAGCATTCCTCTGCAGAATAACAGTCAAGGCTTCAGTCCTACTTAAGGAAGTTATGGAAGGAGAATTTGCTGCTCAGATCTCTCCACTGAAGCTACATGGGCTCTTGCCTGCTCCTCCCCTCAGCAGCCCCTGGCTTCCTATTCTGAACTGGGGGGTTTGGGGGGTGGGTTCCAACCTTCTACAGAGGCTTTGTGGGGGAAGTCAGGGGTTGCTAGAGCTTTGAATACCCTCTTATGTGTGCAAGTTCAGCTTTAATAATCTTTCATGCAGTTTCTTGTAGTTCTCACTGGTTTTTTAAACACTGGGTAGGACTGTCACCTGGCCTCTTTTAAGCCAGCCAACCAAGGTTTTTCTTTTTTGTTTGTTTGTTTGTTTGTTTGTTCTCTTCTCCCCCCCCCCACTTTGTGTTTTGTTCTCCCGGAAAAGGAGGGTGTTTTGTTGTTAATTACAGTTTCCGTGCTAGTTGTGAAAAGGCATTTCTAACTAACTGAGCATATATTTATATAAGCCTCCTAACTATACAAATAAGCATAGGTTATTCTTTTTTTCTTTTGGCCTGATAGAAATAGCAGCCCTCTTTCCAAAGAACAGTTCAAAGCAAATTACACTTCAGTTATTTCTCCCATTACAACTTAGTTAAGTGACTTAACGAAGTATTTGCGTGCAGTGAAATGAAATCGCTACATGGCACGCATGCTTAAATGTGTTTCCACTTAACCTTTAAAATGAAATACTCTTCTCTTCTCTTCTCTCCTTGTCTTCTCTAGCTGTGTGTGACCCAGTGTGTCTCAACGGTGGATCCTGTATTAAACCAAACATTTGCCTTTGCCCCAATGGATTCTTCGGTGCATATTGCCAGAATGGTAATTTTGTTGTGGTATTTTAAAAGAAGTGTGCGATAATTAATGCTCCCCCCCCCCGCACTTCTACTTTTCAAGGAAGAAACATTGATAGAATGGCTCCAAATGGATCATATAGCAGGCACAAAGGGCATTGCGATGGGGTGGTGACCCCTGTGTCTATATGGTGGACCCCACAACTTCTGTGCCTCCACCCATTTCGGTTATGGGCATTCTGGCAAAACATGCAAATTTGTGTCATGGACCAGTGCTCTAAAAACAACCCTGGTGGGAATAATGTAGCTTATCATGGTCCGAGCATTGGGCAAACCCAAGCACTTGTTCAGAATTTGTAGGAGCTGAAGGAGAGCAATTTGTTGCAGAAGCACTGCTGGATCCAGATGGAGGGTTTCATTGCCATCAGGTTTCAGACTTTCCCATTTTGACCGTATTGTGGCAGGGCAGTGGGGGGCGGGTCTCAACTCCAGCACCACTCATCATATACGGCCCGCTTTATACATGACCCACTAAAGGGGACAATGCCCCACCTTTGATCTTCATCGGATTGTGCTGATGGGGAATGAATAGGCCTAAGTGTGGGCAGTCAGTAGTCACAGGCTTCAGAGCAGCAGTAGCTGTTCTAAGTAAGAAGCTGGAGAGAACCCATCAGCTCCCATTCTCAACCCTCAATGACGTGAATTTCAGATCTAACTAGATCAGGGGGTGGTGAACCTTTAAAACACCATGGGCGGCATTCCCTTCTGAGGGTCACACAAGTAGCTTACACTAGTGGCCAAAATTGTGGAAACCTTTTGGGAAAAGTGTATTTCTTAGGTTTGATGGCTCATAACACTTTTTTTTTTAAGTAAATACCATAAAATTATATATCAATGGAAACATAAGTTAATGAAGAATGTAATGCAATGAAGTTTGTTCAGTTATCTGTATTCTGTCCAAAGTTATAGCCAAATGACCAGAAATGGAAGCACAACTTGCTTAGGTTGATATGCAGTCGCTTTCCTTCATTTGAATGTAGTCAATGAGCACGAGTGTTCAGAGAGTCAATCAGGTGTTATGAGCCATCAAACATCATAAATACACTTTCCCCAAAAAGGTTTCCACAATTTTGGCCACTAGTGTGCTTGCACTCACACACCCCTCTGTGCCCTCCATCCTGTGAAGCCAGAGGCATGATCAGAGCTCAAGGGAACAACCCAGCCACGCAAAAACAGGATGTGAAGGGGAGCCAAGGGGGTGTGGCCTGCGAAGAATCTGGAGGGCCAGATACAGAAGAGTTGAGGGCCACATCCCCCACCCCTTCCTAAGGTGCCTCTTCCCTGTAGAAAAGAAAGTGAAAATAACAGGCCCCTCTGCTATGCAGCACTCGAACCACTGCCTCACCCCACCTCTCTCTCTGTTGTCTTTAGCCATCTGCAACCCTGCCTGTAAGAATGGCGGCCACTGCATGAGAAACAATGTTTGCGCCTGTCCTGGTGGCTATGGTGGCCGACGGTGTGAAAAAAGTAAGGCTGCTTCATAAAAAAGAAAAAACCCAACACGCTCTCGCATCTCAGCACGCCGACTCAGGGCGATGCCGGCAGCTCAGTCGTGTGTGCTGAACGTTTTCTCGTTGCTCTTTGGTTTCAGGTGTCTGTGACCCGGTCTGCATGAACAGAGGGAGATGCGTGGGCCCAAACGTTTGTTCCTGCCCATCAGGCTGGAGAGGCAAAAGATGTAACACTCGTAGGTATTACTCTCAGCCGCTTGGAAAAGGAGAAGCCTGTTAAATTGGGCATATAAAAAAAGCTCTCCGTCCAAGCTACAGCAATAAGTAGCATTTAATTTAGATTCACTTGTAACTGGAGGGCATCTTTCCACTGCTGCTTAATGTGACCCTGAGGGTTTTCCTGTCTAAATGATGGAAGCAGGTCTTAGCTTCTGCTCCAGAATGGCATGCTCAGATTTCCTTGTTTATCTCCGTTCTTAAGCAAACAGGCTTTGAATGCTCAACTTAGTATCTCACTGGCACAGCATGTCTTTTTGAAGCATTACCACAGTTCTGGGAGACAAATTCCCATTTCTCCTCCAGAAGACATGAGGCTGTAGCTTGATTAAACTAATGTAAATGAGGTCAACATTAGGCTGCATTAATTTCATATATAAAAAGCCGGAGAATGCCACCACCAAGAGCAGCAGACAGTTGTTAGAATTTGCCTAAGCTCGCAGAAAACTATCAAGGGTGGGAACACATCAACATGGCATGATGCAGATTAAGCAAAGGTATATCTTACAGTTCTCAGTACCATTTGTTCATTGCTTGCGCAGATTTTGAGCCATTGAGGGCATTCACACTTCTCTTTCTATGCATGCCTTTCTTGTACAGCTATATGCCTTCAGAAGTGCAGGAACGGGGGTGAATGTATTGGACCAAGTACTTGCCATTGCCCTCCAGGATGGGAAGGAGTTCAGTGTCAAACACGTGAGTCAGATGTAATGTTTGGATTACAGTGGACGGGGGGGGGGGGCACATGTGTTTTTATAGGGCTTTTAATAGCTTGTTCATCCAGAGCTGCACCATATGAACTGATCTTTATTAACAGTTACAGGTAGGTAGCCGTGTTGGTCTGCCATAGTCAAAACAAAATAAAAAATAAAATAAAAATCCTTCCAGTAGCACCTTAGAGACCAACTAAGTTTGTTCTTGGTATGAGCTTTTCTCACCCCTTGGTTATTCCTTTAAGACTAATAGCAGTCATTAACAGTCGTCAACAGGTTTCCCACAAAATCAGCCAATCACTCATTCCCACCACCCTTCTGAGTAATACCCCTCCCCACTCTCTCACTATATATAAGGGTCTGGTGACTTCTGTTTTAGTGTATCTGAAGAAGTGTGCATGCACACGAAAGCTCATACCAAGAACAATCCACATATTACCTGCCATTTTACAGGATTGCACCATCAAGCTTTCCTAAAAGCAACACAGTTGTATTTGTTAGCAGTCTATATATCCTAATATCTCTCTTATATATTCATCAGCCCAGTACTTCTGTATTTCCCTACATTCTCATCAAATATGTCTAAAATTAGCATCTCCAACACAGTGTCATAGGAAGTCAATACATACATTTTTTTCACAGCCTTTGAGGAGTGCGATACCATTTTTAAAATCGTCTTATAGTCATCAAATGACTGGGCTATTAGCAGAGCCACTCACACTTGAAAACATTGCTTTGTTGCTGTAAAGTTATGGGCCATTTGGAAACTGAACCTTTCTGACCTCAAACCACCAATGCTTTTTGTTGTTGTTTTGGTTTTGTTTTGTTTTTGTTTCTTTCTCTCTTTTTTTTGCACTACCTCATGTGTTCCCACACATCTTGCTGAGCTGTAGCATCTAAACACACCTTGTACACCTTAAGAGTTACTGCAGAATCACCAGGGGCTCTCTCCTCAACAGACAGGTTTTGTTTCGATTGCCAGATTAAAACACATGCACACCTGTATGTTTCAGCCACGTGCAACCGGAAATGCCTATACGGAGGTACGTGCATACTGCCGAACGTATGTGCTTGTCGTCCTGGCTACACGGGAGTCACATGTGCAAAAAAAAACTCAGGTAATCAAAGTACAAATACTTAGTTCTTTTGAAAGATGGAAGAGATTTAGGGAGAAATTAAGTTGCATCCTAATCTGCCGGTCTTTTTGCTGCTTATGTTTCAAAGCACAAGGACGCCACGCGTGAAAAATGAATGTCTCTGGATCGCACAATGTGCTGCATGGATGCCAGCCAGCCATCTCTGGTGTGGAGAGGATCACTCAAGACAACGTTACATGAGTGGCACAATCTGGCCCCTTCCACATGCTGAGTGCAGAGTTGTTCTTCGTAGGAATGCTTTGAAGTTCCCCCCTTCCCCACCAGGCTGCCTCTGTGTAGGGGACAACGCTGCTTTGCCAAGCATGCTGCAACCTTCCCAGCCAATCACATTAAGCAGAAGCCTGTTCAGGGCTCACCTCGAAGCACCCAGTGGCCTGCCTCTCCCCATGGCTGTGGTGCACAGACTCTTTGCAGCAGAAAGATAGTGGCATCAAATGTGGGATCCAAGGGGGACTGGGCTGCTAGATACTTCCAGGTGAGGTTGAACCAGGCTTTACCTTAACCACAAATGGCTGAGTAAGTTGCAGCATGCTCAGAATAGCAGTAAATTGCCAGTCAATCAATATCCATCACACTGCTACTCTGGCTGGAGTACCCCGAGTTTGTTACAGCAAAGAATCCGTCTCAGCATGGTTTTGAAAACCAATGAGATTAGTTTTTGCAAAACAGCTAAAATATCCAAATCAGGCATAACACATCATCAATTACACATTTGTCATGGTGCCTCAGAACTAGGTTAAATTTGTGTAATAAATACTTGGATAAGGCAGATAATTCGGATTCCCAATCCATGATAGCTGAAGGGAGCAAGCTTCAGAAAAGAAACCTGTGCCTAATATTGCTTGGGGTCCTGTCTTGCAATTTGTGAGGTGCCTCTGCCAGTTCAGTCATGGAATATGTATGGTGTAGGATTCAATTGTGCCACTTTAAGCCATCTGTTTACTGCAACTGATTGAAAAAAAATGAGCGTTTGGAGACAGTATGAATTTGAAACTCTGGAACGGTTTATACATCCCCTCATATGTAACATGCCAGCACCATAAATATGCACCATACTCTGTGAGCCAGGAGAATTCCATATTTGTATGCGATGAACTTTTGCCGAGGTTGCAAATTAAAGATCAAACACGCCCACTTACAAAAGGACCAACTCAACAACAGTGAAGATGCTCAGCATGCTGTGGACCTGTGAATAAGATAGGACATTGTGAACCACTGTAACCTCACACCGGCATCTGAGTAAGCTGGGGGGTGCTGGATGGCTCCATCTACTTCTCAGGGTTACTGCTTCAAGCATACCTGTGCTCCTGTAATGTTAACCATTTCTGCCTTAGCCAATGGTTTATCACAGTTTGGTTTCTATAGCAATTCATCTACATAAGAGAACTTTTGGCTACATGTCGCATGTACACAGATCCAGTGAATAGCATGTTGTTTCTGATTCTTAAGAGTCCATTGCCCAAAGAGTAGCAGCTGGCATCCTTGGGAAGCTGTTTCAGGGCCCTGGCAGGACCTGCTGCTTGTTGGTGGTGTCACCAGGTTGGCATATGCCCAAGAAGGACCTGTAGTCACAGAAATGCCGGTTTAGGAGAATTAGCACCCCTATGGAGATATTTTCTGCAGCTGGTTGCACATCACAGCTGTTACTGCAATAGACCCCATTACGCCACTTGCACTAGGGAGTCTTAACAATGACCCCCTGAATGCCAGTAGGAGTGCTTGCTTCAGAGAATTGGAAATAATCACACTGCTGTTATAATTAGAATGCTTACCCACAAGTAATTGGCCAAACAAGAAATAAAAAAGGCTTTGAGGCTTGAAGTGCTGATGTAGGAGAGTAAAATGGTTAAAGGCTGCATGTTTATCCATTCCACGTTGTGGAAATAGAAGGGGCAAGAGGTGGAGAATCGCTTTGTGGAGAAGTCCTAGAGACCCACCTTATTTGTGGAAGGACAGATAAAAAGCAGGCAAAGTTCATGTGCCACACACTACATGTTCCAACTAAAGGAGAGGAAAATGGGAGCAAGATTGGGGGAGTGTGGAAGTCGGAAAGAAGTGAGGGAGTTGAAATATGAGAATGATCTGTCCTGTCAGAGTGAACAAAGAGAAATGAACAACTGGATTTTCACTGAAGTATATTGTCACAAATGGGCTAGGGTATTCATCTGTATTTCTTTTGGGTTGTTGAGGGAAACTGGGGTCTGGATTCTTATACCCAAATGGAGACTACCACCAACTCTTTCACGTCATGGGATTCCTTCATCCACCACAGTCCTTGAGAGGAGGTGCTGGCTTCCCACCCCTCTTAAAGTTTTTTCCCCTTTTAAGTTGTATTTGAGTTTGTTTTTGAGTTCCCCTATTATAGTTTAAAATAGAAATCTAGCATTTAGAAAGACACTGACTGGTTGGTGTCTTTCAGCTGAGGAAGCCCAACTAAATCTGGGGAAAATATCAAACACAGTGCAGAGGTTAGGGGACAGAGAACAAGAGGCAATGAAGAGAGATTAAATCAAGCAGGGGTAGCTGATATAGTGCCCTGCAGATGTTTCAGCATCATAGCTGCCCATGAGCTAAAGTCTTCCAGTAGAATCGGGGCTCCTGCAGCTCAATTTGTGAGGTTGAGGCATAAGAAGAAAAACAGCTTGGAGCAGCCTTCAGCTCATGTGCCTGAAAGCTGAACACCTTGGGAATACAAAGGGCATCCAGCTGTAGCAGCAGACATAAGCCTGAATTTGGAAGTGGGATTTCACTGAAATCTAGGATGGGCGTGAGAGTCATTAGATAACAAAGAGGGCACAACTGAGGAATTACCATGGGTTGGTATCTTGAGTCACACCAGTTAAGTTTGCCACCACAAGACAGAAGTCCATCTCAGCCCTTCCTGGAGATGCCTAAATTGAACAGGGCCTTGCTCCTCTCCAGCTTCCCTGTTCATCTCGGCTTCCAATTCCTCATTCCCAGATCCTGTGGTGACACCAGAAGACTTGTGACAGGCTACACTCTCAGTTTGCCATCTGGGAAGGGAGTTTGAAAGCCTACACAAACACTTTGGTAAATCAGTGTTAATTATAAGTGGAGAAAGGGATACCTTTCCCCAACGTAATTATTTTATAGAGAGATGAGCTGGCACTGCAGTCTCCCCCACTCTGCTTTTCAAGTCTTGTTTTGATGCTGTGTCTGTTCTTTCGCCACCAAAGATGTCCCCACAAACTCCAAGCAGCTATTTATTTTCCCTCATTTATCATTACTTCGTCCCCCCCCCAACAGCTGCACATTTACTTAAAATGCCCTCCAACTATCACTCTCCTGCCATTCTTATTTCCTTGGCAACAGTTGCCAAGCCTGCACAGAGCTCTCACCCCAACACACACACACACACACACTCATTACAATTTTATGTTTCCACCAGGCTTCATGAAACATATTAAAATGGCAAACAAGAAAAGCGAACGCAAAAAAACTGATTCCCAGTTGCTGGAAACAGCAGGAGGGGAGAGTGCTCTGTTGCTTGGGTCCAGCTTGCAAGCTACCCATAGGAGTCTGGTTGGCCACTGTGATGATGCTTGACTAGTTGGGCCATTGGCCTGATCCAGCAGGTTCTCCTTATGTTCTTAAAACCACAGAAACATCGCCTGCCACATATGGAGGATAGAACTATCAATGGCTACAAGTAACATTGGCTAGATGTTACCTCCAATATTTATCAGCTGCTGGAAAACATAAGTGAAAGAGTATGTTCTACATAGAATCACAGAGTTGGAAGGGACTCTGAGGATCATCTAATCCAGGGGTCAGCAACCTTTTTCAGCCGTGGGCTGGTCCACCGTCCCTCAGACCATGTGGTGGGCAGGACTATATTTTTTTTTGGGGGGGATGAACGAATTCCTATGCCCCACAAATAACCCAGAGATGCATTTTAAATAAAAGCACGCATTCTACTCATGTAAAAACACCAGGCAGGCCCCACAAATAACCCAGAGATGCATTTTAAATAAAAGGACACATTCTACTCATGTAAAAACATGCTGATTCCTAGACCGTCCATGGGCTGGATTTAGAAGGTGATTGGGCCACATCCAGCCCATGGGCCTTAGGTTGCCTACCCCTGATTCTAATCCATCTCCCTGCAATGCAGGAATAGGCAGCTATCCTTTATGGGGATCAAACCTGCAACCTTGGCGTTATCAGCATCACGCTGTAACCAACGGACCTATCCAAATTGAGCTCATGTCCTGCTTTCCTTGTGAGCTTCTCATAGGTGTCTGGTTGGCCACACATACGATGAGACAGAATGCTATAGTTCTGATTCAGCAATCTAAGTCAAGCTCATGATGAGTTTTTGGGGGAGACATGTCATGCTCAGCATCTCCTTTCTGCCCTATGTAAGATTTGTTATGGTACTGAGAGATTATGAAACTCAAACGTGGGCTCTCTGGAGCCCCATGGGCAAACAAGTGATGGAAATTGCCTTGGGTTGTATAGGAGAAGCACCTGTGCTAGGGATTGTGGAAACTTTAAAGACAGCGAGAAGGATAGATGTAATTTATTTCCAGCTCTGGTTTGTTCCATAAAGAGCCAGTATGGTGTAGTGGTTAAGAGCAGTAGACTCGTAATCTGGGGAACCGGGTTCGCATCCCCGCTCCTCCACATGCAGCTGCTGGATGACCTTGGGCTAGTCACACTTCTCTGAAGTCTCTCAGCCCCACTCACCCCACAGAGTGTTTGTTGTGGGGGAGGTAGGGAAAGGAGAATGTTAGCCGCTTTGAGACTCCTTCGGGTAGTGAAAAGCGGGATATCAAATCCAAACTCTTCTTCAAACTCTTAATATTTGTGATGGCTTTAACATCCAGTGAAATGTTCCTCTCTGATGGGAGCAATGGCAGTTACCTTGAAGAATGCAGTTTGTCTACTGATGAAGTGGTGGGGAAGGACATGACTGATGATGTAAGGACTATTTGGTATCTTCTTTCTTCAAAAGGGATGCTGCTGCTGCTTTCCCCTGAAACTTTAAATCAAAGAGCATACCTTCATCATATCAAATTAGCCAGACTCTCTGTTCCTTCCCAGCAATTCCCTTAGGCCAATCCCTGGGCAGCTCCTTAACTGAAGAAGTGACTCTAGCCTTCAGGGCATTGAGACTCTCAATTAGAGACTGCAGCCTGAACCTTTCCTCTTGTTCCTGAACTTTGTGCCTGGGATTGACTTTGCAATTCCTGCAGTACTACCAGAGATTTTATTGACTTTTTTTGTAGCTTTTGTGATTCCAGGCTTTGGGAGATAATGCTGATCCAACCTTGGCATTTATCTTCTGAAAAGGCTTCTGGAGCTATTTCAGCCTAGGACAGAGTGGGGAGAAGGTGTGAAATTGACATTGCAGTGCTGTTGTGCTCTATATGTCTGCACAGAAGATGGGTCACGTCAAACCTCCAGACTTGACATGATGGGATGTAGCTCAGTGATGGAACATAAGGTTCTAATATCTCCAGGTATAAATCTGTGACTGTCCTTTCTGAAATCATGGAGAGCCACTGCAAGTCATTGTTATGACAGTACTGAGCTAGGTAGACCAATGGCAGCTTCACAAGTTTCTAATTTGCTGTCACGAGGGAAGGAGGAGTAAGGGAGCTTTATTCGTTACAGAAGCTGGAATTTAATTGCTTCATAAAGACTCTGCATCCTGGGTTGTGCTTTCCCTGGTGAAGACACCATTCAACCTTTCTTCCAGCCAGGAGGAGGCACCATCCTGGAGAGAAAAAAGACTGACTACTGGTCATCTTTGAAATTATTATTATTATTATTATTATTATTATTATTATTACCACCATCTAACTTTGTTGAAGTCTTGTGTGCATTTTGAAGGCAGCATTTAGAGTGCACAAAAAGACTTTGAGGCAGAAATTAGGCCTAAGCAAGGATGGCTAGGGAAGCTGTTTTGCCCAAGCCAGAACCACCTGACCTACATCTGTCACATGGAACAGGTAAATGTGTGGCTGCAAAGGAATAATTGGGACTGCACTCCTGATTGTTCCAAGGAAAGGCTCAGTTGGCAAGGCTCGAGGATGTGGACAAGGTGCTCGGATCAGTCAGGGCTTGCGCTCTAGACCCTTGCCCCCTTGGCTGATAAAAACAGCAGGGAGGGAACAGCTGGCTGGAACAGGGAGATGGTCAGTGCCTCTTTACGAGAGGGGGTGGTCCCTGCCTGTTTGAAGGAGGCAGCGGTAAAGCCGCTCCTTAAGAAACCTTCCCTGGATTCGGAAAATCTAACTAACTACTGGCCAGTTGCTAATCTCCCTTTCCTGAGCAAGGTTCTGGAGTGAGCGGTCGCAGACCAGATCCAGGTGCTTTTGGAAGTAACTGATTTTCTGGATCCATTTCAATCGGGGTTTAGGCCCAGTTTTGGCACAGAACTGCTTTGGTTGCCCTGTATGACTACCTCTGGAGAGAGAGAGAGAGAGAGAGAGAGAGAGAGAGAGAGAAGGGAAACACGTCCCTGTTACTTCACCTCGACCTCTCAGCGGTTTTCAATACCATCAACCATGGTATCCTTCTGGAGCGACTGTCTGAACTACAGGTGGTGGCACCGCTTTGCGGTGGTTCCAGTCCTACTTGGATGGTCATTCCCAGAGGGTGTTGCTTGGGGTGTGGTTCAATGTGGGGTTCCACAGGGCTCAATCCTATCCCCCACATTGTTTAATATCTACATGAAACCGCTAGGTGGGGTTATCCGGAGATTTGGAGTACATTGTCAGCAGTATGCTGACGACACTCAGCTCTATTTCTCCTATACATCGGCAGGTGATGCAGTGGAAGTGCTGGACCAGTGGTAATGGACTGGATGAGAGCCAAGAAACTGAAACCCAATCCAGATAAGACTGAGGCACTGTTAGTGGGTGGTTCCCTAGACCAGATGGGTGGGAGATCGCCTGCTTGATGGGGTTACACTTCCTCTGAAGGAGGTTCGTAGCTTGGGGGTACTCCTGGATCCTTTGCTATCGCTCGAGGTTCAAGTGGCCTCAGTGGCCCAGAGAGCCTTCCATCAGCTTTGGCTGGTGGCTCAGCTATGCCCCTATCTGGACAGGGATAGCTTAACTACTGGTGTCTATGCTCTGGTAACCTCAAGGTTAGATTACTGCAATGCAATTGGACATATTACACCAATCCTGGTCTGACTGCACTGGCTACCAATTAGTTTCCAGGCCCAATTCAAACTGCTGGTTTTGACCTATAAAGCCTTAAACGACTCAGGACCGCAATACCTCAAGGACCGCTTCTTTCCATATGAATGAAGCTACCCGGACCCTGAGATCATCTTCTGAGGCCCCTCTTCATGTGCCTCCTCCTTTAAAGGTCCAGAGGGTGGCAACATGAGAATGGGCCTTATCTGCAGTGGCTCCCCATCTGTAGAATGCTCTCCCCAGGGAAGTTCACCTGGTGCCTTCATTATAAACCTTTTTAACCCAGCCTTTAGATGATTTGATTGACATTCTAGGCCCTTTTAAAATGTGGGGTTTTTTGGGGGGGTTATTGGGTTGTTGTTTTTATTTTGATTATTTTGTGGTTTTATATTTTGATTTTATTTAGCGAACCTCCTTGTATAGGGTAGTATATTGTTGTTGTTGTTGTTGTTGTTGTTGTTGTTGTTGTTGTTGTTGTTGTCGTTTTATTAATGGAAAGGAAGGCTTATATTCAGCAGCTTCAAAATTGGGCGGCAACTGCTGGTCTTGCTGGGGTTGACTACTTCTGAGTTGAGTCAATCTGTAACACAAGTGGGATTTGCAGTTGGCACCAATCATCTGCTTCATACTGAGCACACGATTCTGATGAAATCAAAGCCTGACTCCATCTTCACTCAGATGAAGCAATATGCCAGAGGTGAAGACCTCCATCTGGCCACCTAAAAGAAAAAGAATTTACAGCACATCAAAAAAACAAAAACCCTTTAATCCATTTACAACATTGTAAACCATGTACATTACAATTTTAAAAGTTTAAGATCAATAGAGAGTGTTTGTTATCTGACATGTTACAATGCTGAAAACGTCCCCCTCCCCTGATAAATGGTTTAAAGCGTTACTTCATAAAAATATGTCTGATTTTCTAGACTCATTTCTAGGCACAATTGGTTTGCATGACTTGCACCTGTAACTTTCTTTTATCATTTCATTGTAGTAACTTGACATAGTCTTCCTACAGAGGTGAGTTTAGCCTGGAAATCTCACTAGAGCAAGTTTGACAATCTATGAACGCCACTGCGGAAGGCTGGAGGCTATGTTGCTATCATCGGAATATAAAGATGTGACAAGTATGCAAGCCTAAGGGATGTCTGAAACAAAAGACATGATTCTAGCCCCACTTCAGTTCCAAGTTAAGCTACAAAAGTGTGGAGTAATTTTGAATTTATCCTCGTCTATTAAAATTGAGTCACATGAGCCTCTGCCTTTAAATTGCAACTCAAAAGGTGTAAGGATTCAAATCATGAGTGCTAAGAAGAGGAAGAAGAAGAGTTTGGATTTTTTTAATCCCGCTTTATCACTACCTGAAGGAGTCTCAAAGTGGCTAACTATCTCCTTTTCCCTTCCTCCCCCACAACAAACACTCTGTGAGGTGAGTGGGGCTGAGAGACTTCAGAGAAGTGTGACTAGCCCAAGGTCACCCAGCAGCTGCATGTGGAGGAGCGGAGACGCGAACCCGGTTCCCCAGATTATGAGTCTACCGCTCTTAACTACTACATCACACTGGCTAACACTTGGGCCTGGCACTTAGCAGTACCGATCCACACCGCTGTACATACGAGCCCTGCTCAATCAGATCAAAGTTCATAATAAGAACATTAGCATAAAAAAATAAGAACATAGTAAGAACATAAGGCCACATAGTGTTATCATCCTGTTCTCACAACGGCCAACCAGATAGATGCCTGCTGGTGCACTCTCCACACTTGTGATTCCCAGCAACTAGTAGTTCGAGACATACAGGCATTCCTTGTTTTGCACGAGGGTTACGTTCTGGAACCTCATGTGCATCGGTGGAGCACGTGTAAGCCCACTCCACTCCTTTCCGTGACATCTTTATGACATTTTGTGGTTACTTCTGGGTTCGGTGCTCTGTGCACATGCACAATAATGCATCATTTGGATGTGCCAGTTGCTCCCTGTACTACCAACAGCGGAGGGAGACCATAGTCAACATGCCTAGTAGCTATGGATTGCTTTATCCTCCACTAATTCGTCTGGTCTTCTTTTTAAACCATTCAAATTGATGGCTCCCGCCACCTGTGCAGGAGCAAATTCATAGTTTTAACTATGCATTGTGCAAATTCTTCACTTTCTTTTATGCGTCCTGAAATTTCTGGACTCGCGTTCCAGAAGAAACACTTTTCTTTCTTTCTCTGCATCATGCAATCCTTTCCCCCTCTGCTGCAAAAGGGGTTGATGAGAGATTATTTGGGGGAGGTTGGGCAAGATGCCCTCAGTAGACCCCAAGTTGGTCCTACCCTTAGGCAGAGTGAGGCAGCTGCTTCCGGAAGCTGGAGGACAGAGCAGCAGGTGCATCCAGACAGCCCAGCTTGTGCATCCTAATCTAGCCAACTGCCAAGAGGAGGATGCTGTCCTATTGCCGGCGCTGAAGTCTAGTTGGCTTCTGTGTGTGAAATGGGGGAAAGGACACCTTGTGCTTCGCCATTGCCCCTCCCCTCAAATCTGAGCAAGAATGCTGTGAGTGACCAGGAGTGATTGGTAGTACTAACATAAAACCCGTAGGCTTCATCATGCTGTTGCTTGCATGTTTTCTTTCTCTGGGTGCCACTTGGCAAGAGTCTTATCTTTGTATCTTTCACACCCTTTACTCTAAACCAGCTCACCAGAGGTTACAGTGTTCATCTGGAGCCATAAGCTAAAAGCTGAAAAAGTAGAGATTTCTCTCTCAAAATAAACAAACTCCTTATGTTATGCTTAAATACTGTTTCAACAGCTCAGTAGTGAGCAATGCTAGAGGCATGTTGCTTGCTAAGAAGCCACTCTCCTTCGAAGATGTCGATATGAGTTTTGGCAGGTGCCCAACAATATTGACTCTTGTTGCTACAAGAGGTGCTGATTTCAGGTCTTTTGGCCCAGCAAGCAATGGTGTTACCCTGTGTCATTGTCGTCATCGACATCATTATTATTTTACCAACAGCTTTGTAGCTTTTATGGCAAATGAGGCAGAAGAGGCTATCTCTTGCAGCAAGGAGCACAAACAACTATTTGCAGCTAAAGCCAATTCATGTAATTAGGCTTTGTTCTTATCTACCACTTTAAATCAATATAATTATACCTCACTCTACAACACACACAAACACATTTAGGCTGCAACCAGCAGTTTCTAGCAGTGAGTCATCTACCCAGACAAAATCTTAAATGCAGCCTAAGGGGGGGGAATTCCCCCCCCCTGACCATATATATACAGTACCGGTATATATGTTAAGGGACTACTATAGCAATTAACTAAATTTAGTTTTGGCACAGACTCTGTCCATTTCAAATGTAAATGTTACGACGTAGGCTCTGTGTTAACAAAGACTTTGTGATTTGATCCTTTAAGACATGGATTCTATGTCCTGCTGTGTCAGACCAGACTTTAGAGAACTGATGCTGAATAGTAAAATTACATTGAAGGTTCGGAGGGGAATGGGCAAAGTTGGGCGGGAAGGGGGAAAAAACCTCTTAACAGCCAGCAGATGGAGCTGTTTTCATGCAATTTTTTTTTTAAAATTCAAAACTACAGAAATTCACTGACCTTGCAAGAGGCCAACATTTGCCTGCCGTTGGCAAAGCAACCATGCTTTTAATTAAAGAACCATGAAATTAATGTTTGTCTAGCACCGTGGCAACTTCAGAATAAGATTTCTGAACGCATGCACATTCCGATTACTGCCTCAACTTTACAACTAAAAGGGATTGGGAGGGGGGGGGAATCCTTTCTCTCTTGTGACTGCTAGATTTTTTTTTAATATACAGAGAATAGGAAATATATCTACAGCAGCTACTTTTCCTTGGAGGTCTTGTTCCCAACCCAGCAATAGTCGCATAGAGGAAAACGTTGCGTGTGACTAGCTATGCAGAGAAATAACCATGTGTGGTTGGCTCCAGATGGAAGGCGCCCATGTGTTATTCCTATCTGCACCACAAGCTAATGGAGCAGATGAATTGACCACACTTTAGTGCTGAGGGCCGCATAAGTGCACAGGCTTCCTCAATTACCACATGTGCAGCCCCAACCGCTGGCTACAGGGATCCAAGCCCTGAGTACATGCTTGCAAAATCCACACAGAGAACTCTGCTTCTGCCCAGAGTTTTCTCATGCTGGGCCAGGAAGCTATAAAACCAAAGCGCCTGTTATATTCACTGGACTCGCGTGTGTGTGCGTGTGCGCGCACGCGTGCACGATTCCCTTAAGATTTTAAAAACTGTACTTCTGCAAACCTTGGAGGAGAAGAAGAACATGAAGAGTTTGGATTTGATATCCCGCTTTATCACTACCCGAAGGAGTCTCAAAGCAGCTAACATTCTCCTTTTCCTTCCTCCCCCACAACAAACACTCTGCGAGTGAGTGGGGCTGAGAGACTTCAGAGAAGTGTGACTGGCCCAAGGTCACCCAGCAGCTGCATGTGGAGGAGCGGGGATGCGAACCCGGTTCCCCAGATTACGAGTCTACTGCTCTTAACCACTACACCACTGGAGTCCTCCCCCCCCCCCGAAAAAAAACTCCATTCTGATACGTCCCTGTTTTTTTCTCATGTGTCCCCGCCGTGGCTATCCTCATACTCATTGAGTTCACTATAAGAGGAAAGCAATGTCTATAAAATCGTATGATCCAGCAAGATCCACATTTGATTCTTTGCTTCTGCCCAGCAATTTCTCATGCTAGATCAAAGAGCTTTAAAAACCAAGATTATATTCATTACATGGGAAAACAAATTCTATTTGTGGAAGTGAAGGAAACAGCAAGAAAAGGGCTTTGTTTTGTTTTTTGGTAGGGGGGAATGCTTTATTCAGTAAAAAATATTCAATGTTACATGTGCTAAAATGAAATATCAGGTATCCACGTGCTTCCAAATTCTCCCCACTCATATATTTTGATACACATTCAACTGCTTTGATATTGTTATACTTTAAAAAAATGAACGCCCTTCAGTATAGGAGAGCTTTCATTTAATATATAATCAAGACTTTAAAATCCTATGTATGGACCGACTAGCATAATGCAAAATTTCTCCTTTCTCCCAATGTTTATTCATTAAAATAAAAGGAGCTCGTCTTCAGAGTAGGCTGTTTCATTGCTTCATTTTCTTTGTACACTGCATACCAGAGTATGGTGAACGACATCTGCACACATCTGGAGCGATGCATTTGCCTCCATGGTGACATGGCAACCTGCACAATGCTGGCGGGGGGGGGGGGAATCCAAAACTCACATCAGTTACACAGCACAGATTTCATCTCATTAGCCACATTTGATACATAGCGTTTTATTGAATTGTCACAATTATTCCTAAGAAGAAAATATCAGTAAAATACAGCACAACTACAATATCCGTGCCTGACATCCTTATAATGTCAAAATTTTGTTAAATCCTATACTTGGGAGAAACTATTGTTGTGATTTAAAAATAATTTTTTATTTAATATTTTAATCAGTTTTATAAATTTAACAACCATATTAAACAGTCTCACCTTCATAATTTAAAATACATTGTTGTCTAGACTTCCCCGTTTCCCTCCTCATTGTGTCCATTTTAATACATTTGTAGCAATTTTCATGTTATATCTTATTTCTTACCTCTAAATTCATACATTCTTTCTATCCATACATTTTAACCCCTTAGCCTAAAGTTAATTCCCAAAGATATTCCTTTATTTAACTTTATGGGGTTTTTTTTAACCAAAATCTCACATATTTTTACCCCTCAACCCCTGGACTGATTTAAAAATAATTTAAATGGGCAAGTGTCTTGTGATTTTAAAACCTACGGCTTGTTTAAATCCCACCCACCCTGCTTGCTTGCCTGCCCATGAGTTTACAAACTGGTTAGAAAGGGAAACATGGCTTGGCAGGACTATGACAATTCCACGCAAGTACAAAGTTTAGGCCTGAGCAGGGCGATCTGTTGTCAGGGACTGGACAGAGGAGGAATGGTGGAAACCGCCTCCCCAGCCTGAACCTTACAGAGAAGGGGAAGAAAGTTTAGATTTACAACAGGGGTTTGAAGGAGGTCACAGCTCAGAGGCAGATGAGGGGCAAAGTTGGGAAGTAATGGGAGAAGAAGAGGGGGAGGCAGAGCCGGAGCAGCTGGCTAACATGTTATTGATAGAAAGCATTCCAGACCCCCTGTTCTCCCAGAACCCAGCGAGCAGTGAAAGTAGGAGAGCAAAGGGCTCGGAGACAAATGGCCCTAAGTGGCCACCGTAAGCTGGGTGGTGCTGTTGATGATTGAGGAGAGAAGGGGGAGTGAAGATGACTCGGAGCAACGCCATTACTCCAAGAGGCTGCATTTCTAAGCCTCTCTCTGTGAATATTGAATATAAGACCTTGGTAAGAGCCTTCTTTGTCTATATATTCCTGGCAGTCTACTGTGGGGGGGTTGGATTCCCTGACGTCTGACATATTTTGTGCTAACTGATTGGTGCTCATAAGTCTTTCCCTTCCAGGAGGACACTGTGAGTAATTGGCACCTTGAGGTGCACATGCAATAGATAGGAAGCTGCCTTATCCGAAGTCAGAGCATGGGTCCATCTAGCTTTGCAATGTCTTCACTGATTAGCAATGGTTTCGGAAAGGGGACCTTCCCAGCCTTACCTGGAGACGCCAAGAAATAAGCTTGGGGACCTTCTGCATACAAGGCAGAAGTTCTGGTCACTGGGCTGCAGCCCATCCCCAAAGTGCAAAGAGGTTTGGCACTTGCTAAACCAGTAGATGAGGGAACATTTCATAGCTTCTTGTTACAATACATTTGGAACTTGCAGCTGTTGTTGCTAAAGGGTGCCCATAGCTGCAGTTTTCATGAAGTCAAATTTAAAGAGCTTGTGCCTTTTTGTCTTTGCCAGTTTTATAGATTTTAAATTACCAAAAATTAAAATAAAATAAAAGTTCCAAGAATTTTGTCCATGTTCCTTATGGTTCCAGTCTTATCTTGCTTGCAGGCCTCTGGTGGCAATGCTGGAGGCAACTGCTCAGCACCAGTGGCGGAGTAAGGCTCCGCGGTACCCGGGGCGGCAAAGGAAACGCCCTGGGGGCGGGGCGTCGTGACATCACATTGTGACGTCATGACGCCCCGCCCCCAGGGCGTTTCCGGGAGTGCCGCCGCCGCTTCTGCAGCCCTCTTTTAAGCCGAAGAGCCCGCTTTTAAGCTCTGCGGCTCAAAAGGAGGCTGTGGAAGCGGCGGTCCGTGCACTGCCGCTCCCAGGGTGACGGAGGGAGCGGCAGCGCTGCACGGACGGGGTGCTTCCTCGGCCGTGCACTGTTGCTCCCGGGGCGACTGAGCGAGCGGCGGCGTGTGGGGGTGACAAGCGACGGCCCCTCCTGCCACTCCCCACGCTGCCGGTCACCTCGGGAGCAGCAGCGCTGCACGGACGGGGCGCTCGCTTGGCCGTGCGCTGTTGCTCCTTGGGTGACGGAGGGAGCGGCAGTGCTTGGGAATGGCGGGAGGGGCTGCTGCTTGTCACCCCCACGCGCCGCCGCTCGCTTCGTCGCCCCAGGAGCAACAGCGCACGGCCGAGGGAGCACCCCGTCCGTGCAGCGCTGCTGCTCCCGAGGTGACCGGCAGCATGGGGAGTGGCAGGAGGGGCCGTCGCTTGTCACCCCCACACGCCGCCGCTCGCTCAGTCGCCCCGGGAGCAGCAGTGCATGGCCGAGGGAGCACCCCGTCCATGCAGCGCTGCTGCTCCCAGGGTGACCGGCGTTGCGTGGGGAGCGGTGGGAGGGGCCGGCGCTTGTCACCCCCACACGCCACTTGTCACCCCCACCCGCCTCTTGTCAGCCCTGTCGCCCGGGGGCGTGCCGCCCCCACCGCACTCCCCTAGCGACGCCCCTGCTCAGCACCATGGCACTTGTGCTAGTGTTCCTCAGCTTTCTGGTTTGTCCCCCACAGTATTTATCTACAAATATACATGAATCTTCTGGGTGAGGTCATGTGCTGTGTATGGTTTGTCTTTAAAGACGGTTCAGAAATGTCAACTAGTTCAGAGCACAGATGAGATCTCCTTTGGCCATCGGTCTGTTTTCAAGCACAATTCAACTGCTGATTATGACCTTTAAAGCCCTCAACTGCTTTGGATCAGAATACATAAGGGACCACCTTCTCTCTACTGAAACTGCCTGACCCTTGAAATCTTCTGAGACCCTTCTTCAATTGCTCCTAATCTTCAGAGATTAGCTGGATGGCAATAAAAAAGAGGGCCTTTTCAGTGGTGACACCTTATCTTTTGAACAAACTCCCTAGACAGGTCTGTAAAGCTAAACATTATCATCATTTACACACTGTGTTGACTTTTTTCTTTTTACCAAAGCTAAATTGTTTTCTGCCTTCTACTGGATCTGCATTTTCATTGACTGCTCCCTTGTTAATTTTCACTTCTGTGTGTTGTTTGCATTACTGTTGGTTATGGTTTTATCACTCATTATTGTTTCAAACTTTTTCAATATTGCAAGATGCTTTGGAGACAACTTGTTGAGAAGCGACTCATAAAATGAATAGAAAAATAAATAACCCTCGTGGGTGTTCTTGGCCTTTAAAGCAGTTTCCAGGTCCGCACTGTTGCAGGTGAGAGAAGCAAATTACAAGTTATTTAGCCAGTGATGGTGATTTGTGTGGGTTCCTAATAAAAGCAACCAGAATAAAATTGCAGATCCATTCTAGCAATACCTACTGTTTTGCATGCTTCTGTGCTGTTCTATATTTCTATGCCTGTTACTTCAACATACTGCTATTGCAATGATTATTCATTTCAAGAGGATTAACCTATAAAATTAATCCAGAGACTCAAAAGGGAAGTACTGGTAGCTAATCACTACTTCACAGGGAACTCAGTTCAAGGGCCATGTCTCAAAAGCAGCCCACCCACCCACCCCCCATCTTAGAAGCAAGAAAAGAAAGAAGTTGCCACTGGCAGTTCTGAAAGCGCGCATGGTCATGCAAGTACTGAAAGAGAATGATGCCCCAATGGAACTTAATGGTGTATTTGAGAATTAAGAGGTACAGTAAACACAAGAGGTTTGTGGTCCTCACAGTCACTCCTATATAGTTAGTCTCAGTCATTTGTTGTAAGAGTAGCTGTCATGTTAAGTCTCAAGCAAAGAGATGGCAGCACAATTCAATTCAGCTGACTTTCTGCCTAAAGAAAGGTCCTGCCTGGAAGCCTCTGTACCCAATCCATCCAACCTTGCCTTCAACCGGAATGCACTACTAGATTGCAGCCACTGACCCAGACAAATGCAGCTCCAGGCACAGACATACTCGACAGTCACTTATATCCTTTAGCTGAAGGATCCCAGAAGCTGCTTTTAAGATACTCTCTTATCCACTTGCATTGCTTCATGCTTGGCACTCGCTACTCAGTTTAGTGACCCGCCCACTTGACATCTATCATTGCCTCTTAAGGGCTTTGACCCACCATTTGCAAACCACTGCATTAAGAGGATTGCATGCTTTCCACTTCAAGCCTGCAGCAGCTATGGACAGGCTATTTTTGTCTGCCTTTAGGGAAGAGGAAGACTCTTTCCCTTCTTTTTAAAGCCCTGCTGAACTGAAAAAAGAAAGCCTAGAGGTTGCTGTACTGTGGAACTCATTTCTGGAGCATTAGTCTTGTCTATTTCATCTTAACTTTCACCAATATCAGCATCTGAGTGGTAATGGCTATTTACCCAATGAAATTTGAAGTTAGATTAGATTGCTGGTTTATAGAACAGACCGCATTAGATGAAGCACACAATTTACTACTACTACTACTACTACTACTACTACTACTACTATAATGATCACCATCATTCCTACTACTAGTCACTTTCCATAAATTTCAGTAGGGCTTGCTTAACAATGCAAACCAGCGATCTATCTTTACATTGCTGCTGTCTCATTCATTTCAGTCAATTTTGCATGGGGCAGCCATGAAGAAGCCACTGACTGAAGGCAGATACAATTAATGAACTGCCAACTACACACCAGTACTGCTCAGGTCAGCTATATCCCAATTAAAAAAAAAAACATAATTTGTGCACTATTTCCTATCTGCATCAATCTATTCATATTTAGATGAGGGGATAGTACATTCACGAGATAGGAGAGGAGGGTGGGAAGCTGGGTGCAGTTAATACGCCTCCGCAAAGACTTTGTAGCTCTTGCGGGTGTTACGACGATCATGTCAGCTTTTAGGCGTTTCATTCAAGTTCCTCTAAAAAGATATGTAACTCACCTAAATGACAGGCCCCGCCGACCCAGCCAGCTTCACAGCTGCAGATTCCAGGAGCGACGCAAGTTGCTCCATTCCGACATCCCTGAGGACAAACCGCTGCAACGAAAGAACAATAAAGCAAAGTCATCTATCTCGGTCTCTCAATATTATACTGTAGAGCTGGGGATGGCAGGGGGTGGGGGGAAACATATGGTCATTGAGATGTTGCTGGAGTCCAACTTCCATCAGCCCCAGCCAACATAGCCAATGGTCAAGGGTGATGGGATCTCTAGTCCACCAACATCTGAAGGGGTGATGATGGGATTCCCCATCCCCACTGTAGAGCATTAGAGAATGTTTAAAGCAGGGGTCTTACAGATGTTGCCAAACTACAACTCTCATCACCTGTGGCCATTCGCCATGCTGGGTGAGGCTGATGGGATATTTCCCCCCTTCAAACCAGAACAAAACACTAGCATCATTAAAAATGACATTTGCATGAAACTGACAGATTGAGCAGCTGCTTCAGCTATCATTCTCAGAAACAATTACCGGTACCTCTTGAACAGAAGGTAAGCTGTGTTAGGTCTAACAGTGGTGAAGAAAGAAATAATTTATTACGGACTTCCGGTTAGGTGCCGAGTCAATGGCGGACGGGAGTCTGAAGGCTCCGTCCTCCGCTAGGCGATAGGGATCTCCGTGCCTGCGCCACGGGTCCCTTAAAGCCACGGGAAGAGCGTCCCGTGGACCGACGGCTTCGTGGGTCCCAGACGTGCTGTCTCCGCTCCTGATTGACCCTCGTAAGGGGGAAAGTCAGGCGAGCGGAGCCCCAGCACGGGACTGAAGAAGCGACTGCCTGCGGAGGATCAAAGCAGCGATCCCGCCAGACCTGAGCACCCGGCACTTCCTATACAGAAACTTCCAAAGAAACTCTGTAAGTTAAAGAATTGGATTATTTTACAAGTTTAAAGAGCACTGCTTGCAGAGGAAATTGCAAAAGGAAGCCTGTTCCCTTTGAACTGTTTGCGCGAGCTTGGTAGCGCTAAAAGATCAAAGCCGCGACTAACGGGAAAGTTTTGCGAACTCTGCCAAACTTTTTAAAAGTGGATTAAAAGTTGTTTAAAGGATGTTTAAAGATTTAAAAACAGTTGATATGGCAAAAGAAGATGCCCCTCACCCTCTGGATTAGGATTCCGGGTCAGTAGCGGGCTGTGATACATTGTTGCCATTTTTTCTTTGTTGGTGTCTCAGTGACTGTTTACCAGTGGAGACATTTTGACTTCTTTGTAACCAGATACAAGTTACTCTATGGACTTTGGTGGTAACACTGCAAGTTAGAAACTGTTACTGACTTGGGCTACATGAAAATAAACCCTTCTTGGCTTTAAGGAATTTATATCTTGGAAAATTTAAACTCTTTGCCTAAAAGTTGGATCTTTGGGACTGGTGTGGGCTCCTGGCTCAGCAGTCTCTTTGTTCTCAGAACTGAGCTGCTGGCCACCTGGTGTTTACTTTTGGGACTGTTGGCCTTCTGCTGTGAATGTCTGAGATTGTTACCACAGCAACTGGAGTGACCTTGAGATTACAATTGCAGAGCTCACAGGAGATGGACACTAGATCAAAAACAACTGGTTCTAGCTCTGCACAAAAAAGAGGCTCTGTTTCCCTAACTCTACAGGAGCAAATGGAGAAATTGGTTGTTAGCGTGGCAGAAATTGCAGCAGGACTGAAAAGCGTCACTGAAGGGTTGAAGCAAACACAAGATCAAGTTTCATCAGGAAATACAGCAGTGAACTCAGCAATTGAAAAGTTACAAGCTGATATTAAAGCGGATATTAAAAATTCTACGCAGACCCTGGAAAAATCAATTGGGCAAATTGAGGAGAACGTAAGGAAGAACAGAGAAGAAATTAATAGAATTGGGCAGGAGGTGACCACCTTGAAAAAGGACTCTGAGGAAATTAAAGTGGTCAAAGAAAAAATAAAAAAGGTGGAGGAAAAATTGGACAATTTAGATTTGGAGCAGATAGAGAATATTGGAACACGACAGAGAACTGTTGAAGAGTCTCTCGCATTTCTGCAACTACATCAGAGAGAGGGCAACATCCGCCTAAGGGGTCTTCCAGAATTGGAAGGGGAAGATCTAAAAGCGTATATTGTGAAGTTATTTTCAGGATTTTGGGAGATAGAAGAAATTAACGTCTCAGCGCGCATAGTGAAGGCCTTCAGATTTGGTCCAAGAGGTTCCAGAGGAAAGAAAAGCAATAAAACAGTCAGTGACTGTTTGATTGTGCTACACGATCGACACGACAGGGACTACTTTCTGGACTTGCATTACAGAAACAACCTGGTGGTAGAGCAGAACAAAGTAATTTTTTATAAGGATATCCCCAGATTTTTCCTTGACAAAAGAGTTCCTTACAACGACTTGGCGACTGAGCTTAGAAAAAGGAAAATCCCCTTCAGTTGGGAATTTCCAGAAGGCCTGGCATTTACGTTTGAAGGAAAAAAGATAAGAATAAGGTCCTTGGCGGAGAAGCAAAAGTTTTTGGACAAGCATCTGGAACAATTCAAAGGTACACCACTCGATCCAGCACAACTCTACAAGTTCCTAGCGGAATTTCCATCACTGCCGGGACTACCAAGCTTACCAGGCCCAAGCCAGGATTCAGAGAAGGACAAGAAAGGAGAAGCAACTGGAGGAGAAGAATAAAGAAAGGGAAATGGCGCTCAAGCTAATGACATGGAATGTCCGGGGATTGAATCAGAGACCAAAGAGACGCAGAGTGTTTTATAGCATAGAAAAGAAGAATTTGGATATAATATGTTTACAGGAAACCCACATAGCCCGACGTCATAGAAGATTATTACAGAACAAAAAATTAGGCCAAGAGTTTATATCATCGGACAAGGTCAAGAAGAGAGGAGTAGTGATATATGCAAAGGAGAAATATAGCCCAAGACAGCTCTTTAAAGATGAAGAAGGGAGATACATCACAATTGAAATCAATATACAAGGCGAAAAACTTTTGATTCTGGGACTTTATGCACCAAATGATGGAAAGTCAATTTTTTATAAGAAAATACATGATCTGCTGTTGGACTACTTGGATTACAAATTAATTTGCCTTGGAGACTTTAATGGTGCAGCTTCCACACTAATGGACAGATCCCAAAGAACCAAACTAACGAATGATGGGAAACTCCCAAAGACTTTTTTCGAAATGGTTGATAATTTGAACTTGGTGGATTCTTGGAGATTAAAAAACCCTACAGATACAGAGGCAACTTATTTCAGTGAACCTCAGCAGTCATGGTCGAGGATAGATTATATTTGGATTTCGAATGAATTGGCTCCAAAAATACAAAAGGCAGAAATCGGCCCCAAAACTCTTTCAGACCATAATCCGGTACAGTTAAATTTAAAAATGATTTCCAAGGATTCTTTCAGATGGAGAATGGATGACGCTTTGATGAGAGACACCAAGCTAGTAGAAAGAGCGGAGAAAAAGATAAAAGAATATTTTCAGATAAATTGGAGTTCCGAAGTGGAGAAAAGAATTGCATGGGATGCAAGTAAAGCTGTAATGAGAGGATTTCTCATTAGTGAAAAAGCAAAAAAGAAGAGACAACAAAACGCAGAAATGGAGAGATTGTTGAAATCAATCAAAGAAAAGGAAAAAGAATTAAGAGGACATCCCAGATGTGTTAAAATTCAAAAAGAGATCAAATACTTGCAATCCCAATATGCCAATATAATGAATCAGGACATTGAATGGAAAGTGAAAATGATGAAACAAAGAACATTCGAATCGGCTAATAAGTGTGGAAAACTACTAGCTTGGCAATTGAAGAAAAGACAAAAGGCAAATGTCATCAGCACTTTGGTAGTAAATGGAAAAAATGTGGAGAAACCGGAGGAAATCAGATGGTGTTTTCAAAGATTCTACAAGCAACTGTATAAGGAGGAGAAGATAGATGAAGTAGAAATAGACCGATTTCTGGAAAAGAATGGATTGCAAAAAGTCCCAGAGGAAAAATTAGTCACTCTCAACCACCCAATATCGACACAGGAGATAGAAGATGCAATAAACAACATGCAACTAGGGAAGGCTCCAGGACCGGACGGATTAACAGCAAAATATTATAAGACACTGAAAGACTGGCTATTGCAGCCGCTAAGAGAAACTTGCAATAAAATACTAGAAGGAGATAGGGCACCAGAGACGTGGAAGGAAGCCTTTATCACACTGATTCCAAAACTAGATACTGATAAGACTCAAATGAAAAATTATCGTCCAATATCCCTTTTGAACGTGGATTACAAAATCTTTGCAAATGTATTGGCTACAAGGTTGAAAAGAGTGTTGAAAGATTATATACACAGAGATCAAGCAGGTTTCTTGCCAGGAAGACAAATTAGTAACAACACGAGAATTATTGTGGACATTTTAGAAAAACTGGAGAGAAACATAAATACAGATGCGGCACTACTGTTTGTTGATGCAGAGAAAGCATTTGATAAAGTTTCTTGGACATTTATGAAAAAGAATCTGGAAAGGATGGGAGTTGGTGAAAAATTTCTGAATGGCATTAAGGCCATTTATACAGAACAAAGAGCTAAAGTAATAGTAAACAGTGTGATATCGGAGGAGTTTGAAGTTGAAAAGGGAACAAGACAAGGGTGCCCTATCTCCCCTTTACTTTTTATTACGGTCCTGGAAGTCCTTCTAAATATGATACGAAAGGACAAACAGATAAAAGGAATTCGTGTGGGAGAGAAGGAATACAAACTACGCGCCTTTGCAGACGATCTGATGTTATCCCTGCAGGAACCGGAAAGCAGTGTTCCCAGAGCCTTGGAATTAATTGAACAATTTGGACTTGTAGCTGGTTTCAAATTAAATAAGCAGAAAACCAAAGTTTTAGGAAAAAATTTGAGTGCAGAACAAATTCAAAGAATACAGGAAGGCACGGGCCTCAATTTTGTCAAAACAGTAAAATATCTAGGTATCAATCTCACAACCAAGAATCTGAACCTGTACAAGGACAATTACGAAAAACTGTGGATGGAAATAAAGAAAGACATGGAGATATGGACAAGATTGAAATTGTCGTTAATGGGAAGAATTGCCGTGATAAAAATGAATGTCCTACCAAGGATGCTGTTTTTATTCCAAGCCATACCAATCTTGGACAAACTGGACTGTTTTAAGAAATGGCAAAAGGACTTATCAAGGTTTATATGGCAGGGCAAAAAGCCAAGAATTAAGTTTAAGATTCTAACAGACTCTAAAGAGAGAGGAGGCTTTGCCCTGCCGGACTTAAGACTTTATTTTGAAGCAGCGGCCTTTTGCTGGCTAAAGGATTGGTTTAAACTAGAGAATGTGGATGTATTGGACTTGGAAGGATATGATAACATGTTCGGTTGGCATGCATACCTTTGGTACGACAAGGTTAAGATCCACAGAACTTTTAAGTCTCATATAGTTAGAAAATCCCTGTACCAGGTCTGGACTAGATATAAAGACTTGTTAGAGAGAAAGACCCCTAGATGGATCTCTCCAGTGGAGGCCAAAGCCTATAAGAGACCGAACATGTCTGCAAACTGGTTAAGATATATGGACATATTGCAGCAGGAAGGGGACTCTTTTAAACTTAAAAGTTACGATCAAGTGAAAAGCCAGGTCCCCGACTGGCTGCACTATCATCAGGTATATGAAACATTTAAAATGGACAAAAAAGTTGGTTTTCAAGTAGAAAAATCAAAACTGGAAACAGAACTGATAGAATCGAACTTTAAGAACCTTTCCAAAATGTATAATCTTTTGCTAGAGTGGCATACGAAAGATGAACTGGTTAAATCGTCAATGATAAATTGGGCGAAAGATATAGGACATAATATTATGATGGATGACTGGGAGGGATTGTGGCAAAAAGGTATTAAATTCACTGCTTGTCATAGTTTAAGAGAAAATATAATGAAAATGGTTTACAGATGGTATTTGACTCCAGTTAAGATGGCCAGGATGAATACCAAAATGTCAGATGTATGTTGGAAATGTAAACATGCGAAAGGTACCTTTTTTCATATGTGGTGGTTGTGCCCAGCGGTAAATGCTTTCTGGGATAAGATTTATAATGAACTCAAGAAGGTAATGAAAGTTACCTTTTGTAAGAAACCAGAGGCATTCCTTCTGAGCATAACTAATGATGAGATACCCAGTCAGGATAGAGTGTTTTTTATGTATGCCACAACAGCAGCTAGAATTTTATTGGCAAGAACATGGAAAGGCGAAGAGATACCAACGGTGGAAGAATGGCAGATGAAGATGATGGAATACATGGAACTCGCAGAACTGACCGCCAGAATCCGGGACCAGAGGGAGGAGAAGGTGCCACGGGATTGGAAGAAATTCAAAGACTATCTAGTTAAATCAGTAAAATTGAATATTTGAGCAGAATTAAATAGAATAGCGGCTTTAGCAGGTATATGTTAGATAAAAGTGTTAGTAAGATATTTTTGTGTGAAAGATTTAATTGTTAGAAAATGTGTTAAGATTTGGTGTTTAAGTTAAGATATGGTTAAGTAAAGCAAAGCGCATTAAAAATTGAGCAAATGTGAATAGAAAAAGATATAAAAGCTACCCAGAAGATATATATGATTCTGAAGACAGTGGAGGGAATGGGGGAAGTCCCCCAAAACAGAGAAGATAGTAATAAGAAAAGTAAGAGGATAAGTGTTAGTTTAAAGGTTTGTATATGTTTCTTTTTATTGTAATTGTTTGATTGTGTTTTTGTGCTGTGTTTATGTATTGCATTTTTGTATTGTTATTGTTGTTGTTTATGCTATGTTTTTCTTTTGTTTGAATAGAAAATAATAAAATCTTATAAAAAAAATAATAATAATTTATTACGGTCAGAGACAGTGGTGTTTTTGGGGGGAAAGAGTAGGAGGAACCCCTCCGTGCAGAATCATATAAAGCTAGTTGCTCCTGAAAAAACATTGGGTATATTTTAATGAACTGCATCCAAGCACCAGTTGAGATCTCCTCTCCTCTCCTCTGTCAGGCATAAGATAACTAGCGTACTGTAGTGGAAAAAGTTCAGCTTGGAACAGGAGACCTGAATTCAGATCCCCACTCAGCCATAAAAGTTACTGAGCAACCCTGAACAAATCTGTTTCTCTCTCTCTCTCTCTCTCTCTCTCTCTCTCTCTCTCTCTCTCTCTCTCTGCCTAATCTATTTATACTGATTGTTTCAGCAATAAAATGGGGAAAACTCCAAGTTGAAAGAAGAGTGGAACTGAAATGCAATAATTAACGAAGTGAAGATTTTTACCTTCTTGACATCTTGATCCTGTCCAGCCTGAAGCACAAAGGCACTTTACCAGCCCGTTGACCGAGATGCACTCGCCACCGTTTTGACACCCTCCCTCGCAGCTTACTGGAAGGAAACAGCACAGACACAAAGCAAGCCAAGAAGAACATTATAGCGAGGGTGTTTTACTGCATAAATGTTGCCTCTTCCAAGCAACAATTCTAGAATGGAGTTGAGGCATATAGGTGGAAATTTCATGCTCCTTTGTTTACGATAACATTATACACGCTTATTGTTATTTATGGAAAACGTTGCTATCCTGACTTTCTGCCTCAAGATGAAACACTCAGAGCGACTGCATGACAGATCCAGAAATGCAAATAGTAATCAAATATTAATCTCAATATATAAGAGTTCCAGACACATTATACCATGTCTGTGTTGCAGTCCTGACCAACCTAGTACCCTCGAAAAGTTTTGGACTACAAGTGCAACGGTTTTAGACTATCCCCCCCACTCTTTGCTACAATTTGAAAACTGTCTAAATTCAACTTACCTTTATGGCAGTATCGTCCTCCATAGCCAGGCTGACACCTGCATTTTCCAGGCCTGAGACATTTCCCACCATTTTTACATTTCGGATAACAAGTTGCTATGAACCAAAAGAAAGGGACAAAGAAAGTTAGATGAGACATTTATGGGCTTTGGGGTTGGGAACAGTCTACTCAAAAGCACCATTCTCCTTCAAGGAGCCTACCAGTTAATTTGCCTGGGGCCCAGTAGACCAGGCAGCAGTTCATATGACTGCATGCTGTACATTCAGTAATGGTAAATATAATCTGGTTTGTGAAATGGCTATAATGAAGACTGAACTTTCTTATCATGTTAAATGCTGTTTGCTATCCAGTGATAGGAGCAAAGCTTGTCATCTGATAACAACCACCGCGACTGATTATATTCATTAGCTCTCAAATGCTATATGAAAAGAACTGGTTACAGGACGACCCTGAACCAAATCCAATCTCCAAAGCGAAGGGTCATGCTATTCTTCAATAGCTATTCTTCAATAGATTAGCTATTCCTCAATAGCTAAACCAGAGGCAAAAGAGAGGAGCTACAGTAATGGGGAATGCTTTGCTTTTAAACTCTGATTAAGAGCTAATCCAGATGAACATTGGTGCAACTGTAACAGTACAACATGGCTACAGAAATATTATAAATGAATCACTCCTATCTCACTGGTCAAAGGATGATGGGACAGGGTTAGGTCTTGAAGTTCCTTTGAAGTTAGCGCTGGGTGTACTGGTAGATTTGACAGAAGCAAGCGCTCAGTCTGCATAAAGGTAACTCCCCCCCCCCTTTAGTCTTGAACACCTGATTGATTCTGCCTGAATCAGTGAGTTTATCATTTCGGTAACACTAATAATTTGATCATTTATTTTCTGGCATGCTTCTTTCTGGGTAGTGCCCATTTTGCATAATGAATGGCTTCTTATTTAAGATGTAAAGTTGCGTTTCAAAAAGCACATTTCATTCATTCATTCATTCATTCATTCATTGTTACCCCTTACACTGATATGGGCAATAAACAATTAACAGGTCTATCTAAAAGGAACTACAGTCGTACCTTGGATCTCAAACAATTTGCAAGTCGAATGTTTTGGGTCCCAAACGCCGCAAACCCGGAAGTGATTGTTCCGGTTTGCAAACGTTCTTTGGAACCCGAACGTCCATTGCGACTTCTGCGGCTTCCGATTGGCTGCAGAAACTTCAACTTCCAAGGTAGTTGGTTCTAAAGCTTTATTGATGCTAATAATCCATTGGGAATATCTTGGGTCCTTAGACTGCTTGGTTATACAGGACAGTTCTGGTAGCAGCTGTGAACCCACATCTAACTTCATCTGAGCTCTTGAGTTAAGTTTTTGATTTATGGTTGGAAGCCATGTGGGAATGCACAACCCAACTGCAAATCTTTCTACAGTTAAAACTGATTATGTCCTCAAACAACCACTTTTCTCATCACCGCACCCCACCCCTTTCACCAGCCTTTCTCAGTGATTAATCAGCTTCTTCACGAATAGTTTTCCTACAGCAAACAGCATTTTCTTAAGTTTTCATCCATGCTAAATATGGGCTTAAAATGAAAACCTGCTGAGAAGACAGTATTCCTTGTGGATTCTAAGGGAATTCTTTGTGGCAGCTACAATATGTGCCTGCACGACGGACAAATAAATAACTGGGAAATTGCACATTTTGGCATATGGCTGCTTCAATGATTTTGTGCAAACAAATTATCTGACAAGTTTAGCTAGTTCTCGGCTAATAAATCATTCATGAGCCAATCCCGATTTCGATGTATTTGCTATCTGCAAACAATTTTCAATAGAACATTTTCAGGTTTTCCTCTGGACTTGCATTATGGATTAAATTGAGATTCAGGCGATCACCAGGAATTTACTGGCAGCAGTCTATAATGTGTAATGACGGTTCTGGTCTCTGAACGCACAAATTAAATGTTGGAAATGGCAATTTTTTAAAATAATAAAAAGATGTGCACTTTAACAAAAAAAAATGAATGGCAAATATTAACAGCTTATCACAAGAAGAAACACTTCTCAAAAAAAGTAAGTGAGCAAGAATTATTTAAATCATTGTTCATGAATGAATAAGTGCAGAGAAAAAAATATTTCGGTGCATTGCAATAAGAATTGCCCATAAGTAGTCCACTGCTACCATTCTTTTTTCTCCATTTGGTAGTGTTTTCAAAGTTAAAACAAAATCGAAAATTCTTTCTAGTAGCACCTTAGAGACCAACTGAGTTAGTTGCTGGTATGAGCTTTCGTGTGCATGCACACTTCTTCAGATACCATGCACACGAAAGCTCATACCAGCAACTAACTCAGTTGGTCTCTAAGGTGCTACTAGAAAGAATTTTCGATTTTGTTTTGACTATGGCAGACCAACACGGCTACCCACCTGTTTTCAAAGTTATTATTAAATCCTTGAAATATTTTTTAAAGGTCGCAGTAAGCATTTATTAGTATTTTAAAACTTTTGTTCTAATGTTCAACAAAATACTGCAGTGCCTCAGGGACTTCCTCTCCCCATATGAACTGACCTGGCCCCTGTGATCACCATCTGAGGCCACTCTTTGTGTACCTCCTCCATGAAGGTGGCTCCAGAGGGTGGTAACACGAGAACGGGCCTTTTCTGCAGTGGCTCCACACTTGGGGAATGCTCTCCCCAGGGAGCCTCTCCTAGCACCTTCGTTACCTATCTTCAGGCACCAGACAAAAACATTCCTCTTCTCCCAGGCCTTCTGCTAATTAAACAGTTTATGGCCTTTTAAATGTATATTATTTATGAAATGCATGTACATATTAGGCATATAAATATGTATATATATATATATATATATATATATATATATATATACACATATACATTATGTATTTCCCCCCTATTTTATAATTTATTTTCTGTTTTTTATATTGTGATTTTACGTTGTGAACCACACTGAGATCCATGGATATAGGGTGCTGGTAGCAGCTCTGTAACCCGGGTTTTAAAGTAAAAGTTGGGCTTTCTTTTTTTAAAAAAAAGCAAGATTCGATTGCATACTTGGAAGGGTTTCATTTCTTCCCGTCTTCAGGGACCCACCCATCTTAATACCCAGTGTACCTGCATGCTAACTACTCACTTCACTAACAGAGAGTGACATGCATTTGATTCTCCAAAGAACTATTCCTAATTCAATTATGCAAATAAAAGATTCTTCATATTCGACCCCCTCTTGTGATAATCCTTGTAAGTAGCTTTCCGCACTAGACACAACTATACCTGATTAATTGGTATGATCTCCTTTCATTATACTGTCTGCATCAATAAATGTGTCCACTTTTAAATAGCTTCCTAAGACTGTATTCTGGCAGGCATATTATAGTTAAAGCCACTGGTGTTGTTTTCTGTCAGTTGTTGATGGCTGATTTTGTGCTGCCATTCTTCCTGAGGTTTCGTTTAAGTATTAGCATTGCTCGAACTTTGTTGTGATTTATAATTTTACGTTGAAATTTAATTCATAATCAAATTGAATTTCAATGAGTTTGAGTTAAATCATAAAAGATGGGAGTGTAAATGTCAAAACAAATTAACAAACAAGCATTGGCCTTAGGATATGTTTGGCAAAATATCAAAATGGCCTCCACAGCTTGTTGAGTTTTGAGGGACAGACTGGGCCTCTTCATGGGGTTGCCATATGTCTGGGAGTCAGCAGCAGTGTCTGGGCGGAAACTGGTAAAAATGTCAGGGAAAATCCAGACGTATGGCAGCCCATGTCAGCAGTGCCGTTTTTCATTTGCAATCTGGCAAAAAAAGCTCAACAGCTTTTCTGTCTGGATTTTCAGTGTTTGAAATATGGCAACCCTACCCTTCATCTTCTTTGCAACCCTTCACCTTCCTTGCTTCTAGCCTTGAGGCTTAGAGCGCCATATCCTCACTATCTTCCAGCTATTACTCAACTTACCTATATCTCAGACCGAATCCTGAAATCTTGGAGGTTTTTGGTGAGGAAGCCTAAAGCAGGAGGGAATCACCATAGTACAGCCAGAGCATACAAACATCCCATCATAAACCACCCCGAGGACTTTTGTTACTGGGCACCCCATAAAAGTAAATAAAATGAATTAATAAAATGTTAATTCAATTTTTAAAAAACGTTAGAAATAAGGACTTGGTGCAGGGGTGGGGAACCTCAGGCCTGGGTCCTCTAGGTCTCTCTATTGGCCCTCAAAGCTCTCTCTGGGGCACAACGTCCTGGACTGCTTTTGCCTGGCTGGAACGTGTCCTCCCTTGAACGATGGCAATGCCTCTTGCCTGCCAGAACGAAGATGGAGATGTAGCGGGTGTCTGTAGAAACATCTGAATTTGCACAGCTAGAACACAACCTACAGTACAAAGATAAGAGCAGAGCTTTCCAAACTTTTCAAGTTGGCGACACACTTTTTGGGTGTGCATCATTTCGTGACACAGTAATTCAGTTTTGAATCATTTCACGACACAGTAATTCGGTTTTACTAGCAAACCAGTGGTTAAACTAACCCTTTCCAGCCCTCGGAGGAGCTTGGGGAGTGTTTGTGTGACACACCTACACACTGCAGCCGACACACTAAAGGGTGTCGGTTTGGAAAGCTCTGGATAAGGGTCACGTCCACTTTTGCACCAGGCTCCACTCACCACTGATAGGTGGCTCCTGGATGTTTGTCCACAAAGTTTGTCAAAAAGTTTCTCCATTCACAACCCATGCAATATTCCCTAGCTGCCCCAGCACTTGTCAATTGTCCCCACATGCCTTTGCACTCATTGGTCAGAACACTAGAAGGCAGTAACAACTTTGGTGCGCAGGGATCAACTGGAGAGCATACTGTCGCTGAGTTCTTGTTTCTCTAATAGTTTCTAAAAGGGCTAGAGACCTACTTTTAAGCAAGAAGAAAAGCTGAATATTTAGGAAAGGACTGCAGAAAGTCCCTGAAATGTGCTCCACCCCCATATGAAGGTAAAGGTAAAGGTACCCCTGACTGTTAGGTCCAGTCACGGACAACTCTGGGGTTGCACGCTCATCTTGCTCTATAGGCTGAGGGAGCCGGTGTTTGTCCACAGACAGCTTCCGGGTCACGTGGCCAGCATGACTAAGCCGCTTCTGGCGAACCAGAGCAGAGTACGGAAACGCCATTTACCTTCCTGCTGGAGCGGTACCTATTTATCTATTTGCACTTTGACGTGCTTTTGAACTGCTAGGTTGGCAGGAGCAGGGACCAAACAATGGGAGCTCACCCCGTTGCGGGGATTCAAACCACCAACCTTCTGATCGGCAAGCCCTAGGCTCTGTGGTTTAGACCACAGCGCCACCCGCGTCCCACTCCACCCCCATATCCCCCCGCTATACTTTGGGATCTTGGACTTTCAGGAGGACAAAAACATTACACAAAGTAGGGTTAGCATTTCTTCTTCTTTTTTAGATTCCCTGCTCAAACATTTTACCTAGTGCTGGAAAATAGGTGGCTTGCAAGCGGAACAGCCAAGCACATTATTCCCACCAGATGAATACCTGTACAGTACTTGGGTTACATCTTCCTCCACAGTCACAAAAGGATTCCTGTAAAAGCACTTCAGTACAGTATAAGAATTGAGGCAGGGCTTGTCAGCCAAGCAAGATCTTGCTTTCAGTAAGAATCTATTGTTGAAGCCAAAATGCTCTTTGTTCTCATGACTGCAATCCCACAAACACTTATTTGGGAACAAGCGGCACCAATGAAATCAATGCTGACAAACTCCAGGCAGTTAACTTTCACAGCAGACACAAAACATTAGCTTTGTGGCAGGAATCTTTACGAGATTAACAGAAGTGTAGTGCTCAATCCTACTCAAAATAAGGTCCCTTTGTGCCCAATGATGCTTTACTCCTGTGTTTAGGATTGCAGCTTTACTGTAGTGCTAGCTTTCCTGGACTCGACTCGACTTCTTGTCTGTGAGAGTATGACAGTGAGAAATCGACGGGGCTTCCAGGTAAACGTTAGTATCCGGCAGCAAACCTTAGATTCTGAATGTGCACTAACCCCTTTCCTGCGTACTGTATTTATAATCTGGAATAACCAACACCCATGCATTTCTCCCAGGTAAACGTGCAGGCAGAGGACTGCAGTTTGACTTCGAAGTAAAACTCCCAAAACTAATGGGACAGTGAAGAAGCTTGCCACCTCGCCTCAGAGGGCTCTCTGATCTGCCTCCACCCAGAGGGTCGCTCCTCCATCCCTTCGGATGGGCAGCCCCCGAAGAAAGGCTGGTGGTGCAGAGAGGCAGGAGAGCTTAGCTGCAAACCTGCGCCAGAGTGACGAGGGTTACATTTATTACAGGCATTTTTCCAGCAAGATCCCAGGGCGGGTTACAGCAATTTTAAATTTAGCACTGATAGTCAAAGGAACGTAGTTGGGGGGTCCTCCTGAAAACATACATCTCAGGTCCAGGCAAAGACCACCAGGGTAGCCCAACCGACGCCTTGCACGGAAAGGGGGCTTCTTCCTCACCACCCACCACCACCACTTTTTATTGCCACCCACCACCCGCTCTTCTACCCGTTATACCAACCATACTGGCAGCGCTCGCCCTCGTAGCCCCTGGAGCAGAAGCAGGTGCCGTTCCGGATGCACAGGCCCCCGTGCTGGCAAGGCGGGGCGGCGCACACGGCGCGCGGGTCGAAGACGAAGGGCACGGCGACGCCGCGAGACACCTTGGACGGCTGCGCGAGCGCCAACAGCGGCGCCCCGGCGCAGGCCAACAAGAGCAGCCACAGCGCCGCCGCCTGCGGGATTCCCGCCACGCGCTCGGCGCCCGCCACGCGCCACCCCATCGCTCGGCCCGGTCCCGGCTGCGCTCCCCTTGTGCGCGCTCTGCAGCTCCCTCCTCCACTCCCGCACTTTCCTCCTCTCTTCTGCTTCCCCCCTTTCTTTCTTTCTCTCCCTCCTTCCCCTTCCCCGCCTTCTGTTCCCGGACCCTCTCTCGTTTCACTCGCTTCTCTTTCTCACTTTAAAATATATATATATATATATTCGTTACATGACATATTTCCTCGGTTGGCTGGAGCCACTCAAAGGAAGCTCTTGTGCACGTGAGTTTATGCAGTATTCCGAAGCAAAATCCAAGCGTTTGTCCAATGCAAGAGTATTATTATTATTATTATTATTATTATTATTATTATTATTATTATTATTATTATTATTTTCTGTACCTTCCTTCCTCCGAGAGTCACAGGGCGGTTTACAATGGAAACAAAGCACAACATCGTAACAAACAGAAACAATAAACTCCCAGTTTTAAAGGCTAAAAATTGTTTAATTAATTATTAAGGGGGAAAGGACTGGGGCAGAGGCAAATTTACAGCATCGGGTTAACCTTGCACTTCCAGTGCCGGATTTCTGTATAAGCTAAACAAGCTATAGTTTAGGGGCCTCACTCTCTTGGGCCTCCCCCCCAAAAAATTAAAGGGGAAAAAACTGGATGTACATTTCCAAAATGTAAGATATAAAATAAAACCTACATACAGTAATAGTGTTTTGTGTTGTGTAGGCTCCTGTGATGTACATATTTTGTTAAGTGCAAATGGCTTTAGATACCTAATAAGTCCATAAGTTTCTGTATAGCATATATTCAACACAAAAAACAGCGACAATTGGTTGTTGACAAAGGACAGCTGGACATATAAAGGGCCCCATTGCCTTCAGTAGCTCAGGGCCTCATCAAACCTAAATCTGACCCTGCACTGGGCACCAAGCTGGTGGCAGGGGGGGGGGCACCACAGGGCATTGCAGTTATTATTTCATTTCTGTACTGCTTAATATTTTAAATGAAAATATCAAAAAAAGAAAAAAGACAACACATTGAAACATCAGGTAAAACAGTCTGGCATAAAGCAAATTCAACTACTGACATACTGAACACACAGAGAACAGAAGGCAGGGGGTACCGAACTTTGGCCTCACATAGGGCACTGAGGGTATTTGAAAGTCCGCCCCCTGCCTGAGAGACATACCTAAGCATAGAAGCCAACTCCTAGGGGCTGTGGGGGTTTCGGCCCTCACAATAAAATATTGGGCAATAGGTTGATGGGCATTGCCGTTCGAGTGGTGTGTGCGCACTGTCCATTGATCGATTAAACGGGGTGGGGCTTATTTGGGCCCCCACAATATTTTATTTAAGTTGGCACCCCTGTACCTAAAGAGCTGTAACAAGAGCGCCAGGGGAGCCACCACAGAAAAGTCCGTTCTCATGTTGCCGCCCTCCAGACGTCTCGCAGAGAAGGCACATGAAGAAGGGCTGCAGGGTCCAGGTCGGTTCATGTGGGGAGAGGCTTTATAGGTCAAAACCTGCATGCTGAATTGGGCCCAGAAACTAATTGGCAGTTGAGGCATGATTGCCATTATATGCTGCTACTTATTATTATTACACAATTTCATCCTGCCTCCCAAGGAGCTCAAGGCTGTTGTTTTCATTTCTCTGGGAATTCTTCTAAAATACTAGGGAAACACTAAAGTTTTTATTAATATAATGTTTGGTTTTATATGATTAGGTATAACTATTGAACAACTTAATATTAACACAGTCCTCTTTCTGGCAACAGAATTCATTTATTTGCATACTTATTATTATTCATGCACAGAACTCAGATTTTAATAGGAGGTCAGCGTATTAGCAGCACTCTATAACACCCCAGAAAAGGTTTTTCCAGAGGTCCAGGTTAATTAACAAGATTCCCTCCTCCCTCTTTTCATCTGTGCTTCCTTTTTGAGGGGTATAAAAAGGATTAATATGAAATGGGTGGGGGGAGAATCCTTAAGATGAAATATAGTAACTGTCCCTTCAATACAGCTAATTAGATGCAAGGGTGAATTAAATAAGCTTGTCCAGGTGTCTCATTAAATTAAACACATTTGTTTAAACATTATCTCCAATATTAGGGATTAGGTCTAGTCACTATCTTTGTGCACCAAAATTCATCTGAGGGTTTATGAGTCTGGTAATCTGCATTTTTAAATTGTCTGAGTCATGCAGTTTGTACCTCATTTAAAACAGGAGTGCTTGTAACCTCAGTAGGCATGTTTTTTCCCTTTCTGAATAATATTACCTCTTAATACAAAAATAACAATAAAAAGGGGTGCATGCTGAGTTCACAGACATGGAACTAGACACCCCCCAAAAAAACCATACCCATTCAAAAACTATTTATTTATAATCTAGAAATAAAATAAAATTTGCCAGTTGTCAAATGGATCCTAAAAAACACGCACTATCTCATATTACAAGTTGGGTGTAGCAGCCTAACCTCTGGCCCAATGATGGCAGTTGCCCTGCAAAGCAGAATGGTGTCACTTATTTGGGGATTATTAGGTATATGTAGGCTAACAAAGTGTTATGTTTTATATTCTAGCCCATTTGTTGTCCCTGGAGGCAGAACGGAACAGAATCACAACTTACTGCTCCCCTCAGGTAAGAGGGATGCATGGAAATGACACAAGTGAGTATGGCATCATTTCAGTGTATACTCTCAGTTTTCTAACTGATGTTATTTATTATTTATTATTTTTATTTATTGAATTTATACTCACAGGTCTCAGGGAGGTTCACAGAATAAAATCAAAATATAAAACCACAAAATACATAATCAAAATAAAAACAACAACCTAATAACCCTCCCCCCCCCCAAAAAAAAACCACATTTTAAAAGGGCATAGGATGTCAATCAAATCAACCAAAGGCCTGGTTAAAATGGAATGTTTTTGCCTGGCGCCTAAAATTGTATAATGAAGGCGCCAGGCGAACTTCCCTGAGGAGAGCATTCCACAGACAGGGAGTTACTGCAGAGAAGGCCTGTGTTGCTACCCTCTGGACCTCTCGAGGAGGAGGCACATGAAGAAAGGCCTCAGAAGATGATCTCAGGGTCCAGGTGGGTTCATATGGAAAGAGGCGGTCCTTTGAGGTATTGCCATCCTGAGATGTTTGAGGCTTTATAGGTCAAAACCAGCACTTTGAATTGGGCCCAGAAACTAATTTTATGGCATGCGCTAGGTCTGCATCACAAAGATGAAGAGTGGACTGTACAAACGAAGCCACCCCAAACCAGCAAATAAAACCCCGGTTCTTGAAAATGTTCAGGCTCATGTTTTAAGTGCACACGGTAACTTCAGGCACGGTAACAAACTAAGTCTGTTCTTGGTATGAGCTTTCGTGTGCATGCACACAAAAGCTCATACCAAGAACAAATTTAGTTGGTCTCTAAGGTGCTACTGGAAGGATTTTTTTTATATTTTATTATGTCTGGAAGAAGAGGTATGTTTTAACCTGGCATTGAACAGATGCTAATGTTGGCGCCAAGCAGGCCTCACTGGAGAGATTATTCCATAAATGGGGAACTATAATGGATGGGAAACCTATCTCTCGCCCCCCCCCCTGCCCCCCCAAATGTTTCTCAGTGGGGCCACCTGGAGAAGCAACTCAAGAGGATGAATGCTGCACCTGGGTATATTCAAAGTGGCTTAGCCAGCTGTGCCAAAACCATTGTCATATGTTCAGCTGCAGTTTCTGAGCCATCTTCAAAGGCAGCCCCTTGTATACAGACCACGATAATCATTCTATCTATGATTTATCACACCAGACAATGAAAAATTACATCAGAGATTAGCAGCATTGATCACGCCAGTTTCCCCAGCCAAAAAATATATCATAGCGTTCAGTTAATGGCAGCTTAGGGCAGCAATAGTTTTTAATTCAGTCAGAGCAACTGATCTATGTTTTAATCCATCTGAACAGTTTGGTTTGGGTATGTTGGGGAAATGCTACTGTAATTCTGCCACAAAAGAAAATGAGATGATAACCCATTGTGAACACATTACACATTACATTGTTCAAGGTGTTGCTGTTTTTTAATTTTTAAAGTAAATATATTGACACCTATCTGCTACACCATGCATAGTGCCTGTATTCCAAGAGGTTGGACTAGATGACACTTGGGGTCTCTTCCAATCCTACAATTATTTAGCACTAGAATATGGAAACTTCTGGCAGAGTATCATGGTACTACAGCAGCATATAATGTTTTTTTCTTTTTTCTTTTTTCCAGAGAAACAGACATATCTTTACCAGCATCTCTAGACTGGTAACTGAAATATCTACAAATTATGAATTAAATTTTAAAAAAACCCCAGAATTTGGTGCTTTGTCACATTTAAAAATGTGGTTGCTGTCGGGTTTTTGCATGCTGCAGATACAAAACCAAACCAAACAAAAGCCCTGCAGTTGCCATCCATTAAATCCATCCATTTAATTTGCTTGTAAAAAGATTAGTGCAAACATTAACTGCAGTAAATCGAAAACAATTAGCCATTCAACCATCATGCTGTAACTTTATTAAGCTCTTATCTTTCCAAAACATTTGGTGACAACCAAACCAAAAACCTTGCAGCCAATAGCTGCTCAATTGGTTTTGTGTGTGAAGAGGAGGGACTGTCCTTCCAATTCACAAAAGAAAGGTTGAACAAAATCCTACCATTATTGAATGCACAATGGTCATTGATTGATAAAAGTTTAAGGGGGGGTGACCTTCAAATGAAGCTCATTGAAATTAAGGGTATAATTCTTAATATAAATAAATATAGATTTTCAGTTTTTGGGTTACCATCCTTGGTTGGCGCTTATTATATAAATCTTTTAAATACACAAATAAATCCTGTGTCTTTACAAAGGGCAGGAATATGCCCATATTACACTGCCAACAGATGCTGTTGTCTGCCCTATCTTCCAGGCTGTGTCTCCAATTAACACAGGGGTCAGCAAACTTTTTCAACAGGGGGCCGGTCCACTGTCCCTCAGACCTTGGGGGGGGGGCTGGACTATATATATATATATATTTTTTGGGGGGAATGAACGAATTCCTATGTCCCACAAATAACCCAGAGATGCATTTTAAATAAAAGGACATATTCTACTCATGTAAAAACACACTGATTCCTGGACTGTCCATGGGCCGGATTTAGAAGGCGATTGGGCCAGATCCAGCCCCCAGGCTTTAGTTTGCCTACCCATGAATTAACACTTCACTTCCGGCTTCCTCCCTGACCCCACAAGGTGGCACCTCATTAAAGGAATATTTATTTTCCCACTATGTTGGAAGAGAACGTGGACTAGTCTACCTTCCTTTAGGAAGTGTGTTGACACTCCTCCTTGAGACTAAATAAGCAGCTGAAACAACAATATGAGTTAGATCCAGAATAACAGACCAAATCCTTTACAATTATACCAGTGGAATGATGAGGGAAAATATTGTATTCACTTACCGGTATATTTAGATACTGGAGACCATCATTACCATTGCTGGACTTCAAACAAAGATCAGAATGATAACAGCATTCTAAGTTGTTGTTTCACGAAACCAATCTCTTAGTGTTCTTTAGAAATTATTTTAGTTTTGTGACATTCTTTTTTAAAATAAATGGATTTTGTGACTTTTTTTGGAATGGCGGCCAAAAGCCAAATGAATTCTTTTCACTTCTGAACTTGGCATGGGTGCTTGAATGCAAACACTGGATGGCAGCGACTCTACAAGGATTCAGATGAGGGACATTTGTAGCTCTGCCACCGAGCTATATCCCTCTGTACTGAATAAATGTCACTCCTGAAGTTCACCTTGTTGTAGATAAAGGTCCCAACAACCTCTGCTAAATGGATGCTGAAATATAATGCTGTGCGTGATCAAAAGGAAGAAGCCAGTGCCACAGCACCCAGAACCATTTCAAGCTGTCCTTCTATAGCGGCGCATTAAGATCAATGCTTTACAGATTCTGGAAGCTTGGTATATGTGAATCCGGTACAATCGTGATTTGATATGTAGGCGCGCAATTTATTAAAAGGCCTGTGAGTCTTTGGGGTATGTGAATAACAGAGGTGGAAAGAAGATTGCAAGAAATAAATGGGCAAGGTTGAGTTTTACCGAGGGAAAAAAATACTTGAGCCTCAGTAGTGTGCCTACTTTAAAGTTATCCATTGGATTTCACTTACAATTTAAAACTTTGGAACCTTCTTTTTAATGCCCTCTTTCACTCTTTCCAAAGTCATTGTCTTCTTAGGTCTCTGATATCTCGCTCTGCTAATCCTATTCATTCTTTCCACACACACACCACCCCACCCTCGTGCTTGGACTCTTCTTCCTGTTAATATGATCTCTGGCATGTTTGCTACTATTTTTTTTAAATAGGAACAATGCCAAGATCTGTTCTTCATCTTTCTACTTGTCATTTAAAAAAAAAGAAAAAAAGCTAGCTGTGTTCTCCAATAAAGAAAAAGGGGCATCTTTCTTTCTTTTTTTTTTTTGCATCTGATTCACTCCTATGGATACTTTCTCGGGAGTAAGCGCCAATGAACTCTGTGGTACTTACATGCATGGTTGTATTTGGACTGAGCTGCTGCACAGCTGGCATTGTTGTGTTATAAGAATTTTAAGGTACATATATATATATATATGATATTCATAAATGCAAAAGGTAAAAAGGTAAAGGACCCCTGTTAAGTCCAGTCAAAGGTGACTATGGGGTTGCGGAGCTCATCTCGCTTTCAGGCCAAGGGAGCCAGCGTTTACCCACAGACAGCTTTCCAGACCATGTCCAGCATGACTAAACCGCTTCTGGCACAACAGAACACCGTGACAGAAACCAGAGCGCACGGAAACACCGTTTTACCTTCCTGCCACAGCAGTACCTATTTATCTACTTGCACTGGCATGCTTTCGAACTGCTAAGTTGGCAGGAGCTGGGATGGAGCAACGGAAGCTCACTCCGTTGCGTGGATTCGAACTGCCAACCTTTCAATCAGCAAGCCCAAGAGCCTCAGTGGTTTAGACCACAGTGCCACCCGCATCCCCTCTCCAAGACAAGGCTTCTCCCTTCACTGCAACATTTGAGACTTGTGCATCAAAAGGATGCACACATGGAATTAGGAGTGTGCTATTAGGTCTTGCTTGTGGGCTTCCGAAAGGCAACTGGAGGGCCACTGCGAGAACAGAAAGCTGGATTTGGTAGGCCTTTGGTTTGCTCCTGTGAGGGCCTTCTTAATGTTCTTATGGAACTGCTCTTGACATCTCATTGAAAAAGGAAGCCTGTGAACATCAAGCACCAATCGTGCTTTCAAAAGGGCTTAATGTGTGTTAGCATATTTATTTTCAATATTGATTTATTTTCCAATAGTGCAAGCTCTACAGCTTAGGCTTTATGAAATAGCCAATTTTTGGTTCAGCAAGCCAGTATCAATGGCAGACAGTTGGGGAGCAGAGCTGAAGTCCAAAAATGTATTCTTGGGTTTCTACAAATAAGGTCATTTATCACACCATTTTTCTTTGTCCATTAATACCCAGAAAGTTTATCATTTATATATACTCATACATTTTCCTTTGAAACAGTTGAAGCGGGTTATATTTTCTCTTCAAATTTTTTATTTCTCAGCTTGAAGTGTTCCACTTCAGTACAATACACGGGAGAACAGTTGCAATGAAGAATGTTCAAAGCACATTTTTCTTTATTACAATGACAAGTTTGAAAAGCACCTTGTGATTTGACATCATTTGGGAAGGGGAGGGAAAGTGCACTTCGCCAGCTGCAAGATCTTTGTTGTATTGTCTGAGCAATGAATCTAATAATAAAAGCACAACTCGATTGCCTTGCTGAACTATAGACACATCCTTCTTTTCAATTCCAAGCACACATGATGGTCTGTGCGTGCACGTAAACGTGCGCGTATGCACACTCTCACACAGGGTTTCTATCATCAAATGGATGTCCTGCAGGAGACTTGCAACTGACTCTAGAAGGGCAACACCTTAATCAACTGTTTCACATTTAACGGAGGGGTGAGCTATTACAGTACGACAACATGCACTTTCTACAGTGGTGCCTCGCAAGACGAAATTAATTCGTTCCGCGAGTCGTTTCGTATTGCGAAAATTCTGTCTTGCGAAGCACAGGTTCCCATAGGAATGCATTGAAATTTTTGTCTTGCGAAGCACGACCGTAGAAAAATTTGTCTTGCGAGTCACGTGAAAAATGGCAAAACCCTTTCGTCTAGCGAGTTTTTCGTTGCACGAGGCATTCGTTTGCGAGGTACCACTATATTTCCAAACAATGCATCATAAGAAAAGAGAAAAAGCTTCTTATTACTAATAGTAATATACCAATGAGTGAAACAGAAGTTTACTGAAGATAAAAAGCTTCAATATCTAACAATGTGCATTGTTTTGTTATTGTTGCTCATTTAACCCAACTATGTTGGGAAGTTACAGGTAGGTAGCTGTGTTGGTCTGCCATAGTCAATAAATAAATAAATAACTGGAAGGAATTTTTTTTTTTTTACTATGTTGGGAAGAACAGATCCTATATTGCTGATCTATCTGATTATACATATTTGTAGAGCTTCCTCTCAAAGCTTCACGGCAATAACATTTTTTTTCCTTTGTCCTCCATGAAGAGAGAAACGAACTAGACCAGAAGTTGCACGCAATCAAGTCTAGTCAACTTCGTGACCCCATTTGCAAGTGTGGGCCTGGAGAAGTGGCAGCCATTAAGTGTAAGGTAAAAAGAACTCTCCCTACCACAACCTCTCCCATTAAGTGTAACCCCAGTCGTGTCCGACACGACTGGACCTAATGGTCAGGGGTCCCTTTACCTTTTTTAAAAAGGCTACTAGGTGTTGATAGCCGTGTCCTCTATGGTTTTGTCCGATTGTCTTTTAAAGCCATCAGGAGTTGATGGCCATCACCGCCTCCTGCAGAAGTGAGTTCCATAGTTTTAACTACGTGCTGCTTGAAGGAGTACTTTCTTTTATCTGTCCTGAATCATCCAGCATCCGGCTTCGTTGGGTTAGTTAGTCCATAATTTCTTCCTGGAAGCTGAATCTGGAGCTGATGCACGTAGACTGCATTGTACCACATTTGGCCCCTTTGTGTGTTTTGGATAAAAGATGGTGAGGACCGAAGATCAGGGTTCCTGTACAATTAGTAAAAGCAGATGGTGGAGCGTTTCCCATGACGCGTTACTATGTTTTGAAGGATTTACCCCACTTCTCTCCCACACATGCATTCTTGCCGAAGCTGTTGCATTGTTCACAGGAAGACAACGCAGAATGTTGAACCGCAGCCCAGCACAGAAACACATTTGCTTTGTTTGGGAGACATACCAAAATATGCAGACTTAACTGTAGGCTGCTAAAGCATTTTGCGCTCTCAGTCTGGATGTAAAGCAGGACTCCTGCCCACTAAATCTGAAGGGGAAGGGAGGCACGCAGGCATTTCTCTCCACACGTTCTTTCAGAAGGTGATATCTGTGAATTTAAAGCTAAGATATGTTGCCGTGAAAAATGTACACGTCCCATATTATTTCATAGCTTTTCCATCACTTTGTGAACACCCAGGCATCAGACTGTGTTCTCAACCCATTTACACCTTTGCGGTTTGTTAATGACAGCCTATAGGTGAGGGGTGGGTGGGAAATGGAGTTAGTTAAGCCTAGAAGCCAGTCATTAGTCTTGTTGTCAGCCACAGTATATCTCTGAACTTTATAAGTAATTCATGTCATCCCTTCGCTCTTACCCCTCAGCAGACTATCCATTAAAACCGTGATTCTGTGTGGAGCTTCACAGAGAGCCAATGGATGGCCAATATGGGACAAAAGAGGGTTGCAAGTCTATGATAAATTGAAAAGCTGGAGATACACACACACACACACACACACACACACCAATTAAACTTCAGCAGAGGGACAGTGTCATCCTGAAATAAAAGCAGACTAATAAATCACAGTTGCTGTGCTCAGGTATTATTTAAATGAACATTAACGTTCCTGAAGTAGACCTTTGCAGAAATTAGCAATATGCTCCATGTACATAGATGCTTCCCACATTAGTCTTATTTAGGCATTATACAAATCTGGAAATGCAATGCATGAGCAGGGAAAGTAGGCAGTGGGTGGCGTACAGGAGGGGAGTGGCATTTTCTGTTTTGCCTCCAGTGGCAAAACATCCTGAGCTAGCCCTGCTGCTAAAAGGCCAAAAGTGAAAGGACAGAGCAAACACACATATGTGAAGATGCTATTTCTGGTGCTATTTCTGAAAAGGTCCCTCTCTCAATTAATCCTCCATGCACTGCCTGCCCGCCCCCCGATAATGAGGGAACCAAGAGCAAGGCCTCGGAGGAAGGCCTTCATAGTTGTATGGAAGAAAACGGTCCATAAGGCATCTTGGATCCAGGCTTCCAAAAAAGAAAGAAAGAAAAGAAAAGAAATCCACTTAAAACCAGTGCTTTTGAATATGTCCTGGAGACTGCCTGGAAGCCAAGAATACAGTTGCTGTAAATGTACAGTAAATTTAGGGCAACAAAGGCTCCTGTGTGTGCTTTCTAAGTTATAAAAGGCAGAGGAAGAAATAATGGAAGAAAAAGTATTTTAAGACACACAGGGGGATATAGAGAGCCAAGGCAGCTCACTGTTTCTTCCATTGAAAACCCCCATGTCCACTGTGCAATGTATCAACATGAGGCAGTAATGTCCAGTGAAGTGCATTAGCGTGGAAAGTTACCAGGGCAATCCACTCTGTCATCTGCTGAAATATCACAGTTGTGTTTCTGTCAAAGACACCAGGCAAGTATTGGTAGAGAAATGACTGTAAATGTGTTTATACATGGCACTCTTTCCCAGGGAAAGTTGCACAGCGGACTTTGTAGCTGTCCTGGGGAAACCCAGATAGCATCTCAGCTTGAGCCTTGTGATGATACAGCTGGGAGGCAGATGGCAATCTCTTGGGGGTATCAAGCTGGACAGAACAGCTAATTTATGCACAGAACAGAGAATGCTGCTGGCTCAGGGATTCGACTGCCAGCTTGGAAGAACAAAAGCCCTCCTACTTCCTACCCAGTTGAAGTGCTTTCCTAGTTTTCACCTATTTAATTATAGGGTTGAAGAAATTGCCAACTATGTCCAAAGTCATTAGCTCCCCCTGGAAATGCAATCTCTCTATGTGTCTGAAAGAGGTCACCACCAACAGAGCTTAGAGAATGGGATCCTCCCCATGTCAGTGACTTGATATGGTGGGTGTGTGGGTGGGTGTGTAATCAGGAGTTCTGCAGTCTGGGGGGGGGGGAGAGGAAGAGATAGGAGTTGACTGAAAGCTAGAAGCGTTTTGGAGATCCAAGGTCTCTCCCCTGGGAATCTGATGACCTGCTGCCTTATAGAAGAACATGATCTTCTATACCTATAAATAAAACAGATATTGCAAAAACCTATCTAAAGTAAACCAACGGCCCAGGTCAGACTGTCTCTAGAACTTCTGACTGAGGCGTGTGCAGTGCAAATATTTATTAAGCAGAATCAGCCAGTTGCATAACATGTCCTGTAGAAATTACATTGCCAGGGAGGACACCAAAGTTACAATGGTGACTGGTGCCCATTGGGAGTGATGGAACAGAAGCCAGCGAGGCCAACAGTAGGGAGAGCTGGAGTCAGTGACACACAGAATCAACTAATTCTGGTTTTGACCCCATCCTCCTCCTCCTCGTGTTCTACAAACTGACAGTCAGGGCCACCCAGAGCTGCCTCAGGCGGCGGAAGTGCAAGAGGTGGAGATCCCACCCTACTGCTTCCACCACTAGCAGAATGTCCCCCTCTCACCAAGTTCTGGTGTTGGTAGAAGCTAGGAGCGGCAGAGGGTGGGGATAGCAGGGAGGTGGAAGACGGCACAGTCCCCATTTTGCTCAGGTGGTGAAATGGTACAGATCGCTCCTGGGGCCACCTTTTTGCTCAATTAAAAAGCCCCAAAATTATCCTTTCCACAAAGGAATTAACTACAGTCTGTGTAAACATTGGATACACTAGTTACTACACACTCCCATTACCATTTAAATTATAATACAGAATTACATGTTGAGGCTACGAAAACATAAAGGTTTGTTTTGTTATGTTTGTTTGGCAGCAAAAGTAACAGTGAAAGAACTGGCAAACATTTCAGGTGAAACATAACCGCAGAACTGCTTTTTTTGGATACTTATGTAGCAGTGAAATATTCCAAGAGGGAACAAGGCTTTGTATCACTTTGCAGATTTCATTTCCTTCTCGCTGGCTCTAAATGGGTTTATCAGACAGTCTGAAAAACTTTTTAGCAGCTCAGTCCTAAGACTGGCTACCCCAGCAAACTACCAACTCCACCAGCACGATGCCAGAAGGCACAGAGGGCAGCTGAAATTGTTTAGGATCAAAATGCTGCTAGCAAGTTGCAGTTAAAACTTTTAGGTGGTCTGTGTAATGTCTAATGATGTAAAGGAGAATCTATCCCCTTGCAGTCCATATCTTAGGACTGGGGTCAGTAGCTGAGTGTCTGAAGATGGACACCCCTTGATTTCACAGTCTCCTTGTGCTGCCCAACTGGTGATATGTGGCAGGAGACAGCTGGTTCTTTAGTGTACCTTATTTTATTCCCTAGGTGGGAAAAGAAGCAGCATCTAATTTTCTGCTATCATTTACAGAAAAGCAACTGTACATTCACATAAGCTTTTGTATATCAAAAACCTATATTTGTCATCAAGTTTTAAGCTAAAGGGGTAGGGGAAACAGATGGCCTCACTCAGATGCACTTTTGAGAGCTAATTTAAAGATGTCGGCTCTCATAATCAGAGGCCGAAGAGTTGTTTATCTTACTGTCCAATTACTTGAAATTCTGATAAAATTATCTTAATGATATCCTACCTGTTATATTTCAGTGATTTGCATATATTATGCAGAGCACATTGTAGATTTCATTATCCAGGTCTTCAGTTTTGCAAAATGACTTAACACTGATTTGTTTCGTGGTTTTAATTAAACGACTACACTGACAAAGAAAGGAAACATCCAAGGGTTTTTGTAAGTAAGGAGGAAATTAAACTAGCACATGGCAATTTTTACCCTGAGGTGGAGAAAACCGTTTTAGGAAAGATGGAGAGATAAAGAAACAACTCATCCATGGTTGTTTTTTAAGAACGTGAAGGCATTAAAATAATTTTAGAGATTTTGCACGTGCATATATTTCAGCATATGCACTAAATAATAATAATTCATTATTTATACCCCGCCCATCTGGCTGGGTTTCCCCAGCCACTCTGGGCAGCTCCCAACAAAATATTAAAAACACGTTTTATCATCAAACATTAAAAAGTTCTCTAAACAGGGTTGCCTTCGGTTGTCTTCTAAAAGTCTGATACTTGTTTATTTCCTTGATATATGATAGGAAGGTGTTCCACAGGGCAGGCACCACTACCGAGAAGGCCCTCTGCCTGGTTCCCTGTAACTTTGGTTTTAGCAGTGAGGGAACTGCCAGAAGACCCTCAGAGCCTCAGAGTGTCCAGGCTGAATGACAGGGGTTGAGATGCTCCTTCAGGTATACTGGGCCGAGGCCATTTAGGGCTTTCAATGTCAGCACCAACACTTTGAATTGTGCTTGGAAACATACTGGGAGCCAATGTAGGTCTTTCAGGACCAGATCTCGGTGGCCGCTCTCTGTCACCAGTCTAGCTGCCTCATTCTGGATTAATTGTAGTTTCTGGTTCACCTTCAAAATCTTCACATATGGAGTCACTTGCATTTAGGGTGGTCATATGTCCTGCTTTTTTGCATCCTCTATTTTAAGAGCTGTCTGGTCCAAGTCCTGGTGTAAAGATAAAGAACCACCAGAAGACAGAGGGAGGGAGGGCTTGAAAATACCTGTCAGTAATTAGCTCATGAACAGCACAGGTTTCTCCTTCACCAGCCTTCTTCACTATGGTGAGATACATTTCTATTTTGTTACTATGACGTCTATATCTGCATATATACATATGAATTAGCATGTGCAAATTTATTGGAACCCTATGTCCCCTTTCGTCCTCTTTTTTGGTGATGCATTTCCCCCCCCCCTATAATACATATTTGGCCACCCTACTTCCAGCGGTGGCTGGTGCCAAATGGGATGAAGTAGGGAGATTGACAGTAGCTGCAGCCAGAGCTAGTAAGAGTCAGAGGCAAATGATTCTGTTTTTGCTCCGTCCTCCTCCCTGCCAAGTTGTACAAGGGCATCACTGAGACTAAGGAGGAGGAAGCTGACAGCCAATACCACCCCTTGGCTTGGATGTTAAGTAAGGACGGCAGATGAGGGCTGATTGAAGTCGGTGGGGCACAGCCCCGTTTGCCTCCACTGTTGTCAGTGCCACAATATCATTGCCAATATAATTAACTGAAGCAAGCATGGGGGTGGGGGGAAGTATGCAAAAAACCTGGGTGTACATTTCTAGATGGTCAACAATTTATTGTAACTTCTTATTCTAAAAGCCTGGTTAGAAATATTTAAATATTTTCTGAGCACAAGCAAAAGATACAGGGCTTAGTATACTACTTCTGTCCCACTCCTGCCTCCCCACCCAAATGTCCTGTTTTGGGACCTAATGCTTGTTTTTGCTGGCAAAAGAACCACCAGCAGTAAAAGCTAAAGGACCCCTGGATGGTTAAGTCCAGTCAAAGGTGACTATGGGGTTGCAGCACTCATTTCTCTTTCAGGCCAAGGGAGTCAGCATTTGTCCACAGACAGCTTTCCGGGTCATGCGGCCAGCATTACTATACCGCTTCTGCCACAGCAGAACACCGTGACGTAAGCCAGAGCACACAGAAATGCTGTTTACCTTCGCGCCAGAGCGGTACCTATTTATCTACTTGCACTTTGATGTGCTAGGTTGGCAGGAGCTGGGACTGAGCAACGGAAGTTCACTCCATTGCGGGGATTCGAACCACCAACCTTCTGATCAACAAGCCCAAGAGGCTCAGTGGTTTAGACCACAGCGCCACCAGTAGTACATGTTGTGGGGCCTCCTCAGTGGAGATGCAATTCCAGGGGTGAAGCTCTAACACTCTCCCCATATGACCTCATCAGTCGAGCGGGTGGCAAGGATTGCTGTGTTAACCGCAGTGTTGGATTGGTCATATTATTATCTTGGTTATGTATGCTCTGGCATGCTTATGGTACTCTTGTTTATTTTATATAGTTTTTATTGTTTTTAAATGCTGAAGGGAAGGAGTTTTTTTAAAAAAATGTTATTTAATAAATAAATATCACAGATGCAGGATAATGCATATAGAAATGAATCTCTGTAGCTTAAAAGCTCCATATGCAGTTGGCCTTAGTTATAAAAGTCTGTTGTATACTGTGCCTTTCTCAACATTTGGATACAGAGAGAAAAACAACCCTTAAGCAAAGTACAGACTTTGCAAAGTGTCAGACGCTAGTGTCTTGTGGATAGCTAGTTTAGGTGAGTGGAAAGTTAATCACTCAGTTCTTGGCTTTAAGAGTTGTAATGCAGGACACACGCTTACTTTTGGGAATTCTCCTATGCTCCCAAGTTTTGGAACGTGCAACTAGAGTTGATTCATTTGACTGTGCTGTTGGCTACGTTTCTGCACATGCTGCAATTTAAGTGCAGAGTGTTCTGGCAGCTCTAAAATGCTTAGGAAGAGACAAAACTACATCTCTCTCCCATTCCTAGTGCCCCAATCTATGAATGACCCAAACAGACTTGGGAGAGGAATGCACAAAGGGCACAGGAGGAGAGCAGCAGGAAAGAACATCCTATTGCATGGACAAAAGTCCAAGTGCTAACATGACAGCTTCATTGGATACAAGGCTAGGGATATACCGGTACTCTCTAAACCTGATCTCAAAGTGAATGTCCTGTGCAAAAAGGAGGAAGCTGGACTGCAGCAATGGAGCGAAGGGTGTCTTGTAAGGCTGAGCCTATCCCTGAAATACATTTGCATACAATGCCAAGTTTAATATACCGGTACCCACTTTTCTTACAGTTAGCAGCTTAGATAGCTAACATTAGTTTATGCTGAATACACAGTTAAGTTCACACTGAATAACTTAGATATATTAATTACAGCATATCTATTTAGGAAGGCGAAGTGCATTCTGAATACCATGATTGGGTCTCAATCCATATTTGAGGAACTCAAGCAGATTAAAATGGCAATGTAGTTACTATGCTCATAGCACTACAACAGATGATTCTAAGAGACCGTTAAAGTAAACTGGGTAAGCCTATAAATAATTTTTTAAAAGCTTGCATACAAAAACTTTTTGTATGGAATAATAATATATTTTTGTACATGTACATTTTCTCTTTTTGGGCAATGCTTAATTTTTAAATCCCTTTTATTAGGCAAGCAAAAGTTTAGGCTGTACTATAAATTGTTCTTATTTTTCATATTGTACCTCTTTTATTTTCCCATATTGCAGCAAAACCCAATACATTTAGTATTCGTATAGCATTGAACAATTAATAAAAATATAACATGGGCCTTGCCTGTCTGCTTACATTATAAATATGTACTTCACTAATAGGAATGTAAAGTATATGGCACCATCTATTGAGAGAAATCAACAATGCATGATACAGTATTTTGAGCATGTCCTCACCATATTATGTAAAAATTTATAGGACCAGAGTTAGAAAAGTAGCACGGAATGAGATGAACAGTTTGGAAAAGCAGATTCAGTGAAAGTGTAGCATCGATTACCTAAACTGAAATAAAACTGAGTTGCTACTAAAGTCTACCTTGTTAAAGAACAACTAATATTTTCACCATTATTTCCTCTGAGAAGCACAAACGCTAAATGATTGGCCTCAATACATGTTAAAAGAATGCTATAAAACTACTGTTGGGATTTGAAAACCAATTCTGTGTGGAATGTTTGTTAATAGTTTGCCCATAATCGCACTAGAAATGTGCCATAGGTTGCTTTTCTCTTGAGAAATTTCCCATTTGTATGGTGGGACCCCAAGACTACATGGTGGAGCTCAAACAGTTGATAAAATACAAGAATGGGTGACACGTCTATGCAGACCGGGAACGATCTTGTACACTAACTTCTGTTCTAGATAAATGACTTTCTTCCTGCTGTCTTCTTTCTTTCACTTTTTGGCGGCACCCTGCAACTGTTCGTAAATATAGGCACTAATTTAGGAGAGAATTTTATGCACAGTGGTGGGTTCTAGTCCACAACAGCTTGCTAACTAAACCTGCTTTCCTTTGCCAGCGCTGCGTACTGAAGAATCTTACAGAAAAGGGGAACCAAAATGATCAAAGGGGCGATGAGAGGTTGTAGTGCTTGGTACTTTTTAGCTTTAAGGGTGAGAAAGAGGTGACACGATTTACAAAGTTATGCATGGCTTACAAAATGAGAGAGAAAGTGGATGGAGAAAAGTTCTTCTCCTCTCCTAACTCTAGAACTCATGGACATCCAATGAAGCTCAATGTTGGGACTATTCAGGACAGATACAACAATTTATTCATGCAGCACCATATGGGACTAACTCCCACGGAGGTGGCAAGGATGACCACCCACTTGGGATGGCCTTAAGAGAGAACTGGACAAACTCATGGAGGACACAAGGCTATCAATGGCTACTAGCCACAATGACCATCTTCTTCCTCTACTATCAGAGGCAGTATGTCTATGAACACCAGTTGCTGTGAACTGCAGGCAGGCAGGCAGAGTGCCGTTGCGCTCGTGTTCAGCTTGCCGGCTTCTCACAGGGATCTGGTCAGCCACCGTGAGAACAGCATGCTGGACTACACCATTGGCCTAATTGCAACCTCTTTGAGTCCATGGCTCCCTTGACCAGCCACATTTTTTTCTTCAGCTCCCCTGTGACTACCTCCACTAGGATTCCATTACAGAACATCCGTAAGTGGGTAAGACTAGGAATCTGGGACGTGACTTGGAGGCAGCAAAGATGAGGACTCAAAGAAGTCTGGCCGTGGGGGGCGGGGTGTGGAAGAGAGGGACTGCAGGAACATCTGGGCTACAAAAGTTAATGAAAGGATGGCCCCCTGGGCTTATTTTAACATTCAAGTCTCCCTAGGGTGCCACAATGCACTGGTTGACAACCAGTGGCCTAATCCAATGAGCCTCTACTTGACACCACCAGTAGGACTCCTAGATAACTTAAGTTGTAATCCTGTACACACTTACCTGGGATGAAGTCCTAATGGGAATTCTTCTTAGTGGACATTATAGGATTACATTGTGACATTCTTCCCATAAAATTCAACAATTCCCTTGGCAAGAATGCAAATTAATTCGTGATACAATGTCATTCCCTTCCAATAAAAAATTGCAAGAAGATACGAATTATTACATCAGAGGATCCCCAAAGGGATGTCTAAGTAAGAGAACCGCATAGAGAAGTTTTATTTATCATGCTTCAAAACACTGCATACAGGTAAGTTTGCCACGCAGAATTACAGGAACAATTACAATTCTGAAATTACAAAAATAGTTATAACCTTTTAGAATTTCTATACACAAACTATCTGCCTTTTTATATAATGAGCACTAGTAGTGGTTAATTAATGAGTAGTATGTAGGTTGTCAGGTTACTACTTCACCGTTTTATGTAGAAATTGTTAGGGACAGAAAAATTGTAGGGCCTGCCCTACCTTTACCAGCTGAAAACATGACAGCACAATGGTCAGATGTGCCACAATTTACCTTACGTTGGGCTAAAATGACAAGCACAAATTCAAGAATATTGACATGTAGCTAGTATTCAGGCCTTGGTCACAGCACATTTAATCTCTAATTATAGCTGGTAGTCTAAATGTGGCACTGGCGTTCTGTAAATATGACTGCACTCCATACTCAATAAAAATAAAAGGGATTCCCCCCCCCCCAATTTGAAGCAGCCGTTTTTTATATCTACATAGCGATCACGATTTCCAGAAACAAGGCATTCAAAGACATGTGAAAGAGCAATGAATAATGCCATTTTGATTCTGTTTGCACAAAAGAATTAGTTTTAAACCCATTTTCATAAACCCCGTTGCCGTTTTATTTATTTATTTTTTTAAAAAAACTGCTTCAGATAAGTGTCAACTCCCCCTTCTCCCCAAAGCTCCATGGCAGAAAAGTACAATGCTAGCCCAAAGGAGAGCAAACCACAGTTTAGCATTATAAGGGAGTGCTGTGATGAATCTCTGGCTCCCTGCTCCCCCAACATGCAAGGAGAGAAGATTGAAAGCATCCAGTTTCGGGTTTTGAATAAACCAGAGTTTTCTGTTTTATCCAAACATAGAAACGTGGTTTATTCTGTGATAAGGTTAAAACAAACAAACAACAACAAAACCCAGGATCTCACAGCAGCCCCCTCATATACCTCTAAATCATGTTTGGACTAGATCCACTGTGAGAGGCCTACGCTTTATAAACTATGCCAAAAGTTTAATTACATTGGTGACGTACGAATTTCATCAAAGCATGAGTGACTGGATAAAGTCACAAGTGTGTATACTGCCTACCAAAAAAAAACCAACCCAAACATTAACGCTCTCAAAATTATGTTTTGTTATATAACAAGTGAGGTGGAATGCAAGAGCAGTGCCGAAAATTACATTTCACCAAACCGTAAGTTGCTGGATGTAAAACATTTAAGGGGTGTAAAACAATCACTGCTTTGTTGTTACTATAGAGCAGGGGTAGCCAACTCCCAAGAGACTGCGATCTTCTCACAGAGTTAAAAACTGGCAGTGATCTACCCCCTTTTGGGGGGTTCAGGTCAAAGTTGTTGAGCTTCTTTTAGGAAGGAGGAAGGCCCATTTTTAGGGGTTCAGGTCAAAGATGTTGAGCTTGTTTGACGGAGGAGGAAAGCCCCGCTTTTTTGGGGTGGAAGGCAAAAATGTTGAGTTTTTTTTTAGGGGAGCCAAAGTTGTTGAGCTTCTTTGGTCGGTGGTTTGAATCCCCATGACGGAGTGAGCTCCCGTTGCTCGGTCCCAGCTCCTGCCCACCTAGCAGTTCGAAAGCACATCAAAGTGCAAGTAGATAAATAGGTACTGCTCCGGCGGGAAGGTAAACGGCGTTCTGGTTCATCAGAAGCGGCTTAGTCATGCTGGCCACATGACCTGGAAGCTGTACGCTGGCTCCCTTGGCCAGTAAGACGAGATGAGTGCCGCAACCCCAGAGTTGGACACGACTGGACCTAATGGTCAGGGGTCCCTTTACCTTTATTCCCTATCCTTTGCTTATATTTGTTGCATTGGTTTGTTTGTTTTTGTATTTAGATCAAAAAGCTTAAGACATTTTGTATTAAGAAAAGATTCATCTTCAGAATTGTAATATACTACTTCTGTGTTTGTATATTAAGTAAAATGTGGTTTTTAAGGCCTCACTCAGGATGCCAAATATAGCCCAGTATTTATTTATTTTCATCCTGGAGTTGTCTCATGATTTTAATAAGGCTATTCATAGAGGCTCCACTGACAGCAGAAAGCATGTTTAAAAAAACAACAACCCTGCTATGAGACAATTTTCCCAGTTATGTTAACTAAGTTGATTCCAAAAATGTTACACAGCAAAATTCTAACATATCTATACAAAGGCAGTATGCCAATTTGTGACAATGTACTTACTCCTCTATACCAGAGAAATTCTAGGATTCAGAATCCCATGTAGGTTTTCTTTCCTTCAAAACTCTTTCTTTCAAAACTCATACCAGTTATTGTTCCCAAGCAAAGTGCATTATCCCCATTAACATTAAAAATAAATCTATAAGAATTTACAAGTGTGGCTGTCCAAATCCTGTCATATCAAGTCTATATATACATCTGTAAATGGAAAACATATATGTAAGCAAAAAAATGGGCACATAAACCAATGGTTCTTTGCTTTACTTGGGTTAGATCAAGTCCAATGTTTTCAAATTGTTAGTAATTAGCTTATATTTTATGAGCAGGGCCTATTATTACAGCTGAGTTTTAGTATTCCTTAACCAACAAAAACAGAGCTTATACAACTGAAAATACAGCAAGTTTAAAATGTATCTATCTCAACAAAGCAATGACAAAATGAAGCGCCTTTCACCAGTTGTCCAAGTTGGATGCAACAAGCCCTATCCACACATAAGCAGAATGACAAGGGAGCTACTGTAAAACAGTTGCATCTCATGTTATTATTAGAATGGAGGTAATCCCTGAAAGGTGACCGATGACCTACCACTGTAACAATTCTCTCCTATAGCAATTGCTTCCATTCCAAAATTACAAGAACACGGGAGTATGCCAACAGCTGTTTGTTAGACTACAATTCCCATCATCCCTGACCACTACAAGCTAGGGACGATGGGAGTTGTAGTCCAACAACAGCTGGGGAACCAAGTTTGAGAAACGCTGTGTTAGCAAGTCAAACCATACTAGGACTACACCATTCATTCAGTGACTGCTCTATTCAGTTCAGTAAGAAGATAATCAAACATGAGCCCTTTAAGGCAATGCAATTGCTTTGACCTATGGCAATTCTCAAATTTGATTTAAGTCAAAACATGGTTGATTTTTACAAGACATTATCAGTTTTGATTGGTATATTTTACATTCGCTTCAAGCTGTCAGAGGTCTAGTTATGGTATTACTCAAATGGCAATGAAGTTAACTTAAGCTTAAAATGCACAACACATTCTGCGATAAGCATGTTGACCTCTTTATATTGATTAATATGGAAAACACAAAACCACGTTTTAATACATTTTAGTCTTTTGTACCTATCGCTCTGCAAATATGCAGCAATCTAGTGGTATTCATATATTCAATATACCCAAAGATTTAAAGCAAATTATGTTTTTTTTGTGGAAAAAACAGCAGTAATAAGCACTTCGCCTATAATCAAAATTTCTAAGATCAAAATTCCAACACAGTGAAATCTGTCATACTGTTATTAATGCAGATGTGTAACCCTCTATAATGCTGCAATACAACCAAACTTCCTTCATTAAAAAAAAATCACCTTACTCATACTATTGGTGCGTTTTTAGTTTACTTTCTAATACATACGGTACTTGTTAGCAGCACAGCCTAATTTATACAATTATATAGTTTCACTCCGACTTTTATAATCATGTACCCATGTTTCCATTTAGGGAAAATACAGATTTGCTGGTTTAACAGCCACCCCTCCCTGCTTCCCCGTAGTAACAGTTTGACAGAATACTTACACATTTAGAGTGGAAAGGGGAAAGTTATCAAACGTGAATATATACAGTTTGACCTTTTGCTGCTCACACCTCCAAAGTACAGAAGCCTTCAGGGCTGCTAAATTATATACATCCACCTCTTTAAGCAGTACTAGATATGAAAGTTCAACTTCAATGAGTAGTAAAAGAACCAAGAGTTAATCTTCTTTCCTCCTGCAGCCAGAAACTCTGCTTCTTCTACTGAGGCGGCTGAAGTACATTTAGGTATTCTGACTGTCCCAGCTGGTAAGTTGTGTTTCCACCGCAGTCAACATACTGGTACCGCTCCTGAGATATTTGTTCAGAGTGACCAAAGTAAGAGGTGGTCACGGTCACTCTTAAAGGTGGGGGGGAGGGACAGGGAAGAGAGAACGAATAGAGTTTATACATTATATACTACCTCAGCTTTTGGAGGTGAGTGGAGAGAGGGGGCAATCGCAATCATGACCGTGCTGGTGGGGCACCCATATTGAGATGAGAAATCCACTGGTGGTGGCACCAAGTTGGGTTTGGGGATTGTGGGGCCTCTGGGGAAGGTTTGTTGGGCCACATCGGGCCTGCACACCCTTGGTTTAGTGAGGGAAGAAAGATAAACATCTTTCACAGCTCCAGACTGATGTATTCGGCTAGCTCCTCCATGCCATCTAGCATATTCAACCCATTTTTGGTACCACCTAACAGATTAGAGTGGGACGCGGGTGGCACTGTGGTCTAAACCACAGGGCCTAGGGCTTCCCAATCGGAAGGTCAGCATTGTGGGGACACAATGGGGTGAGCTCCCATTGCTCAGTCCCTGCTCCTGCCAACCTAGCAGTTCGAAAGCACGTCAAAGTGCAAGTAGATAAATGTACCGCTCCAGCGGGAAGGTAAATGGCGTTTCCGTGCACTGCTCTGGTTCGCCAGAAGCGGCTTAGTCACGCTGGCCACATGACCCGGAAGCTGTCTGCAGACAAACGCCAGCTCCCTCGGCCTATAGAGCGAGATGAGCGCGCAACCCCAGAGTCGTCCGCGACTGAACCTAACGGTCAGGGGCACCTTTACCTTTACCTAATAGTATAGAAATATTGTTCTTCCGCAATTACAGGGTTTTCCGAGCTTACGGTTGTTTGACAGGGCTTTTCCTATTAGTGCAACCAACACACACTATGCAGACAGTTACTTAATATGCAGGTCGTTTAGTTTCGTTCCCCAAACTCCAGTCCTGCACCCAGTAAATCAACATCAATAAAACATATGTAGACAGGGCAGGGAAGGATAGGATAAGAGATTGATAAAGTGCTACACTCTGGTTTTATAAAGAAACAGTTGTCACACAGCAACTGAGTTGCAACCAACTAATTGAGCGGTAGGGAACCATTTTGGCTCTGTGAGCTCGATACCTATCAGGATTGGCCTGGTGGACCAGATTTGACCGGTGGGCTCAAGTGCTGTAGCTCAAGGCACCTCACAGACAGCAAGGTGCAGCTAAAATGGAGGAAAATTCCTTTTCTTTAGTAGCAAGGGCTTCAATGCAAACACCTTCCTGATCAGGGGTTTAGGTTAAATCCTGCTGAACGGAGCAGGATTTAAGCCCCAGGATTGCAACAGCCAAGGCTTTCTTAACAGAAATTACGGCTCTCAGTAGGCTGACTTTCTTTATTTACTGACAATCTTCTCTTCCAACAAACCAGGGTGGATTTGATTTAAATCAAATCGATTTAAATCACTTGTCAGTAAGACTTGATTTAAATCATTTTTTTACAGATTCATTCTTGCTGGTATCATCTTAATATTTACAACCAGAGGAAGGTTTCATTTTGGGAGTAATAAATTTTCAGAGTAGTTTTTAACAGTTATACCAAAAATTACTGATTTGGTTATACTATTGGAAATACATAGACCGATAATGATGAAATTATTGTGAGGTTTAATAAGTTAACTGTTTATATTTGGACAACTTTTCTGCTGTACTTTATTGGAAGGAGAAAAATAAAATAACAATTTATTTAACTATAACAAGAACATTATAGCATATGTATCCATTCTTGTTAACTGATGTGATTAAACAATTTTTTTCCTTTAAAAAAACTTGAGATTTAGCACACATGAAAAACTTAAAACAAATCCTTATTTTCTGATGAATAGCCTTGGGACTATAATGTAACTTAAACAGAAAACTATCTTTAGAAAGATTTTTCCTCCAAAAGCATTTTATTTTAAAATTTTATTTTTTTATTTTTTTTAATCATTGATTTTTATCCACCCTGCAACTAAACTAAATTGTTTTTTACAAAGTGTAAAGAAAAGGAACAAAGGAGAAGAAAACCCTAGCTGCTGTCACTTTTCATGATATTCAATGGGAGATGAAGAAAAAATATGTTCTCTTATCTGAGGTCACTCCCATACCATTGCCCTTAATGGAATATCACACCACCCCCCAATCATTTGCTGATAAGCAAAGCGTTAAACCCTACTACCTTGACTGTAGGAAACTGGCATGCACAGCCAAACTGAGCATGATTTAACACCATCCAATGAAGTGATGCCACCCACCCATCAGTGATACCATATGATTGACAGGCAGATACGGTTTTAGAAAAAATGGCCTCACTGTCCAAACTGGAACCGCCAGAGGGTCAAAATTTGCCCACAGAGCAGAGGTTCCCCACTCCGGAACTAAAATTATAATCAGAGTTGACACACTGAAGTTAATGGACCTAAGTCGGTCGTGCCCATTAATGGCAAATAGAAAGTGCTCTCGAGTATTACAAATGTTGGATACAACTGATAGTTTAGAAAGTTAGGGCTCTGTGTTAATGAAAATGCAAAATATACTTACTGCATCATGACTACTATGTTGTGCACTTTGATAGAGAGTAGGGTGCAAAAATCACTGTAAGAAAGAAAAAAAATGTAAGCATAATTAAAAGCTAGCAAGCTAAAACAAACACGCCAAGTTCTTAATTCTAACTAGTGATTCCCCTTAGCTCAACTGGGAATGGACTTGGCTAAAACAAGGTACCTAACAAAAATTGGTTGATGGCAGGAATGGGGCTTGAACTGAACACAAATGTACCCCCCAAACTTTTCTGCCGTTCCACAAACTAAAAAAGAAAAAGAAGTATTTTGAAGTCAGAGTGATAGAAGAAAATGGGAGAAATTCAGTTTGCTTTCCTATGAACACTCCCACACCAGGGGAGGGAAGAAAAAGGAGCGTCTCCACCCCCTTCATTCTGCCCGGACACTGAGGTCCAGTGCCAAGGGCCTTCTGGCGGTCCCCTCGCTGTGAGAAGCCAACTTACAGGGAACCAGGCAGAGGGCCTTCTCGGTAGTGGCACCCACCCTGTGGAACACCGTCCCACCATATGTCAAAGAGAAAACCAACTACCAGACTTTTAGGAGACACCTGAAAGCAGCCCTGTTTAGGGAAGCTTTTAATGTTTGATAGATTATTGTATTTTAACATTCTGTTGGAAGCCGCTGGGGCATGTATAAATAAATAAATAAATAAATAAATAAATAAATAAATAAATAAATAAATTATTATTATTATTATTATTATTATTATTATTATTATTATTATAAAAAGGGTGGTCCCAAGGAACCAGAGATTGGGCAGACTGTGTGGCTGGTTTGCACATAACACCAACATGAACAAGCCATGGCAAGGTTTGGGGTTGAGCACTCCTCTTCTGGCACGCAGCTGCAACAAGACAGAAAGCTTTCGTTTTGATATTTAAGTAACTTCAGCTTAGCATGTCTAAACCAAGACAGCTGCTGATTAGTCTTAATAACAGCTTATTGAAATAAGGCAATGCATTGGCTTATTTCAGTAACCCATACTTAAGACTTAACTGTTTTGGGGCAGGATGCTATACTCCAATTAGTTAAAAATGAAAGCTTCCGACTTCCTCCTTGTGACCATTACCTGGGGGGGGGGGGGGGCAGAGAGCACAAGCCCAAGGCTCAACCAGGTTTGTTAAAAAATAATAAGTATTTTCTTGAATTACAAAAGCGTGTGTGTTGTCTCTGTATTCAAGTTGTAGTCTTTTCTATCAACCAGGTTCAATTATATAATACTAAACCATAGTTTAGCTTCATGTGAGAATGAGGACCACCTGAATCTAGCAATTATGCCTATACTTGAAGGAGTTTTGCCCAAGGAATGATCAACAGTTAAAATGAAAAAATGGAGGATGAAAAGGGGGGAGGAAGGGGGGGCTGGAAATGAGCCTAATGGTCAGATGTAGAGGCCACTTTGGAACTGGAAGGTGCTTCCCCTGATTTCTGCTGGACTGTCCAGCAGTAATCCCTGGACAGATGCACACCAAGAGGTTAAGCTCTCTTTCCTATGCTCTCCCCACCCACTCCCCGGCTAAAGAGGAATAAAGTCAGAACGATGCCACCTGAACCCGAACACTTTACTGTATTTCTTCGACAAATTTCCTTCAAGTATAGACATACAAATGTACCTCGGAAGTGGAACGGAATCTGTTCCGGAAACCAAAGTACAGCTTCAGATTGGCTGCAGGAAGCTCCTTCAGCCAATCGGAAGCCCTGTTGGACGTTCGGGTTCCAAAGAACGTTCGCAAACCGGAACACTCACTTCTGGGTTTGCAGCGTTCAGGAAGCAAAACGTCCGAGTACCAAGGCATTCGACAACCAAAGTACAACTGTAATTGCTAGCTGGGGGCTGAGGATACCCTGCAATATTTCATTGTGGGTCCCCTTCTTGTGTGTCAGTGTACTCTAGAGAGCCAACCACTTACAACATGTAGCTCATTTCATCTTGTATAACTGTGGGCACCATATAATCGATCTGGAAAAAGAAAAGAAAAAGAAAGATCAGGATAAAGAATGTGAAACAAGAGGTGACTGCTGCACATTCAGCCATATTGTATGGAATTAAGTCAACTACACTTACTTGTTTCATGTCCAGTGGGCCAATGTGAGTGTTATTGCTCAGCCGTGCTTTCCCAATAACAGTCTTTGAAAACTGCACCTGCGCCGTTATGTTTTCAACTTCCACCGAATAATAATTGTTGTTTGTGATGTTCAATGTGTTCTAAAGAAGAGATTTTTTTTGTAAAAAAATCTAGATTAAAGAGAAGTCATCTGCATCTCAACGATCTATATACAGTAAAATGCCAACCACAGAAAGAAGCGAAAGAGAACTTAACAATGAACATACCGTAATATTTAAGTATATTATGCGCTTCTGTGCGTCGTAACTGACATATACTGACTTGACTCCAATGTATTCAACATCAATTGATCGAGGAAATAAGAAAAATACTGCCAGCCCAGAAAGTAGTAAGCATACAATTACAGAAGCAGTAACATAAAGTTTTCTGCAAGAAAGAGAGAAGAGACAGGTTACCACTGTAGATACATAGATTACACACACTACATATATAATACCTTCTTGGAGAAGCTGCGTCCAACTTGCTTTGCCCTTCACCATTCACCCATTCTAAAGTAAGTTGCCCTTTTGAACGGAGCATGTAGTGTGCATATGCTTTTTCGCAAATGCTTGGCTCCATTCTATCTAAATCCTGCAATTATGGGAGCAAAGAGAACCAGCATAACAACAAAGCCTTCTGAGGGCCAGGTCGCCCTCCCCACAAGATCATTATGCACAGCGCATTAAGACATTACGCACAGCCACTGCAACATGGTTCTGCACTTTCCCAGTCAAGGCAGAGCTAGGTTTATCTGAGCCATCCTATGATTTCCAACAGTTGGACAAAGCATCATATATATATATATATATATATATGTATATATAATGGCAGGGAAAACCCAATGGTATGAGCGAAAGGGCCTGGAAATGATGTCTTATGAAGAACGGCTTAGGGAGCTGGGTATGTTTAGCCTGGAGAAGAGAAGGTTAAGGGGTGATATGATAGCCATGTTCAAATATATCAAAGGATGTCATATAGAGGAGGAAGAAAGGTTGTTTTCTGCTGCTCCAGAAAAGTGGACACGGGGCAATGGATTCAAACTACAAGAAAGAAGATTCCACCTAAACATTAGGAAGAACTTCCTAACAGTAAGAGCTGTTCGACAGTGGAATTTGCTGCCAAGGAGTGTGGTGGAGTCTCCTTCTTTGGAGGTCTTTAAGCGGAGGCTTGACAGCCATCTGTCAGGAATGCTTTGATGGTGTTTCCTGCTTGGCAGGGGGTTGAAATGGATGGCCCTTGTGGTCTCTTCCAACTCTATGATTCTATGAGGAGCACACCTTGGATGCCAGCTTTCTTCACTGAAGCCCCTGAGAACACTACAATGACCTGAACCATAGTACAGTAAGCACCTCCCCTCATACCCACTCAAAGGAACATGACAATGCTTCAGTGTTGATAGAACTTTGTGACAACAGTACACAAGAACACTTCTAGCAAAGCAGCCACCTATTGTCACACACACACACAAAATGGGTTATGAGGTTAATGGAAGTTGTTCCCGAGCACCCAAAAGCCACATAGTGAACAGCATCAGAATTACATATGTTTTTATTCTAGATTTGGATAGACCAAACCCAGCTTCAATAATTCATGGACAACACGTTTATATTGCTTCTGTAAAACTTACGTTCTTCTTGGCCTCAGTCTCTGATCACTGTATGGAATCAGGGCAACAAGCTGATTTTCCTGCCCTACAAATAAGAACATAGCTGTTCAGTATCTTGAGTTTCCAACCCATGTTCGATGCAGCTAAAAAGAATCAATAAAACATGTAGCATCCTAGGATGATAAAAATGACTTGTCTGCAGTACTACAGCTCTGCACTGAATTCTTTCGCAGTCTACTAAATTTAAGAAAAATGTGCAATAAAACTATCGAGAGGCAATTTCTTTTTTAAATAAGAATTTATTGGGTTTTCCAAATTAAACCAATTACAAATACCCACACCCCACACAAAACAACACAACACACCCAAAACACACAAATTACTTATAATCCTTTACATCTTTAAATCATAAACTTAGGACTTCCTCACGCCCTCTCTTATGCGTTCATTTCTATTCTTCTTCAGTAACTTTGTAACATTGTTAAGTCTAGTTCCTTACAAATAATCTTAATCTTATAATTATAATCAACTTATCTTATATCATAAAACTTATTCTTATCAAATACAACATCATATTTCAAATCTTAGCTTCTTATATCCTTTCTTCTCTTAACTCAGTAGAGCTGTTGCTCATGTTACTTCTAATTCCATCTTAAAAAATATTTAAATCAAGCCATTTTAACCAAATCTTAATCATTTCATCCATTCTCAAAGTCCTTTTCCCCCTCTGATGTTGGAGTACCATGATCAGCATACCTAATATACTCTTAAATCACTTTACCCCACCCCCTCCTTGCCATCTTCCCTCCTTCCCTTTTAGCCTCACCCCCGCCTTCCCCCCAACTTTTCCCCAGCCCAAATTCTTCCTGTTTCCAAATGTTGCCAATTTCTTCTTCTTCCAAAATGTCACATTTTCCTTGATACATGCAAACCGAAACAATGTCACAAAGCATCTTTTCATCATTCTCCAGTTCAAGTTGTATTTCCCAGGATTTTTGTTGCAAAGTTTCTGAGCTGCCACCCCAGAAACTTGTTATAATGTCTCGGTAACCAGTTTCCGACCTCTCACATTCAGGGAACTGCAAAAATTGTAATTCCAACAGTACTTTTCTCTGCGCTGAGGTCATTGTTGGGTCTGGAAGGACGGTGTGAGCCAAACCGCCAGGAGTAGGCAGGAAATAACAAAGTTCAGTACTTTTCCAACTTCACTTCCCAGGTCCCAGCCGCCATTTCCCCCTTAATCAGAGGGTTAATCTTCTCTCTATATATTTACTGTCCAACGGATGGAATAAATCAGAATTCTCAGTCTCCCCCCAAACTGGGGTTTCTTAGATATCCAGAATCAGAATCCACATAAAGCGTAAAATCAGTCTTAAATAGCAACAGCCTAATCCGGTATTACTTTAATCTTGCCACAACAGGGAGAGACGGACTTCCTCATTTTACATCTCTCTCTGAAAGCCTGATTGCAGTCTTTTACCCAACAGTCCAAATAAAATCCGTACTTACAGATTTCTTCTTTTAAAGTCCGAATAGAGGAAAAATGTGGCGCTCATTTTCCAGCGGCCAGCTGCCGCTGCGTTTCCCCGGTTGGGGACGGCTTCCACAGCTCTGTGCCGGAGCCCGTTCACTCAAGCCTCCCTTTTACAAGGGAAGCCTGAGAACGGGATGGCACCGCGGAGCCCGCTGGAAACCCCTGACCATGGGACGCTCCTCCCGTGGTTTACCGGAGCCCGCAGCGCGGTTGCGGGCCTCCTACCCCCGGGGAAACTGGAGCTGTCTCGGAGCCGAGACAGCTCCCAGCCGCTGGCAATGGTGCTCACACCGGAGAGAGGCAATTTCTTTGAAGGAAATTTGTTTCAGAAGAAAACTGGTTTGGGGTTTTTTGACCTGCCACTTCTCTCTGTGCTGCCTTTTCATCTGTGGGATCGTGCCTCTGAAGACCTCCCCCAACAGGAGTCCTGTCTGCATCTGTTTCCTTTTTGGTGCCAGGTGAAAACCTTTTTATTTGCCCATGGCTTTCAGAGGTTTGCATTGCTTTAGACTATATGCATTTTATGCTGCCATTTTATTTAGCTCTGCCTTGCTTTTTATTCTGTACTAGATTGTGGTTTTAGTTTGAGGACTGCTATGAGAGTTTGGGCGGAAGGGCTGCTAATAAATATGTTAAAATAAATAAAGATAAAATGGCAAGTAAGGCTGAAAAATGGCAAGGGCTACACTGTGCCTGAAACTGCACCAGTACAAGGCATGCATGGCAGATCGCAGACCATAGCTGCTCCCATCACCTAAGCACCCCGTTGTCTCAATTAGGTCAGAAAATTATTTGCTCTTGTGCTTTGAACTGCTACGTTATGATGAGAAATTCAACTGGTGCCACTTTCTATGACTGTAGTTGCGTGACAAACACTTGCACGGCTAGTGCTGTTAAATTCTAGAGAATAATCTCAAGAATATTCTCAATTAATGAGAATATTAGAGAATTTTCATTTAAAATAGGAGAATATTCGTTTTAATTCATTGAAAATGATATAAAAACCAGTTACTGGCACTAAATAATATAGAAACGTTTAAATCAAGGCCAGCTCACATGCTGTTACACATAATTGTATAGGCCTTAAGTGTATAAACCATTAAAGCTACTTTCTGTAAAAATAATAATAATAAAATCACACTGTATGGCCAAGGGTATAGAATTGCTAAGAATAAGGTCACACCAAAATAGAAAAAGGCTATTTCATATACAGTAGTACCTCTGGATGCGAGTGGGATCCGTTCCAGAGCCCCGTTCGCATAATGAGCAGTCCGCATCCCGAGCATAGCGTCTGCACATGCTCGCCGCGCGATTCAGCGCTTCTGCGCATGACGTCATTTGACGCATCTGCGCATGCGCAAACCGCTGAACCCAGAAGTAACCCATTCCGGTACTTCCGAGTTTGGTGGGTTCGTACCCCGTGATGAACGCAACATGCAGCATTCGTAACACGGGGTACGACTGTACAGTGGTACCCCATGTTACGTACGCGATCCATTCCGGGTCACGCCCTGTAACCCAGGCGTACGTAACGCGAATGAACAAAAAGAAAAAACCCGGAAGTTCGCATGTTTTTGTGCTTCTGCGCACCCGCTCCATGGAGCACTTCCGGGTCACGGAGGTCCGTAACTCGAACGTACGCAACACGGAGCATACACAACATGAGGTATGACTGTAGTTTTTTCTCAAATTTCATTCAAAACATATTTTGCTGCAGGCTTTAAGTTTAGCCTTCTGTATCAATAGGATCCATTGTTTAGAACTTACCCCTAGTAACATATAAGCAATTTATATTTATGTAAATGTACTGGTATACTGAGTAACATTCGCTTCAGCTACCAGTTACATTATACAATATACTAGCACCATCTTAAGGGATTCCCAGTTGTACATTAGCGTAACTTTAACAAGTAAGCCCAACTCTACAGAGGCCATCAGATAAAAGTTCTAACTTTCCAAATTTAAAAATTAGGAAAAAATAGCTTTAAAATGGTAAAAGGATATTATAGACCATGACTGGATGAAAAACTAAGCCGTAGTTTGCTTTAACAATGGTGTGTTGAAGAAACCATAATCCTGCTAACAGATAGTAAAATAAACCATGGCTTGTTTTGCCTGGTGTTGACTGATGGTTGCCTTCTTGCATTGTGAATGCCCAGCTGCCATATTTGCAACTGAAAACTGGCAAGGTATCACATTAGGATTGTTTAAAAAGTTCAATGTGGTTTTCTATGAATTTGGTGAATAAAGCCGAGAGAGAAAATCGAAGGACCCAAATCCAAAGTTATCCCACCCTAAGTCTTTCAATAATATTCTCAGGTGAAAAAAAAAGGCCTGCAAAACATATCAGTACTCAGTCATCATACACTTTCTACAACTGATAAGCTTAAGGACTAATGGGGACTTGAAGAGAAGGAAGACAAAAACATATTTAGCACTTTTATCATTTAGACTGTTTCATGCATTTTAGACATACCGCGTGGAATTCTCCCTGTCCCCTGGCACGTGGGACATGTGACGCTATCTCTTCCCGTGAATTCAACATATGGGAACTGTGACACGTCTCCATTTCGTCCATCTTCACTGTGAGATTCCGAGTGAACTAATCCCTTCCTCAAGTTGTCCGTTGATGAAACCCCATCTTCTTTAGATCCATGTAAAGGCATTGAAAGAGACTTCCCCATGTTTGCTGGTAGGAAAAGTTAAGAGGCAGACTTTAGACCCTGGAGGCATTTGTTATATATAGGAGGCTTCATTTGGAGAGCTATGAACTCATTTGTAGTCTCATTGTATTGGGTTTCCTGTTCACTGCTTAGAGACAACTGGGATTGCTATACATATTGTTGAATTGAATAAATAAAAACACTAAAACTATGGTTCAGCTTGCTGAGATAAACCACTGCCCACCAGGAAAACATTCAGGGAGATTTGCTTGTAACTTGTTAGCAGGGAACCTAGAAAAGGAGGCAAATTGCCATAATCGTGACTGGCTCAGTTCAGATGAAATATTTAACCATGACTGATGCAAGCCATAATGTGCAAACTTCAGACCCTGTGGTCTCCCATCCTGGTTTGGTTGCAAGCCAATTCTTAATCACAGTTGAAGTATTCAGTTGCAACACATAATCCCAGTTAAGGAAAACAAACAGTTGTTCAGCATTATGTCTGTGAAAGGCTGAGGAGGTGTTTAGCACTGTTTTGTTGTGTTATTTTATATTCTGTTGGAAGCCACTCAAGAGTGGCTTGGGCAACCCAATCAGATAAGCAGGATATAAGTAATATCATCATCATCATCATCATCATCACCATCTGCTTTTTCTGATTGGGGAAAAAAGTTATAAGAATTATCACTACCCATACATTCATTTTATGGGAATTATGTCAAAAGTTTCTGGTTGTGTGCAGAATCTTTAGTTATGGAGAATACATACTTCATAATACCTACCTCTTGGGTTTTCTTTCAGTACTATGTATGTTGTTGCAAAGCTACTCATGTACACTAATCCTACACTTGTTCCTCACAAATCATCCTGACAGCCAGAAACCAGAACATGTAAATATTGATCTGAAATCCTGGAATCAGCTGTCTCCGAGAGAGCCATCTGTAAGTACACTAAACATGTAGGGTTGCCAGCTTTTTAAGATAGAGCTCCTGTTTTAACAGCACGGTGAATTGAAATCCACAGCAATGTTATGTGTGTTCTTGGCTAAATGGGCCACCCCTGCTTTGCCTTTACTCCACTTCAGGGATGGGGAACCTGCGGCCCATCAAACCTGACCGCTGGCCATGCTGGCTAGAGCTGATGGAAACTGCAGTCCAAAAATGTCTGTTCCATTTCCCTGCTATACTTGCAGAACTTTGACTAACGGAGCCCAGAACGGGGCTGGGGGCAGTTTGAAATGAGTAATGAAGTCCCTCTACCCAGCTCCCCTAGCTAAGCTGGCCTCCTACTGACTACGAGTGTTATCTGTGGGGTGTCGGCCAGCAGAAACCTTCTAAGCAAGGACATTTTGGAGGCAGAGAGCAGGTGGGGCTGAGCTGGCCCAGGATGCCTTGGATCCCAATCAGTTACACTGCTATGTGATAGCATGGGCCAGATCCAGGATGGTGCAGCTACATGCACCCATATATCTTCCTCTGTGCATGGCAGGCCTGTAGGTACAGTGGAGGCCTTGCCGCTTCATACAGCTCTGCCGGCCAGCGGCTGGGGTATAGATTGCAGCCTAAGATTTCCTGGACTATGGGAAGGCTTGCTGGGTCAGGGTTTAAAGTCAGCTGAGTTAAAGATAAAACAGGCAGTTAGCACACTGGACATTTGGACAGTGTGCTAGCTGTGATAAGACAACTACTTAAAATGAAAAATAAACATCAATTCAGGTACTGCTCAGAGTCCTAATCAGTGACAGAAAGTTTATTTTGGGGTGCCTGGGATTTTCCCCAGCTATACATATGTAAATAATTCCTTACTGGGAGGCTTCCCATCAACAAATGGAACTCACAAAAGGTCATAGTCACCAGCATTTTAACCCTTTCTGCATTTTCCCAAGAAACAAAATTATGCATTAAAACTACCTGAGAAAATGAGTATAATTTCCACAAGACCCAAATTAAAACAGCAGTTCTGTTGCACCTTTCTATATTAATAACAATGAATGACTAGGGCTACAGCATCTTTCTCACTAGAAAAGAGAGATCAAGAGTAATATGTAAGCCATTTTCAGAGGAAACCTATTTAAAATGTAGGTCAGTCATGACCTACTTAAATCCATTAATTTTAATAGGTCTACTCTGAACATGACTTTTATACAAACGGAAGTCATAAACTCAGTGCATATGTAATATATAATGACTGCTGATCCAAACCACAATTTGCATATTACTAATCATTATTTAGCATTCATCAATCCTCTGATTAGAGGGGGGAATATTTAATACTCTGTAATATAAACGCAAGAAGCTCTATGATGAATCTTAGATTTCAAAACTTCCCAGAGCCAAAGCATACATAAGATGACAAAGGCCTTGTAAACAGTAGACACCAAATGTCTCCAAGATCTAACTCGAGAAACAATTATGGAGGGAAGGAAGGAAATCAGATATAGCAAGGATAGACAATGTGCAACAACTTCTAACCGTGTATCCCTTTTAGGCTGCAACTAAGAGGAATAAGCCTTACTAAACTCATCAGCAGTTACTTCTGCGTAGACCTGAATAGGACTGCAATGTTAAGCCTGCTGCAGCAAAAACAAAACCGTGGCACCTTAAAGATGTAAAGAAATATGAAAAGCAAAGGTAGCCATGTCGGCACATAAAAACAATCCTTCCAAATCCACAAATGGGCAAACCTTTGATTGGGAGGGCCAACTGGAATGTTGCAGAGTAGCATGCAAGCTTTGGACCTGCACCATACTAAAAAGCAGGGGAGGGCATTTAGTCTACAAAAAAAACACATGCCATAGTAAATGTGCATAGCATGTCTTTAAAAAGCACCCTAACTTTTAATAAAAGATGTAGTCAACAAGTGGAAATTTCAAGCAAATTAAACCCCTCTCGTCACGACCCCTGCAAACGAGCACAATCGCCTCCTGCTCCTCAGCCAAACCCCACCTCCCCTCTGCTTCCCATCCCTCAGGTATCATCGTGTGTGCCTTTCTCCTCCTCCTGCAGGTATGGGCGCTTCACCTGAAGGGACAAAAACAAGACATGGAAGACCCTCCAGAAGCAGCCGGTATTAAGTTATGGGAAATTCAGTGATAAAAGCAAGCAGTGAAGCAATCAATTTGCAGGTCAGTCGCCGCGCAAACACACCACTCACCGCGATGCCTTCGGCGTGCTACGCGGGCGTGGGGTATTTTCTCCCTCCCTGTGACGTAGCCCAGCAGAAAAAAAAGCTCCAGAGGGGAGACCCTGCTCTCCCCGTTTCTGCAGAGATTTCTTTTGTCACACGAACACACACACGGCTCTGGTGCCCAGCCTAGCTGCGCGGCTTGCAAGCTGCAACATCAGGGAAGGCGCACGCCATTAAAAAATTTTTTTTTAAAAAAAACATTAAAGTGGCTCTGGTAGGTTGCTTCTCCCTCCCTCCTCAGGACCCAGGAGACGAGTTTCCTAAGAGGGGCGGAGGAGGGGGTTGTTTGCAAAATAGCTGGATTTATGGGAGATGTAGTAGGATGCTGAGCAGGAGAGTGAGTATCCTGGACTACAGCTCCCAGCATGCTCTCCGTTTCTCTTTCCCCTCCCCCCCCTCAGCTTTTCACATACTGTACAGAGGAATTAAAGAGGGGTCCTGTTTCTTTTCTGCCCCTCACGCCCATCCCCAAGAAAGAAAACAGTCGCTTGAGTTTGTATGGGTGAGTCTAAAAAATTGTAAGATTTGCAACATCCTGCAACTACAGGGCAGAAAAGAGCAGGGAGCTATGTGCATGTGTGTGTGTTGTGTAAGAATAAGCAGTGAGAAGAGAGCAATGCATATAATGAGCAATTTATTCGCAAAAATCCCAACTCTGGAATTATTGCTGTTTTCATAGCAATGTGTTTTAAAGAGGAAATTAAAAATACCTAATATATTGTATAAAAAATAATAGAGTATAAAGCAGATAAAATATAAAAATCCATTAAAAAATAGTTTGCTCAGTACACGTGCACTCACTCAATACCTAAACAAATTCCACACACACACACACACCAAGTAAACACACAGCATTTGGCTAAAGTGGTACCCTTTGTTTGGCAGTTGTAGTAATATGTTGATAGAGTTGGACACGACTGAACGACTGAACAACAACAACAACAAATATTGTCTAAAAAGGTAAAAGACCTGACATTTAAGTCCAGTCGTGAATGACTGGGGTTGCGGCGCTCATCTCGCTTTACTGGCCGAGGGAGCCGACATTTGTCCACAGACAGTTTTTCCGGGTCTTGTGGCCAGCATGACTAAGCCGCTTCTGGCAAAACCAGAGCAGCGCACGGAAACGCTGTTTACCTTCCTACTGGAGCGGTACCTATTTACTTGCACGTTGACGTGCTTCTAGGTTGGCAGGAGCTGGGACCGAACAATGGGAGTTCACCATGTCGCGGGGATTCGAACCGCCGACCTTCCGATTGGCAAGCCCTAGGCTCAGTGGTTTAGACCACAGCGCCACAGGCATCAAATTTTACATTAAGTTGTATTTAAATGAAGATTGTTTTGTTGCATTATAACATCCCTCAGTCTGGAATTGTGTGAACAATTAAGAGTAGGTTATAAATAATTTTATATTGTAAACCACCCTGTTTTTCCTCAGATGAAGGGCGGTATAGAAATTTAATAAATAAAATAATTTAAATAAATAAGTAAGTAAAACATATTATGCGGTGCTGGAGCTTAAACTTTCTTCAAAACAGCTCTTGCTCCCAAACTTGGGGAAGGACCATAGTTCAGTTGTAAAGCACGCACTTTGCATTCAAAATTTCCAGGCTCAATTCCACATGGGGCTGGGAAAGATACCTGCCTGAAATCTTGGGACAATACTGGGTTAAATGGAACAATGGGTTTGGTATAAGAAGAAAGTCTTGCCTGAAACTCTGAGTGCTAATCGGTGAAGAAAATACTGAGCTAGATCAATCAATGGTCTGATTCAGTATAAGGCAGCTTCCTTAGGATTATTATTATTTTAGGAAAATCACTTTCTCAAATCCAAATACCGTCATACCTCAGGTTGTAAACGCTGCGGGTTAAACATTTTCCGGTTGCACTCCACACCGAACCCAGAAGTACTGGAACAGGTTACTTCTGGGTTTTGGCGCTCACACATGTGCTAAATTGCGCTTTGCGCATGCACAGAAGCGTCAGATTGCGACCCGTGCGTGCGCAGTCTCGGTGCTGTGGGTTGCGGACGTGCCTCCCGCACAGATCGCGTTCGCAACCCGAGCGTCCACTGTAAATAAGATACTCACAGGAGGACTGTTTCTGCTGTCGGAGGGGTAGATCTTTAAACAGTATCTTGGAATTGAAATAGTGGTGTGAAAATAGAGAACAGGGATGCACCTCACTGAGGCATGCATCCCTCAACCCCATGAGGGGAAGCAAAAATAAGCCTTCTCCCCTAACACTGTATCATTCCAGTTCAGACCTTAGATGAACAGATTTGTCCTGAATTTAATAGGGTAATTTAGTATGTCCAGGCTGCTGAGGTACAGGATAAGTTGAGCAAGAAGCGACTCATTTAGACGTGGAGCTCACCTGTCTCCTGTTGTGGAGCTATGAAGGGAAGGTGACTTTCCAATCATTCTCCTCTCCCATATTCCTCAATGGCTACCAACTTCTCATTACAGTACTTAAAAGAAGCCTGTAACAGAGTTTGGTTTGGGTCACAGAAGCAATCCAAATTGCCATACAATGAAACTGAAACTGTGCAGCAACTTAGCACTTAATCATTATTTTAGCAGGAAAAAATATTTAATTAATTCATGAAACACACTTAACCCCTTTTATTTTATTTTTTAAAAAAAACTTTCAGAGGTCACTGATGTATAAAGACAAAAGAAAGTTAAAAAGGGATACAATTCAAAGCAGGAACAGTAAAAAGCAACAGTGCCTCAATTGTATTATGGAGAGGAAGAGCCATTTCCAATTCTCAGGTTTCAGAACCATATCTGAATTCATGGGAAGCAACAAAATACTGTAATCACGTGTGGGTTTTTCCGCTGTGGTGTATCACATCACACCCAATAAATTACGAACACACCTGTACTGATGCACTTCTCTGCAACTCTAGTAGGGAGTGAGTAATTATTAGTTGCTTGTTCCTGATTCAGAAAAATAAAGATTTTAATTATTGTGCAATGAGAAACTGCAATGCAGACTCTTCCTCAATACAGAGGAAGTAGAGAGGAAGTAATGATTTCTTTATCTACTAAACCACTGGCAGAATCCCTTAACATCTACCTACAATATAAATGCTTGTCTCAAGAAGCGCTTTAGTTGGCATTAGATTTCAGACACCCCCCTATATACAAACCCTGTCTCAATATATTATATTATTATTATTATTATTATTATTAATAGAATTTATATACTGCCATATAGCCGCAGGTCTCAGGGCGATTCACAGGATAAAATCAGAATATAAAACCACGAAGTACATAATCAAAATAAAAAAACAACAAACCCATGACCCAAGAGAAAAGCTGGGACCCCACACTTGCTCGTCCAGGGCAAACAGACGATGGGAATTAAACGTAATTTGGCACCGAAATGCTGAGGCTTAACTCCAGAAAGACGCAAGAAAGTCGGGAGGCGGGGAAAGGAATAAATGGCACATGCACACCTCGAATCCTGGGAACTGTAGTTTCCCCTCGCAGAGCTACGATTGCCAGCACTACACTTCCCAGGATTTTTTAAAATGCGTTGTACATGTATGTCGCAAGACGTAGCAGCAATGCCACCAGGAAGGGGCCGCCGGTTCAAAGGCCTCCCCAAACCTAACCCTCTCAGAGGCCCCGACAGAAATGACAGGGCAGCAGCACAACAACTCCTTCCTCTCTTTCGCCCGCCCCCAACCCCCAAAATCTGCGCTCAAAGCAGGGAACTGATACCTGGGAAAAGGCTGTACTGTATATGTATTAGGATGGCGGCCCAAATTCCCAATGGATTACCCCATCGCCCCCACTGCATTTATTTATTCCTTTCGTCTGGCAACGCTCCTGCGCGCGCGCGAACACACACACACACACACACACTAGCCCAGGATGCGTGCAGGCCGCGATCCCTCCCTCCCATCACTGTGGGCCAGAGTTGCTCGTCGGAACGCGCAGCTGATGCCATAAGCAGAAAAACAAAAACATCTGTGCGCGCGCGCGCTCACGCACCCAAAGGTGCCCCGACCTCCCCCTCCGAGCACCAGGATAGCAACACCCGCTTGCCCAGCCCTCCCTCCTCCCCCCCAGCTCCCCCCCCCCGAAACTCACCGCACGCCCCCGAGCCTTTTCTCCAAGCGAAAGGAGCGCGGCTTGTTTTTGTGGGGCTTCCTTTTTCCCTTCGGCTCAGCGCCTCCCTGCTCTCCCGGTGTAGCAACCTAAGCAGCTGCCCGTCGAGTTCTACGGCGAAAGGCGACTGAGCATGCTCCGTAGCAGACGCTGAAGCCATCTGCCCTTCCTTTTTGCCCATCCTTGGTATCGCAGCTCCGTCCGCCGAGCTGAGAGACGTACGCCCAAATCTAGATACGGAAAGGCGGAGTGGCTCAGGGCTGTGCGTGCAACGCCTGATCTTGGAAACAAGGGGGGGGGGGGCGGGGAGAGATGCACGCGGAAGGGAAAAAACAGCGGTATTTGCGTGAGCAAAATAATAATCATAATGGGGGGGGGGGCAGGATGCTGTACAGAGCATGCTCCCTCCCTTTTCAGTCATCGTCCTATTTGACTGTCATTAAGGAGAACTGGCTGCAAAAAATATACAGGGAGGGAGGGGTTTGGTCATCACAGGAAGGGGGTGTGCAGGTGCTTGCAATGACATGGCAGCATAGAAGAAGGGTGAATAAACTGGATTTCAGTCATCACCTTTGAGATCACAATTCTTTTATGCATGTGTCTGCCTTGCTTTCTGAGCTGGGTGTAGCAACCTGACTGCTTGCTAACCACTGTGGCCTATAGGAGGGGGGGTGGCATCCTAGGCACCCGGAATCAATTGGAATGGGTGGGGTGGGGAGAGAGAGAGACCCTTTGTCCAAATTTCCTGTCTTTGGCTTAGAAAAGCAGCTGTGTCTACAGGTAGCTAATTTCTGAAAAGTCCTCTTTTCAGATGTACCACAACGTAGGATATTTTACCAAGAAGGATTTTAAAAAAAAAACACCCAGGGCAAAAAAAGAGTAATGAAGTTTGCTTTTGTGTTTGGGTGTGGGGTTCAGCAAGAAGACCCAGCTGTTCTGGAGGATAGAGCAGTGTCCAAATTTGGGGATCTGCCTCAGATTTGCATTGAGCAGAATTTGTATGCACAGAGAGGGGTGTGTGTGTGTTTGGGGTATTTCTGGTGCTGGCTGGTGACAACTAGGACTGCTTGGGCAGAAGGCAGAGAGACTGACAGTAGGTGGAGGCAGACCCCAACCAATCCTAGTTTTGTCCCCATCCTCCTCCCTGCTGGGTTTCTGCAAGGGCAGCACCAAGGCTAAAGAGGAAGAGCAAGCTGACAAACAAAGGCATCTCATTGACAGACTGGTTTCAGTAAGGAAACAAGTAAGGGCTGTCAGAGAATATACGAAAGATGCTGGGCCAATGCCACAGTCTTCCTTGGGTATCTCTCCCCCAGAGGCTGAGGTGGCCACACTCTGATGCACACCAGGCTCAAGGGAAGGATGATGAGTGCTGCAGAGGGAGATGGAGAAATCCCACTTGGACTGTTTTGATGGCTTCTAAGGGTTTTCTTTGCCATTTCCAGACATCTGATCTGCCATTCTGAATGTGTCAGAAATCAGGAGCTTGGCTTACAAAATATACTTCAAGCTTGGTTCCAAATAGAATTGGGAAGTGGATCATCTGAGCCTTACGCTTCCTCCTAGACAAGAGAGAGATGAACTGAGCAAGTCACACCAACTCTTCCGCCATCACAAAAAATGCATTACTAAGATATTTCTGGAATACACATACATTATCACACACACATACACGACTCCTGAAATATATTGTAACATTTTCATTTGGCCAGTAGAGTTCCTGAAATACTTGGAGCCTAAACATGGTTAGGTTTCAACTGCTATGGATCAAAGCTGGTTTGGAGAAAAGTGCAGTATTTCATAAACAACGAATTGATAGGTATGAATTGTGCCTAACGTTGTGTGAATATTGCTTCCCAAACCAGCAGTGGGAGCACACTGGATGCAGAGTCAACACGAGTGTGCACCTGACCTCAGTTGCTAAGTGAAGCTTACATTGTCAGCTAGGGTGTATAAAGAGTTTTCCCGATGGTCCCCTTAAGAATAAGTCCTTGATGAATGCACCGATCTATAATTCACAGATAGATTTCTTGGTGGATCATCTCAACCCTGTGTACACTGCGATGATGATATCTTTGCCTTACACTATTCTGTATAAATAAAGCATAAGCATATCCGATGTATGCATTTGATATATTGTGCTGCCATCAACAACTGTCATTCTTGATGCTATCTGTGGTCTGAAATGATAGGAGCTGTGGGCTGGCTGACAAATGAGTGAGATGATTAACATGAGAAGGAAAGAAAAGGATAAAAGGTATAATTTATCCCAGTTGCTATGCACTCCTGCTAGTATTACATCTGAACTGTGGCTTTCATCCAACATTATAAATTATCACAAAAAGAACACTTGATTTTTCTCCATCCTACCCTTCTTCCATTTCTCGTACGCAAACCCACTTTTTATTTTATTTTATTTATATCTTGCACCTCCAGCTTGAAAGTGTTCCCAGGGCAGCACTTACATGCATATTATAAAGAATTCGACAATAAAATAAAGCAATCCAATAAAAAGGAGCTCAACAATGAAAACAGCCTGCGGGTGAAAACAATAGTATCAGAAGAGCAGTTTAAAATAACTCTGGAAACCGCTCAGTTGATGTTTTAAAAGGCCTAAGTGTAACAGAAAACAAAACTCTGGTACCCCAAACACAGAAGAGTAGGTGCCCAACAGTCATCCCTGGAGAGAACATTCCACAGTTGGGTTACCCCATTCGAAAAGGTCTTCTCTGAAGTTGCTCACACCAACCTAACTTTGGAACAGTGGTGGTGAACCACAGTTACCTGGTGGGTCAGATCAAAAAGTGGACACCTCTCCATAGACCACTTTCGACAGGTGGACAAGTCTGCCTACCTGTCTATCATCTGATGTCATTATGACCCCCCAAGTGGATCTGATCCCCCCCTGGAAGGCAGCAGGGCTTTAATGTGGTGTTGAATTTAAGCACCTTCCAATGCAAGCCCAGTTGCAAATGAGCAATTGGGAATGCACCCTTAAGCCATGTGCTCCCAGTGGTTCCATGGCACCAGGGTTTGCATTTGGTGTTGTTTAAATTCAGTGCCAAATGCAAGCCGTACTACTTTAGGAAGGGATCGGATTCATTCAGACGCTTCTGAGGAAATAGGGGCTTGCGTTTGGCACCAAATTTAAGCAGCGTCTAATTGCAAAAAGCCTTGCTACCAATCACTTTGCGGTTTCGTGTCACCAGCTCACTACGCATAATGGAACTTACTGGTTGCAGGTTTAAGGCAGTGTGAGATTGGGATCATAGAAAATAAACTGTTAGGAGCTGGGGGGGGGGTGTAGTCCGGATGGAACCTGGGGTCTGCTTCTAAACCTGTAATCCTGTGTGCATGTGGTAGAATCTATAAGAGGGAAACCAGCCAAACCAGCTCCTTTGTTAAAATAATGACTTTGACAGGCTAAACAAAATAAAAAAATAACAAAAATTCCTTCCAGTAGCACCTTAGAGACCAACTAAGTTTGTTGTTGGTATGAGCTTTCGTGTGCATGCACACTTCTTCAGATACACTGAAACAGAAGTCACCAGACCCTTAAATATAGTGAGGAAGTGGGGAGGGGTATTACTCAGAAGGGTAGTGGGAATGGGTGATTGGCTGATGGGTGTGGAAAACCTGTTGACGATTAACGACTGCAATTGGTCAGCCAATGACCCATTCCCACCACCTTTCTGAGTAATACCCCTCTCCGCTCTCTCTATATATAAGGGTCTGGTGACTTCTGTTTCAGTGTATCTGAAGAAGTGTGCATGCACACGAAAGCTCATACCAAGAACAAACTTAGTTGGTCTCTAAGGTGCTACTGGAAGGATTTTTATTTTATTTATTTTATTTATTGTTTTGTTTTGACTATGGCAGACCAACACGGCTACCTACCTGTAATTTGACAGGCTAGTTAAGTACCATGATTTTAGCAAATACAAATAAGTTGCTCTGTGCCCTAGAACAAATGGGTGGGCCTTCCCCACCCTTAACTAGTAGAACAATGGGCAGAGTTGTGTGTCAGGTGAGCCAGAAGCAGGTTGGAAGCTGGAAACACAGAGAAGTGTCTTGCGTTGTGCTGGGCTTCTCTGGAAACTTAATGAAGAAGCAGGATCTGTTGGGGTGTTAATGCTGTGAGCCCCTCCATCCTATGCTCAGGCTGTACTGGTATGTACTGAATGTGTAATTAAAAGCATATATCCTAAAGACATTGATTTGCTGTTAATCTTCATTCTAAGGAAACTCAGCCCCGGAAAAGTGCTTGGAACGCTTGGAGTTTCTTGTTGCTCAGAGATTGGGGTGGGGTGTATATAATGGAATTGGCTGCAGAATTAAGGCAGCTTGGGAACATGGAAAATATATTTTTACTGATTCTTTCTTCCATTTATTGCTTTTGCCTTAAAACGGAATGAAAACATGCATAAATGAAGTACTGGTAGTTTTTCTTTCTAGAAGTTTTTAAAGAACACCTCCTTTCTGAGCATATAATTTATATCGACAGCCACGTTGCAACTAATGTGTAACGATTTACCTTCTCCTTTCCAGAGATCTTGGTTCCCAATCATCTCATGATGGGGTGCAGCTCTTTTGTCATTAACTTGGAGCAGGCTCAAATGTTGCTGACTTCATCTTCATTTTTATTCTTGGAAGTGCATTCTCCTGGCAGTTGATTTGTGAGAACTGACACCGAATGGCTGATGGATGGCACCATGTTGTTAAGGAACACGGGGCAGGATAGAAGGAGTTCACTGTAAAACTCTGAAACGTTGAGGTACGGTGTTTCTGACATGAAAATATAAAAGCTATCAAAGAAAAGAAAAGTGCTGATGTAAATAATGTAAATAATGACTAATGCCCCTTGTGTTTTGATCTAAAGCAGGGGGAGTGTTCAGATTATGTCTACTGTACACTTGGACTCTATTCATAATATAGACAGCTTATTCAGAACATAACATTAAGGTAGATAACATGCAAGTCTACACACACACACACACACACACACACACTGTCTTCTTGAGTGTGTACAGTGACACCTTAGGGATATCCTGTTGGCAGAATGTCAAAAGAAGCAATGTTGCCTTTGCAGATAGCCGTGACTTTATTGCACTTAAAACGACCACCTGTGGCAGGGATGGGGAACTTTTATCCATCCAAGGACTGCATTCCTTTGTGGGCAATCTTCTGTGGGCTACGTAGTGATTATGGGAGGAGGAGAGGTTGACTGCACCCAGGCACAGTCTCCGATTGCCTCTTTTGGTTCTGGCAGACAAGTGGGGGGGGGTAGCTTGTTGCAGCAGAAGGGGGAGACACCTGTGGCTCTTTACCAGCCTGCCTCATCTCTGCCTCTTGGCTTCCCTCCTCTCCTGCTTCAACTTCTGCCTCCGATTCTGGGTTTCTGTTTGCCACCGACTCTCCCAGCTCACTAAGCCCTGTTACCTCTTCAGCTTCTGAGACCTTCTTCCCAGTCTTCTCCCTCTGACCATTCATAGTTGTCCCACCACCACCACTCCCTGGGCTCTGAGCCTTCTTCCCTTGGGGGTTCCCCAGCCGGTTTCTCCCACCATTCCTCTATGTCCAACCAGTCCATGACACAGCGGCGGATGGGGACAGAAGCAGAAAGTGGACGTGACGTTTATCTTCTTGCAGAAGGCTACATTCCAGGCACACAAAATCCAGAGGTTGTACACACACCTCTTACATTTCTTCATCCAGGCTAGCAAGAGGCATCACCGCAGTTTGAGAGCATATTCCAGTCAAGCAAAAAGTACTTGAGGATGGCACAGAGCAGCGCTAGCGGAAGATGTGTCTTGAGAGGGGCATGATCTGGGAAGCATGTTATGTCCTGGAGTCCCAAGGATGGGATTGAGAGACTTGGAGGACCACAGATTCCCCGTTCCTGGTCTAAACGATACATGATTACGTTCTGGGTTTCTCCACTCCTACGGCATATCATTTGCTGAAATGGCAAAGACACATATGTCCTGGTAACATTCAGTTCCATCCTCAGCATTCAGTATTCAAGGGTGCTGCCCCTTCGTGTGAAGAAATGTATAGGAATTTGTGCGCCTCTCAAGGGCAACCAATTTCTCTAATTTGCTTTGAGCCGCAAATCACAGTAGCATCATGGAAATTTTCTGGGCAATAACAGGGAATTAATGATCACCATTAATTAAATGCATATCTGCTACATGGCGTAAGTAGTCATTAATTTTACCCAATTGCCATCCATAACAATTTGTGGAAGGAAGGGGCCAGGGAGCTTGAAAGCAATTCAAGCAAAAACGTGCTTAAAATTATCATTTTAACGATGAAGCACTAGCAACTTCAAAGCAACGATCCCGGTGTTCCTGGCTTGGGATTTTTAAAAGAGAACTCCCAACAAACTGCCATTCTCACTTCTCTTTCATTACAGTCTGCTCTGCACAGGAATTGCACTTTCAAATATTTTGCTTTGTGGAAACACGATCACATAGCTGAACTGGGCTGAACATACAGGGAGCCAGCAGCAGTTTCTCGTCGCTGCATGTTTTACAACAGCTGCAATCTGGCGCATGGTGGTCCCCTTGAAATACAGCACAGTTCTTGCTAGCCGGTGATTGCCATTCTGGATTTATTTAGAGCCTTGGTAGACATATATAAAAGAAGAAGCTGTGAATGCACGATGAGCTCCCTTTCTAATGTATGTGAGTCTGTAGCAGTGAACTGAAGTAGCTGCTTTGCTGCTGCTCCTACAGCCAGCCCAAGACATTTTGCTGCCTGAGGCAGAACAACACATGACCCCCACCACCACCACTACACAAAATTTTGCTTCTATTTTTGGCACCTAACACTAGAAATCCCACAAGCGCCATTCCCTGGCTGGAAAAACACAGTAGTTATAAACTGAATAACTAACAACTTTTTACATGTTCTTGGCTGTAGGGATGCGGGATAAATTCACTTGCACCAAAGTCACAATTCCCAAATCGGTGCACAAACTAAAATCCCAGCCAAGTTTAAGTCTAATTTATTTCCTGTGCCATTTTCCCGTAGTGAATTGCACCCAAAGCAGCTTGCGACACATTTCAACTAGGTTACTGAGATCATAAAAAGAGCCTGATGGATCAGGCCAATGGCCCATCTAATCCTGCACCCAGTTCTCACAGTGTCCTGTAGGAAGCCTTCTACCAACCCAAGAGCACCCTCATTTTCTGTGGTTTCTGGCAACTGGTATTCAGAATCATTCAGAGCAAAGCCATCATGCATAATAAAATAGAAAATGTGTGGGTGGGGGATTTGTTTACAAAATGTATCAATAATTGAAATGCTGTCAGTTGTAACTATTCGGTCTAGATCACGATTCATCAAACATAGAATTCATTCAATATTCCAAAGAAATTATCTAGACCAAATAGTTAATTTGTGGTGTGGTGTGGGGGATTAGCTAACCCAAGGCTGGGCTTGCTGAATTCTACAGGGGCCATAGCAGCCTGGTTTAAACCAGGGGAGGCTTTGGTCTTCCAAATTTCAGTGGTGCCCTGTGCAAGGCCAAAATTCGGCCTCCCCTCTCCTCTCCTCTCCTCCCCTCTCAACTTCACTATGTCTCAGTTCACAATGTCATAGTTGCAGTGCCCTACAGCGCCCCCTAGACTCCGAGCCCAGGGTTTAAGTCCTCTTTCCTAGCTTCCCAGACCTTCCAGCTGCTAGTGCTGGTCTTACTGCAGCTGTCGCCTGTAGCTTTCAATACACAAGTGTGCTAAAACATGAACTCCCAAGTACATTCAATTGCAGACTCTCTCTCTCTCTCTCTCTCCATCAGTCTTAACTCTTAGAATACCCTGCATTTATGGTTGATTCATTATTTATTCCTGCAAACATTTCAGGGCTGAAATGACTCACAGCTATGATGGCCCTGGTGTGTTCTCTCTTCATAGAAACCTCGAGCTGCTGAGCTGCTTTTTATGGCAAACTTAAAGAGAGCAGTTTGTTATCGTTCGCTTACCTGCGCGGCTGCGGCTCAGGATGTGATTTTGGAGGCCAGTGGCAATTGAAAATCAATATGTGTCAATTATGTTTGTGGGCGACTGCCAGGTTTAAATGCATTTAGCATTTATTTATTTATTTGAGCTTAGCTGCTGCTGTTCATTTCACCTTTTATCATCATGTGGCAGCCTGTGGTTAACAATGAAAGGTTATGCAAATGCAATGGTCCTATTGACTGGTTGCAGCATTTTATTCTTTGAAAGGGCGTGAGAGTGCCTGTGCTGAAAAAGAGAAAACAATAGCATAATTGACTAACAGTGGACTAACATGGATTGAAGCTTCAGGAGATCTCATTAGATAGGGCTCATGAGTATATAAACTCTCAGCCAAGTACTGTAGGGGGAAAAACACATGTCTGGTATTAAGCATCATCTGCAAGGCATAATAAAATGTGGAAGAGTGCAGTGAAGTCCTTGTAAATATTAAAGACATCGCTCAAAGGCAGCTCCTAAGAATAGAAAATCCCAGGAAACCAAATGTATACTAAAAACTGCAGAGGCAAACCATCGTGTTGTAGCATTTGGGGGTTCATTTGAAGGTGAGGTGGGGAACCTGTTTCCTTCCTGATGTTACTGGTCTACAATTACTGGAGGGGAACAGTAGCTCAGTCAGCAGAGCATTAAAATCTTAACCTCAGGGTTGTGGGTTCAAGCCCCATGTTGGGCAAAAGATTCCTGCTTTGCAGGGGCTTTGGACTGGATGATCTTTGTGGTCCCTTCCTCTACATTTCTATGAACTCCCATCATCCCTGACCATTGGCCGTGCTGGCTGGGGCTGATTAAAGTTGGACTCCAACAACATATGGAGGGTATCAGTTCTCCATCCTTTTCCCAAGGCAAAAGTACCTCCTGATCCACATAAGTTTGTGAACTATCCTTGCCGCAGGCCCAGGTGGAGCCACCAGTGTCTCTTGCATAATAACTGGACGGACCTCTTCGTGCAGAATTGGGTAGCTCGAAATTGGGAATCCATGGGCAGTTTGCTATTGGCAACAGAGCATTTCCCCCAATCATTCAGAGTAGAGAAAACTGTGCAGTCTGATTGCTGTATGTAGGCATCACCATCACACGGGAAGACAACTTATTAATGATGTGCTATTAATCAGGATGATTTATATATCCACAATCCTAGTTTTTGTTTACTTTCTGCTTGCTAAATCAGATAACAACTCATGTTTATTATGAATAGTAATATTATAATATGTATGGCGATGCTTATAGAACCATGCTAGATGTTAAAAACAAATAAAGATGTTGGATTGGTTGTGAGAATCCACAATAGCTTCATCAAAAAAGGCAAATGGGTTTGGGTACACACTGGAAAAAGTTCTTTTTCTTTTTCATCAGCTTTTTAATGAGTTCAGTGGGGCTCGCTCCATAGTACAGTAAATGTGCATTTACTCCTTAGTAACTGTGCATAGGATTGGTGCCTTACTGTGTATGTGTCATTATAACATAATATTAATTGCTTCTTAACAACCCAGATGGAATAATAATTGCCTGAAGACAGTCGAAGGTAATGGTTTCAGCTAATAGTGGACTCATTTATTTACCAGAATTAAATGATACTGTAGGTAGGTTATGACTCCTAATTAGCTAAGGCAATTTCTTCCCAGCATGCCACCTGGTGTACAAAAGCTAAATAGCTGCAGACCTTGGAAATATGGCTAGATTATTTAAGGACTTCATTACAAATAATAATGTCGTGTTTTCTCTTCAACTTCAGTCAGTCCTCTGCTTTCAACAATGACTACTGTTCTATATACATGTGTCTATAGATAGAGATTCAAAATCCCTTTAATTTCCCAGAGACTAATCGCCCAGGAACAAATTTTCATGTGTAAATTCAGTTGATGGTTTTCTGTTTTTGTTTAACCATATGGTTGGCTAACATGTAGTGCACAACTCTCCTCCTAATTAATTGGAACACAGGAGAAAGTGACAGGGAAGAGAAGGAGGAAGAAAGCAGTACAGAAGACGAGGGAATATGAAACAGGAATATATGAAACGATATTCACAATCTAGGTCAGTGCAATACTTTTTACTGTCATAGATGCTGTTTTTCATGGTTGGCTTTATAATTTTAAAGTGTTGCTGACATGTCTATTCCCTTGTTACACACACACACACACACACACACACACACAAAATAGGAAATTCTTTCCAGTAGCACCTTAGAGACCAACTGAGTTTGTTCTTGGTATGAGCTTTCGTGTGCATGCACACTTCTTCAGAGGACACACACACACACAACCCCCTACTATATCAAGATGTTATTGTTGATTAAGATCAGGGAGACTTGTGGTCCTCCAAATATTGCTGGACTCCAGTTCCCATCACCCTTGACCATTGGCAATGCTGGCTGGGGCTGATGAGAGTTGGAGTTCAACAGCACCTGGAGGGCCACAGATTTCCCATCCCTGGTAAATGCTGCTTTTCAGGTAGGAATTAATTGCTGCACATGATAATAATATTTCCATGAATCCAGATGAGCGATTGAGCACTGGAGGTCCTGCATAACGGGAGGGAGAATGGAACCACAGATCTAGGGTCACAGAATAGTAGCATAGGTTTTCCCAATGTCTGTATTACTCCAACTCTCTGCATAACTGTTGTGGTTTATGGGGTAGGACTTGACCATCCACTGCCAGGAAAGGATAACTCATAAGCCGTAGAGCCCCATTAGGCAGAGACTCTGCCAGTGGACAAGAGGCCAATAGCGGAGAGAAATGCTCTCCGTGTGGCAGTGTATTTGTGCGCTGCTCTTTCTGAACCTCGGCATTATAATTTGACGTCTCTACAGGTGATTTGTTGTAGACATGCTGAACAAATGGTTCGTTCTCAATACTTTGTTACCGGCCACCCCAATCTCTGCTGAGAAGTACGAGATTCCAGGGGTCTTGGCACTTAGCCAAGGTTTGTGCTTCCTTGGGGGGAAATAAGTCACAGTGAAATGAACCGTATTTCTTTATGAAATATGGTTTATTTACACATATTTACACCTGAGTTGGGATGGGGAGAGGGTTCCGAGCATCACATCTCGGTGGCAGATGGGGTCAGTGCACCTGGCTGTTAACTAGAAGGTTGGTAGGTCAAGGGACCACCCTCCCAGCGACAGCTGTGGGCAGGATTCCTGCATTGCAGGGGTTGGACTAGATGACCCTCGGGACCCCTTACAACTCTACAATAGAATTCTGTGATTCTATTATTCTGTCTCATGAGGGGCTTGTCTGTCCCTTGGCCCTTATGGCAACTGGCTCCACCCTTCTTCTTCTCCAAGACCCATTGCTAAAAACGCAACCCAAGCCTTGGGCAAAAAGGACGTTTCCCCCCCCCCTGTGGCGACATCACGCCCCCTGTAACCCTGCCAAATTCCCCCTCCCAACTCTGCTCTTGTCTGAGGGAAGGGCTCCACCTCCCTTCTTGTCTGAGACTGAATGTCCCACCTTTTGTCAGACTCTGCCATCATCTGTTTTCGTTCTTTGATGGCACCTCTGTCAGCCAATCTCCCAAGGAAACTGGCTTGACTCATTTTTAGGGCTTGCTAAATACATTGATTAAGCCCCACATTGACTAATTTCTGAAATTATAGGGAAAACTTGGCACTTTCAGGAGGTTTGACCAGCAGTGAATAGCCCATACCGGGCATGCCAGTTATTACACCAATCCACTCAAGGGTGGATTTACTATAAAACTAATGAAGTTTAAGCTTCAAGACTATAATCCCAGATGGACCCCAGACATGACTTTAGTCCATGTTGCTTAAGAAATTGGGGTCTAGTAGACCACATTTGAGTCACATGACTCAAATGTATTAATTTCCTATTGTATATATTTCAACAGTTCCAAAGTTTGAGTGTCAGTAGCACAGATGTTGTAAAGGTAGAGTACAGTAATTTTAAGCATAATCTGAGATGCAGAAATTTTTGTTGTTTTTTTAATTGTGGTGATCTGTCATGGAACAATCCCATTGAGCAATGGTTACACAGACCTCATTGCTGGTTGCAAAGGAGACCCCATAACAGTTCAAGCTTCAAGGCCCCCAAAGTGTAGGTCCACCACTGGGTCCACTGACTTATCATAGAGGAAAATGCTACAGTATTCCAGCCTGCAAGAGATGTCCTATTCTCTCCAGTGATGCTCACACACAATGCAATGCATTGTGACTCCACATGGAAATGAAAAGAGCAGGGGTAGGCAAACTGGCGTCCTCCAGATGTTATGAACTACAATTCCCATCCTCCCAGACCATGCTGGCTATGGCTAATGGGCTTTGAAGCCCAAAACTTCTGGAGGACACCAGTTTGACTACCCCTAGACTAGAGGGGTAGGGCACAAGGAGAAGGGGACAACAGAGGACGAGATGGTTGGACAGTGTTCTTGAAGCTACCAACATGAGTTTGACCAAACTGTGGGAGGCAGTGGAAGACAGGAGTGCCTGGCGTGCTCTGGTCCATGGGGTCACAAAGAGTCGGACACAACTAAATGACTAAACGACAAGAAGACTAGAGAAGACTGTGTGTGAATCTGTGTTACACAGGCCTCTCCAGATTAGGGTGTAAAAGCACTGAGAACCAGTAAGCTACGTACAACGCATATTGTGTGCCTTTGAGATGGCAATAATTGTGCTCTTGGCAGGTATTGTAGCCTTATAGGCATGGAAGTTAATTTCTAAAACGCAGCCAACTGAAGGACACAAATTTCCTCCCATTTCCACTGAAGCTGAACTGGCAGGTTTTCCTCCATCTCGTGCCCTGACTAATGAGTATGGAGAGTAATCGTATTCTGGCTTCCTTGGACACATAGTATTACTTGCAAGGATGGGGCTTGGATTTCAGGTGTAGGGATATAATTAATTTCTCCAGTCTCTCTTCCACTCCCAGCATGGCTGTTTCATCTCTAACTGCTGATGGATTGCCAGCTCCAAAGCCCGGCCTGTGATGGATTCTGGCTGGACAGTCATATGACAGAGCAGCAGATGCATCAGGACAAAGGCAGCCTTGTCGTTACTGCCTGGTTCCTTTTTCAGCACGGACCCTTTTTTCAACGGCAGTCGCTTTGGTATGTAGCACTTGGCAGCCTCCTAGATAAATTTGTTTGCTCAACAAATTTGGGAAGGAGTTGCAGAAATAATGAGCGGTAAATGGTATAACAAGCAATTTACCGGAGCAAAATACCGAAGCAAATGCACTCATTCGTCTGCGGCATAGTCATTTCCTCGACTGTTGTGCCGGCAGACTTCATGGAGCAAACACCGAGTGTCCAAATCAGATAGGAAGAGGCCACGATGAAGGCCAAACTGGCAATCTGGGCTTGTCCTTTGAAGGTCAAAGGATGAAGGAAATGGTCAAGTGTCTGAAATAAGGCATCGTGGAACTGGAAGTCAAGGGGATAATTTTCAAGGGTGTTGTAGAAAGCTGGGCACTCTTAGGGGTACCCAAATTCTATTATTTTATTCTAGCCATCTAAAATGGGCTGTCAATCTTCAAAGTGCACCAATATAAAGAATCATGCAAAATTCAGCTGGGCGTTTTGCTTCTTATCCTATGGCCCAAACAACCACTAGTGGGCCTATGTAGGCACAGCCTGCCCCCTGGTCCATTTAAGTGGCATTATGCCCTTAAATGGGCCAGCTGGAAGGTGTAAATTGATGTGATGACGCCACATCCTAATCTGGATTGTGTTGCATGCAAATAAATGGGGGTGAGGATAGTGTGGATTTAAAAGACGAGTGAGCACAGGGTAAAGTGCTGAAACAAACCATGAGTCCAGGTTCAGACAACACAATAAGCTAGACCAGGGTTTCCCAAACTTGGGTCTCCAGCTGTTTTTGGACAACAACTCCCATCATCCCCAGCCATCAGGACCAGTGGTCAGAGATTATGGGAATTGTAGTCCAAAAACAGCTGATTGCTAGCAACTGGCAGTGGCGTAGGAAGGGAAGGGTGCAGGGGGCGCTGCGCCCTGGGTTCCAGGGGAGGGGGAGTGACACCCCCTCCCTCTCCGCCCGGCACCCCATCCGGATGGGGCAGCCCCATGACCCGCCGCTCACTCGCCAGCCGGGTCGTGGGGCTGCCCGACCTGCCGCTTGCTCGCCGGCTCGCAGCAGCACCGGCCGGTTCCACTACCCATGCCCGGAAATTCCGGGCATGTGCAGTGCATCCAACGCGTCGTGGCGTCACGACGCACACGTCATGACACCCTGCCCCCAGGGGGGTGCCTCCAAGCCGTCGCCCCAGGCGGCGAAAAGGCTTCCTACGCTGCTGGCAACTGGTATTCAGAAGCATACAGACCTTGAACTCCAGAGAGAAAATGTTATTTATTAGAACCTTTTCTTCTTCTCGGGAGAAAGTGGTTTCTGGGAAATCAGCTTTAGCCTTTTTCCAGGATATATTGCTTTTTTACATCTACATGAAAGGTATGTGGTTTGGAAGAGATCTCACTAGTTAAAAGAATTTACCACAACAAATTATGAACTAAATTGAGCACTGCAGCGTTCAGCTGGACAGCAAAGTATAAATGCAAGGCAGCTCTGTTCTGCAGGCGTGCTTCGTTTCTCTTTCATTTTTTTTAATAGGACTTTCGTCCCTGCTTGAATTGAAAAATGGTCTCCAGTTCAATAGCTGTGAACAAAGGAGAGTGTGCCTAGGATTAACAAGCCATTAAGGCTACAGTTTCTCAGAAGAAATGTTGTGTCATTCTGTTCTGCCTTATTTTTTTATGAAAAATACTGCATTTTCAAAGCTTTGGAGAATTTAGGTTGGTTTCTAACCAACTATTCAGGGCATAGCCTTCCTGAGGTAGTTGGCAATTTTGTGTGTGATTTTTTTTACATAAAATCATATAAACAATTTACTAACTATCCCCCTGAATAAATAAGAAGCAGCAAGATAAACCCAGGAACCAGCACTCAACTAAAAGTGGGCTGAAAAATATAATGATAATAAACCCGCAGAATCCTATAAAAGCCAGTCAGTACCAAGCAGGTTGTATGCATCTCTAAGTGGGAATTCCAAAGGTCCTAACTGTGACATCCTAAGGGAAAGGTTATGACACAGGACTTCCCACATATAGGCCTCAAGCCCATTGGGTCTGCTGAAAGGGAAGAATGCAGAGAAGAGCTCCGTACTGTTTTGGGACCAGTTTCTTCCAGCTGGAGGTTGATGCCACTGAGAGACAGCTGAGGTGGGAAGTGGGTGGGAATGGCACTGGGGTGTACATTTAGAAGCAGGGCACATGTGGAAGAAGTTCAGTGGAGATGTAAGAGGCAGGCTGTGAACATCTAGCGAAATATCTAGGTTACAGGAGTCCATCCAGGCAGGGGCTGAATGCAGAATGTTCAAGAAAGATGCTTTAATCTTCCCAGAAGAGATGGCACGTCCTCTTCAGTTCTGCACAGCACTTTGAAGTTTGCTGCTTATCCACTGGGATGGGATGAGTAACGACACAGAACAGGAAGACACTACGATAGAAAATGTGAATTCGGAACAAAATAATGATTTAGCGGAACAGTTTTGATTGCACACAAAAAAAACAATTTTTTTGTTTTTAAACAAAGTTATTTTGAAAGAGAAGTTTACCTCCACCCAAATAAATAACCTGTTTTAGTATTTTGAGTCTGAGATGTGCAGTAGCATATCACATTATGAATTTATGTAATATAGCTTTTAAAACAGAAGGTGCTGGCCATTAAAACTTTAACCCATTATTTTTCTCTTGAGGAAAAAAAGTGCAGAGTTTTGAATAGACACTTTGATAAGTTTTTTGATTATGGCAGTGAGTGATAAAAGTCAAAAGAAAGTAAATTGCTTGCCAGGGGGGAAGAGAAGTGTTGGGAGGGTTTTTATTATTATTATTATTATTATTATTATTATTATTATTATTATTATTAATGTCTAAAGGGGAAGGTCCCAGAATAATAGTTGAAGGTACATCAGACCACTATATTGCTGAGAACCACATCTGCCCTACCTGGGCTTCCAGGATGGAAGAAAAGTGGGCCATAAAAGAAAATAAATATAATAAAATATGAAGAAAGTGGGTATGGATTTTTTTTCGCCCTCCTTGATAACATTAGAATTGAAGCTCATCCAATTAAACTGATTGGCAGGGGATTCTTCCTCACTCAGTGCAAAAATTATGGAACTGAGATGTGTCGATTGCATAACTTAGATGGCTTTGAAAGGAAATTAGACAAATTAATGGAGGATAACTTTATCAATGGCTATGAGTCATGAGGACTGCATAGGAGAACCCACATATACAGAATATGTTTGCTGGGGAGCAACTGTGGGAGAGATCTGTTGTCTTTAAGACCAGGTTGTGGGATTCCCAGAGGTATCTGGTTGACCACTATGAAAAGGAAGGCATACCCTCCAACATTGCTCCAATGAAAATAGGGATGACTATTCCATAACAACAACAACAACAACAACAACAACAACAACAACACTTTTATTATTTATACCACACCCATCTGACTGGGTCACCACAGCCACTCTGGATGGCTTCCAACATATATAAAAACATAATAAAACATTAAACATTAGAAAAAACTTCCCTATACAGGGCTGCCTTCAGATGTCTTCTAAAGGTTGTATAGTTACTTATCTCCTTGGCTTAGAGGTCGCATAACTCCACACCTTCCAACATTTCTCTAACGAAAACAGGGACATCCTACCACACCCTTGGAACATTTATCCAGTGAAAATAGGGATGTCCTAAGGAAAAATGTGACATTCCAAGATCAGGTCAGAAACTGGAATGGCTTCTGGAAATCCAGCACTGTCCCTGGAAAATAGGGACACTTGGGAGGGTCTGGGAAGGTGCCGGACCAGATGAAGTTCTGGTCTGACCCAACTGTGTTCTTCTGATGCTTGTTTTTATTGAAAGATAGATGAGTGAAATGGTTTGTGGCTTGTAAAAGCTGTGCACCTTTCAGCAAGGCTAGCCTAACTAACTGTTGGAGCCTGAAAAGTCTCCTAAGTAGAGTAATCTTAGCAGTGAACTCTTTAGTAATAAATCACCCAAGGCCCAGCCTGTCTTTATTCATTTCCCTCTTCATTGTACATCACATTAAATGACAGGAGCTGGGGTGGGAGAGCACATAAAGTATTTCTCACTTGGAATAAATGGCGCTCAATGTAGTGAAGTGGACAGATAAGCAAGGAGTGGTGACCATCTGTTCTAATCTTTACAACTGCTGCACAGCAGTAAATCAATAGGATACGCCCATCAGTAAAAGATGCTATGCATATTGTGGCCTCGTCCAAAGGAGAAAAGAGTGTGGGACAAAAGAGAATGGACTTCCCACGTGAAAAGGAAGAGAAAATAAAGCTTCTCTTAGGAGGGGCAAACTGAGTTGACTTGCCCTGCCTTTTGCATTTTGCTCGAAATTGAGTGGTTTTCCAACGCAGGACAGATGCCGCACAAACTCATCCTTGCCATAAGGAAGTTCATACACAAATATAAGTTAATTTTAATTTTAAAGGCCCAAAGTACAAATATAGTGCAATACTAGCAAACAGCATTCATACACGCCTAACAAACAATAACACAACTATGCAGCTTGTAATTCTAGCTCCTTGCATTAGAAATGTTACTTACATGTGCAAAGAAACAGAGTAAAATCTGTCAAACTTCCAAGTTAAGGATAGCCTTCAAAATATTTAGACGTGGCTGGGTAGAAAGAGAATAAAGTCCTCGTAACAGTTCAGAGCAAAGTTGTAGACTTTTTGCTTTACAAAAAATGACAAATGGTCAGGCCCACGATGCCATTTTCAGTGGTCCCCCAGACAGACCTTCCTCTGCTCAGCCTCTAATGGCACCTCATCTCTCACCTATGAGAGGTCAGCGTGCTCTGGAAACACGAGAGAGTGCCCCTTCTTCACTGCATTGAGGAAACCTGCACCACTCTTCTGCTGATCATCGGCATGGGTAGGCAGAAGAGGAAGTCGCTGGTATATCTTCCTGTGTGCATTCATGTGTGTGTGTGTGCTTGTGTGGGCTGCATGCGTTATGTATGTCTGGTGAGCAAGTTAAATAAGTTGCCTTCTCCCCTAGTTGCTCAAACTGCAGTTTTTCATTTCTCCCTGCACGCTCTAATCTGGGTATAGAAATGGTATTTTCCATGTTTTGCTGGGCCCCTCACTTCCTTATCATGTGGCGCATTGCAGCGAGAATGAGCTGACCTTCACAAGGGAACTTCAAAGGAACTCAGAGACAGTGGTAAATTAAGAATGGAAGGTCACAGCTAGCTGATATGGACAGCAGGCCACGCTAAAACTGCAACTTTGCTGAAATTTCCCCGTTGCCATGGTGTTGTATATGCAGATAGGAGCATGCTTCTGTGACCAATGGAAATGTGCATGTGTGCTGATCATGCCTTAGGTAGCTGATGCATATTGGCAACATGTAGTGTTCACATGAAACTTTGTAGATAAAAATGACCTTCATGCCTTTGCCTGGTGTGCAGAATCTTGGAGGGTTAACTCTGTGCCCTTTCCTCGCTTAAGCTTGAAATAAACTGTTTTTCTATCTTTCCTACTGAAATACACTCGGAGTCAAGTGTGGATTTCATGCTCTTTATTCAGCTCATTGTAGCGAGGAATGCAGTTCCCCCAAAACGTCTGCTTTATATACACTATTTACACAATGGGCCCCACGTGATTGGCTAATTCCGGGATACTCCTGTATGCCAATCGGCTGCGGATTCACTTTCACCTGGAGCTGGATTGGGTGGCTCCTGTGGACCAATCGCACTGCTGCATTCTGGACCCTATTGTTCTAGGACCAATCAGACTGCTGCATTTTGAATCCTATTCAACTTAGTACATAACACATACCCACCACCTTTGCCCCTCACTACATGAGCATGTGTGGTCTGTACATGCATGCAAACAAGTGAGTGCATGTTCAGTTGCCACAGCCACTGGCCCGTGAACCTTGAAGGGTCATATAATGGTTATCCACTCCCTCCTAGATGGAAGAGAAATTCTCTTTTGCTTTCCCTTGCACAAAAGATTACAGAACGTACAAAGACAACTTGTTATCTTACCAGTCTCACAGTTTCAAACAACAACAACCCCTCCTATTCCTGCAAGCAAAGGATTTCAGGAGAGGAAAGTGAACAGATGCACGCTAGCTCATATGCTAGCAAGTGTGTGGATTCTTCTAGAGATTATACACCTCCATTCATCCCGTAAAAGGAAAGATAGGCCCTGTTTCTTTGTTGGGATAGAGAACTACCGGTATATTCCCTGTTGCAATGCAGATCTAGTAATATGAGAAAGGGACATTCACTAAAGCAGTCTCAGTAGTGCCATAGAAAATAGACTTATTTCGCCATCTGCTTGAGGAAAAACAAGATTAGAATCGATCTAGAATGAGAATGCATGATATTCATAAAGCAAGAAAGCCATAATTATTGCCTGAAGATGTGGGAAACAGTCTTACTAATTAACAGAGCATCTGTGTTCTTACCTGTTTCAATGCAATGGTACTCCATACATTTCTGTCTGTAGGTTTGTACACACAAATACACATACACATCAACGAAGCAGATGTTTCATGCTTATATTTTTAGGTAGAATGTAAATCCATAATAATGAGATAAGGGCTCTAGTTACCAAAAATCGTTAATTCAAGTGAAAACTTAACAGAGTTTTGCTGTTTTGATGCTGCTTTAAAGAAAGACTTCCAAGGTATTCAAGCTCTAGTTACAAAACTATGGCAGACCAACATGGCTACCTACCTGTAACTAGATCTTAGGGTGGACTAAGTTTTAGGTTGTTTTTGTTGGGGTTGTTGATGGGATTAATATTTTTGTATTTTTATTTTAGATCTTATTATGGTTTACGTGGAAATTGTTTGATTTGGTTGTGTACTTTTTGACACAAGAGGGACACGGGTGGCGCTGTGGTCTAAACCACAGAGCCTAGGGCTTGCCGATCAGAAGGTTGGTGGTTCAAATCCCCACAACGGGTTGAGCTCCCATTGCTCGGTCCCTGCTCCTGCCAACCTAGCAGTTCGAAAGCACGTCAAAGTGCAAGTAGATAAATAGGTACCGCTCTGGTGGGAAGGTAAACAGCGTTTCCGTGCGCTGCTCTGGTTCGCCAGAAGCAGCTTAGTCATGCTGGCCACATGACCTGGAAGCTGTCTGCGGACAAACGCCAGCTCCCTCGGCCTATAGAGGGAGATGAGCGCCACAACCCCAGAGTTGTCTGTGACTGGAACCAACGGTCAGGGGTACCTTTACCTTTTACTTTTTGACAACCCATACAGTGAACTTGATAGTTAAAAGAAGAGTTTAATACTTCCAAGAGTGCTTCAACACCATCTTCTTGGTTAGAGTCATTTATCAACAGTATCACAGTCTTACATAGATGGACCTCCGGTTTGTGAACCTTCTTCCAATTTGTAGTGTAAACAAGGCCTCAAATGAGATTTGATCTAAAATTAATATTCTGCCATCAGAAAACTCTAGTAAAAAAAGGCTTTATTAAAAGACATTTGGATGTCTTAAGCCTGCTGAATAAAAATAGGTTGTGCTATCTTCTTTGAAAAGAATATCATTGATGGAGTTATTAACTATAATTAAGAAATGGGAGCTTATTATAAATGTATGGGAGTAAGGTATTCCATTTTACCGAGCCATGCCTGTGACAATTTCTTTCTAAGTGGTAGCTTTTTTAAGCCTACAATTGTATACCCTATGCATTGTTCTGGGAAATGGGAATTATGGTGTATTTGTGTTCTTTGTTTGATTTTAAGTAAGACAGATTCTTTATAGAGAACCAAGTTTCAAGGTGAAAGGTTTTTAAAAACTTTTTAAGACCGTGGGTGGTACTCAATGAAATCTTACTCAGAGTAGACCCGTGGACACTAATGAATGAGACTAAGTTGGGTCTATTAATTTCAGCTAATCTACTCTTTAGTTGAGTATCACCCTGTATATTTAAGATTGTGGACTTCCAAGTGACTCTCTTCCTCAGCCGTCCTATCTACTGCTGTGGTTTCTCAAGGTTGATATAACAGACAATGCCCTCCTCACCCTCAAGGATGTCAGTTACCAGAATATCTAGTTCCACTAAGCTTATTGCCCCTGTTGAAATTTGGTAAATATAATGGCAGCACAGTTCGGAAATAGTCTGCTAGAACTTCTGGTTGTATTTTTTCTTTGCTGCCCTTCTGGTTCAAAGCAAATTAATTAAAAAGAAGCTACAAAAAGTTCCCCACTATGGACCTAGTAGGATCTAGTGGAAGCCCCACTAGAGGTCAATTTGTGCATAGAATTTCTCTGCTAATAACTCACAGCACAAGCCTAACCATGTCGTAAGTAAGTCAGAAGTAAGTCGTATTAAGTTCAACAGGGCCTACTCCCAGGTAACTGGAGTTAGAATCACCCATACTTCCATTTGTACTGTGATTTGTAGGCATAGGTCCAAGCGGGGATTGTTGTCTTGCCACTTTCCGTTGGAAAACCTGCTGTTTACTGCTGAATCGGGGCAAACATCAATCTGAGGAAAACTCAATTGATGTTTGTTACAAACAACCCCCCCCCCCCAAAAAAAAACATTGCTAATGTTGGTAGCCCTCCCAGCAACCGTGTTTTATCTCTCCTACTTCAATAAAACAAAATGTGTGTCAATGACATAGTCTAAGTTACTCTGATACATTTAATAAAAACAGACTTGTTTACATTAACTTTGTCCTCCTATTTATAAGGGTTTTTTTTTGTAAACAACTAAGCTAATTTCTTTTTAAGGATAATCAAACTTTCAATAACCAGCTCATACCTTGTGCAGACTTACATATAAAGAAACACAAATGTACGATGATGATTTATTTATACTCTGTTCTTCTACCCATGGGGTACTCAGAGCAGCTTCGCAATGCAAGAAAGGTATAAACAGAAATGCACATCTAAAAAACACTACCATAAACAAATGGGGAGAAAAACAGCAATTTGAAACATAGTGCAAAAATTGGCAGCGGTGAAACGTTAAATATTTAAAAGGCTTCTGGAAAGCCTTGGGTTACAAAAGTGGTGAACAAAGCAGGATTAGGCATCAGGATGATGGCATTTACATATACTGTACAGATATGAGAGCTGAAACAAATTTTTGCAGTGTGGAGTGCCCATGCCCTATTTCAGGATACTGTTTTGTCTCCCAATAGACTCTCAGCATTCTGTGGCCATTGAGCATGCTCAGTCCTTGTTAGGCTGTTTTGGTTGTGTTCACCCCAACATTATCCCCTAAATTATTTTTTCTACAGCAAACCTTGGGCTTCCCGTGAGAATGCTGTCACTTTCCTCTTATTTCTCAGTAACCCAAGTGAACCTGTTTTCTAGGAAAGCTGAACAGTGAGATAGATTACCTTAATTCCTTACAAATGGGAGGTGGGGTGGTGGGGCGATAAATGCAGTTTTCAGCTCTACCCAAGGAGAGAAGACTTAAGGGGCCAAAGTGTAATTTTAATAGCTTTGGCGGGGGGGGGGGGTTTCTATCAGCAAGGGTTCCTGGGACAGCATGGATGTGGGGAGGCCAAGACAATCAGCTTAGCAGGAGAGAACTTGGTATTTCACTTATTGACATCAGTGAGGGCGACAGAGGGCATTGTCAATTCTCTCTGGCTTGAGAAAACTACATCATTGGGTGGGATGGACAGACCTTTTGCCCGTGCTCAGAACCTGGCGTTAATGCCAAGGCATGGCCTTTGAGCTTCTGAAGAATCATCAAATTGGAAGGGACCATGAGGGTAATCTAGTCTGACCCCCTGCAAGGCAGAAATCTTTTGCTTCCCCCCCCCCCCCGAGTTTAAGAGCCTCACTCTCTCCTGACTGAGACGTCCAGAGCTCACTTAACATGTGCATAACAGTCTCGCGCTTAAAAACTGCATCAAACACCCCACGCCATCACATTTAGTCTTAGGGGCTGTGGGTAGTTTGTAGCATTACCAGAAAGCTTGCCTGTCCCAAGGCCAAACAACCTTTGTTGCTGCTGAGAAATTAAGCCCCGGGAAGCGACCAGATGAGTTCCTGACGGGAAGTGGAGCCTCACTTCCTGGAATTCAGGCATGCCCTGGCGTCCCCCCAAATCCACTTCGGTTCCTAGCCTGGGAATTCCAGCCATTCCCACGCAGCGCAGCGCGCTCATTCCTGCTCCTGACTCCTGAGGTCGTTTGCGCAGGCGCCCGGCGCCCGGGAAGCGCACCGAGAAACTACCCCCCGGAGCCGAGAATGTTCTGCCGGCAGGGGGCGCTATGCTACGCGCCCACCTGTAGCTCATTAGAGGCATTTAAGCCCCCAGCCCCAGCCCCCCCTCTCGCGAGGCGCATAAAAGAAAAGCGGCGTTTCTTCTTCTCCAGCGCCGGTAGCCTCCAACGGCGCCCACGTCGGGCAAGGGCGCGGCTGTGCCCACCTCCGACGGCGCCCACCTGCGCTAGTGTCGGCGGAGGCGCCGGGGAAGGCGGGCCGACAGGCAGGCAGCGTCGCTCCGCGAGCCGCCCGGCGCCCAGGACCTGGCGGGGAATGGACCCGAGGGAGCTGCTGCATTGCGGCTGCAAAAGAGGGCGAGAGCAGCGCGCGGCTCCGGAGCGGAGGAAGGCGGCCGAGCGGGAGTTGCGGGCGAAGCGGAGCCAGGCTGGCGGCTGAGGGGGCCGGAGGGCGAGGGCCGAGGGAGCCACGAGCCCCCGCAGCTGACGAGGTGGTGGCGGCAGCAGCAGCAGCAGCAGCAGCAGCAGCGAAGCGCCAGGCAGGCAGCAGAGAGGCGGTGAGTGGCAGCCCTGCGCGGGTGCGAGGCGCCCTTGATTGCAGCTGCTCGCCAGGGCGGCACGAGAGAGGAGTGGGCGGGGCTTGCTTGCGTCCCCGGGCCTGACCCATATGTATATAATTTTTATTAGATTGTCTGTTTCACAATTTAAAATACTCATTTTACATCCTTAAAACGTCAATGACTTCCTTTCTCCTCTTTCCATGGCTCATTTTACAAAATCCTGCATATTTTACAAAAAACTATGCCATTCAGTATTCCATTATTGCACCTGTCAAAACTTGTTTACACTGTTTAATTTATCTTAATGCTGCCAGAGTTTTCAGCTGTGTACAATTATTTCCCATATATTCAATACCGATCATGAACCATCATGGGAGAGTAGAGTTGGCATTTTGACTAATGCAGGAATCTTCATGCCAGCATAGTTGGGGCTCGAACCCACGACCTTGAAATTTAAGAGTCTCATGCTCTACCCACCAAGCTATGGTCCTTTTGCGTATGTGTGGTTTGTCACACGCACGCACGCACAAACATACACATGAATTTGTAGGTCTGTCTGTGCTTGGCTACCCACATGACCTTTTGCACACGCTTTCAAACACATTCCTTTGGAGACTATCCATATAACCTTTGTGGACAAATAATACCATGCCATAATATAATAGTAATATAAACTGGGGGCAGCTGTTGTGGGATTTGAATGACGTGAGCTTTTTCTTTTTCTTAGTTATGATCCAAGTGGGAGACCCAGGTGAAATCTGGGAGGGAAGGCTGCCACAGGTGAAAGGAGTGGCTGCCATCTTAGAATTCTGGTCTCTCCCCTGCTGTGTTCTGCTAGGGTATCGGTGAGGCCAAGGAAAAAGCTGGGGTTGGTAGGGCAGTGCTGCATTTGCCCAAATGGATCAGTCTCCACTAAATTTCCCCTACCCCATAACTCCTGCAAGGTGGTCATGGATACCCCAAATTGGCCAACACCTTTTGCTCAATTTCAGCCTTGATGTAGCCTCCTCCTCTCCTTTTCTCTGCTCCATAGGCTTGTGTTTGTTCTTTTTGATCAAGGTGATGCTCTTGCTTTCTCCTTTCCTTGCAGTCCACACTGTTTAGCAGCCAGTAACACTCTCTTCCTTTCCACGCCACTAATCCACACCTCTTAAGACAGTGACTTCTGTCCCCTCCCTGCTTCATGTTCCTTCAGCAGCTCTTTCCCTCTTCTCTCTCCTACATGATGTGCCCTTGGCGTTATATAGACTATATCTTTAAAGCACATTCCCTCAGAGAATTCTGGGCACTGTAGTTCATTGAAGGGTTGCTGGGAGCTGAAGTTCTGTGAGGAGTAAACTAGAGTACCCAGAATTCTTTGAGGGGAAAATTGTAATTTGAATGTGCTTTAAAGCTGCAGTATGTGCACAGCCCTTGTCTCTTCAGTTACTTGTGCTTTCCTGCATACCAGATGCTTCCCTTTGCCCGAGGCAGTGCCTGCAGCTGGAGTGAACACCTTCATTGGCTCAGGAGCCACACTTGAACACATGTGGCTCTTGAGACACAATTTGACCAATCCTGGAATAGGAGGCCAGATTATGTAAATTAATTGTAGAGGAAGAAGGCAGATATGCTGTGGATCTTGCTTTGAGATGGGATTTCCGCTACTGTGAAATCCACTTGTAAAAGTTCTTCTTTTGATATTTTTTTTTAAAGCTTATGTACACCATCCTTTTCATTCACAATTGTATTCTACAATCTATCCTTTTTTTGAAGCTTAATGATAGGTGCTAATGAGAAACTGTAGCACAGAAGCTAAAATGTAGCGGTTAGGGACAAGAAATTTGTCCCCTTTTCCTGGCAGTTGCCTCATAACTTGGATTGTTGCTTGGCAGACAGATACACACTAGGTGCATTTTCATAGATGCAGTGATGAGGAACCATTGTCTGTTGAACTTCTGCCTTTGGGCTCTGCGAGGAAGAATAAATATGACAGCTCTGTTGAAGTGCTGGAATGCGCATTACCATCACCATGAATGCTTTTGTGTCCTTATAATTGTCAACTTAAAAATACTAGTTGAAGCATGGTGACCTTTCCAAAATATAGATGGGCAGGTTTGCATGTGTAAAAACAAAAGAAAAGAAAACAAAAGAAAAGAAAAGTATTCTAAATCTCATTTAAAACTTTTTCAAATGCATGTTTTTATTCTCTCTGAGAATGTGTGTCAGCCTGAAATTAATGCTTGGTTTGCTTGCATGAGTCATCTTGCAGCGAATGCTGTATGTATAAGCATCTCTTGTCAATCCACCTGCTCTCTGCTTATGGTTCATTTGTCAGCAGAAGACAAGGAGGGTCCTGAAAATCTGTGCTTAGTCATACAAGGTGTTACATTACTTCTGCTGTCAGTAGCATTTAATGCAATTGACCATAAGCTGTTGTTGTTTTTTAATGTCGTCATGAGTTCTTACCTTATTAGGTTGCCCAGGACAAATCTTAAAGGTTAGTGATCCAATGTCTCAGCAACCATGTTTAGTATTTTAGATACATTGTCTTGAAAATAGTTTTTTTTCCTCCTTGGTTCCTTTATTTGCTCTATTGAATAATAGGTTTCTGAGCGTCTCCTAATCAAATGTATTTCTCTGCATAACTGGAATGGTTGTGTAATGCACTTAGCTTTTGGTGGATATTGTTTGCTTATATGTTTGGATGACTGAATGAGTTTTATTGGTGTCTAATTCAGAGGAGCATAATTGCCATGAAAGAAATAATTGGTTCTTATGGATTATGCTGCAGGTGATAATTTAATAGAGACCATAATCGCATTTTTTCCTGCCTCTCTACTGCTTCGAAATATACAGAATGAGATTTCATCACTTCAAGAAGATGTGATAGTTTCTCTTTCTTCTTTTATTCAATAAACATTCATCTCTTAATGATATTCAATTATTTTTCACAATTGGTTGTAATTGCTTAATCAAAGTAGGCACTGGTATGATATTTTCAAGCCTGGCAACAGTAGTAAATTTGAGTTGGCTAAGAAAACAAGGAATTCTCTTGAGCTCCTAGATGTGAAAAAGGGTCTCTGGCAACCTGATGTCTAGCATAAATCCCTATGTTTGTGGTGTTCACTCACAGGTAAAATACATACTGTATAGGACTCCAGCTGTTTTGCCCAGTCTATGCATGCTTACTTCAAACCAAGTCCCCCACTGTGGGGGGGGGGAGAAGAAGAGGAGGAGGAGGAAGAAGACGACGAAGACGACAAGAAGGCTATTGGCTGAAGATACAGAATCAGGTCCTTGGATGTTGGCAGGTGATTTTCCCCATAACAGGCTGGAAATGGTTTGACCCTGGCTCACAATTACCCATAGTAATGCAACATCCAATAGAAAAAATATCAAGAGAGCATCATGGGTTCACTTTAGTCCCAGAAACACTTGTCTCATGATGTTACTTGCAGCCTCTCTCCTGCAGCGGCTCCTTTTCATATCCCCACCCAACCCCGATATTTGCTAGCTGAAGCAGAAATCCTAGATATCTTTTTAAAAGCCCGCTTACTGTCTTCACTGTTTTCCCCACCTGGCGCCGGAATTTCAATGCACCCCAGTTCCACTACGTCTGTTTATTAACTTATTCCATCAGTTTCAGTTACAATAAAACCCAGAGTGCAATTCTGTCCAACGTGCAAATGCTGGGTTTGGGCACGATGCTTTCTCTGCGCTTTCTGTTATCACCACTTGGTGGAGTGTATTCTTTTCTCTGCATCTTAACACCTGTGTGAAGTGTACGTTAACTGGGTAAATCTGCCAAGAGCCACTGTTGCCTACGTCTGAAGATCCTAGTTCATGAAACCTCTAGAATGTGTGTTGCGTAAAACCCGTTATCAGCCGAGGAGGCTTGTTGATTGTAATTCTGTTCAATCCATGTGAAGATGGCAGAGAGATCAAGGGGGCATAGATGGAGAATGTTCTAGGAGCACACCTACACTAGGAATAAAAACAGAACGTGGTTGAGTGTTGGATTTTTTTATGCCTGAGTACACATGTACAGTTTGTGTAATGGGTGAAACTGATAAACAACCCTATTCCAGTAGCCATATTGAAAGCTGAGCACACGTTCTTGATAATTATTCTCAGGGGAACTGGGCAGGATGCAGATGGCATTTTCTGCAAAAATAGCTGATGGAAAACAGCAGAAAGCAGAGGACATATTTTGCAATAGTTTCAAGACCTTAAGTGACTTTCAGCCTTCTCTACCTGATGTGTGCATCCTTAAAACAGATACTGGTATGGCAGGCATGTCCATGAGATAGCTCCTTTAGGAAATATATTGGCATTTGCAGATTTGAATCATCCTGATTTCTAATCTTTAAATTGTTCCTCTGCTAAGAAAAATGACCCCAAGGGGGACAATACTGGACCTTAATAGCTTGATCGAAATATAATGTGCTGTTTCTTACAACCAACTAGATATGTGGCAGAAAATATATATGTCTTAAAGTAATAGAGATGCGGGTCATATTAATGGGGTGTGTGTGTGTGTCGTTATAGAGATTGTGCTATTATTGAGATTAGATTTACGTGTTAGCTTTAGTGATAATGAATGGCCATTTTACATGTAATTGTTTGGAGGAAAACCCCAAACATTTAGTTGACTCTAATTAAATATACTTTGTGGTGTTTTACTCATATGTATGCAGTGACTTTTGCTGAGGTCAATGTAAAGACTAATTTATCACACAGATTAGTATTGATCAAAGTAAACCTAAGATCAATACTGGATTTTGAGGGTCAGTAAATTTGTAAATAGGATGAAATACGGAACACAATGTATCCATCCGGTCTAGTTCTTAAAACACAGAGTGGGGCGGGGAGGTTTAAAGATGTGTTAGTGATGCTATTAATTAAAGCGTAATTAAGTAAATAGCTGAACATTTAAATAGCTCAGTGAAGCTAGACACAACTGCTATACTGCTTTGTCAGAATTAATGGGTGAAAATGTCTCCCACGCATTCCCAGTCAGGCTGTGTGAGAGATTTTCTCCTGGGTGACTTCACAAACTTCTTCTTGCATCCAATTTTGCTGGTTGCTGGCAGTGAAATATTTTTTCCACTAAGCCCCTGAGCTAGCTTAGCAAAGAAGATGCAATGGAAGAGAGCGGCAGTGTGACCTGCAAACACTAGGCCTTCATCTTCTGTTCTGCAGCCATGTGATTAAAGAGAACTTGGACCAAGCAGTGACGTTAAAAGGTTATTGTATAGTTCCTTCTTGTTTGGCTTCAATTTCAAATTAGAACACGTTCCTTTTTTTTTTTAAGATAAGACCTGATTTCTTTTGAAATAGGTCAGATTTTTCTTTGTCAGGAGCTTTTTGTGAGAACAAAGGAAACGAAATGGGTCTGAGTTGGTGGTTGTCCTACAGTGAACGTCAATTGGAAATAAGAAACTAAGATTGGAATCCTGTGCATGCTTACCTAAAAGTAAGCCGTATTAAACTTGGTGGGACAAACCTTTGAAACTACAACAAATATTATTTGGCTGCATAACTCCAGCTTGTTTGCAAAACAACGCCTGTTTTGTCAGGCTTACTGCTCAAGGCTGCCACCATTTCCTTAGGGGAGAGAAAGAGTCACATCACATTTGCATTTAAATTAAGCACATGCATACAAATGAAACTTTGCCCATGGGCCGTTGATATTGGGGGGTGCCCTAGATGAAAATATCCCAGCCAGACTGTAGAGAAGCCAAATCAAGACTATTTTAAATCAGCCCCTACTATCTGCCACTGCGCATACATCGTTATTAGACAACTCTTGCAGCACCTTTCTGTTCTTTTAACTCATTTTATGTACAACAAAGCGGAAGATCACAGTCAGACTAGATAAGCCATGGACTAAGATGAACTGAGGAGGAGTCATGGAGCCTGCTGGAGTGAATGGAAAGGATTTCTTAAGGGCCAAGCATCTTGTTTACTATATGAATCATTTATGGAAGGCTGGGCCATGTGCTGACCCTTTGGAATTTGTGGCTTTTCCCTTGAACAGCTCACTCAACACCATTAGCACAAAGTACTTTTGAAACTCCTCTATGCTTTGCTTTGTTTCTAAAGCAGTTTGCAGTGTGGTATGCTGCTGTTTGCGGAAAACGGAGCTTGCAGAACTAGGGTTGAATTAAGTGAATACAGTTAATATGCTTTCTATTGTCGTTTCTGCAGTTGTATAAATGGCAGCTCCAGGGGTGCCTGTGGAGTGGTGGTGAGGGGATATGTAGCTTTTTCTCACCCTGCCTTCATCTTGACAAAAACTGTGTCTTGGAAGATGCAGTTTCACTTAAGTGGAATATATATTGATGGCAAGGGAGCTTCCTTTAAAATGCAAATAGCAAATTCCAAAGCCATGGCAGGCAGAGAGTTAATTTTCCACCCTCCCATCGCTATCCCAAAGCTGCACAAACACCCCCATAGCTGCCAGTAAAAGAACAAACATATACAGATCAGTTGTATTCACACAGTTCACATTTAGTTTGTCCTCTAGTTTCACAGTCCTTTGGATCCTGGCTATGGTTTCTAAATCTACTTGTTAGTATTATTTTTCAATGGTTTTCCATATATGACTTCGGTAATTGCAGAATATGAAAATCACATAATATTTGTACCATAATGCACTAATTTATGGCTTTTCATTGTCCATGTTCATGCAAACTTTATTCAAATTGATAATTCAACAAGCAAATCAAACTTAGTCCTCCAGCATAAGTTTCCAGGGTTGCCCTCAAAGCTGGACAATTTGCACATATTTGGTACTCGTGCATCAGCGTAATCAGATGCCTTCATTTGCCCCAGCTGCACCAAAACATGTCTCTCCTGTATCTGTCTCTACAGCCACAGCAGGGGCTGCAACACCCCGGCACGTTTGACTTCACTCCTGAAGACACACTCTTCCATTGTCTCCCGAGACAGATAGATGCCACCTGTTACTTTGACAAATTTAACTGTTGTGATGTCAGATTGTCTCCTAATGTCTGCCATAAAAATGATCCTGTATTTTTCTGTTGTGAATGCTTTTGATTTTTGGAATTTGTTTTGATAGAAAGCCCCACATCTTAAATACTCCTTTAAAATAATGTTTAGCGTTATATCTGACAAAGTAGGTAACAAATTCTATACATTTTAGCCTTGCCTCTAACAGATTTTTGTATCTTGAACAGATCTATAATTTAATTTTCATTTATACAGGAAGGCTTTCCTGCTGGTAAATTATGTTTGGAATAGAAGTGGGAGTCAGACATTACATTCTGAATTGATATAGAAAGTGCTATGAGAACTCACTTTAAGTTGACTTGAACATTATTCGAGGATGCGTTGCCAAGGAACATCCCTACAATGCAAATGTTCCCTTAAGGAAACGGATTAGCACCCCTTTAAGGTTACCATTGGCAATTAGAAGAGGAGAACACAAAAACTATGAAAATTTTAATTCAGTCTTGTCTTCCTTGGTTTCAGAAATGATACTGAAACATACACAAATCTCTTTTCATAAGAAAGGAGAGGTCTGTGGAAATTAAAATTAGAATATTGTTGTTCTGTTTTTATGTACACATTCAAACAGAGCATGCAAAAATACAAGAAGTACAATTTATTGGATAATTATGTTCCTTTGCTGTGCAACATGCTGTCTTCAGTCATGCTCTTTTATGGCTGTTCCCATTATCTGGACTAGTAAGTTATATATACTATAAATTATTAAAATGTGAATGTTGTTCTGCTGGAACATATTATATATGCTTCGGTACTCAATCAATTCTTGCAATAAGTCTTTCTTTTATTGCTATCTCTGTTATAAGTCTATTAGATTCTGCCCTTAGGCTTAAATCCTGCTTACTTTCCTTTCACAAATATTCCACTGAAATATTACATCATTAGTTAAGTAATTAACAAGATACCATCAGATTTTTTTTATGATCGAAAGACCTATACTTGAGCTGTGATAGTTCATCTTTTTAAAACACTTCCTTCCTTTTTCAGTAGGCGATAAATTATTCTGTTAGGTTAAAAAAAAAAAGTTCTCTGCATGGTAATTCATCTTTTAAAATCCCCTAGGAATTAAAGACTCTGGTCCTGTGCACTCGTACAGTGCAACTGTTTCCTGGACCTACTTCTGAGTAGACATGTGCAGGATTCTGCTGTAATTCCTTTTTAGTTCAGTTGGAGATGCTTCTAATTAGACATGCATGAAAGTGAGATGGAAGTGGTAGAACTGTCTTTGCATTTAAATGCCAGTTTGTAAAATTTGTTGCATAAACAAATAAGTGGTTATGGTGCTGTATAAGAAAATGTGCCGAGACAGCAGCATCACAGCTGTGCATGCTGCTGCTGATAGGCAAAGCATGAATATCCATTGCAGAAATAATGCACATTCTTGTCATATTTAAAATGGTAAGAAAGACTGGTTCTCCCGTTCTTTTATTTAGAAACCAGATATAGATACATTTAACACCCAACTCCGACTTGATCGTGTTCTCATGATAGCCAGTCCCACTGACTTGTTAAAGAAAAGAAAAAGAAAAAGGCTCTTCAGAATGGAGTTGCTTAGGTTGGCAGATCAATCCTGTGCATGTTTATTTCGAAGTAAAGCCCAGTGCGTTCAGTGAGGCTTACTTGCTAGAAAGTGTGATGGGGATTACAGTCTAAAACAGTTACTCTTAAAGTAGAAGTTTCATTCTGAGATCTTGGTTCTAAATATACAATAACGTTAAGTGTGAAAAGGGTATTTTGTGCATGCCCATATTTGACCTTTGAACAGTGTTTGACTTGTTTCTTGTTTTCAACAGTGGTTTGCTGTGCAGGTTGGTTGACCTGTTCCATGTGAGACATGCTGAGTTAGTTGTGTGAATTCAACACATTAAAGCCAGTGGCCTGGTTCACACATAACTCAAAGCCAAACCATGGCTTAGTGTGAGTAAGCAAAGATGCCTCTGGAGAAGAAACTGTGGCTGCTTTGTTTCCCCCTCTTATTCTGCAGCGGTGTTAAACTAAGCCATGGTTTGGTTTCTTGCATAATCTGAACATAGGGTTGTAGTTTACCTCGCTCCAGACAAATTGTGAGCTGTAATCAAAAGTTTGTTACAGCTCCTTCACTTTCTGAATTGGAGTCCAAATTGCAGAAGTCTTCTGTTGCCCAAGGAGTGGCAAAGCCAGGATTCCTGTGGAACAAATAACTGAGCAAAAATCTGCATGCAGAAAGGAACTCAAAAAAATGTCAATAGTCCTTAAAGTGCTGCAGAATTGAGGCTTGCCAAAGAGTGTTTCTGTTGACGTTCACTTAATTAAAGGCCAGTTTATGGCACCAACCATTCTAGAATGATTCTATATACAGTAGCTTTTAAGAAGAAAGTGTTTAGTCAGCATTGTAAGTGGAGGGGTGTGTGGCAGACAAGGCGGAATGGATGGTCCTGAAATGTTTTGGCATAAAAGTGTTTCCAACATGGCATCGCCAGCATGGAGATTTATCAAATCTTTGCATTCCCCTCTCCAAGGAGAAATTAAACATGCTGACTTTACTTTTTTCCCATTAAGAAAACAGACCAACATAATTTATTATCATTATAGTACAGAGTAAGTATAGCTTAGAAAAGGAAGATAATGCAAATGTATGATTCTATTTTTTTCTTGATTAGAAAGCTTTTAAAATATAACTAGGTCTAAAATTTACACTTGTGCTCGGTTCGCTTCATTCTTGGATAAGGAAGGGTTTTTGATTGGGAAGACACATAATGCACTTAAAGTATGGCTGGGCACCAATAGGAAAGTATTGTTTACTAGGGGCTGCCGTAGCCAGGATTTATGTTGGTGTGTGTGTCAGGAGTCAGCTTCACCTGCTGAACAGCAGACTGAAGGGGGGGGAAGGGGAAGTGACTCCACCTGCAGCTGATTATATGCTCATTAATCTTTGAACACATCGGTGGTTAGCACAAAATTTTTATTTTCTGTATTTCATTTCCCCAGTGTATTGCAATATATAGCGAGAGGAATAAACAATATGAAAATGTTGTGATCTTTGAGCTTTATTAGCAACCCAAAATAACTTGGTACACCTGAATAGGGAGGTATGTTTTGATAGTTAGGAAATGATTCATAGGAGTGGGCTGTGGATCTGTGCATGAACATACCATATCTCGCAAGCTTCCTGTTCTAAGCGAGACATCCTTGATCACAGAAGTCAATCCCAGCTTCCTTTTGGATCCCAGAATGTCCTTTTTTTTGGTCCAGAGCTTAGGCACGAGCAGCAGACCAAAAGAGTCTCAGTCTGGCATGAGTCAACAGGGTCGCACCAGCTCTGGCATAGGGATGTTTGGTAATAGCTTAATCGGAAGGTACCACAGTTCAGTGGTAAAGCACATGCTCAGCATTCAAAAGGTCCCAGGTTCAATCCCTGGTGTTTCTTTATTATTTATGTATTTCATAAGATTTATACACTGCTTGATTGTCAAAAAACACACAAACCCTCAAAGTGGTTTACAAAAAGATAAAACAAGAAAATCAAGGGGGGTGGAATCAAAACCATAGTTTAAAACATACAAAAGTTAAAATACTGAAACAGGTTAACATTACTTGAACTTGCTGAGCATCTGGGTTGGCTTGTCTAAACGCAAATGTTTTCAGCAGGCGCCGAAAAGAGTACAGTGTACAGAGTACAGTGAAGGCACCTTTCCTGGATAACAGGTCCTGAGATCCCAAAGAGCAGCTGCTGGTCAAAATGCACAATACAAGACTAGATGGGCTAGGTGGAACAATAGTCTGACCTTATCAAAGCCAGCTTGTGGTCCATCTTCTCTTTCTGGGAACTGAATTGCATGAGTATATATGGCCCTGAACCATCATATAAACACAACCTTGCCTATACAGCGTGAATAATGCACTGTGTGTAGCCTCACCCAGTTTTCAGCAAAATGTCCACCCTACAAATAGGACAGGAGAATGTCATAGCAGACTGCATTGTGTGTAGGGCTACACAAGCCTCAGCTGTGTCTTTTGCTAGGACCTTCCCCCAACTTACGAGGCTCCTTCATCTCCAGATGCCCATCAATAAATAGCTGGTGCCATCTGCTGCCCTTGCAGTTGTGTAGGCAGTGACCAATCTGGATAGGGGTTACATTCCAGACCCCAGCGTGTGTCGGCGGGGCCCACGTAATGCCGCCCCACCGTGTTCTGCCCCCTTTTGCAACATTTTTGGGTCACTTCCAGGTTTGGTGTGATGCACGTGTATGCAGTTGTGCACATATCGGATGTGCCTAAAATGGTCACTGCCTGTATTTCAGAATTTTATGAAGAAAAACAATGTTTCTTCCTTCCTTTGGATTGAAAGCTGCATAGGCTGTCTGTCTATGAATACATTGATGCTAAAAGTTGCTAACATAGAATGATATAAAAATACAGTACAGAAACGAAGCAATTAGGGAAGCGAGTCATGGCAAAGAGCTTGTATTAGAATATGGATTTTTGGTTCTAAAACCATTCAGGTTCAGAAAGGTAGCCTTGCTAGTGTATTGCAGCAAAATCTACACTCTTGTGGCATCAACTTAATTCATTATGCTTTTGTGAACCACTGTGGTCCATGAAAACTTTTGGCACAATAAACTGCTTAGCCTTTAAGGTGCTACCAGTGTCCTTTTGGGGTTTTGAAATGACTCAGAAGGTCTTACTAAGCCTTTTCACTGTGACTGTGCCATATTTTGCTGAATAATGTGGGATTTAATCACATGGAAATTTTCGACAACAATGGTCACCTTTTTTTGCTGTTGCGCTGTGAATGCATTGTTAATCATGGCATCGTACAGTGATCTTTGAAATAAATCCTGTATTTAACGGCAGTGAAGAGTAAGAACAGCAAAGAGATTGAAAGGTATATAGAAACAGGAAATAGGAATTCCAGGGGGCCATGTAATGTAGAGTCACATAAAAGTACTTCATAGCAAAAATCACGTAAAAGTTCCTTGTGGAATAATAGTGTGATAATCTGGTAGGATTCTGATAAACCTGTAAAAAGAAAAAGGATAAGATTAAAGTGCTTGTCGATGGTAGGATGTGTTCACCCCCACCCCCAAACTCCCAATAAAGACATGATTGATGTCATGTTTGTTTTCCCCCTTATGGATCTTAACTCAGCAGGGGGCGGGATTGGTGGGGGGGGGGTAACAACAATGTAAAATGTTTTAATCATAATGACCTTCACTACTGACTTTTTTCAGTTTGCTCTGCACACGATTAAGCTTTAAAGAAAATAGGCTAACAAATGCTCAGTACAGTGGCACATGAAAATAGTTAGGTATGTATTAAGTTGCTTCAGCTGCTCTTGAAAGCTAGCGGTGGTGGAAACAGTCAGTTTTCCACACACACACCTATTTATTTATTTTTAGCTGAGATTTAAAACAACAGATCTCCCCCCCCCAAAAAAAACCCCTGTTAGAATAATGCAAGATAAGTCTGCCTGCCCCAGAGTTCTTTTCCTCTTGATTGCTGACGATTTATGGCTAGAATGGGGGACCTGGTTCCTTCCAAGTATTGCTAGATTACAGCTCCCATCATGGCTGACTACTGGCCATGCTGGTTGGGCTGATGGGAGTTGATGTCCAACAACATCTGGAAGGTAGTAGGTTCCTGAACCCTGCATTGTGGGAAGGAAGAGGTCTAATGGTATGAAAACATTGCGTTATAATGTTTGGTGAATGAAAGAGGTGATAATGAGGTTTCTAGGTTGTACTTGTTTATGCTCTGATGAGCTAAAATTCAAAGGTGTGGAGGTAGAAGAAGTTGAGCAAGGCTTTCCGTAGAATGGGTGGGGTGTTATAGAAGCCTGTTGGCCCATAATCTGTTAGACTTGGGCCCATCATCTGTTGTTTATACGCACTACACTACGCTTTGACCAGTGTGATCAGCAGAGTATGCACAGCTCCAGCAGAACACCAGAGTTTTCCTGCTTTCCAGTACTCAGTCTTTTCCAGAGTTCCTGGTTAAGAAAACTCCTTTCCCACTCAGTTCAGCTCAAAGTATATAGGGTTAGTGAAGCATAAGCACACTATCTGCATTAACTTTAAGAGATGCTGGTACACCACAAACTGTTCTACTGTGATATGGTCCTCTAGCCTTTGAGATAAACCTTGTAAAGATACAAACATACAGAGACATCCACTAACAGCATACCATGCTAGCTCATGCTGGCGAAGGATTTGAAGGAGGCAATGTGACACTCAGGTATAACTGGGCGACCACCCTTCCTTCCTGTGGCGCAGATGTTCCATGGCCGGAGTTCTCCACTGTCTTCCAGCCAGCGCCTGGCAATGAAACCAAAAAGCAAACGTGATAGCAGTAGTGAGCTGAGGGGGAAGCTTTGGGAAGGAGGCATGAGGATCTGGTGGGGTCCTAGAGTCCACACACTTTCTTCCCAAAGCTTAGGAAGCACTAACTAGGCTTTAGGAATAAAAAAATTCCTTCCAGTAGCACCTTGTGTGCATGCACACTTCCCACGAAAGCTCATACCAAGAACAAACTTAGTTGGTCTTTTAGGTGCTACTGGAAGGAATTTTTTTATTTTTTATTTTGTTTTGACTATGGTAGACCAACACAGCAACCTGCCTGTAACTAGGCTTTAGAAAGGTGGACTCTAGGACCCCACCAGATCCCTCAAGCCTCCTTCTCAATGCCATTGCCACTGCCCCAGGAACTGCTTTGTGCCCTGCCTGGGGCCACCCAAAAGGGCCTTGAGGCACATGTTAGACCACCCTGTACTAGATGGTTTAGGACATTTGTTTAGCATCCATCTCATTTATTCCCCACTGTACATATACGAATAAATAAAGCTTAAGGGGAAGAAAAATCTGTTCTGTTTTCAGGGTGACTCTGACCACATTTCAGTTTTTTACCTAACCACCCTATTGGGAAAATGTGTGAAAAGATTGGAGTTCCACAGTGTTCGTCTTTGCACTGCCGATACGGTTGCTTAATAATATTGTAGGCAGCAAGTAACAGTATTCTATGACAAATGTGTTTTTAGATTAACTTGGTTGTGAAGTATGTCACCACTGTTGTCTTTAGTGCTATTGAAAGCGCTAATCTTGACCTTTTGCTTTAGAACCTTAATAAAGAGTTATAAATCCCTCATTTTCTTTTGAAAATGTTATGAAATGAGTCATGACATTCCTAGTGAGCTTTATTAGCTTATTTGCGTTGAATTGTGGTTCTAAAAAGCAGAGGGGGGAAGGGTTTTTAAATGTCATTAGAATTAATTATCATATATTTGGTTAAAAAAAATACACAGTAGTCAGGGTCCTTGGTGAATTTAAAATAGCAGTGTAATGACTGGCATTTTGTCAAAGACAAATCCAGGGGTATCTATCCCCCTGATTTGTTCAGATTCCCCCCAGGACATGGTGGAATAGAGCTAGTAGATGAATTCCCTCCGGAGTTTTTATTGCTCTTTCCTGGAGCTATTCATTAAATGGCATCAAAATGAGACACAAAACAGTCTGGATGACAATCTGTGAGCTGCACTGGTGTGAGGAAATGAAAAGGTGTCAGAATTAAATATTTGACTTTTTGATGATCATCAAATATACCCAGAGCTAAGGAGAATAAAATATATGGTTCCATGGAGAGGTCGAGCCAATAATTGGACTGTCTTCACCGCCTCTGATTGTAAATGTTAACACTTAACGTAACTCGTGGCACTATTGTTTCCCTGCTGTAAACAGATCAAGCTTCAATCGAATTTATTTTGTTTTTCAAAGGAGCAGTAATTTGATTCAACAACCCAAAATATATTGTCACCCTGGGAAAGAGCAAGTGAGAGTACCCTCAGCAAAATTTTCTGCTGATTTGCACTTCCTGCTGTGTTAAGCCATGGTTTGGCTTTCTGCTAAGTGTGAGCCCAGGTTCATGATTTGTCTTCCCTGAAACAAACTACAAACAGTAAGCCAAGAACAAACCTTGGCTATAGTTCTTGGTTTGTTTGGAGCGATACACACCCACAAGCCCAGGTTCAGATCTAATATTAAGGCCAACCTTGGGTAAACCGCAAGACTGGGGGAGAAGCAAAGTGTCCACATTTTGTGCTTGAGTACCTACATGCCTGATCATACTAAGCAATAATTTGGATTAGTTTCATGCAAACCAGGCTGTTGTGTGTTTACTTGTCCCTTCCTCCCATCTTCACTGGTTGATGATCATGTGGGTGGAAAAACTCACAATCCAGGGTTGTTGTTTTTTTATAGCATGGGGTAAATGCTCTTACACATTTGTGGAGCAAGGCAGAGAACCCAACAAAGGGAACACAGGATGTTTCAGAAACATCCCAGAGTCTACCAAAATATGTAGTTTTACCTCTGCTGTATAATAAATATGTTATAAATGAGAAAGCCACTATACAAATGCTGTCTAGTTGTAATCCTTACAATAGTCCTGTAGGTAAGTTAGCATTCGTATCTCCCAAATTGCAGATGGAGGGGATTGAAGTGGCCTTGGTTGCCTAGGCTTTGTTCACACATAACACTAAGCTGTGATTTGTTTAACCCATGGTTTGTTTAACACAGGCTTCCTCAACCTCGGCCCTCCAGATGTTTTTGGCCTACAACTCCCATGATCCCTAGCTAGCAGGACCAGTGGTCAGGAATGATGGGAACTGTAGTCTCAAAACATCTGGAGAGCTGAGGTTGAGGAAGCCTGGTTTAACAAACCATGAGTTGTCACACAGACTGTCAAACACACCGTGAGTCATTTCTTCAAAGTTTGTTTCGTTTTCCAGCTGCTCTTACATTTGTAGTTTGACGAATGCCTGAATGGGGTGCCCAAACAATCTATGATTAAGGTAGGCCAGTGGCGTTGCACGTAACAACACTAATTTAAACAAATCCAATAAAATTTCCTGGCTTCAGATTGTAGTTCATTGGCAAGAAACAATCCACGGTTTGTCAATGGACAGTGTATGTATATTGCACCAAGCCGTGGCTTAATAAACCATAGCTTAATTAACTATGCGGTCGAATAAATTGTTATTGATTGATTGATAATTAACTATGGCTTAACAGTATGTGTGAACCAGGTCATTGTTAATTCATGGCAGAGGCAAGTTCTAAACCACTGACTTCCTGATTTTTAGCTCAGTCCTTCAGCTATTCTGCTATGTGATACAACATGTAGCATAATTGGTAGTTTTTAACTGACGGTTGAAGCCATTCCATAGCTTTTATAATGTAACAGTTGTGACCTAGATGCTATTAGGCTGTAATATGACATAATCAGTTTGCTACATTACTATATCAACTGGGTAGGTTGCCCTTCTCATTCTAAATATAACATTGGGATTAGACTGAATTCTTAAACCAGTTGTATTTTAATTAATCTGAGCATTTGGGGCTTTTCAGTTCTATGGTTTTTCACATCTGAATCTTAGTAAGGTGGTGCCTTGATTAAAATGAAGACATACCATCTGGGATCATTCAAAGTGCAAAGCTACAGATACGAAGAGAGTATAAAACCAATCCATGCATATCACCAAGCAATATATTCAAGTACGTCCAGTACAAAATAGGATTAAGTGCCAGGAATTAAGGGATGACTCCATGATTTGACTTTCTGCTCGGAATTCAGTTTAATCCCATTAAGAATTACATTTTTGAAGCTCATTAGAAATATCTTCACATATTAAATTGTTCTTTTGTATTAGTTCAGATGGATTAAGATTGCTTTCTTCATTATCCAACACATTCTACAGATAAATTGTCCAAATTGCTGCATACTGGCCATAAAGCAGTGCCATTGACTTCAATGGACTTTCCTTTCAGTGTAAATTTCAGTAAATTACACAAATGCTAAGGAAGTTCTAGTCTAGACCTTTAATGGTGTTCAAGGAATCCTGGGAATGTATACAAAGGAGTAAGTTTCATTGGAGCCCATGGCAATTCTAATAAAACATGTTTGGAATCATGATTCACTAGTCTAATAGCAAAAACAAAAAAAATTTCCTTCCAGTAGCACCTTAAAGACCAACTAAATTTGTTATTGGTATGAGCTTTCGTGTGCATGCACAAAGAAGTGTGCATGCTACTGGAAGGATTTTTTTTATTTTGTTTCGACTACGACAGACCAACATGGCTACCTACCTGTAACTAGTCTAATAGCAGATTATGTATAATGACAGTAGAATCTGTTTATCATTCTACAGTGGTAGAAGTTACAGTGATAAGAATTCATATAATGGAAAATTCAATAGCAAGGGAAGACTATACAGTGGTACCTCCGGTTAAGAACTTAATTCGTTCCGGAGGTCCGTTCTTAACCTGAAACTGTTCTTAACCTGAGGTACCACTTTAGCTAATGGGGCCTCCCGCTGCTGCCATGCCACCGCCGCCGCACGATTTCTGTTCTCATCCTGAAGCTACGTTCTTAACCTGAGGTACTATTTCTGGGTTAGTGGAGTCTTTAACCTAAAGCGTCTGTAACCTGAAGCGTCTGTAACCCGAGGTACCACTGTATAAGGTGCCTTCTTCATTTACTACAAAACATTAAATCTTATACCTTGAGGACCTTGTTCTACAAGATTGGTATGAACATGCAAAGTTTCACTTACACTGTTTGTTACAAATCAATTACATTAAACAATATGAGCAGAGGTGGTAAAAGCTTATTCAAGACAATGCTGTTCGTAGGAGGTTTGGAACTCTGCCTTAATTGTAGAATGCCCTGTACTAGTGTACTGGAATATTTTATTTATTATTATTTTCTTTAAGGCTGTGTCTGTTGTTTAGAATCAGCTGATCATCGGTGTTCTCCGAGAACCCTTGTGATGCTTTTAATCCCCAACGATTAGCTGGTTTTCAGGGCTTCAGAGCACTGCATGCCATATTCTACAGCCATGGTTCCCCATGTGGGCACACGCCCCACAAGGGGGCAATTTGATTTTTAAGAGGGGCAATTCGAAAAAGAGTTATTAACAGTGAATGGCCTTTTAGGCTTCCTCCACTTGAATAGGAGTCCACTTTTGAATAATAAGAATTAGATGTCACGGGGTGGGGGTGGGAGATCAGGATTTTAGAGATGGTTAGCTGGGGCATGGCCAAAAAAAGGTTGGTAACCACTGCTCTACAGCCACCACCACCAATCAGCTAATCACCAGTGCTTGAAAAGAGTGCTGTGCACTTTACGCAGGTAAACACAACTTATCACTGGTGCCTCCAACCCCCTATTTGGCTCAGCTGTGACTTTAACTGCCCAACACCTGATGCAGCATGACATCAATTTAAGGCAGGTGGGTATGCCTCAGCCATATAGGGAGGCTTGTGCACCTAATAAGGCGGGCTTGGAAGTTCTTCACTCTGTATTCATATGTTTGTGAATCTGCATTGTCCATACAATGACAGACTGACTCTATGAGGAGTCTTGTTCCTAATGTTCTGAAATGACGAATTTTGCAACAGACAAACTCTTCATGGTATACATGCCCTGTGGATCAGGTTGCAGTTTTACATGCAAGGTATCTGACATGAACTATACATTTTAGGGCCTGTCTCTCTATGCTAATAAAAATAGTATTTTTTTTTAAAAAAACAGCTTTTTAATACCAATTTTCACATAGTAAATGGAGCAATGAGAAGTGTCTCTGATATTTATTGTTGATGTTCATTATAGTAATATTTCTAAGCCATTTTCCCACCCAATGACCTTCAACGTGACTTATGTAAAGATGCAATATAATACAGTATTGCAATAATAGAACAATTAAATAAAAGTAGGGAATGCTGGACAAAAATAGGAGACCCAAGGAAAAAGAAAACAACCTGCAATTGTAAAAAAAGAAAATATCAACCAAGACCTAAGATAATGTAGGATTTATGGCTTATTTAAAAACCTGTGGTGTGGGAGCTGTGAGAGTCTTCTGGGAGAAGAAAAATAAGTGTTTTAACTCATTATATATCATATATTTTCTTTTGAAGGTTTTTATTTTGTTTTTATTCAACACACTAAAAAAAAGTTATCTGGCATAATTTCAGGATAGCTATTTCATGCCTTCACTAAGCTCAATAATATTTAGGGATTGTTTTGACATTGTAATGTTCTGTCAAGCTAGCACTGTCAGCTGTCGCGAGAAAAGGAAAAGACGCTTAAAGGAGCAGGGCCATAATCAAGAAAACTGCACTCAGAAGTGCCTTGGAGAAACAGGGAAGGAGTAGTGAAAGGAGAGCATGGCACTTAACACTTCTGTTCTGAGGTGGCATCATCGCTCTCCCCTCTCTGTTTGACTGGAAAACCTGGGCCACATTCACACATTCATACATTTAAGCTCTATACCACTTTAAAGAGCCATGGCTTTCCCCAAAGAATTGTGGGAGCTGTAGTTTTTTAAGGGTGATGAGAATTGTTAGGAGATCCCTATTACTGTCAAAGATCTCCAATTCCTAGGATTGATTGTTGAACCACTTAGGAGTTGGGTTGTGGGCTGGGCTACCCCTGGATTTCTCCTGCAGATAGGACTCATTCCTCACTTTGTATATTGAAGGAGATGTGACTTCTTTTCTAAGATGGCATGGGGCAAAATACTCAGCAGTCTTAAAGTGACAGGTGGACATGAGGCAGGACTGCATTATATCAGTAGAGGACGTACAATGTAGTGTCAGATTACTATTCTGGAACATGTTAATAGTGTGTTATGGTAAGCCCTTTTGCACAGTCCTCTTGCATTAGATTCATATCAGCTTATGTGACTTCTGATTTACTATTGCTAATTTAAATTTACACTAAAGTAGAAATATGCAAAGGACTCTCTTAAAACATTCATCAAAAGGCAAGCATTATCTAAAGTAAATATTCCTAATGAGCTGGTTTAAATTACAGAAAGACAAAAGGTTTTAGGACTGGGCATAATTTAACATGAATCTTGAGCAGCTGATACAACCTAGAAAAAAAAGAAAAGCATTTATCTGAAGAAAACATGAGGGCAAGCAGGTTGGCAGACAATACACAAACACTTCATGGGAGGTCTGGTCAGAGAATAAGGTGTGACAAGCCCCTGGCTATATGTGACAGACACAGTACACAAAGGAAATTAAATCTTTGCACATTTGCAAACATTGCCGAGTCTCCCAGAAATGATTTTGTCCTTTTTAAAATGGCAACTTGTCATGTCATGCTTATCAATATTAGCCCACAACATGACAATAAATTCTAGTAGTTGTGAATTAGGTAGCAGCTGCGTGTATTTGCAGAAAATACTTCTTCCACCAGTGAAGTATTATTAATTGAGGAGTTATGGTGCATGCTAATTTATGGGTATCTCCATTCAAGAAGCGAGAAGAATGTTAATTTCAGATGTCAGATTGCTTCAGAAAAGTAGCAAGTGAGCTTGTCCATTTTCCCGTAGTCCATGAGTCCTTGTCACTTTTCTATAAACTGTCTATTAAAAATGTTTGAGAGTGTTTTACAAACCAGAGTAAAACAAAACATGCTCCTCTTGCACTGTGGTAGTCTTACTTTTTGAAAAGTTAATGTTTGGGAAAAATGATAAGTTCTCTGCTATCCTCCAGCACTAAGTAATACTACAGTTTAACTATTTAACATTCCAATACAGTGTTACATTGGTTATCAAGCTTAATCCGTTATGGGAGTCCATTCGACTCCTGGAGCAGTTCAAAAACCAAGGCATGGCTTCCAATTGGCTGCAGGAGCTTCCTGCACTCATTTGGAAGATGCGTCGGACATTCGGCTTCTGAAAAATGTCCGCAAACCGGAACACTTACTTCTGGGTTTGCAGTGTTCAGGAGCTGATTTGTTCGGGAGCCAAGCCGTTCAAGAACCAAAGTACCACTGTACTGCAATGTACTGTACTGAAGCAATTACCATAAAGGTAAGGATATTTCTTTTATATGCCTGTTGTCTTTGTCCTTGGAGTTTTCTTGGCAGGGATACTGGAATGGCTTGCCAGTTCCTTCTCCAGGTGGATCACGTTTAGTCTTAAACTCTCCGCTAGTACCTGTCCATCTTGGGTGGCCCTGCATGTCATAGCTCCTAGCTTCCCTGAGTTATTGAAGCCCCTTTGCCATGACAAGGCAGTGATCCATGAAGTGAGGAGGAATTAAAGAACCTTTTAATGAGGGTGAAAGAGGAGAGCGCAAAATATGGTCTGAAGCTCAACGTCAAAAAAAACTAAGATCATGGCCACTGGTCCCATCACCTCCTGTCAAATAGAAAGGGAAGAAATGGAGGCAGTGAGCGATTTTACTTTCTTGGGCTCCATGATAACTGCAGATGGTGACAGCAGTCACGAAATTAAAAGACGCCTGCTTCTTGGGAGGAAGGCAATGACAAACCTAGACAGCATCTTAAAAAGCAGAGACACCACCTTGCCGACAAAGGTCCGTATAGTTAAAGCTATGGTTTTCTCAGTAGTAATGTATGGAAGTGAGAGCTGGACCATAAAGAAGACTGATGCTTTTGAATTATGGTGCTGGAGGAGACTTTTGAGAGTCCCATGGACTGCAGAAAGATCAAACTTATCCATCCTTAAAGAAATCAGCCCTGAGTGCTCACTGGAAGGACAGATCCTGAAGTTGAGGCTCCAGTATTTTGGCCACCTCATCAGACAAGAAGACTCCCTAGAAAAAGACCCTGATGTTGGGAAAGATGGAGGGCACAAGGAGAAGGGGACGACAGAGGATGAGATGGTTGGACAGTGTTCTCGAAGCGACTAGCATGAGTTTGGCCAAACTGGGGGAGGCAGTGAAAGATAGGCGTGCCTGGCGTGCTCTGGTCCATGGGGTCACGAAGAGTCGAACACGACTGAACAACAACAAGGATATTTCCTTGTTTTCATTCACAGAACCTGTGATTGTATCCTGCCAAGTCACTTGTAATAATGTATGCCATTTCCCTCTACATTTCAACAAGGAATGGTGTATATGACATACATTTACTGTCGGATATTTTATGTCGTTGGAGGAAATTTTGCCAGCTGCACAGTGAACCCACTACACAAGGGAACACTTTTCACTGATTTTGGCTTGGATGTGGCAGCTGCAGTGCGTAGTCTGGAATTAATACAAGATGTTATGCCTTTTATTATCATTGGATGTCAAAATAATATATCTGGGTAGCATTTCATTTCAAAAGGAAAAGAAGCAGGTTAAATGGACATTTTGCATTATTACTATTTTGCTCTCCCATCAACTTTCCTAAGCAGTTTTGGAGCAGCTGCTTTAAGCATAAATGTAAAATCCCAACCCATTTAATAATCTCAACTCACTTAATAGGCCAATTCAAGAAAGTGGGGAACAAACTGAGAAATGTGTACTTTCTGTTTATTACCAACTGTAGTATAACTTGAGGATCTGCAAGAAAGCTTCCTTAAGCTGTGGAATTATCGCCTAGAAATGGGTATTAATTCTGCAGATAATCTTCCTTATTTGTGCATGTGTTTAAGGCAGTGGCTCGAAAATGGCTACAGTTGTTCATCTTCGTAATGTGAGTCAAGAGGAACCTGAGATCTTGAACTGTCAGTACATTTGCCAAGTTTTGGACTCACAGGCCCCCTCCCTGCTAGTGTACACAATTGTTTTCCTCCATTTGCCATTTCTTTCACCCTGGTCAGAGTCTGGTTTCCAATTCCCATTTGCAATACAAGTGCAAGCGGTCTGCCAGTTCAGATGAAATGGTAAACTATGGTTTGTCTCACACCAGGGAAGGAAGAAGAGACTTGCTGTGCATGAAAATGAAGCAGAGAAGGAAGTGCATGAGCCAGGCATGTTCACAAATTGTCAAACTATAACTTACCATTACATGTGGCGACCATTTCACACATGAGTTCCGTTCCTGGCCCCCATGCATAAGCCCACTCCACCCAGTTCCACCCTGCCTTGTTCTGGCCTCTTCCAGGTCCAAAAGGCCCTGCACATCAGCAGTTGTGGGTCATTTGGACACAACACACACAAAATGGTCACTTCATTAAAAATGGTGAACTTGGGGATCTTTTCAAGGGACATATCTTATATTTTTGTAGGATTGCACATATACTATAAGGACATGTGCCTTTCAAATTTTTAACATACTGTATATTCTGGCGTATAAGACTGCTTTTTAATCCAGGAAAATCTTCCCAAAAGTCAGTGGTCGTCTTATACGCCGGGTGGAGAATCTGCAGTCGAGTATATCTCAAACTCTGTATTTTAACTGGAAAAGTTGGGGTTCGTCTTATATGCCCAGTCGTCTTATACTCTGGAAAATATGGTACACTTTTGGAATAAAGGGAAGTAATTTAAGAAACAATTGCCTATTGAACTAACTTTTAGCATTTACTTTGACCCTACCAGATACACATTTGCTTCAATAATGGCTTTAAGAGAATTGTTGTGTCAACATTTCTCAATCCTTCCATTTGCTACATGGGGGTTAATAATACTGACTATCTTTACAGAGTTGTTGTAAGGATTACATATCAATAATGCATTGTGAAGCACTTTGAACATTTGAAAGCACAGATGTTAAATATTATGGTCATTATACTGGCTTTCTGTGACTCCAGAGTATTGCATTACAAATAGCAACCTGAAAAGCCAAAATATTTAATGTTGATGGAAAAATGTAACACAGTGTGCGTTTTATAAAAGCACAAGCACAGCTCTCAGAAAAAGGTTTCAGCATGTAAGTTTCAGGAGGCAAAATTATAGTGCTATCTCGTACAGCTGTACATTAACGTCCAAAGAATCTACGCTGTTGAACGCATGTGAGGAGTTTATGTCAGATGGCCTGCTGTGTGTTTTTGTTTTAACTGTCAGTGGTATTTAAGCATTGAGGGCTGCCTAAGGACACAGGAAAATGTGAGCTATAGATAATGCTTGAATGAGACCTGACATTGCATTTGCAGAGGAGTGCTGCCAATGGGTAACTGAGGTGTAGATGGTAACTTGGAACAAGACTTCAGATATTTCAGTGGGACATGTTTTCAAGCAAGTATGTGTTAGATCACAGCCCCAAGAGAAGTATTATTTTTAACACCAAGATTTATTATGGAACGAAGAAATAAAAATGATTTCATAGTATCAATATTCTAAATGATTCTCTTTATATGTGTAACATTATGTGTTCTGATTTAAAGGCTGTAGAAGGATGCTGTATAGCAAACTTGGCACTGGCTTGAATTGGAACAATGGGTTCTTTATTTCGTTCCTCTCTGGTTCTTTCTTCTTGATAACATTTTTTGATCGGTATTATGAATCATCATTGCTTTATGAACTGTCAGTCTCAAATTTCCAGCAACTTGTTTCCAACCTTAGGGAATCAGTATTGATTGATGGGGTTAGGACAGGCTGAGATGAATCTGCGAGAGAGGTAGATCTTAAAATTATTTTCAAAAAAACCCGAGCCAAAGTAAAGCACCACATTGGGTTGTATGTGACACTGAACGAGACATGGACACATATTCCTTCCAATTCAATAAACTGACCAGTGGCTGTTGTAAAACCACTCTCTATTTTATGCAGCTCCACAGATCCTGTATTGTTTGTTTTAATAGTTAAGAACAGTACAAAGGGGAGAGGCGCATTACTCTTACATACACACATTTCTTCAGGCCATGCCTAGAGAAGTGAGAGGCCCTGGGCAACTCATAGCATGTGCCCTCATGCCCCCCTAAGAGCCCTCCTGTTGTATATCATGATGGAGGATCAATTCTCATCACTGCAGCTTATGTTTTGCTGCTTTGACTCCCCTTGCCTCCAGCTTAAGTTTTTATTTTGCTGCCACTTCAAGCAGTGGCAATGGCAGCCAGGCTCTCTGCCATCTTCCCCCCCCCCCTGTCTTGCTCTAGGAAGGGAGGAGTTGCGGCTCCCTTGGCCAGTAAAGCGAGATGAGCACCGCAACCCCAGAGTCGTCCACGACTGGGCACAATGGTCAGGGGTCCCTTTACCTTTATGCTCCCTGCCCTGCATAAATCTTGCTTACATTATCCTTAGCTGGACAAAGTAGGGAGAGGAAAACATTGTTGTCGTTCACTCGTTCAGTCGTGTCCGACTCTTCGTGACCCCATGGACCAGAGCACGCCAGAGAAAAAACATACCTCTGCCAAAACACCTTCCAGAGGTGTTTCCAGCTATTTCCTAGCCTTCGGGTGGGTGGCCATTTACTGGTAATTTTCTTAACCAATGATGTGCCTGGCAACTTGCATGGCTGATCATTAAAGAACCTTAAGGAAACCTCCTTGCTTCTTTAACCCCCGCCCTGCCCATTTCTCCTAGCTTGCAACAGTGGTATGGTTCACACTTCAGAGGCCTATTTCCTCCTCTTCTTTCTAAGGTACCACTAATGTCTCAACAAATGAAACTGATCTGTAGAAAATGTAACTTGAAAAAAGAGACATTGCACATACTTTTGTAAACCAAGAAATCTTTAATAATAATATATTTTTTAAAAGAGAGAGCGAGAGAGCGATAGCAAGCTGCTCAAGCCCGCTCTGTAAGCTTCATGTCTAAGCAGGGTTGTATGTTTTATTTTATTTTATTACTGGTACAACTTACCCCTCGAATAAATTTAACCTACAGCAACTGTTCAGGCATAATCCTGGGCACAATGATGAGACAAACCTTTACTATTCACTGAGGGAGTTAGAGGGAGAAGTTTATAGGATGTTGCCAACCCACATGAGATAGTGAGTGCAGGCATTGTACTTAAGGAAACACACATTTGCTTTTTGATAACAGGTTGTCCTTGTATCTAGTCAATTAGGCTCAACAAATAATGGCCAGGAAATATATGTCTTGTACCTTATTGTTTTCTTTTTCTTTCTTTTTTGTTCACTGTCAGCACTGATGTGATTTGCTCTGAGAGTTTCAAGAAACTGTCAGAGATAATCGGTTTGGCAATTAAAATTCTTAATCTTCTGAATTCTGATGATGTAAATGGCAGATCAAAGAGACAACTGACATTTATGAGCGGTGAGATTTGTAATAATTAAAGTCTCCAGGAATATTTAGGCCAGCCTGCATAATCGCCAAGAGCAATTTGTGCAATTCTTTGTACTGAGACCCACATGGGTCTCTCTCTGTGTGTGTGTTTGTCCTGCCACACTGATGTCATGAAGCATAGAATCTGGGAGAGAGTGTAGCAACCATTGTAGCCTGATGATACAATTTGATTGTGGCTGCATGGGCTGTTGTGGGCTAGTTTCTTCTCCCAAGCATCACCCTACATTAGTGGTTCTCAAACTTCTTTCTCCTGGCTACACTTTAGGAATAAAAAATTTGCTTGTGCCACACTGAACTTTTTACTGATAAGAATAAGAAACTACACCTAGCCATGCTTGCTTTATAACAAAGAACACAACTACTTTATAATATGATCACGGGACATCCACAATGAAGCTATATAAGAACATGAACCATTCCCAGAATATAACATTGATTGTCCTTGAATTTCCCCGCCACACTTGCCATCCTCCCCTGCCACGCCAATGTGGTGCGCCACAACCTTTGAGAACCACTGTCCTACATTCTCAGAAAAGTAACCGTATCCTCCCTGGCCCTCCTAGGCCACAACTGAATGATGGGAGACTGTGTGCATCTATATACACTCTAACCTTGATTAACAGCAGGATTGTGTCCTTAGTTTATTTCTTGTAATGTGGAATAACCCGGGAAGTCTTCTTCTTTGTCTTCTCTTATCAGTTAGAATTCTCTAGTTATTGTAAAGGGTAGCAGTTAATTTTTGCACAACTTCACAGTCACAATGAACTCTATCCGAAAAAGTGTGTTTGCCAGTACCTGGAGAAATCCCAATTATCTGAATTGTCCTCTCTCTGTGCCTCCAGATTTTCTACCAAGGGCATGTACTTTGGCACTAAATTAAGAGAGGGAAATTCCTTTTCTTGCAGAGTCCTGAATTCCTTCTTTCCCCATGCTGTTGGGACTTTTCTGCTAATTCCAGGTTTCCTGCCACAAGACATATCTCCCAGGTGACATAATGATGCTGCAGCTCTCACTGTGGGTAGCAAAAAAGCTAATTAGCCAGCAGCCTGCTTGGGGTCCACACAATGTATTTCCCAACCCTGCTCCAGCCTAGTGAATGATTCTTTTGTTTGGAAGGGTATTTTTTTGACATGCTATGCACTGCTGAGCAATTATGAGGAGGAAGGTTATGAATCTGCCTTCCAACATTCAAGGTTTCTCTGAAACCTGCAGAGATTTCTCTCATCCAGAGTGACAGTTTTTATCGTATCCTGTGGTCAAAAGAACTGCATTATGCATTCCTCTGTAGGCATGCCTTCTGCAACCTAGATATCTGTAGTTTCTCCAAAGTCCAGTAATTGTTGAGTCCATTGGACTTTGTGCTTTTCAGTTCGTTGTGTTACGCCTGTATGCCTTGACCCAATAAGACCAGAAGAAAGATTCAGGCAGCAAAGTTTCCAAAAGCAAAGTTTCTTTATTGCAATAAGGTGCATTCAGTAAGCAAAAGGCAAATGCACACCCCACCTCCTGTGGGGCAAGCTTAAGTACTCTCTATGACATAGTAAAGCTCCTCCTAAATCCCTCCTCCTGGCCTATCAGAACTAATATTATAATACTGCGTTAGCAAATCAGAACATTTCCTTTGTCCGGCTGCCTTTGTCTGTTTCAAGCTGCTTTAGCCGCCAGGAGGTGCTATATGCTATTATTTCAGTGCCTAAATGCCTAGCCGTTGACCCCCAACTGCACCTGGGACCTTATTTTGGCTTCTGCTGATGTTCACAGGAAATGGCTCGGTCATGGGGTTGAGTTGTGGTTAGCTCTTTCCCTGAAACCAGACTTCCTCTTGAAAAGAGGAAGTCTGTGGTCGGCCGTTTACTGTCATTCTGCTGATTTGCTAAGTTTATCTAAGAAGCTGCAATGTAAGGATTTTAGCTGGCAAAGTTGAAGCAAAGTTCAAGCAAAGTTGAATCTCTAAAATGGAGTGGGGGCATCTCCGAAATGGGGTTCAGGGGCTCGTATCTTGGTGCCTCATTTCCCCCCTTTCAATCGAGAGGAGCAGCTTGTTCTGCTTCCTCTTCAGATTGACCTACTGAGATTTCCTCTATAACTTGATCCATCCAGTGTTCAAACACCCCTATAGGGTCTTCAAAATGTTCATCAGGTTCCCATGTATCATCATCTGGTGAATAACCTTTCCATCGTACTTTGTATAGTATTTTACTATCTGTGGTTTTCATGTCCAGGATCTTCTCCACTTCAAAGACATCCGTATCATATTCGTTGATACCTCTGCCGCTTTCCACCATCCCTTCTCCTCCTGCAGCCACCTTCTCCTCAGCCCCACTCACAACAGCTGCCATGTATGAGGCGAACGTTGTAATGGTGTCCTTCTCCAGTCAGTCCCTTGGACTGTAAGCAGTTGCGTGGCAACCACAGGTATATTTGGTAAGCCTGCGGTTCCTGTACATAAAAGGACTTCCCACCCCCCTTTGGTGACTCTGGGTGGCGTGTCCCCTGGTGTGAAAGCTTCAAATCTCCTTGTGACTACACTGGAGAAAGTCGAATAAGAGCCAGTGCCTCACCCCAAGTTCATTCCTCGAGGACTAAATTCTGGTTTACTGTTACAGCTGAATATGGCCCATATTTCTTATGGAGGGTGATGACATTTACTGGAGGACTGGAAGGGACTAATGAAATTAGTGTGAGAAGAATAGGATCAGTGAATATTTTACCTATTCTGACTTCTTGAGAGCAGTTGCAATGTAGCAAATAGTCAGGAATAACTTTCTAACAGTAAGAACTGTTTGGCTGTAGAATGGACTCCCTATTCTCTTTTCCAGTGAAAATACACCCATAGGTATAAAAGACTAGGCCCTCCCCCTCTGGTTCCCAACTATATACACGCAAGGGAATAGAAAGGGATATTGTTACTTTGACAAAGTCAATTTCAAGGGGTCAACAGGATTTTCCCTTCCAATTTCCCGTCCAATCCCAACAGCCTAGACCAACATTGTTCACACCTCTAACACTCCCAATCTATAGAGTTATGCCCTGTCTAACAACTGGTCGACAAACCACTAATAACAATGTCCTTCTGACCAATTTTTCTGATGTGGTTCTGCTGGAGATGGTCTCCGTTGCATAAACTGGAGGTTTCCGGTGGCCCGTGCGTCGAGTGACAGCGTCCAGTGTGCCACAGCAGGGGCTACTTCAATTCGGTCTCCCGTGCGCTGGGTGTCCTTGCCGGTCAGACGCAGCAGGGGAGACTGGTGCACCGTGCGTTGAGTACCTACTCCTGGCTAGGCACAGCAGGGTGTCGACTCCAGGGGGTCACCTCGGCCTTTCACCGCCGTTGGGGTGGATAGGAGAACCGTGTATGGACCGTGTAAGAAGGTTGCGCTTCCACTCCTTTACCCACAAGCTATAGCCAGGCTGGAACTGATGGACTGGCTCAGCAAAGCTGCACGGTGTTTGCTCGAGGGCCCACCTGCTGAGGGAACAACAACTCACAGACACAGAGAGACAGACAGACAGATAGAGAGATTATTTGTTTGTGGAAGGTGATATGCTCTTCCACCTGTCCAGTCCAGCTGGTTTTTCACGAACAAATGGAGGTGGCCTCCCATACAGGAGCTCAAATGGTGACAGTTCAAGTCTCTTGGTGGGGGCGCTTCGAATTCGGAACAGAGCTATAGGGAGGACATCTGTCCACTTCAGTCCGGTCTCTTGGGTTAATTTGGCCAATTGGATTTTCAAAGTCCGGTTCATCCTTTCAGTTTTTCCCGAACCCTGTGGCCTATAGGCAGAGTGCAGTCTCCACTTTATCTGAAGTTTCTTGCACACTTCCTGCACTACCTGATCGATAAAGGCTGGTCCATTATCACTCCCTATACTCCTGGGCAGTCCGAACCTGGGTATTAGTTCGGTTAGAAGTTCCTTAGTTACTTCCCTGGCTTTTTCAGTCCGTGGTGGGAACGCCTCTACCCATCCGGTCAGCGTACAAACAAACACTAGCAGATATTTGCAAGTCCTTGCAGGTGGCAACTCAGTAAAATCCACAATCAGATTCTCCATAGGGCTGTATCCCACATGTTGTACACCCGGTGGGGGTTGCATTCCTTGCTTGGGGTTGTTTTTGGCACAAAGGATACACCTCTGGGAGATAGCAGCAGTTAATTGTGAGAGGTTAGGCACATACAATTTTCTCCCGAGATGTTCCCTAGCAGCGGTGCCACCCAAGTGTGTGGACTCATGGTAGTTTCTCACAATTTTGCTGGCCAAGTGTTGGGGCACGAACACTCGGTTGTCTGGGAGGAGTAGCCATCCATCTTGCAGTCGGGCTCCCTCCTGTTGTGCCCATTCTTGCTCTTCAGGAGAATAGTGAGGTTCCAAGTCTTCAGTGGATATTTCTGGGATGAGTGCAGCCACGGTTGAAGGTGGTGATTGCATAGCTGCTTCTCGGGCAGCCTTGTCTGCCTTATGGTTGCCTTTGGTGACCAAATCCTTGCCTCGCCCATGTCCTTTGCAGTGCATTACAGCAATCCTCTCAGGGGCCCACACCGCCTCTAATAGACTTTCCACTTCTTGTCCATACTTCAAGGCTTTTCCATGGGCTCCCATCAAACCTCTTTCCTTCCATAGAGTTCCATGCGCATGCAGGGTTAAGAAGGCATACTTTGAATCTGTATATATACATTCGCCTTACATCCAGCTGCCAATTGCAGGGCTCTAGTGAGTGCAATTATTTCGGCCTTCTGGGCAGAGGTTCCCGGTTGCAGAGCTTCTGCCTCTACAATCTCATCGTTGGTCACCACAGCATACCCAGCCCTCCTAACGCCATTGGATACAAAGCTGCTCCCATCTGTGTAATATACAACATCAGGCTCTTTCAGGGGTTCATCTTTCAAGTCTGGTCTGCTAGAATAGACTTCGTCCATCACCTGGAGACAATCATGGTGTTCTATTTCCTCGTCGTCTGGTAGGGGCATCAGGGTGGCGGGGTTAAGGGTATTCACCACTCTTAGGTGCACTCTTGGGTTTTCACACAGCAGGCCCTGGTATTGGGCCATTCGGGGGTTTGTCAGCCAGTAGCTCCCTTTGTACTCCATGAGGGTGAGAACAGCATGGGGTACATTTACATACATTTCTTGGCCAAAGGTGAATTTATCTGCTTCTGTCACCAAGGCTGCAGTGGCTGCCACGCCATTCAGCTCATGCACATACAGTTGGAAGGGTTTCTCTGGATTTGGCAATCCTGGGGCTGGGGTCTCCATTAGGCATCTTTTAATAGTCTCAGAGGCCTTTTGTTGTTCTGGTCCCCACACAAGGGGTCTTCCTTCACTCCTCCTGTACTATCATTCAGGGATTCTGGTAAAACACTGAAGCCAGGTATTTAGCACCACCCTGCATTTCCCTAGGAAGTCCCACAACTGCTTCCTAGTGGTGGGCTCTCTTATGAGACATATGGCTTCTTTCCTCTGTGATGTGATATATTGAAGCCTAAATACTTGATTTCCTTCAGATACAATTTATGCCTTTCTCTGAGAGGCTTTGTATCCTGTCTCCCATAACAAGTATAACAGTTCTTCTGTAACTTCTTTTCCTTTTCTTCCAAGTTTTGGCCATCTTTACCAATTTTTTTATTTATTTATTTTTTTAATCCTTGTGGCCAGAATCAAAGGGGTTTGAGTAAGCCAAGATTCAATAATCAGTTCAAGTGTTTCTGGGCTCCTTCTGCCGCCCATCGTGGCAGGAAAGTGAGAGTAGTGTTTTACTGAGACTGGCATAGCCTAGGACCTTACATTAAGAATTATATGCAGGATATTTTTGGCCAACTCTGGGGATTATCTTCAGCCCACACCCCTGGTGGAGCTTGGAGAGTTTCAGGTATTTATTCTGTCACTTTTCCCAAGAGTAAATGGATGGGATTTTGTGATCAAGGCTGCCAAAAGTTCCTAAGAGTATTCTCTAGGCGCCATTAGTGACAATATGCTGGTCACTCGTGGAAATAGCTGCATTTCTGGTCCTTTGGGGACAAAATAATTTGTGTCTGTACCTTGAGGGGACGTCTCTTTCCAGTGAGGGCACTGGGTATTTGGGCATATACAGGAACTGATGGGTGAGGTGGCATCCTTCAATTTGACATTCCAAATGCCTCCCTGAACAAATCACTTGTGGCTTCCACAATGTTCACTGATTCTAGGCTTTTGGATTGTACAGGCGTGGTTATAACAGAATACTGGGCTCCCAGCGAAATATCTCTGGTTGGTCCCTCTGGGGTATCTTCCTCCAAGCCCTCTTCTTCTTTGTCCTCTTCCTCTTCCTTCTCCTCTATTCTGGGGCCATTCTCACTTCCAGTGTGTCTCCCTTTTCTACATATGACACACTGCTTCCTTCCTAGCAACTGACCTTTTCACCGGCCTCTTCCTCGGGTCAGACCCCTCTGGCCTCACCCGGGTCACCAGTCCTAGGACGCTTGTTGCTTGGCCTTTCATCCTTACATACTCCTTCAATGCCTCTTCTACTGCTTTCTTCCAAGCGGCTGACCTCTTCACCGGCCTCTATCTCGGGCCTCTGGGCCCCTCTGGCCCTCCCGAGTCGCCGGTCCTCCTTGGGCCAAAGCTGCCGCCATAACTGCCGCCTTCTCCTTCATCCACTTCCTCTTTTCCTTCTTCTCCTCCTCCCCTCTATAGTCATACACTCGCTGGGCAATTGCCATCAATTCACTCCGGGACTTTCCTTGAAACCCATCCTGCTTTTGTATCTTTGTCCTTATATCTTTAGTGGATTGTGCGATAAATGAGCTATTGACCATCGCCGCATACTCGGGGAGGTCGGGGTCAAATGGAGTCCAGATTCTATAGGCTTCCATTAACCGTTCCAGAAAATCTCCAGGGCTCTCATCTGCCTTCTGGGTCACAGCCGAGACCTTGGACAGGTCTGTTGGCTTCCTAGCTGCCCTTCGAATACCTTGTAGGAGAGTTTCCCTATATGCTTTCAGGGCGTTTCGGTCTCCATCATTGTTTGCGTTCCATTTGGGATCAGACGATGGATATCGAGTGGGCCAATCTGTTTCTAACACTCTCTGTTCCTTCAAGTGTTCTAATGCTTGTTGATCTATCCTCCTTCTTTCCTCTGTGGTAAAAAGGGTATTCAGCAACTGCTGGCAATCTGGCCAGGTTGGTTCGTGGGCAGCGAAGATAGATGCCATTAAATCCACCATAGCTTTAGGTTTTTCACTAAAGGGTGGTGTGTGTACCTTCCAATTCATCAAATCTGTGGTGGTAAAGGGAACATACTGCATGGTGTACGTCCGAGGTGGGGGTCCACCATCGACTAAAGGTGCATCAGGTGGGGGTGGATTGTCCCATACCACCCGAAGGGGGGCAATTAGGTCTTCTGGTGGTGCTTCCTTGCACCTTTTTGCATAGTCTTTCAGTGCCTGATTACGGGCCCTGCTGTAGGCTGCCGCTGCACTTCTATGCTTAGGATTGGAGGACCTGTACCGGCTTATCCTTTCCCTTAATTCTCTGAGGTCTGGGTATATTTCTTCCAGGGTTTGGGTGTTAGGGACCTTCACCCTATTCCCCTGTCCCCCTTCTGCCCCAGCCGGTGGGTCTGCGTTCTGAGGCTGTTGTACTAGGGGCGCATAAGGGGGTGGCCGCGGAACCATAAGCTCCTCTTCTTGACTGTCCAGTACTGGCGGGTGTTTTGCTAACTTCTGTACACTGCAGATCTTAGCCCTTGGTGGCAATTTTCTGCACCCTCGCAGCCAAGGGGGATTATGGTCTGCAGCATCCTTCCACGTTGAGATATATGGGATCTGGTCTGGATGATTGTCAATTATAGTCCGCCATAAGGGATTAATGAGATTCTCATCAAAGCTTCCCTCGGAGGGCCAGCCTGTACCCTGTGTTGGCCAGTCTACTTCACACAGGGATCGTAGGCGTTCTTTCCTCAACGGGAATCCCCAATCGTCGCCCTCTGTGGCTTCCTTCCAATGGTCCAGAAAACACTGGAGGGGAGTCCCTTTGCTGGACCCTCCTCCCATCCTGGGCTGCTGAGGTACTCCGCTCCTACCAGGGTACAATCACACACCTTTCTCCACGTCCTGTCAGTGGCCAGGTGAGCTCTCGCTACCTGAAACCGCACCTCGGGACCACACGTCGCTTGGCTAGTGGCACTAACGCCCCGGCCTCTCATGCATACACACAATCACTGGAGTACCTTATTCACACACCACACACATATACCTCCCAAAGTTTTCCCCCTTTTGTCCTTTCTTGCCTACCTACACATATCTATGTATCTACCTGCCCTACCTGTCCTACCTGCCCTACCTGCCCTACCTCTGCGTATATGGGTTCGCCAGAGGACCCCTTACCTGCTGGCTAATACCATACGCTGGGGAGAGATCAAGTCCCCCTTCCTCTAATTAATATAGAGGGTCAGTACTCACCAAAAGCCGGCTGTCTTCCCTGTCTCCCCGGTTCTTTGTCCGTTGCCACTCCTTGCAGGGCGGAGGGGGGTCAAGATGCCTTCTGATCCCTTCCAACTCTTAAGACTGAGGTGGTGCGCGCAAGGTCACAGGGCTGTTAACCTCCCACGCCCTGCATAGTAGGCAAGGGGCTGCCTCTGGTCGAGGGCTTAAGGCCCGATCCGAGTCACGGCACCAGAAATGTTACGCCTGTATGCCTTGACCCAATAAGACCAGAAGAAAGATTCAGGCAGCAAAGTTTCCAAAAGCAAAGTTTCTTTATTGCAATAAGGTGCATTCAGTAAGCAAAAGGCAAATGCACACCCCACCTCCTGTGGGGCAAGCTTAAGTACTCTCTATGACATAGTAAAGCTCCTCCTAAATCCCTCCTCCTGGCCTATCAGAACTAATATTATAATACTGCGTTAGCAAATCAGAACATTTCCTTTGTCCGGCTGCCTTTGTCTGTTTCAAGCTGCTTTAGCCGCCAGGAGGTGCTATATGCTATTATTTCAGTGCCTAAATGCCTAGCCGTTGACCCCCAACTGCACCTGGGACCTTATTTTGGCTTCTGCTGATGTTCACAGGAAATGGCTCGGTCATGGGGTTGAGTTGTGGTTAGCTCTTTCCCTGAAACCAGACTTCCTCTTGAAAAGAGGAAGTCTGTGGTCGGCCGTTTACTGTCATTCTGCTGATTTGCTAAGTTTATCTAAGAAGCTGCAATGTAAGGATTTTAGCTGGCAAAGTTGAAGCAAAGTTCAAGCAAAGTTGAATCTCTAAAATGGAGTGGGGGCATCTCCGAAATGGGGTTCAGGGGCTCGTATCTTGGTGCCTCATTTGTGCTTTGGATCCATTGTGCTTTGGATCCCTTTTACAACATAATTTCACTGGATTCCCACCATGCAGAGACTCAAAAATCTTACAGCGCAATGGAGCGGGGGGGGGGGACACAGAGACAAATTGGGAGAAGGAAGTTTTTAACTAGGCTCTCTTTGTGGGTTTGTTTTGTAGGGGGTGCATAATGGTTATGATCATGTGATTGAAAGTACCTTAAGTTTTACAGGATATCACTGCCTAGAATTCCAAGTGTAAATACTTCTGGCTTCTTTGCAAATGTTAATTTAAAGATCTTTTTCATCACCCGAAAAATATAAGAGAAATCTTTTTTATATGCAACAGCTGCTGCCCGGTTATTAATTAAATCAAACTGGAAAGGGGGGGAAAGTACCAACACTAAGGGAATGGCAGAATAAGTTATTAGACTATGCAGAATTGGCTCAATTGACAGATAGATTAAAGGGAAATACAAAACAATCATTCACGCAAAAATGGGATATGTTTAAGAAATACCTACAAAAATATAACAAAGACATAACATCTATGGCAGCGTTTGAATGACCCTTGAGTAAATTAAATACTACTAAGCAAGGAAAAACAGTACAATATGTTAGAAGTAAGTGCTAGAAACTATAGTAAGAGTAAGGTAAGAAGTATAAGTACATTCAATGTTGTAAATGTAACTTACACCGGGAAATGACGGGAAGTCTGTTTTCATTTAATTTAGTTTATTGGACTTGTATTTTGGTTTATTTTTTATTTAGGAAGAAATTATAAAAAAGAGCATGTACAAATACAAGTTTAAATCAATATTTAATGCTGTAATTATTTAAGGCTGTATATGTACCTAAGATTGTGTATGGATGTCAATTAATAATAATAAAATTAAAAAGAAATAAATGAAAGGAAGTACCTTAAGTTTTAAATAAAGTAAGAGACATTTGTGGTATTTAGGGAATGAGCAGATTGACGCAATGGTTTAGGGAGAACATGGAGCTGCCTGATTTCAGGTTGTATGGCAAGGCAATAGTGAAATGTAAAACTGCATATTAGAAAAATGTATATTAAATCCAATATACTTTCATGGTGTCCTTTGTACTATCTTAGAAAATGACCCCCTAAATGGCATTACTTATGGGGGTGGGGGACATACACCTCAGGTCGACTTTTATAAAATCTGTTCTGTATCCCAAACTTGTCATGAGTTCCTAGCACTTGTACGCAGAGTAATTTGCACAGGATTTTCACACGTTCTCTACATATTTGTAGTGCAGTGTATTTAATCCTGTTCTATGAAGCAACCCTGACTGCTAGATCCTTTGGGGGGAGTATAAATGCTTTTCAGCCTGTCCAATTTATGCTCACTAAAACAGGCAGTTTTTCCATCGCCATTACTTTTATCAGTAATTTGAGGAACGGGTAGCAAAGGTTGATGCTCAAGGCTTTTTCCATGATCAGGAATACCTCAGAATTGGTTTAGAAGTGTACTTTAAGTCATTACTTAAAGTCGTTATTGTAAATCACGGGGTGGGGAAGCTCCTCCTCCCATATCTCAGTGGGGGTGGGGAAATGGGCGGAGCAACATATGTAAATTTTATCGGTCTACAGAAGGTTAGTTTCTACGCATTCTCATGCCCCTCTCTGCTGACCATTCAGCCAAGCAGAAGGCATGAGTAAGAGTTCAGGGAAACATTTCAACCAGGAAAAAACCACTTGGAGGGCTACTGAGAGGTGTAGCTTGTGGGGAGAGTACCAAGGCTAGAAAGAGAGGTTTATAGGGCCTGATGCCAGCCCCCCTGTTCACAAGCTGAATTCCATAGTGCTAATGCTGCTAACACTTCAATGTGCTGTGTTAAACCACCCCACAAAAGTTGAAAATAATAACACGGAGGTTCTTATGAAGACATTTGCCTTACAAGGAAATAAATGTCAATACACATACGGTATACAGTAGCCTGTTTTTTGGCCTTTAATAATGCAACTAAGCAAAAATGTAATTAGAAATAGAATTAGAGACGTATTGAATTGGAAGGCACTTAATGGGTCATCAAGTCTAACTCTCCCTGCCAGAAGGAGGAGACCTTGGCTGGGTGGTGTGGGGTGCGGGGAACTGACTTGAAAGAACGTGATGGTTTATTCATTACATAAAAAGATACAGCACCGGTGCAAGATGCTCTGGAATTCTGCGTTTTCTTACGCAAACTGGGGTTCCACCTACGGGAACTTTTCTGAACTTATCCCAGGCAGACAATGATGCTGGTGAATTTTCTTTTCATTTGTTTTCTGAAGATTCCCCCCCCCCCTTTCATTCATTTATTGATGCTACTTTCTGCCGTGATATTTTCTCTTCATCCTCATCCTGGCCCACATCCTTTCTTTTTCACCCGTGTCCCATTTCTATTTCATGCTCTGCTTCCTTTATTTGGCTGCTGCTGCTTCTTTTTTTCCAGTCATGCACTTTGGTTGCAAAAAAATGTGGTTCTTCACAACCTCACTGGTTTTCATTCTCTCTGTGTCTAGTTCTTACCGAAATATGGATGAATCCTCTTGGTGCTGTTCCTGCTGCATCTCTCTCTCTCTCTCTTTCTCTCTCTCTATCTCTCTGCATCTTTTATAAGAAGTGTTATTGATTTTCAGTGTATAAACACAATTACATCCCAACTTGCACATGGGTAGAAATTCAATGAATGGTTTTTCTTTTTAAAAAAATATTAATAATAACAACCAGACTTTTGTTTCTATCACCTTTTGTAATGTGCGTTCCTTGGATTATATCTGTCCCCATGACAATTAATATATACTGTACCTATCTCTTTCTTCCTCATATTTCCCTATTCATTCGCTTACCGTAGTGAGTCATTCTCTTTCCCCCTGACGTCCGTTTGAAAAACAAATGAACATATATACAAAGACACTGGCAACCTGTAGATATAAAACTATTTTTTATTAATGCTGCATAAAAATAAATGAATAAATAATAAGATACTAGTCATGATGTTCTTCTCTCATTTTCAGACCACAGTAAAATAATTTTAATCCCAAGTGATTTGGTACTAATTTAATTAGTTTACTTTTGAAGTACTCTTTGAGTATAAAACAGTTTTGTTGTGTGCAAGTAATTGTAATAATTGGCTTGAGGTTGGAAATGCAGTGTTATATTGGTTGGAAGTAAGTATTTTTTGTAGCGCCCCGTTGTGCTATGAATTTTGCACAAGCAGTCCCTGTGGAGTTCAGTGGGGAGCTTTGCTTTAAAACTCAGGGCAATCTCTCTCTGATGCTCATTAGTTTAATTTATGCTTGATACAAATTGGATTCATACTATATTTGAATACAAGAATGGTTTCCGCTTATCTCAAGGCTGTGTTTTGTTAACAAATGTAACCCATTTATTACAACAACTGATTTAAGTGCATAGGTATAAAAAGTGTTCCTAATTTTGAAATGCCTTATAAGGACGTTTCTTCATTGACACACATGCATGCCCCCAAGAGAAATTAAATATTTGCTTGTTTTGGACTCCTGGGCATAGCACTCTACCAAATAGGTATTCAGTTCAGTTAGTTGTACTCATGGTGGAGGGCAAATGCAGAGTCTTCTGACCCTCACCCAGCCAAACCAGTGATATCTGGATTATATTGCCTTGGATCTGTCAGGAAACCCCCCTCACCGCAGTGGGAAGACAGCCCGCTTTTGCAGTACCGGGAACCCCCTCCTGCCTTGAGCAGCTCACCGTCTTCCTAGAGTGAGGGAAGCGACAGCCAATCCAGTTGGGAGGGGGAACTGGTAGCAGGAAGTCGGCACAGGGGCTGTGACAGAGATGGAGAGCCTTAGCACCAGGCAGGAAGTGGGGAACAGGGAGCTTTTCCTGCGCCCCGTTTTCGCAGGGAGGAAGGACGTGGAAGGGGGAGGCGGGGGTTCAGAATCCCGCGCCTCTTATGTTGGACTAAAAACCGGAAGCAGACATTCCCGGACTCTGCAGAGGGATGAGCTGGACGTCTTTACTGTAACTCCACTGTAAATATCGGCACAATAAAGAACTTAGTTTAGAAGAAGTTCTGCGTCTGCCTGATTCCTCATGAGCAACCACTGAGAGTCCTTACAGGATCCAAAGGGCTTTTTACATTCCCCCGAAGGGACTTGCAATAGAGCAGTGAAATGTTTTGACTCTGCACTGCCACCGTTGAACACCTAACCTCCATGTCATATTTGCAACCTGCTTTTGGAACACCTCTAAAAATGCAGCATGGTAGATTTATCTTTTTTGACAAAAAAACAAAACCCAAACAAACTTTAAACCACAGAAGAAAGAGTTTCATAGTCCTTTGGATCTAGGCCACAAGCTATGCAAAATACAGAATACTACAGTGCAGATATTTTACATGCTAAAATCCGTATGAGGGTCCACAAACACCACTCTTCATATGCTGTAGCCATAGGCCATAACAAAAGGCTCAGACAAATACAAAACACCACAGGTAAAATCAAATATCATTGATCCGGTTTGTCAGTGGAGCAATCAATCACATTAGTTTTTACAAACTCTGCTTTTATTTTGGCAGCTAGAGAGGCAAAATGAGCTACTTTATATGTATCATGCGCTGCTTGCTTTCCACTAAGGGTACGTGACCGATTTTTGGCCGACCAGACATTAAGGAGCCTTAAATTGCAGAACCAGAGCATCAGGGACACAGGAGATTGTGTTAAATTATGACAATTAAACTACAGTGTTATAAAGCCATTCTGAACGATTTGCTCTTTTCTAAGCTTCCAAAGGACCTTTTGTCACACTGGTATGGTGAAGAGTAAATATAAATATACCAGAACTTTGACTTGAAGGTGTATTACAAGGTTTACTATTGATTTTTTGAGTTCAGCTGACAGTTACTAACCATGACAGAATACTACAAATTAATTAAGAGGTCTTTTGACAGATGGATTTCAGATAGGCCCCTGCATACAAAACACAATTTTTCATGAAAGGCTATTCTTTAATAAATGAAAAGCAAATAAATGGCTTCAGTGGTTCTTCAGAAGAGCTTAGTATCATATCTCTTTGCTTTTCCTTCTCTGTACTGTTCCAGTTTTAGTTATATGTGCTGCTGAAGTGAACACCTATCTCTTTGCATTTCCACACCTTATGCAGTAAAGTAATACAACTGGGACTGGCAACAAAAGGTTGCAGTTTTATCTGTTGTCCAAGATTCCAGTCAAGCATTATTTCCAATCAGGGCATTCAACTCTACCTGTCAGGTGTTCCAATTTTCTTTTCTGCCACTACATTCCATGGCTACTGAATACACTCAGTTCTCATTGAACTCATGTTTGGGTAGAGATGCGTTCTGTTCCCTGAATCTTTTGCTGAAAATCTACAAACCCTGCTGCCCCTTGAGCATACCAATACCTCTCTGCTTTCTCAGTGGCCCTGTGGTGGCTGTAATCCTGTTGGCACTCAGCCGTCTACATTTTCTCTGTCTTGTGAAGCCATGTGGTGTTCTGTCCCAAAACTCTCCTTAGCGGTGTTCCCCTTTCATTGTAAGCTGGTCCGAATGCTCCACATGTAATCCAGCCTCTGTCTACCATAGAGAATAACATTTCTCTATGGCTGTGGCTTCTTGTAAAGAAAGTATTAGGATTTAGGCAGATGTTGGGCTCTTTACTCACAGTATGAGCCCGGCTTCCTCCCAGTTTCAAAATTTGCATGAGAGACACACCAGTGAATTGAATGATGGTCTTGCTCTTCCTCCCATAAAACAGGCAATCTTCCAATCTTTTCTCTCCTTTTTTTGGAAGTGATATATGTTTTCCATTTATCTATTCATCTTTCACTTTATTTAAAACAAACCTTAAAAATGCTGAAAAATTGCTCTGGAGATTGGAGGGGGAATTGGGTTTGTAAAATCATAACCACAAGCCAGGAAATGCTATCTATTGGCGCATCTTCCCCATTCAGGCTCTCCCAGCAAACACCTGTCTTATTATCCTATATAATATGTGCCTGTAACAATCATGTGGAAAGGGATCTCTATTTAATAGCTTTTCTCTCAGCATCTCCCAATATGTCCCATGTCTCTTTTTTCCACGTCCCCATTAACTAATGCTTGCAATATATGTCTTGACTCTCATAAGTGAACTGGCATCAAAATATTGATGGAGCTTTTTGCATGTAGACCCTGCGGGGTCTTCAGATTCAGTACATACACACAAGAAAATGTATTGAAATGGGTCTGACTCCACAAAATGTGGTAACTAGTATGATCTGAGTGCTTAACACAGCTGAGTACAGCAGTAAGAGGGGTGTCATATAACACGAGTGCATTAGTGATATCTGACTTCCTTTCATCCTCCATGTGAACCATGGTTGTTGGATCTCCCTGAGTACTGAAAGATGTTTTGGAGATATTTGCTTCCATAACTATCAGGGGGACAGCATCATGTGTGCATGCGCTCCAGTCATGCTTGTACAATCTGATGGACATTGTCATGCTTTATATAATCATCAGTTGGAAACACTTTGCTTGTTAGTGTTTTATGTTACTGTTGTGGTTTTTTTGTGGGGTGGGGTGGGGTGGGGAGAAGCAGTAAACATTTTTTTTTTCTTCTAAAGAAGACATCTTTGTGAATTTGCCTTGGTGCACCTTGAATCACCCTAGTTGATTACCGTATTGGCCTGAATATAAGCCTCACTCCCCCCCCCCAAATTCCGACCGTGAAAAGTTAAAGTGCAGCTTATATTCGTGAGCTTACAAAAATGGGCTTTTACAATATCGCTGCTGAAACAGACATATGGTAAAACAGAATGGGTGTTAGTGCCTGCGGAATTTTAAGGGAGTGGCTTATATTCGGGTGTTGTCTTTTTTTAACACCCCCCCCCCTTGAATTTTAAAGGTGAGGTTTATATATGGGCCAATACAGCACATTTTAAAAGTATACTGAGGCTTTAGACAGGAATAAAGAAAAATAAAGAGTTTGTGAAAACAAACACACTTCACCCTAAAAACATGTATTTTCAAAAAAGCAGTGGCAAATGTTGACGGCATTTGGAAACAACACACAGACATCGTTTAAATTAACATAGTTATTTTCTCTGTAGCTATTGAGAAACAGGTTTTCATGATGATTTATTCTGAAAGCAATGTAGATCCCCAAAATGTGTACTTGCCATTGTGCTCTGCGGGTAAATTATTGGAGCTTGCAGGCAACATGCTATTCCATAGATGATTCCACACAAAACCCCAGCTTCTCTTTTCCCCCCATGATGCATCACAGATGGAGCAAATGGGGCCTTAACTCTCAGGGGTTTTAAAAATTCAATGTCTTGGTTCAGAAAATGTGGCCGCATCATTGCCTCACTACTAGAACCATCTGATTCTGTCTGGCATTCTGGATGTAAAGCTTTGCTAGATTAAACTGATAGCTTTGCTTAAAATCTCTTTATGGATTGTTAATCACCAAAGCCAGAGATTATAATGTATTGCAAATATTTACTGGAGAAGAGTTTCCTTTTGTGCAGCTGTGACTGGATAATCTGATCAAGATTTGAAAGGCAATTTCTTGAGCAGAGCTTTGCTACATCAAAATAAGATTTTTTTTAAAAAAATAACAGCAAGAATTTGAATAATATTTTCTTAAGCATTTATTTAATATATCCCCTTATCTTGAATCTTACCAGAATATGGATCTCATGTTTTTGGCAGCTTCTTCTGCATTTCAGAAACCTAAAAGCATTTATTTTGAAGGGATGAGGTACAATATTATGTCTCTGTATGAATGTTCATTGAGGGATTCCCATGGGGCAACATTAGTGTGACAATTTTTAAATGAAGTGAATGAAACCCTCGCCTTGAGGTTTCATATTGTAGTTGACAATATTGTCTTTTATTAATGTACAGAACATGCTTTTAAAATACACATACAATTTGATTTGGGATGCATTAGCATAAATACAGCTATTTACATATGCAGCTATCTCCACAACCTTTCTTGTTCTGCTTGTAGTCTTCAGAAAGAAAATAGATTTTATTAGTCTTTTTAAAAATTGTAATAAAAAAAACTTGGCAAGTCAATAAAATTCAAGGAATTTATAATCTGTTTTTAAATTACAGAGGGAATTCTTTTTTTGCGGGGGAGGGAATTGTTATGCTTGGCAACTTGGAAATATAAGCATCTGTTCTCAAGGGAAGGCTCATAAAAAATGAGATGAAAGCTAGAGACCCAGCAGAAGTATTTACTGTGGCAAGGTGATAATTAAAGTCTGTCTATGTAGAAAAGGAATCTTCACATAATCTCATGAGATCAATGCATTACATGTAAAGGAGCAGATCCAGTTGTTATAAGATGTGTACACTATGTTAGGTCTTAAATTTGAAGACATGCAGATATTTAGAATGGATCACTATGGTCCATCAACTTCTTTTGTCATGTTAATAATTCTGTCCCAGGTGAGGCACTGGCTTGAAAAGAAAGCTTAGCCTCCATTTTTCCACTGGCCTGCAATCTTCCCTTCAATACTCCATAGAATCAAAATCCTACCATTTACTAATTTTAAGGGTTTCTTTTTTTGGTGTGTGTGTGTGTGTGTGTGTGTGTGTGTGTGTCCCTCCCACCCCCCTGCTGCTCCAGTCTGTCACACCATGTGTATATGAAAGGGTTGTACAAGGGAGTGTAGGGAGTGTGGCTTCACACACTTCTTGGTGCACCCACCAGTAGCATGTAGCTGCTAGAGGGTTGGTGAAGGGTTAATGTGGCCCCTGGTCCAAAAAAGATTAGACTTCTTTGGTACTGTCTAAAGTGGCTGGTAGTAGCCCTCTCAAGGATTTCAAGCAGAAAGTCTTTCCCATGCGTACCTGGAACTGCTGGCAGTTGAACCCAGAGCCTTCTGTGTGCAACGTACGAGCTCGGCCACTAAGCTGTGGCCTTCACCTCTCTGGATGAAGGACATGCTAAATATGCAGTGAATAAAAACAAAAACACAAATAAAAGCATGATCAGGAATGATTTACAAGTCTCATGCCCTTGGCTCCGAGCCTGCAACTATGCAAAAGGGAACTAGGCAGAGTTGGCTTCCTGAACCGATTTAGTTATTGTTGCTCAGGTGCAGTTTGCTCATTTATGGGCACTTTTGGAAAATCATAGTTAGCCATCTCCTAAGTGACAGGCGATAGAGTTGTCACTGAATTTTTCCTTTCACTGTTGTTATTTGCAACCACAGACAAGAATCATACAGGAGTTATATAACACAAAGTTCTTTATTAAACGTGTCTATTCGAACTCCTGTTGTCTTTCTCCATGGAGTTTTCACTAGAAAAAACCCTGATGTTGGGAAAGATGGAGGGCACAAGGAGAAGGGGACGACAGAGGATGAGATGGTTGGAGACAGTGTTCTCGAAACGACTGGCATGAGTTTGGCCAAACTGCGGGAGACAGTGAAAGATAGGCGTGCCTGGCATGCTCTGGTCCATGGGATCACGAAGAGTCGGACACGACTGAACGACTGAACAACAACAAATTTGAACTCCACACTGTGTCCTTCCTGTTCTGTTTGCTGAGTCACTTCCTGGTACCTGATCCCTCAGCCTGTGCTTTCCTTTGTGTCACTCTGGGGTTCTTCTGACTCTGGGGTCTGCTGCCCTAATTCTGTTGCTTAGTTTAATATACATAGATGCACTTATGACATTTCACAGGCAGTTTCTTTCAAAGAAAGCAGGGATGTTTCCAATCTACTGATCCTCTGAAGATGGTCGTGTATTAGTTTACCAGTTACAAGTGCCATAAAGTTACAGTTTGCCTTTTTAGTAGTCAGCCACAGTTCTTTTAAAAGTTTCTTTATAATTTTTTTTAAATATTCAATTAATGGTTTTACATGAAACAGCAAGAGAGAGGTATGAAGTTTGCAAGTGAACAATAGTTTTGGATCAAACCTGGTGAGTGTGAAAACGAACAATGGAGGCATGTTTTCATTAGATTAGAAATATTATTCCTTAGAACTCAAGGTGCAAATTATGCTGCACCGTAATGTTTCTTTCAAGCACACAAGATAAAATTTGCATATCTAAATTGGATCAGCCTGAATGGGTTTCCCTGCTGTCTCATCCTCTCAGCTGCAGTCAGGCTGAAAAGGCCTGCAGGTGGATCCAAATAGTGATTTCAAGTCCATTTTCAAGAGTCTTACTCCAATAAATAATTATACTAGCTTTATATTGATTTCTTGGTGTGAACGTCAGCAAAATAAAAAATAAAAAAAATCCCCATATGTCACATCCAAAACTAATTTGAATGATAATTGGAAATTTAAATAGTTTTCACTGATTTTGTTCTTGGGGAAACTATTTCAACTAATACATGCTTTGTTTTTAATATATTTAAAAGTGTTTTGCGGTGCTTAACATGGTTACAAAGTATTTGATCCCAAGTAAAAATGTATTTATGCATTCTCAGGACATTCCCCTCCAGCAGTAAAATAGAAGTATGTCAAATGTGGTTTAGTGCTTAGACTAGGGTAACAGAGATCTCGGTTTAAGAGTAGACCACAGGATTTTCGATGTGAACTTATCTGAAGCGTTTGGAGGTTTAAATGGCCCCCACTTAGCAAAGTGTTCTAGGCATTATTCTGAAACATATAAGGCTTTAAATAGTGATGGGATATCAGAACCATATTATCTTGGTTTAGCCACTTTCATTGGTGCACACTAGTGTAGCTTAACCACCTGTACTACTTAAATATTCCAAATGCACCTGGAAGTATGTTACAAAACCCACATGGGAGGAAGACAGAAAATATAACTGTCCATGGTGCTGATACTGGAATGCTCACAAATACCGGTACTAGACCTTTCTATTTCCCCAGGGCAGTAATTTTCAAATATCGTAACCTAGTCCGTATAAAAAAGTTTGTGTTATCATGGTTCAAACAAACCAAAGACACACAGGGCAAGGCACCAAGAGTTGAAGGGTTCTGTGAAGTATGTGTATGTGTGTGATTAAAAAGCACGAGATTTTGCAGAACCATATTGTACAGAAGATACTCAGTGATAAGAGTGAGACTTCCTGAATGCTTGCATTTCAGCCTGAGAAGCTGTTGTCTGGGAGTAGGACCAAATCATCACAGTGATATTTTGGGAGATTATAATGTTTAGGCCTACCTTGAAAATCAGCTTGAGTGTACGTACTTGTACTAACAGACAATTGTTTCAAAGTCTGGTTCAAAAGCTCCAAGGCATGCAGAGGACTCCAGCATTCACAAAAAGCTTCAAATAGTAGGAATCGACTGGGTGGGTCCAGGGAGTAGCTAATGCCTTCCTACAAAAGGCGATGCCCACCAACACTTAAAGAAGTGCCAGTGCTCCCCATCCTAAAAAAGGCCTTGCTGGACTGTGAGGTATTAGGGATCCAATTTAGCCCACAAATAATCCCCCCCCCAAAAAACCTGCACATGCCTGCCAGTCAGATGACATTATTCCGATGAGTGGGTGACATCAGCTGATGAGCAAGGGGTGGGGTTCACTTGTGTGTTGACTGCACCCACCAGTTGCCAAAATGGAACTTGGCACATGGAGAAAAAGGAGCAGGATTTAACCCTTTCTGATGAGTAGAGTTTAACCCTGCTCAGTGCTGCTTCGCTGATTGTTATCGCACCACCAGCACCACGCGTCAACTTTCATAAGTAAACAGGATCTCTTACCTCTGTCGTCTGGTTGTGATGTCAGATGATTGACAGGTAGGTGGTCCTTCCAACCTGTAGAAATTGGGTGGGAGGCTGTGGGGGGAGATAAACATCTGACCTGCTTGGCCAAAAAGGTTCTCCACCCTTGTTATATTGTGATATAAGAGTGGAAAGATGGCTAGGGATGAAGGAAGAATCCATTTTAAATGGATTTATATGCAGGATTTGGCAGTTTTGAACTGACTGAGCCTTGCTCACACCAGACCATCTAGTGCATCGAACACCTGCTTCTGTCTAAGCTGCTCATGCATTGTTTGCTTGTTTTTAATAAGGCTGACTTAATTATATGCAAAGTTACATGCAAAGATGCATGTAATATACGTATAATACATATAAAAGAATCAAGCCCCATGTGGTACTATATTTCTGGAGCATAATTTTGTATGCATTTAAATGCATTGGTGTATGTATCTGTTCATGTGCTGCCTGGTTTAGGAAACCTGGAATGTGCATGGATATAATGTGCACATGATATTATATGTACAATAAGGCATATAATATGTGAGAATTGCTCATTTTTTTACCAGAGCCATTAAAAAAACACTTCTCATTGAGATCAAAGTGTAGAACAGGAATTGGGGGGGGCACATATGCAGAAGCTTGACATAGAGATTTTTAGAAGTTCCCATATCTAAAAAAGGTAAAGGTAAAGGACCCCCTGACAGTTAAGTCCAGTCGCGAATGACTCTGGGGTTGCGGCACTCATCTTGCTTTATTGGCCGAGGGAGCCAGCGTACAGCTTCCGGGTCATGTGGCCAGTATGATTAAGCCGCTTCTGGCGAACCAGAGCAGCACACGGAAACACTGTTTATCTTCCCGCTAGAGCGGTACCTATTTATCTACTTGCACTTGACGTGCTTTTGAACTGCTAGGTTGGCAGGAGCAGGGACCGAACAACGGGAGCTCACCCTGTCGCGGGGATTCAAACCGCCGACCTTCCGATCGGCAAGCCCTAGGCTCAGTGGTTTAGACCACAGTGCCACCCGCGTCCCCATATCTAGGCATGTCCATAGAAAGCCTTGTTTCTTAGATGGTTTACTGCTAATATTTATTCAGTCAACTGTCTGGTGTCCTATTCCTAGCAACGGCCAAGTAAATATCTTGGGGTGGGGTGGGGAATCTATTTATAAAAAAGCCTATCTGAATTTCCTTAATATTATAACAGGTAAGATATGCCTTTCCTGACACAAAATGTTTTCTTCTTTATCTGCCTGAGAGCATTTCACACTCAGATAGAACACGGGTCATCAGGGAAATCAGAACATAAAAACTTAATTGAAGTGAAAATGGCTGTTTTCCTGGAAATCATTGCTTATTTTTGAAAGTTGTGTAGTTTTATTTGTGGGAAAGCAATGTGCATATGTTTGAATAGAGAAATCATTTGTTGCACTGTTGCAGTGCCAGTTATTCTTAGCATGCACTGGCTCTGTAAAATTGGAAAAAGCACAACATGAATAGCTGCATGTTTCAAGAATTAAAATTAAATCAACTGGGTGTGTGTGTGTGAACTATGTTCAATGAACACAGCCCTATATTTGACCATTGTAAGGCAAAAAACACCTAAAAGGAGTGTTACAAATATACCGGTTTGTGAGGCGGAAACCACTTAACCCTTCGTATTCATGTTAATTCATGAATTATACATTTAAGATGATTAAGCATTGCCTTCCAGCTTCTCTTCAAAAAAGACCCCATGGACCAGAGCACGCCAGGCACTCCTGTCTTCCGCTGCCTCCCGCAGTTTGGGCAGACTTCAAGAACACTGTCCAACCATCTCGTCCTCTGTCGTCCCCTTCTCCATGTGCCCTCAATCTTTCCAAACATCAGGGTCTTTTCCAGGGAGTCTTCTCATCTCATGAGGTGGCCAAAGTATTGGAGCCTCAGCTTCAGGATATGTACTTCCAGTGAGCACTGAGGCCTTATTTCCTTAAGAATGGATAGGTTTGATCTTCTTGCAGTCCAGCACCATAATTCAAAAGCATCAATTCTCCGGCGATCAGCCTTCTTTATGGTCCAGCTCTTACTTCCATACATTACTACTGGAAAAGCCATAGCTTTAACTATATGGACCTTTGTCGGCAAGGTGATGTCTCTGCTTTCTAAGATGCTGTCTAGGTTTGTCATTGCTTTTCTTCCAAGAAGCAGGCGTCTTCTAATTTCGTGACTGCTGTCACCATCTGCAGTGATCATGGAACCCAAGAAAGCAAAATCTCTCACTGCCTCCATTTCTTCCCCTTCTATTTGCCAGGAGGTGATGGGACCAGTGGCCATGACCTTAGTTTTTTTGATGTTGAGCTTCAGACCACATTTTTCGCTCTCCTCTTTCACCCTCATTAAAAGGTTCTTTAATTTTTCCTCACTTTCTGCCATCAAGGTTGTGTCATCAGCATATCTGAGGTTGTTGATATTTCTTCCGGCAATCTTAATTCCGGTTTGGGATTCATCCAGTCCAGCCTTTTGCATGATGAATTCTGCATATAAGTTAAATAAGCAGGGATACAATATACAGCCTTGTCATACTCCTTTCCCAATTTTGAACCAATCAGTTGTTCCATATCTTTAGGTCACTCTTTAGGTGACTAACCCATTATAGGAAACTTTGAGCTTTCTAAGAAGGAATCATCCCTAGTATTCAAAAAATAATGGAAGTGCTTGTGTCTGAAGTAGAATCTGTGGAAAGGCTGAAGAGGTGAATGTTGGGTGTAGTATAGGAAACCTGTATGTTTGGATTTCCACATTATCCTTTTGCATAAACAAAGTGCAGCAGAAATACGCACATCTTATTTCTCACCCCCCACCCCAATATTTATCAGGAAGAGTTGGAGAGAGGGCAGGGGTGGTCCTTCCTATCTGAGTTCCAGAATGAAGTTAGCATTTACCTTGATGGATATGTATCCTTTTATATAAATATGAAGTTTTCTCTAGTATTTTATGCTTTACATTCATACATCAGTGCTCATGACAAATTGTCAACTTGCCCTTTCATATTTATGTCGCTTTCCTTTGCCATTCATTTTCGCAGCTAGATAGTGATGATAGGTTTGTGACCGGCGAATTCTGTGGCTGGTGCTACTCAGCAAATTCAAGCATTACTTGAGCAGTGCAGCGATCATAATGAACATTCATCACCCTTTTACTCGTATCATCTCTGTGTAATGGAGAAAGCTACCTTGCTTCACTGAGTGGCACCACAAAGAATAAATTTACGCTCTCCAGAAAATGTTCAGAAGCAACGGTGACATGTTATGACCAAGGTTATCTTCTGTATCTCAAGGGATGAACTCCCCAAATTGCCAGGGCTCCCGCTACCAATTCATTAGAAAGCTTCTCTGACTATGTGCCAGCAAGAGAAGCATAATAGTGCTATATTTAAACCAGTAATGATGTCTGCTGTCATTACAGGGATCTGCAGTAGTACTAATTTGCATCCCTTTTGCCTTCTTAAGGTTCATTTGATCTATCATGAGACAGTAGAATGTCCCTGTGCTCTGCTAAGGATGCAAACAGGTTACAAACGAGCATTGTTTGGTGGAAAGGCAGGATGCAAACTCAACAAACAATTGATCAGTATATAATAGCAGTGGTGGGTTGGATCCAAATCCAGTTGGTTCCACTTTGTTCCCATTGATTTGTTTGTCCCATTGCGTTCAATGGCGCATAGGTTTGGGAAACATAGGCTGCAATTTTGCATTCACTTATCTGGGAGTAAGCCATATTGAAATCTGAGTAGACATGCATAAGATTGCACTGTTAGTCTGGATGCAACCCAATACAGTATAAAATAAAATCCTATAATTCGACCATGGATTCCTATCTTCTTTTTAGCCCGAGGACTGCATCCCCTTGTGCAGTGTTTTTCAACCTTTTTTGGGCAAAGGCGCACTTGTTTCATGAAAAAAATCATGAGGCACACCACCATTAGAAAATGTTAAAAAATTTAACTCTGTGCCTATATTGACTATATATAAAGTAATTCTCTTGAATTTTTCAATTTTTCCCACGGCGCACTATTGTGCCACGGAACAGTGGTTGAAAAACACTGCCCTTGTGGGTAATCTTCTGCAGGGCACAAGCATGCCACTGGTGGGTGTGGCCAGAGGCAAAAGTGGGTGCAGCAACGAATGTAAATTTTACCTTTGTACAATAGCCTATTTTCTATATATACTGTCACATCTCTTCCTGGAGTCAATGACATTCAGTCAAGCTAAAGTTGTGATCTCTCAAAGACTGAGGGACATTGCTAGACAAGAGGATATTGCCCTTGTGAAACCTGGGATGTTTTTTTTGGGATCAGATATTCCAGATTTCACCAGCCCCTTATCTGGCAGAAATCCACTATGTGGAATACCGCAGACTCCTCACAGCCGCTAGGTTAAATGTTCTGGAATCGGCGGTTTTGTGGGGAAGATACAGGGGAGTTCCATATGCCCAGAGATCCTGTCCCTGTGCCCAGGGAGCGGTTGAATCAACTGAACATATCCTTTTGACCTGCCCATTTTATGCAGATCTTAGACAAAAACTTATAGCTCCCATCCTAGGCCAATTTAGCCTAGTAGACAGAGAAAGACAAGTTTTGTTTTTGTTGAACAATTTCACTGGTACCACAACTTTCTTGGTGGCCAAATTTCTTTTTTTTGGCCCTTAAACGCCGTAAGGTTAAAATCGACAGTATTGACATGGGTCTAAATGTACCATCTACTTCTCATTGTATGTTTTAGTGTTAAGCTCCTTGAGATAATTAGACGTTTTAATTTTTGTATGGATAATGATTGTGTACTGACTGACGGTCAAATAAATTTTATTGATTGATATTTTCTATATACACACACCCCTCTGTACCCTTCATCCAGGCAAGCAAGAGCATCAGAGTTCAGGGACGCAGGGGCTGATTCCAAATTTCTCAGTAATTAACCAGATACTGCCTGCTAGCAAGCATCATGGAGTCCAGAACCACCTTTGAACCAAAGCAAAGAGGACAACATGACCTCCTCTACAGTGGTACCTTGGAAGTCGAACGGAATCCGTTCCAGAAGTCCATTCGACTTCCAAGATGTTCAGAAACCAAGGCGCGGCTTCCGATTGGCTGAAGGAACCTCCTGCAGCCAATTGGAAGCCGTGGCGGACATTCGGGTTCCAAAGAACGTTTGCAAACCGGAACACTCACTTCTTGGTTTGTGGCGTTCGGGAGCCAAAACATTCGACTCGCAAGGCGTTCAGGATGTAAGGTATGACTGTATAATGTATCTGTTAGAATTTGCAGTTTTCCAGAACTGCCACCTTATGGGAGAACCAAGGTGTCCAGTTTGTGCGGACCACACATAAATAGTTAATTTTTCGTATGAATACTTTATTAACTTTGGCTTGGGCTGATTTCTGCTCAAGGGAACCCGAAGACTGGAAGAGGAAGAAAAATCTACCATCTACTTTTAATTTATTAATGTTGCCAGAGCTCTTGTTATGAATATTCTAACGATGCAGGGCAAATTTATCTTCTTTAGTAAACAATGGGTGGGAAATTAGAACAAAATGCTTCACCCCCTCAAACAATAATCTTCACTTGATATGTAAAGTAATGAGGAGCCCATTGAAGGATACGGACTAAACATGGTGAAGAATGACACCTAGAGGCCACACGCACTGCACCTCTTGGAAGATTGCCTTTTGTTACTTTCAGTTTACATCTCTTAGTTTGGGAATATACTGGAGAATTTACTATGTTTTGAAAACTCACAATAATAATAAAGTGTTTTCAGGTTTAAAATACATTAGCAAAGTAGTAGTGTTATTAAAAATTCACCATCACTTTTTACTTTTCTGCATAATTTGATAACATCTATACAAACTATGTGGCATTAATAGACTGGAATTACTTGGAAATACATAATGCCTGAAATACGAAGGGAGCCATGCTCAGTATTTTCACTGGGTGTTCAAGTAAGGCTGCCATCCTGGATATACTTGGAAGCAATGGACTCAATGGGACCAACAGGATTTATTCCAAATAAACACATAGGGTGGTCACCTGAACCATTCAGTGAGAGGGAAATTCCTAGAATACCTCTGGGCACATAGGAGGAAGGCCGGTGGAGGTGAGGCGGTGGTGGAGCTCTGTTCCACTCTCTCTTAAGAAGTGCACCCCCTGTATTTACGCCTTCAGCAACTTGCAGTGAGAGCTCTTGCTTGCTTCATTTTGAGCTTGCCTTTTAAAATTCTGCCTGGAAAGGACCACCTTGTAGAGTGTGTAGGTGCAAGCAGTCAAATTCTTTGCAACATGCTTGCAGTGGTGGTGGTGGTGGTGTGGAGGAGAACGTGGAGAGGCCAGGGTCATATTGGGTGGGTTGAGATGGGGGAGCAGAGTGCCTAGAGCAGCATGAAAAGGAAGAGGTGGAGGCAGCTGGGGGGGGGAGAGAGAAAGTAGAGCAACCAAGGTGGGGGGCAGTGGTCACAGTGGTGTCTGCCTTCTCCCACCCCACCCCAAGGGCACATTGCCAACTGCCTCCTTATTGGTGGCAGCAGTACTGAGTTGGGGTGACATATCAGCATTTGGCTACAGCCGCATGGTGACATTCGTAAGGGTAAATTAGATCAGTTAAGAGCAGGGTCCATGAATGACCACATAGTAGATGTGAGGACATCAGAACACGATGTAGCCAATCAGATAGGGCTATGTCATGATGTCACTGGAGCCATATGAAATAAGTTGAGTGTGTAAGAGAGGGATGGGTGGGGACAATGTAAAGGAAGAGGTGAATTTTTTTGCTGAAAAATGGTTGAAATGGTTGTATTTGTTTAGAACAGCAAAAAAATGTTACTGAAGTACATGAACCATTTAAGCTAGGTCTTAGTAGCAACCGTATTTTATTTATATATTTATTATTACGTTTCTGCCCTGCCTTTCCTCCAAGGAGCTCAGTGTGGTATATGTGGTTCTCCTTCATCCCATTTTATCTTTACAGTTACGCTGCGAGGTAGGGTAAGAAAATGGTGACTGGCCCAAGGGTCACCCAGTAACCTTCATGACTGAGTCAGGGCTTGAACCCTGGTAGTGGTCTGATACTCTAGCCACTACACCACACTGTCTGCTTGTTTGTAACCAGCACTGTTGCTTTAGAGCTTTAAGTTGTGTGTTCCCTGGATACTTCAATCTTGGCTGTTTTAAGCCTAGGACATATGATACCTAGGCATGCAGTGCATCTCAAAACACCTGGAATGAGGATTTACAAATCGCCAGTGTACTGTAGGAGCATCCAAAATGGTGGCAGCAATCGTGGTTTCTGGCAACATGTAGAATGTGTCTAAAATATACCTTACTTCAAAGGCAGTTGGCTGTTCAACCACAAGGAGTTGTTATGAAACTATCCTCACAAAGCAAATTATGGAGATAAGCTGCTGCTCATTGGACGGTCAGGTTAAAAACACAGTATGATGTCACAATGGGATTCTGGGGCAGCCCAGCACAAGGTTGCATTCGTAGTTACTCCTAGTATAAAAGAGGTCATGATTTACCTTCAAAAATAGGAGTTGTTCGAGCTTGTAATCTTTTCATTTTGTGGACGGTTTCTAAAGAAAGAATTTGGCTCATGAGTCAAACTGGAAGCAACAATGAGACATGGATTTGTACCTATATGACTGAAGAATGAATGTAAGCATTTCATTTTTAATGATGTAAAAACTGGACATTCATTTTTGCAGTCCTGCATTCTGATCTTGAGCAGTGGGTTTGTGTGGCTACCAGTTTGAATGCTGCCATGTTCAGATTTCATGGCAATTCATTCAACAACATGATCAATTCCTTAGGTGAAGGCAGCTAATATATATGAAAATGTCAGCTTATGCTGCACTATAGGTTTATAGGTTTGGACTAGCTTCAGCTAATGTAAACTTCCATAAGGTATGGTTGTCGAAGCATGACTTGTGTGCAACTTTGTTTTATTTGGGGTTTTTAAAATGTAAATTTGTTGAAAACACATTAGATTCAGGAATGGTTACAATAATTTTTGTGGTTGGATTAGTCTCAGAAGACAGGTCCCCAATAGCACTGCAGTCTCCCTGAACTTGCAAAAACCAGTGGATATATGGATCCTTTAAAAAAACACAGCCAGTTCCTTTAGGGAGGCAGGGCCATCTATATTAAGGTCTTATCAGCCTACATTAAGACTTGTGCTGTCTGCTGAGACAACATCCCTCTATACTGTAGTTGCAACAGGAAGGAGAACTCCAGCTACTGAGAGTGGGTCATCCTTTGGGGAAGGGCCATATCTCCGTACCATAACACTGCCTTTGCATGCATGAAGTCCAAGATTCAGTCCCTGGTATCTCTAGGTAGGAATGTGCCCAGCAATAAGATGCATTCCCTGCTTGTCTAGCATCTGCTTCATTGGAAGTGGTATTCTTCCCTTTTGCAAAGCTGTATGAAAAATGGCTGAGAGGGGGAGGTATATTTCACAAAAAACAAAATGTTCATGCAATGTGCATCTCCCATTTCAGCTCAGAACTAACGTAGACAGGTCCTGTTGTGCTATGGGCTATTATGTTGTCCCTATGGGCTACATTTCTTTATTAGGAAGGATCTTTGGGGATGCATCTTCTGTTCTAGATATGCATTTTGACCAATAGCACCTCTGTTATGAAAACTGACTTGGTGAGAAGAATGGTTTGTGACATTAGCAGCTACATAACCAGCGGCTGTGTTTAAGTGTTGGGTGTCTAATTACTTCTGTTGTTTCATTGAATGTCATGGGCATTGTGTGGCCTTTGTAAAGGGATTTTTTTTTTTTCCAGCCTCATCCCCTGTATCAGATCTGCCTGGCTAGCCAAGCAGCTGTGTTGGTGTCATGTATCAAGTTTGGGAAGTATGCCATGTGTTCCATGTGCAAATCCAAATATATATTAAAAGATTAATCAAAGATGAGGATGGGTAAATAAGGTGCTCTGGAAAGAACTCTTAGCTATTTTTGTTGTTCATAATCCTTGTCATGTTTTCTCCTTTTCCTTTTTTGAAAAATACAGAATAGCTTTCTCCAACCTGGTGCCCTCCAGATGTTTTTGGATGATAGCTCCTACCACCCCCTGATCATTGACCATATTTACTGAATTTCATGAGAGTTGTAGTCCAAAATATCTGGAAGGCACCAGGTTGGGGGAAGTCTGAATTATAGAGCCGTGCATATGAATTCAATTTTTATAATACAGACAGATTTCCGCCCTCTGAAATGACTAAATAGGCTGTGATCTAAACAGCCAATTAGACACATTCAGGAACTTGTGGCCCTACCCAGATGTTGCTAGACTACAACTCCCACCATCTTTGACCATTGAGCTTCCTGTCTGGGGCTGATGGGAGTTGGAGTCCAGTAATATTTCAAAGGCCATAGATTCTCCAGCCCAATATGGAAGTTTTTCTGAAGGTGACTCAGCTTTTGCGATTGGCTTTTTGTATGAAGGGCTACTTTTTGAAGTAAGAGATGCAGAACCCACTAGGAGATGCAGAGCCCATAGACTGAAAATGCTTTGGATCATTGCCATAAAAAGTATGTTACTAACAGAGGTTACTCACGGAGGTGTCAATCTGTGCGTTGCTTCAAATAAACAAATTATGTTTTAATTCTGCCTTTTCAGTCACCCCTTGTCTCATGCAACCTTGTGAACCCTAACAACTTGTTCCTAGTTCAGCGTTCCCTGCTGAGATACTTTCCCCCTCTTACATTCAAAAGCTCTGATTCAAAGTAGTGAAAGGCACAAGTCAAAGTTGCACAAGCCTTAGCTTCATGTATTCGTGAGTTCAGGTATTCACGTATTTATCAAAGAAACTGGGCTGCAGCCAAATTTGATTTGTGAAGTCAAATGGCAGTTTTTACTTAAGATAAAATGCTTTCAAAGGAAAAGACACCCCTTTTAAAATTTTGCAGGTTTTATTAATTCATGTACAAATGTTTATATGCAGGCACACATAATGCACCCACACATGTTTTGCAACCAGTTACTAGATTATAAATGCTTTGTTGAGGATGGTGGGTGCTTAGCTTCTTGGCTGTGAAATGAACAAGAGACACATAAGTGAGACTACCAAGTGCATCCCATTTTTTACTATATACCTTACCTGGTGCTGTGAGCCCTAGCCCTCCGTCAGAAATGGATGCTATAAATTTGTTAGGCTCACAGCTTTCTATGTATCCCTTATCAACCCATAATCTCCTGATTGTTGCCGCTTTTTCAACAGCTGAGGAACGGTAATCCACACTTGCTTATCTCTCTTAATCACAGCCTCACACAGCGCCAGGGCTTCCTGAGCCTTTAATTCCCTCTTAGAGTCGAAACAGAGTGGAAAGTAAACAAAGACAAATTTGCAACCTTCAACATTGCTAATTTGCTCTGATGTCAGAATATTTAAATGGATGAGGACCAGGGAATTATTTGATCAAGGCTGCTTTTCAAGGCTGTGGAAGAGTCTCTGAGCATGGGAAGGATTCTGGCAAATGACAGAGTTCCCCCAGAGAGGTTTGGTTAAGGTTTTCTCTTTCAGTTGCAGTAGCGTCATCATTTAAAGCTCCCTGGTTGCTCTGCTGCTAGAATGCTTTTTCTTTTTTCTTTTTAGTCTTTACAATAGCTCTTCTCAGAACACTACTTTTAGGCCTTTGCATTTCTGGATGTATGCAGGAACATAAGCCAGCATTGTCTTTTGTTCTAGCCCATTGGGGTGAATTTAAAACAATGCTCTCTTGGTACCCAATCAAGTCAAACGCAGGAGTAGACCTACTGAAATGAATGCATTTATGTTAGTCATCATGATTCACTTAAGTGCATAGATTTCAGTAGGCCTACTCTGAGTATGACTTTACAGCAAGTAGAGTGTTAAGACACTTTTTGTCCTATCCCCCCCCTCCTGTAGTACAGCCCACTAACACATTCATGCTTACAAACACACTTTGAGGTAATCGCAACTCAAAATTACTTTTCATAAAAAGAAATTGCTGTCATAAAAACATTTTGATAAATGAAAATTTTAGAATGGCTGCTTTTCTTAGATGCACAGTTAAAAGATTAATGAAATTCATTCTGATTTTTAATGAGATGCTTTATTACTTTAATTCCTTCCTTGCACCCATATATAAGTGGAATGGGTATGTAACTAGAGAGAGAAAAACACCACCGGACAGTATAATATTGCAGCTGTATGACCCTTCTTACATGAATATTAAGGGACAATTTAATCAGTTGCATGTCTAAGTATCCCCACCAGTCTTTACCGTGCATTCAGTTTGTGCATCAGCATCCTGACTGTCGATAAGTAAGCTTAATTCGCCACATTTGCTGTTCTCAAAGTCATGATTCTCTTCCAACAACATTTTGCATCATCCATCCTGTCAGCTCTTCTACTAAGTGGGAATTACATGCTGGCAACTTGCTTTAAAGAAGCAGGAAAATAATTGGTGCTGAACAGTTGCTACCTGCTTGTCTCAAACATGCTCCGGAATGGTTGTTTTTTTAAAATGATAATATTTTTATTGGATAGTCTTGAATATAGACATTCTTCTGATAGATGTGCAAAAAGCAGCAACAGCATCTTGCAGTTGGTTGCATGCATGTGATTACAGCATTCAGGTTATTTGCTATTTGTGTTCCTTCCCCCTCTTGCCTCCTCCCTCCCTCCCTCCCTCCCTTGATCTTCTCTTCCCTCCCCTCCACTGTTTCACTCTCTTTCTCTCTTCCCTCTCCCTCCAGCTGGTGTAAATGACTGCTGCTGCCTCCCAGACCAAGATAACCTGCTCAGTCAGCTGGAGCCCCCTGTGGACAGCTGTCTCTCTCTCAGCTGATGGAAACTGCTACTACCCACTGAATGGGGAAGAGTGAAGTAGCATCCACAGTACCAGCAGCAGCGCCTCCACCGTAGCAGCAGCAGCAGCAGCAGCAGCAGCAGCAGCAAGCAAGCAAGCAAGCAAGAGCTCTATTGTTCCTTGGTGTTAAACAGTCCCCCCCCCTTCTTTTCATCTGGCATGCAGAATAGCTGGAAAGCCATTTCCCTTCTGCCCTCCCTGTGAAGACATTCTGAAAGGGGGGGGGGGAGAAATTACTCACGAAAGGGTTACCCATTGTGCGGCAGATTTTGACACTGAAGCAGTCTTCTGGAAGGCATGGGGCTGAGAGAGAAGAGCGCAGCTTTAATCTGTGGTCCAAGGGCTTCATCTCTTTCAAGCAAGTGCGTTGGAGTTCTCGTTCTCCTCCTGTTTGGAATCCGGGGAGCTAAGGCGCAAAGTGAATTCGAAACTTCATCCGTGTATTTGTGGAAGACTGGTAAGTGGAGGAGAGGGGCATATTGCTGCATTGCCTTTGGGTGAATGTTGCACTGGTGGTTATCGATGCTCTTGTCGAATGCGTGGCCCCCCCCCCCCATTGTTTTATTTGGAGAGTATCAGTTTGCACACATTTAATGACAGATGGCTGTCCAGGCTGTACCATGGTGATTTAACCTCACTGTTGTTTTCTAATCGCTCTGTGCCCTGTGCTAACAGAGTGTATGTTAAGTGATTAGGAAGGGAGAGCAAAAAAATGAAAATAATAATAGTAACAGTGGTTCCAGATAGTGCCCCAAGAATGTTTTTTTAAAAAAATATGCACAAAGAAAAGGTGAGAGAACCTGCATGCCTTTCTGTCTACCCTATTGTGAAATGCGGTTAGATTCATCACACGGGAGGAGCAGGATTGTTATATCCAGGTTTGTTGTATGTCATAAAGGGCACGTGAACGCTAATGATGGATTAGGTGAAATAACCCATGGCTTGCCAGATCTCATAACCAAAGAGCCCGTGGCAAATAGGCTATATAGATTCAGCATCACCGTAGACAGATGAATTTCCTTGAGTGTGGAACTAAGGAGTAATGTGTCTGATTTCAAAGACTCTGCAGTCACGACTGTGTCTCTTTATCAACTTTTCAACGAAAATAAATGATTTTATAGGTGAATTTGCTGCATTGATCCCTAGCCCTTTAGTGGTAGGTTACTGGCATTGCTGTGTTTCTTAAAACAGTCTTATAACCTACTTCTTGCTTCAAAGACACTCCCAAGCTTTCTGAGAGCAGATCTTAAAATTTAAAACACCTTCTGACTTGCAGTCAGCTCTCTAGTAGTGTGAGGAATACATCAATCATGTATTGTTATTTCGGAAGATTTAGCAACCCAAAAGTCTTATTGTGGTTGGAATCCTATTCCTCCTTACCTGGGAGTAAGCTTCATTGAACTCAATGGGACTTACTTCTGAGTAGACCATGTATATAGGCTTATGCAGTTAGGGAGAGGGTGAGGGACAGTTTCAGGGACTGGGTCTTTTTGCTGGTTTAACACTCTTGGCTGCTTTCCAAAGAGACAGATCAATTTACAATCACACCAATATCCTGCATTTTTAAAGACTGCATCTATCCACCAGCTCAAGGAGGAGATTAAAGGGGAATTCAATTCAACTGGAAGGCAGGCTTTTTCCATAATACTAGAAGGAGAGGTTTGAAAGGGGAGAAAAGCCCTCCACTTCTTTGCCCTGATTCTGAAAGATCAATGACAATGACAACAGTACAAACCTAATGGTAACCCTGTGCTATTTCCTTTAATTGAACTGTTGGGAAATTTAGGAGACTGTGTGTCACCCAATTAAAGCTATGGGTCAATGTAATATTTTTTAAGCCATAACCCTAGGCATGCTGCTCTAGGGTTACTTGCTTAATAAACTTGTGTGTTTTAACAGAGTAGTGATTCTTTGCCAAAACTAATTCAGAAGCATTCTATAGAAAATGAAGCCGATAAAATACAGCAGTCTATAGAAAATAACTGATCCACCCTACAATTTACCGAATAGCTCCTTTAATTTAATGGCTGGTAGTTAATGCTAAAGATCTATGCCTATATATAGACTGAAGGCAATAATTATATTTAACATCTCAGTGCTGAGACTTTGTAGGTGCAGAGGGCAGCCGAATGCAATTTGTATTCTGTATATGTATCAATAGTACAATGCTGCCTCATTTACACAGCAGGGAATAATTTTGGGCTAGAAAAGGATTAGCATTCAGAACATGGCTATAAATTACATTTGTTCTGTGCCACTTTTTGATTTACATGTTATATACTCTTTGTCTCCCCACCCCCACCCCTACCCCGAATAGTGGTCCTCCATATACCTTCTCTTTTATACTTTTTCTGGTTTCTAAATAACTCAGTCTGTATTGTCTTCCGCATTGAACTGTTGGGGCAGGTGGAAAGGAAACTCCAAAGTTGACACCCAGAGTTTGCTTTCTAGAGGAAAATAAATTCTGCCCCGGCTGATAGCTATCCATACCCCGTGCTGAACTGTATGCTCACACTTTACTCATTTGCCGCTTTCAGCTAATTTTGTAACAAGGACATATAATGCTTCTATGCGATTTCCAAAGGCCTTCCGTGGCTCCTCTAGTTGCATGGCCTCCAGGCAATAGTCCTTGCTGAGAAACTATCCTTCCTGGTGCAGATGCTTTTCATCATTTGAGAGACATGTGTGCTTCAGAACTCGGCAACACTTCAATAAAAGAATATCAGTGCGACCAGGCAGGGATGGCCATACTTGGTTGTGGGCCCTTGTGCGAAATATGTTCTGGACCCCTCTTCTCTCGATTTACTTTGATCACAGATCAGCATCCAATGGCATGCCATCTGATCAGAGGTAAAGCATAATTATACAGAGAAGAAGTGTAGGGCAGCTCCTGTGGTGAAATGGCTCAGTGCACCTGGCTGCTAACCAGAAGCTTGGTGGTTTGAGCCCATCCAGTGATGGGTGTGGGCAGGATTCCTGCATTGCAGGAAGTTGGACTAGAAGACCCTTAGGGTGCCTTCCAACTCTGGCTCTATGAATTACACCAATATCCTGCATTTTTAAAGACTGCATCTATCCACCAGCTCAAAAATCACAATGCATTTATAGATGATAGATGCATCTTTATATGCAATATTAATGGACAGTTGGCACAGAGTGTTCCTGCCAGAAGCAAAAAAACAAAAACAAAAGGGAGTTATTGTAGAACTGCTGCACATGACAAAATTATCATGGAGATTTCTGAGGTTGGTCGGTCCTTGTGCACCACACACCCTCCACAGCCTATATGGCTGACATTGCTAGCAGACTTCCAAAAAATTGTACAAATTTTGCCCAAAATACAATCCTCTGCAAAAAGTATCAGCGAGGGACATAGGAAATGAGTTAAAATACTCTGTATTCTTACTAAAAGATGTCAACTTGAGGTGGAGGGAAGTCACAATGGTGAATTTTTTATTTTATTTTTATTTTATAGAATGATTGTATGTACACTTTCATTTTTGAATAAATGTAATAAAAAATTAAAAAACCCTCTGTATTCTTGATAATGTTGTATATGCTGGAAGATGTAAGTTGCAGCCTAATCATGTTTCTCATTGGATGAAGGTCATCTTCTGGTGTGGGGCAAAGGTCAGATGCCTTAGTTGACTCCCCCCTCCCACTCATATATTGGTCTTCTGTATTAATACCCCCATGGGATATATTGTTTCCTTCTATCCCTAAAAGTTGCTAGAGCAATAATTCATCTGCCACGAATGTCTACATTAATATTTGGGTGTTTTGAAAAAGTCATTGCTCCTGCCAACCTAGCAGTTCAAAAGCACGTCAAAGTGCAAGTAGATAAATAGGTACCGCTCCGGTGGGAAGGTAAACAGCATTTCCGTGCGCTGCTCTGGTTCGCCAGAAGCGGCTTAGTCATGCTGGCCACATGACCCGGAAGCTGTCTGTGGACAAACGCCAGCTCCCTCGGCCTATAGAGTGAGATGAGCGTGCAACCCCAGAGTCATCTGTGACTGGACCTAACGGTCAGGGGTACCTTTACCTTTACCTTTAAAAAGTCATTATACCAACGTGGAAAATATATAAAATTACAGTTATGCAAGCTCGTATATAATATAGAATGCTTTGTTATAAAGACCAGGAAAGCAACGTTAAATACATGTGGTGTTTGTTATGCAGCCATAGCAAATTTACCCATACTTTTACATGTCAAGAGTCAAGCTGCTCTATGTGTGTGGGCCACTTTTACTTTCTAATAAAAATGTTAATCTTTGTAGCATTGAGAAGGGGTGCACTGGAGGAGGGGAAAAAAACCATTTTGATTGCCCTAAACAAAGGCCATGACTCAGCAACTCAAAAGAATGTAGAAGAAACCTTCCACACACTGGGGGTTTCACTACCAGCAAGGGAATGGTTTGTGCGGCCAAGAAGAAACGCTGAAATAGGCATGGAAGTTTTTGCTTTGATTTGCATCCAAATCCAAATGTGCATTTCATGAATTAATAGCCAGTGAAAGCTGGTGAAGTTGCTGAGGAACTGATAGCTCACATTGTGGGATAAGAGACTTTCAAACTGTTACTTTTTGGAGTCAGTGGTGGAGAAAGGGCCTGGTTCAGTGCTGTAAAAACATGAAGTTGATGGCTCACTAGGATCCTTTGGGGCAGACTGCTGATCTAATATACAGTGGCTAGCCAGGTGGAATTAAGCTTCCTTAGTTCAGACATCCAAAGCCTGCTTTTGAGTAAACCACCCACCCACCAGAAGCTCAGGTTGCTCGCAGTTGGTCCAGTGCCAGCTTTCAAGATGGTTGTCACTGCCTTTACTTTCCTCTCCAATTCTGAAGTGGGGGGCTCTGAGAGATGAAACTGGGACTCCACTAGACCTTCAGTGCTGCTATACGCGGCATCCTGGGAGAAGTGAATAGTGGGGAGGCTCGAGGTGGGGAGGTCTCTGTTCAGGTGGCTTTAACTCACAATGCAGCCAAACATAAAGAAGTTTAATTTGGGCTTAAACCACACTGAGACCAAATTAAGTTATTGAGGTTGAGCCCATTGAGCTTTGGGGAGTGAGGAAAGCTTGCAGTGCATACAGTTTTATAGTTTAAAGTGTATAAACTATGGCACTCGCTCTCGTGGGAGGCAGTGATGGTCACCTGCTTAAATGGCTTTTTTAAAAGAGGACTAGACAAATTCATGGAGGATAATGCAACCATTGGCTATTAGCCACGATGGTTGGAGGCAGTGATGCTTCTGAAGATCACTTGCTGGAAATGGCAGGAGGCTGAGAGTGCTCTTGTGTTTGGGCCCTGCTTGCAGGTTTCCCACAGGCATCTGGTTGAGCAGGGTGCTGGATTAGATGGGTCATTGGCCAGATCCAGCAGGCTCTTCTTATGTTTTCGTAATTTCAGAGCCTTTTATATTTTGCCCCTTCTACATGGGAGGTTGGCAGGATATGGATGTTTAGATCAGGGGTCAGCAAACTTACCATGCCTCGGACCGGTGTCTCCAGCACCAATCGCGCGGCAGGCTGGAGGGCGGGGGAGCGTGTGCCCACGCTATTTCTGGCGCACTTCCGGGTCGGAGGAGCACCGGAAATAGCTTGTGTGCATGTGCACGGGCCTTCTCCAACCCGGATGTGCACCAGAAATAACGCTTGCACATACGCACAAGCTATTTCCGGTGCTCCTCCGACCTGGAAGTGGGCAGCCGCGCAGCGCAGTGCCTCTAAAAGCGGGCGGCGGCAGCGGGTGGCGGAGGTCGCCACGGGCCGGATAAACAAGTCCCTCGGGCCTTAGTTTGGGGACCCCTGGTTTAGACCCTTCAGATAATGCAAAGATAGAGCAAAGTTGGGTATTTCCTTCTCCACTTGCAAATGGAATCTTCAGGCCGGGTTAAATGATGTTCTGAGGTCATCCGTAATCCTAGAAGTAGGCTATCGGCATTGATTCACCCAGTATTGGATTTACCCGAAAAATCTGTTTGGAGCCAGTGACCGAATACAATTAGGGAGACCTTGAGAACAAACGTTAAAAGATTGTAGACATAAACTCTCATAATGTCTTCAAGCTCTAAGGGGTGTTCTGGACTATATGTATAATTCTGGGTGCAATAGGCAAGGAACCAGATGCCAGGAGTCTGAATTCCAAAATTGAATTGCAATAAAATTTGTAGAAACAAGTCTCTTGGGATTGTTGGCAATTACAGAACTAGCATTTGTATCAGCTGTTCCCTAAGCAACAAAGAGAGGAAGCTAGGGAGGATGTCAGGCAAGCTGGGGGCTTTGGGTGTAAATAAGTGAAGGAGAGGGTTTGGCTGCAGGAACAGAGGGCAGCCAGAACAAAGAACAACTGAATCTTGTGTGCGGCACTGGGAACATTTTTTTTTTTTTTTAGTGGGGGACGTACAGGGTCCGGTTGTGAGTTTCCTGAAAGCAGATGCCGTGGCTGCCACTTGCAGATTTGGTACGTGGACTCTCAGCTAGATATTTATTAAAGGCTTTATTCCAGAATTCAGTACAGTGCCCAAGCACAAATCAGGTTACACAGTTCAGAAGTCAAAGCAGAGCCCTAGGATGCATGGTTAGGCATAAGCTGTGGGTTAAACCACAGAGTCTAGGGCTTGCTGATCAGAAGGTCGGCGGTTTGAATCCCTGCCACGGGGTGAGCTCCCGTAGCTTGGTCTCAGCTCCTGCCCACCTAGCAGTTCGAATGCACATCAAAGTGTAAGTAGATAAATAGGGACCGCTGCAGTGGGAAGGTAAACAGCGTTTCCGTGCGCTGCTCTGGTTCGCCAGAAGTGGCTTTGTCATGATGGCCACATGACCTGGAAGCTGTCTGCGGACAAACGCCGGCTCCCTTGGCCTATAGAGCAAGATGAGCGCCACAACCCCAGAGTCGGACACGACTGGACCTGATGGTCAGGGGTCCCTTTACCTTTACCTAAGGTGTTGTCCCAGCACTTGACATGCCCTCTGAACTCTCCTTTTGAAGAGTGGGGTTGGCACAGTCATTTGCAGTTTTCTTCCTGAGCCATGGGAGCGAGGAAGCAAATGTGCATTCCTATGTGTAGGCTGTGTCTGTTTGTGCTGTCACTGCAGTGTCCTTGATGATGGAGCTGGAGTCAATGTGGCTGGCTCACTGTCCAGTCTAGCCTTAGGCACCTCCCTTGGGAATGTGGGACTCTTCGCTGATGGGGTGCCACTGGAGTCAAGTCAGGCGGCTCTGCTTTGGCAGTTGGGCCATTTGCTGTCTCTCCTGACAACCCACTTGTCTTCTCCCCAGTGCCTAGGTTAGCACCTCCCAGACTGCAGAACCCCTGCCCAGGATCCAATTTTGCACCTTTGTCCCATTCCACCTCCACTTCTGACCAACCTTGCCAAGACCTATCCACATGACGGCAGAAGCTGTTGTGGTGATGGGCCATATTATGTTGCCCTCTGTGTTACATCTTTAGACAAATACCTGACATTGCAGCTTGCTAAGGTCCTCTGCATGCACGCAGTGGTGTAGGAACAACTCCGCCATGCTGTGTCACGGTGGAGTGTGCGATAGTAACAAAACCACGTGGGTCATTCTCAGCTGCTTAGGATGCTGGCAGAAAGGAAGTTGCTGATGGGTTGGGATGGCAGTTGCAGTGTTCACATACAAAGGTTTGTAGGATTGTATCCTAGGGAAACAATAAACAAACAGCTGTATGTGCATGGACATGGGGAGAGGATGTCTGGATGCAAACTCTATAGGAAAAGCAGAGAAGGTCATGTCACTCAGGGGTCTAGAACATGTTGGACTATTTACTATCTCTATTTGTCTACCTCGTTTCTTTTTGTTTCTTCTTCCAGTTCCTTTTTGAAGTTCCCAGTTTGGTTGCTGTTGGTCATTTGCACTCTTATTAGAAATGAACATCATTGGTGGTGTGTCTGGAGAGATAGATAGCCTTGGTGAACATGTGGTGATTCCCCCATCCCTTTTCACCAAGTATTAAATTGGACTAAATGGCAGCTTTATTGACTATGCTGCTTGCCTTTTCTTGCACCGGGGTTATGTATTATCCTTTCATGGTGCTCAAGAAATGTTTTTAATGGATGTAATTTCGTTCTTCCTCTAGGCATGTCCCTGGATGTCATTGTTACAGTGAAATGACATATCAAAATAGTTGCCCCTTCATTATCCCTCATAAATGGTATTATCACAGTGATATTTCCATAGCACAGCAGCTAAATGGTGTTGGGCCTTAGCAGCCAAATAGCAGAATTAGGTGTTAGCCATATGGGGAAATCAAGGGTGTCTGAAGAACTGGATGCATTCATGTAAAAATAAAATAACATTGAAAACTAATGTTTCAAAATGGCTTAGCATTTTTGGAATGGAAGTTATTGTTGACACTGGGAAACTGGCCAGTATCTATGTGATTAGTTTACAAAATCTAAAGCTGCCATTTATAAACAGAACAAGATGCTGTATTGCAGAATAGTCCCTATTGCCAAATAGCTACTGCCTTTTACTGCAGGGGTGGCTGTAGCATTTTATGCAGAAAACATTGTTTTTCTGTACATGGCAAACCTAACATTTAAAAAACCCAAACATCATCTTACTGGCCACTTACTGTTGACAGCTAGTATTAGAACAATTGCATCAAGTAGTACAGTACCAATTACCTCTTACGTACATTTTACTTGTGTAATTTCAACCTTGCATGGTTGAAGGATGGCCAATTGAAATGGTGCAAATTAAATGCACGCAAGGTTTCCCCAACACAATAAGAGCTTTAAAGCTCTCTACCTCAGTGTTTTTCAACCTTTTTTGGGCAAAGGCACACTTGTTTCATGAAAAAAATCACGAGGCACACCACCATTAGAAAATGTTAAAAAAATTAACTTTGTGCCTATATTGACTATATATAAAGTAATTCTCTTGAATAGGAATCAAATAAACACAAAGAAAGTATTTTATAATCTTGGACTTAAGAGCAGGGGTCCCCAAACTAAGACCCGGGGGCCGGATGTGGCCCAATCACCTTCTAAATGCTGCCCGCGGATGGTCCAGGAATCAGCGTGTTTTTACAGAATTGGAACCTGTCCTTTTATTTAAAATGCATCTCTGGGTTATTTGTGGGGCATAGGAATTTGTTCATATTTTTTTCAAAATATAGTCCAGCCCCAAGTAAGGTCTAAGGCAGTGTTTTTCAACCTTTTTTGGGCAAAGGCACACTTGTTTCATGAAAAAAATCACGAGGCACACCACCATTAGAAAATGTTAAAAAAAATTAACTTTGTGCCTATATTGACTATATATAAAGTAATTCTCTTGAATAGGAATCAAATAAACACAAAGAAAGTATTTTATAATCTTGGACTTAAGAGCAGGGGTCCCCAAACTAAGACCCGGGGGCCGGATGTGGCCCAATCACCTTCTAAATGCTGCCCGCGGATGGTCCAGGAATCAGCGTGTTTTTACAGAATTGGAACCTGTCCTTTTATTTAAAATGCATCTCTGGGTTATTTGTGGGGCATAGGAATTTGTTCATATTTTTTTCAAAATATAGTCCAGCCCCAAGTAAGGTCTAAGGGACTCTAGTCTTGTACCTGAGTGACTTTTTGTGACAAAGACATGAGTGGAGAAGCTCCTGAGACATCCTAACATGATATAGGCAGAGGGCCTTCTCGGCAGTGGCTTCCACCCTGTGGAACGCTCTCCCATCAGATGTCAAGGAAATAAACAACTACCGGTATCTGACTTTTAGAAGACATCTGAAGGCAGCCCTGTTTAGGGAAGTTTTTAATGTTTGACATTTTAGCATGTTTTTAATATTTTGTTGGGAACCGCCCAGAGTGGCTGGGAAAACCCAGGCAGATGGGCGGCGTATACATAATAATAATAATAATATAGAATTTATTATTATTATTATTATTATTATTATTATTATTATTATTAGGCTCCAATACAGAAAATACTACAAAAGCACCAGACATCTTCAGTACAGTACTCTGCTCTCTCATCCAAATGAAACTCAGGCTGCAAAGGGACTTTTCAGTTTTCGTGAAACCGATGAGCGAGCACCACTATTAAACAAATCCATTTGTTTTCTAGCTTCTTGGTTTATTTATTTTTTAAAGGGGTGGGCTTAAAACGAACCTAGGTAGTTTAAAACAAAAACAAAAAACCAAGCATCACAGTGCCATCCTGTACTTGCCTACAATGGAACTCGCGCCCAGGTAAGTGCATTTAGAATTGCAGTCGGGAAACTTTTAAGTAAACTTTTAAGTAAATATCACGAGGATTGGCTTGTTTGGTTGGTTTTTTTTTGCGGGGGCGGCAGTTGATTGGTAGGCAGGAAAACATAGAGACGCGACACTTTTCCTGGCATTCCCCAGCGGACAAGGGAACTTAAGGCACAGCCGCCAGCCGCGCGAACTTTAAAGCCGGATCTGCTTCCCTTGATTAAACACCACCGCATTAAGCAAGCCTTGGAAACGCAGCAAGTCTTTTCTCGCACCTGTTCCTGAAGCAGCACAATATCTCTTTCTCCCCCCCAAACTACAAATCCCAGCAGGCTATGCGGGAACAGGTGGCGGAAGGAAGGTGGAATGTTTTCAGCCCGCTTTTCCAGAATACGCCGATTCACGGGTCGCGCGCTTGGCCGCGCTGCTTGTCGGGACTTGAAGTCCCCCCCCCGCTCTTCCAAGCGACGGTGTTTTGTCCGCGGAGGGGGCAGAGCAGGTCTGGCCACGGTGCACCCCGGGAGCTGTAGTCGGAGGCGGGCTGACGAACCGTGGCGGCGGCTTGCGGCCCGCTCTTTCCACCCCCCCTCCCGCTTCTAAGATGCGCGCGCCTACATTGGCCTCGGAACCCCACTTGCGACAAGACGCGCGCGGCGCGCAGGACCCCTTCAGGGCCACGCCGACGGCTGAGGAGGCGGGGAACTCCGGCAGGCCGGAGGGCGCTGACGATTGGCCGGCGGGAGGGCGAAGGAAGGAGGGAGGTGCTTTTGAGGCGGCCGGCGCGGCTGCTGCGTCCAGGGCCGTGCAGTGCAGTGTAGCCTCGGCGCTGCTGGGGCAAGGCGGGTGTCTGTTTTCGGCTCTGTGTACAAACGCGGGCTGACCCTGATTGGCTGAAGGAAGGCAACAACAACGGCCGGGACGTTTTTCCCACGGCACACCAGGCAACATCTCGCGGCACACTAGTGTGCCGCGGAACAGTGGTTGAAAAACACTGCTCTACCTTGCTTATTGGGACCCAGATGGCACTGTGGGTTAAACCACAGAGTCTAGGGCTTGCTGATCAGAAGGTCGGCAGTTCGAATCCCTGCCACGGGGTGAGCTCCTGTTGCTTGGTCCCAGCTACTGCCCACCTAGCAGTTCGAAAGCATGTCAAAGTGCAAGTAGATAAATTGGGACCTCTCCGGCAGGAAGGTAAACGGCGTTTCCGTGCACTGCTCTGGTTCGCCAGAAGCGGCTTAGTCATGCTGGCCACATGACCCGGAAGCTGTCTGCGGACAAACGCCAGCTCCTTCGGCCTATAGAGCAAGATGAGCACCACAACCCTAGAGTCGGACATGATTGGACCTAACGGTCAGGGGTCCCTTTACCTTTACCTTTACCTTGCTTATTGGGCAAGGCACTCTTGGCACACCGTCTCTGGAAGCCTGGGGGTGGCCCTGCGAGATTTTGCAGGAGATCTTGTGAGAACATCCCCTCTGTCAAGAAAGAGACAAGGAAAACATGTCTCTGTTAACTCTCCTTGACCTCTCAGCAGCTTTCGATGCCATCAACTGTGGTATCCTTCTGAAGTTGGGGGTGTCTGAGTTGGGGGTGGATGGCACTACTTTGAGGTGGTTCCAGTCCTACCTGGATGATCATTTCCAGAGGGTGATGCTTGGGGAGTGCTACTCAGCCTTGTGAAGCCTTCAAATGTGGGATTTCTCAGGGTTCTTTTAATCCCCCATGCTATTTAGCATCTGCAGGAAACCACTGACTGTGGTCATCCAGAGTCTTGGTGTACATTGTCAGCAATTTGCTGATGACACACAGCTCTACTTCTTTGTCTGCAGGAGTGGCAGTGGATATGCTGGTCTTTGAGGATTTGTAACATGAGTTGATGATGATGTTGTAGGAAAGCCAAACCCAAGTCAGACTACAGTATGTTTTTGGACTACAACTCCCTCCAGCTGTTTTTGGACTACAACTCCCATCATCCCTAGCTAACAGGACCAGGGGTCAGGGATTATGGGAATTGTAGCCTCAAAACAGCTGGAGGGCCATGTTTGGCCACCACTGGTTTAGTTAGTCTGATAATCTGGAGGTGATTGTAAAGTATCCCCTCCTTGTTGCTCCTTGTAGCTTTTGTTACATTTGTCCCCTGCGTGTGTAGGTTGAGTTGAACTTCCATGCAGATGACCTTTCGTAAAGCTTTTGCTATTTGGTGTGGTTATGTTGCAGATGAACTCTGGCTAAACACACAGTTTATTCTTAGGGAAAGTGGCAACATCTCTGTTGCCAGGTTACCACAGGCAATCAAAGAATGTTTGGTGAGAAGGGTGTGCATGTTACTTCTGAAGCTGCAGCATCAGACTTCAGAGGTAATCAGTTGCTGAAATGGCAGCTTCTGAGGGAGTATCTTTCTCCATCACCCGTGTAATCCCTTACTAGTGGACCTAGTAAGATGTAGGGACTGATGCTTGAGGAATGTGTACATTGTAAGTTGTGATACGTGCTAGCCTGATTCAGCTCTCCAGGATGCAGAGAACTCCCAACAAAATGCTTTTGAAAAGCATGTTTCCGTATAAAATACATTTAGAAATGTGCACTTGGAGAGAAATTACATTAAAAACACATATTCTAAGAAGTCACAGATTAATGTCAGAATTAAGAGATGCAAAAGAGATACAAACCAGAAATGATACAAATCCATTACCTAGCTGCAACCCACAATAAGTGGATGAAATGCCTTTCCCTGCTACAGGGAGAGCCCCATGAGGGAACATCATCATTTAAAATATTGCTTTATGAAACCTAAACCTGCCCTTTTAATCAACTGGCATTGAATGTAATTTATTACTTGGGAGCTTTTTTTTTTTTAAAATGATCATTACCAGTAAAGTGTTTAAGAAATAGACTAGATGGAAATGGATTTTCTGAACAACTTCAACCAATGTAGTGTAGATCAGATCCTTGTATCAGTGGCTTGCAGAATATGCTCCAAACCATGTTTTGGAGAACTGGAAATGTGCTGTGCTCTCTTGAGGGACTTGATCTTTGGAAATTCCTCAGTCAAATCACTGATTTGAACTTTTCACAGTAATGCACAGATGGGAAGCAATGTGCCACCCACCAGATTTCTGACTGGTCCAAATGTTGAGATGCCTCTCCTGACAGCTGAAATGTATTAAAAAGGTGTTTAAATATGTATTTTGAGAGGATTTTGTGTTGTTGTTTTTTTAAAAAAAAGTGCAGCTGAATGTGGACATGGGACAGGATTACAGGAGAAGCATGTAAATGACACAGACTAAAATTGCATAATAGTGTCAGCCACCCCAAACACTCACTCTTGGCTACTAGTCCTCTTGTAGCTTTATTGTCAGTTTCCTGTTTATCACAGTCTTATCACAAACCAGAACTGGAAGTTAAAGTTTTGAAATGGGTTTCCAGTGCTGGTTTGGAGGGCAAAGGCAAAACATAATTTGCCATTTTGGATAAACAGTAGTTAGCACAAAACTGAAAGTGAAGCCAGGGGAAGGAAGGGAGGAGGGAATGTGTAAACCCAGAGCTTGTTTCTGATCATCCAGTGGTCTGTTGTGTTCATTGGCACCAGTGGTAGACATGAGCCCATTATTTTTCTTCTATTAAAGTCAGTTATGGATTGCTCACCTGTAACTAAAGACAGATGTTGAGTCAAATGCTTGCCTTAATTATTGCCTTAAATTCCTTAACTGTTTGTTGTGTCACTCTGGTCTGGCGGGAAGAGAACTTGCTAGTGTTTGGAGTACAGAGATAATAACCTCCTCTTTTGGTTAGGCACTACAAGCTCATGGAAGACTTGCATTTTGTAGTTAATCAGTTCCTTATACTCTCAGTACCTTTGTGATATGCAGCCTAGCACCCTATTTAAGATTAAGTGGGATAGACAAAAACATGCACTGTCTAAGTGTGAAGCATGTAAAGATAAAACGATTCTGTAGAGCATAAAGTCGTCCATCGTAAAAACACCACCATCTGTTTGTTTTTCTTGTACGCTGTTGAGTGCTCTAAATGTGAAAATCGTTGGCTTCCAAGGAAGGAAGAAGCCACTACATAGTTATCACCAATTTCAGTGCAGAATAGAAAATTGTCTGGATGTGTCGATGTTTTCTCTTGCTCGCAGCTGTCATTTCATAACAATGCACTCCTGCATTCATGCGCAGCTGATTAAGCCAGAGGCGCTCCCTGCCAGGAGCAGAATCCTGCCTCCTCCTTCCCCTTCCCCTTTCTCCTCCTCACCTTTTGCTTCATTACTTTTTGTTAGTCAGCTGACACTGTAAACTGGGATGAGCTGTCAGTAATGGGTCTGACGGTTGCTTGTGAGCTGCTGGTATAATTATGGATGGAAAGCTCCAAGAGCAATGACATCCAGGAATACTTTGAGAGGGCATTTGGGTACTTGGGAATGGGGGAGACAGAGAACTGGTCTTGGATGCTGGATGAAACGACCAGAAATGAATATAAATAGCTCCTTCCGATTAATTCTGTTGTGTTCACAGGTTATAAATACAGCCAATAGCACAGTGTGTGAAGTCTCCTTGTCTGCTCATAGCCCCAGATACATATATGCTAACATTCTACAGATATATCATAGTGGAGTAATTTAGGCTGTGGGTTTAAGAACTGATGGTTACAAATTGGACACTTATAAGCTTAGCTGTGGCAACCTTTGTCAGCTTGGTGTAGTTTTGGACTACAGCTCTCATCAGTTCTAACCAGCATATGCTGGCTGGGGCTGATGGGAGTTGCAGTTTGAGAAACCTGGAAGGCACCAGGCTGGTGAAGGCTGAACTGTAGAGATGGAAGAATTCGCCTTGAACAGTTATGAGATCATGGGTTCTCAAGGGCTCATTGACTAACCTAAATACCTTTAAAGAGATGCTGAGTAAAAATTCAGATGTTATTTCCTCCCACACTTCCTCCCTTTCTTTTGTTGCCTCCCTAGTATTTAGTTTAAAATTCCTAGGACAGGGACGTGTCTACTTGTTGGTGTAATGATGCTGGTAATAATAATAATAATACTAGAATGGTTAAGTCTTCATTCACACTCATCTGCTCTGTAAGAAAAGGAGCCAGAACAGCTATTTCTGGAAGTGATGTTTCTCTCTGCTTCTTGCTTCATTGATTGAATCAATAATGAATTGGATTTTATCCTTTTAATTTGCTAATTCATTCCTGAAATATTATCAAGATAATGTACCTTACAAATGGAATGCACATGTAAAATACAAATGCTGTATTTTAACTGTGACAAATATGTGTTTCTGTATAACAAAGATGGTATTATTATTATTATTATTATTATTATTATTGAACAAATGAGAAGGAAGGCAGCCTCACTACCAATCTTTCCCCCCTCCTTTTAAATTTGTGGAGATAGCCATAGCTAAATTATGCACCACATACCCCATTAAGCTTGGATAGGTTTAACAGTGATGGTTCACTTGAACAGCTGAAGGAGTGCAACCCAGCAAACGATTTTTGAAAATTATGCATGGGGCTTTGCCTTCCATAGCTAAGAATCCATTTGCACATGGATTCTACCTTAGCACAACCTCAGCTGAAATGTTCAGTTTATAGCTGGGATAGCTTATGTGGACATTGGCTAACAAAACTCTTGGAGTTCTTTGAGTTTGCATGTGGATCAGGATGATGCAGTAGTCATTGTGTACTTGGCTTAGCAGTCCTGGGAAAAGTGGACAGGTTCTCTTATGGATCAATAACTGGTTAGAGAAGCAGCTGGCAGAGAGTAGGAATAAATGGACAGTCCTCACAACGGCAGGTTTTAAGAAGTGGCGTCATACAAATATCTGTATTGGAACCAGTGCTTTTTAACTTGCTCATTAACTACCTGGAAGTAGGAATGAGCAGTGAGGTGACCATGTTTGCTTATTACATCAAATTTTTCAAGGTGCATAAGACCAAAACATGATTTCAGGGAGTTCCGAAGGATTTCTTCAAACTGGGTGAATGGACAATGAAAAAGGCTAAGGCAGTTCAATGTAAGTAAATACAAAGAGATGCACTGTGGGACAAAAATGCTAAGTTCACATATGCACTAACGGGGGCTGAACTGGTGGTCAGCCTGGAAAGAGACATTTGGGTCATGATAGATAGCTCAGTGAAAACATTGCCCCTGTGTGTGGCAGCTGTGAAAAGGCAAATTCTGTGTTGGTTATCATTAGGGAAGGTATTGAAAATAAAATGCTAATATCATAATGTTGTTACACATTATTTATGGTGCACTTGGAATACTGTGCACAGTTCTGGTATCTGCACCTAAAAAATCGATGCTTTAGGGTTGGAGAAGATTCAAGAAAGGACAGCCATAAGCAACTCCCCTATGTGTAAAGGTTACAACATTTGGGACTTTTTAGTGAGTAAGGCGAGTAAGGGCAGGCATGATGGAGATGTGTATAAAACTATACATGTTGTGGAGAAATAGGGAGAAGTTCCTCTCCCTTTGTGATATTACTAGAGCTTGGGGTCACTTAATGAAGCTGAATATTGGACAAATATGGACAGATAAAATGAACAATTCTTTAGTGTGTAGTTAAACTTGGGAATTTACTATCACAATATGAAGTGATGATCACTAACTTGGACAGCTTTAAAAGGCGTGTGGAGAGATTCATGGAGCTTATGGCTGTGTTTAAAATGTGTTTACTGAGACAGTACTTGTTTTATGTATAATGTATAAGAGTTTCTGGTATATGCAAGGTTATTTGAAGGGTTTAGTTTGACATACTGATTAGTATTTTTTGGTGCCTGGCAGGTGCGCAGTTGCTTAGTTGCAAGAAAACACTTAACCTGGAAGTTGGGTTCTTTTTATACTGTACTGTATTAGAGGATTGAAAATGTTCACTTCTGATTGGCTGGCTGGGTAGAAATTCTTGGGCACTCAATGGATGGGGAAAGTGGTCTGGTGAGGGACGAGAATTCTGTGCCACTCAAATTTGTTTGATTGAAGGGTAGGCTGGCTGGAACATAAGCCGGCTGGCTTGAACATAAGCAGGTCAATTCTACCACTGTTCATTGAGAGTGACAATAGACCTATTCAATTCAATGGACTTTGTAATGAGTAACTTAGATATATTTATTTCAATAGGTCTACTTTTAATAGAGCTTAGTCCGATTAGCACCTAGTGCTCTTGGCAGAAGTGCCTATGTGACAGTTCTCTTTATTCCATCACTTTTGGGCATGGTGGAAGTTAAATTCTCCTCTCTTAAAGCTGCTTTTGCTTTACATTTTTCACAGAGATTGACATCCCTGTGTCTGAATTCCCCATTCATATGCAGGTATATTGTCTACTGTTTGAGATGGGGCTGTCTTGTAGTGCACTGCAATTATGCATATGAAGGACCTGGTACATGCATAAAGTTCTCTTAGATGCTGCAGCTGAGGGGGTTGACAGGTGGCAAATTTATTGCGCAGAATTTATTCCCAGTAGTGAATGTAATGTCTATACCAAGAATGGGGAAGCTATGGCCCTCTAGCTGTTGCTTGACTCCCAACTTCCATCAGCCATCATGAACAATGGTTAGGGGATGATGGGAATTGCAGCCAGACACCGTCTGGAAGGACCACAGGCTTCCTCGTATCTGGTCTACAGCGTCTCTCAGTCACAGTTTTGAAGTCTTAGTTTCAAGAATTAAAAAGTAAAAAAAAGTGACAAAAGCTGTTCCATAACTCAACAGATTTGGAATGTGGGTTAAGTTCATTATCTGAATAAAAGCAACACTGGCAGGAGATGAATAAGGTCAGACACGACCATATATAGGCTATGAAGATATTCAGATCTGTGCATTTCTGAACCATGCAAGAATAGTGTATGCCAGTTCTTGAGAGTCCTTCAGATCATGATGAAATACAGTAGGATGTAAAGTCCCTCAGGGTGCATTTTCCATATTAAAGCTTTAAATTGTAAGGTCACAAGCTTTTTTGGGAGTTTATTTGATGGTGATGAGCATGGCATGTGTAATGATAATCAGCACGTGCCTTTTCTACGGATGTGCTATTGTATCCGTAGCATTGTGGCTTGTAGGTCATTGTTAGAGCATAAGTGGAGGAATTATTCCTGGTTCCTTCTATAGGGCTACATCTGACCTGTTCTTTGAAGGAAGAGGTTATATATATATATATGTTATAAATAAAAAATAAACACAGAGATGTGCAGGCTAGTTTGCATTCCTAGTCCCATTGTTACTCTTCAACAGTTGCCTTTCCATGTTAACAATGCTGGGAGGTTTCAGAGGTTTTTTTTAGAGTAAGTCTGAACATTATCCCGGTTGTGTAACAAAATACTGAATTGTATTTCTGTAACATGTTAATGTGAATAAGTTTAATTTGAAATTTGTGCCTGTCAATGTTGGATGGACCTTGATTTGGTGATTTTTAGATCCTGGAAGTAAATCCTCAATCCCATATTTGGTTGCGTATACAGTGGTGCCCCGCTAGACGAATGCCTCGCTAGAAGAAAAACTCGCTAGACGAACGGCATTTGCTAGCGGAAGGCTGCCCCGCAAGACGAAAAAGTCAATGGGGCTGCCTCGCAAAGCCTAGCGGTTTGCATTGGTGCTTCGCAAGACGAAAAAATCACTCTATGAAGACACTCGCAGAACGAATTATTTTCGTCTAGCGAGGCACCACTGCACCCCCTTTTTGAAGATGCATTCATTGTGTCATGTTAGTAGCAGGAGACTGTCTGTCTCTCTCACTTTAAGGTCATTTCTGCTGAAAATCCTAGAGTTTTCTCTGTGGCTCTATACATAGTGACTTGTGTGGTGGTGTGAACCCATGGAGCTGTACTCTGAACACTGCTGCACCAGTAAGACTGCAATTTATACAGGGGTTACATTCTGAGGATCACACTTAAAGCCAAAATCACATACAGTATAGTCAAAACACATTTGGTAGGCCCACAATGATGGGTTGGAATTGCCATAGTCGTCTTGTTCTTTGTGTTTCTGAGTTTTATTCTGTTTTTATCCTATAACAGCACTTCAATGACTTTATACTCCGAAGCGGTCTATAAATTTGTTTATTTATATTTATTATTACATTTATTCTACACTTGTTTTTCCCCAAGGAGCTCAACTTGGCATACACAGTTCTCCCCCCTTCCCCAATTTATCCATACAACAATCCCGAGAGTATGTGACTGGCCCAAAGTCCACCTAGTGAGCTTGTTAGCGGAGTAGGGATTTGAACCTGTATCCTAGAGTCCAACACTCTAACCACTGGGTGATACTGACTCTAATTTGTTATTGTTAAATAGTAGTAGTAGTAGTAGTATTAAGTGGCTGGTTGGACTTTACCACATTATGCTGTAAACACAGAGCCAATGAGAAGCTACAAGAAGCCACTTTACTTGGCTCCCTCTCTCACCAAGCCAGCTTTTCCTCTTCTGGCATACATTGCCACATCATAAATAAAGGAGATTTGCTTACGCACTTAGGCTATTTGGTCCAGGAACAAAGAATGCATCATTTGGTGTTCCCTGAGCCTACTGTAAGAGGCGAGCCAGGGTGTGCAGCCTCGCCAGCTACAATGCCAAATTGATACAGCAGTTAGCGGCTGCTGACACCATCCACTGGCCAAAATAATAATATAAAAAATTCAGCAAATGTATATAGCCTGACACCCATCAGTGCAGTGACACCACAACCCAGGCTTCAAGCTAGGAAGTGCAAAGGAACAACTGAGCTGACTTTGCTGAACTGATTAAAGCAGCTGAACCGTAACCGAAATGAATGAACTTCCAACATTATGCACTTGACAAATCAACATTTGATCTTCCTCTGTACCACAGGCAATTTCTATGCTTCCCTCCCCAATGCTTGTAACAGAAATGTCAGACTTACCTGAGATCCTTTTTGCGGTACCTTTGTACTAGGATGAATGAGCGCCTCTAAACTTCAATCATGAATGCGAAGCAAGAAACAGGTGTGACGTAATCCCATACACTGTAGGATGGGACCCGTATACATAATGGAAGAGAAAATTTACAGTATGAGTAATTAAACATGCATTAACTGATTCACTGTGTCCCAGCAGGCCTGTTTTTTTCAGTTACTGCATATGAAACCCATTAAAGTATTATCTTTATTTATTACATATATACCTGTTCGCTTCAGCACTTCTGCTTGAGGACATGCGTTTTGAAAACAGTGCTGTGATAATTAAATGCAAAGCTTAGAAGAAATATGATGACTGGAATTTGCATATGGTAGATAATTGGAGCAGGTAAATAATTATTGGGAGCATATGTTTGTGCCCTACATTTGCGGCAATTTATTGTGAAGCTCTTGGAAGCTTTTTTCATTTTGCAGCTCCCAAGGCTGTTAATGAAGTTCAAAAATAGCAGAGCCACAAGAGCAGACCTGGAACTACGCTGCCAATCATGATAGAGCAGTTAGCTGGAAACCCAAAGAGCTTCTTAGGCACCTAAGTTGTTGTTGTTGTTGTTGTTGTTGTTGTTGTTGTTGTTGTTGTTGTTTTGCTCTACAACATTCATTGCTCAGGAGAATCTGTTTCCTCCCAGAGAACAGGCCATATCTCTTATTCCACAATGCATTTCTGGACTATACCTAATTAACTGGCAATCAAAGGATGCAACAATGCCCTTCTCCATGGCTGCTCCCAGGTTTCAGAACTCCCTCCCTAGAGAAGCTAGACTGGCTTCCTCCTTATTGTCCTTCCACCAGCTGGTGAAGACTTTCTTATTCCAACAGGCCTTTGGGAACTGGCTGCTTTTGAATGAAAGGGCTGGTGCCGTGCTTTTTTTATTGTAATCATCTGTATGTTTTTAATAGATATTTCATGCATCTATATAGTTTAAAGCCTATTAGTGATTAAATGTTTTTAAATTATTGCCCCCTCCATGTTTTTAGCTGTTCTTATTTTATCTGTAAGCTGCCTTGAGTTCTTGTTAGGGGGAAAAGGCAGGGTAATATTAATATTAATATTAATAATACCTGGAGTCTGCACCTGACTGCTGGTATACCAGCCAAAGATTGTAACCAGTAATATAACTCCCCTCTCCATGTGACTGGTAAGGGTTATCTAATCTCCTCTGATGTCCAGGTACCAATCTGATCAATTTAACATTGCCCCCCAACCCGGATTAAGGAATTAAAAAAGCAAGACACACTATTCTCAATAGTTAAAAAAAACCCTTCCTCCTCCTCCTCCTCCTCCTCCACCACCACCACCACCACCACCACCACCACCAACACACAGTAACCGTTTACACCAAGGCTGGGGAATAAGTGGCCCTACAAATGTCAGATTACAGTCCCTCATCATTGGCCATGCTGGGCTAGGGTTGATGGAAGTTGGAGTCTAAAAACATTTGGAAGACACCATATACCTATACCCAAGGTAAAGAAGGAGGCTTAGCTCTCAGGGAAAGTTTATTCAGTGTTACGGGTACAGGTCTGGATCAGGATCAGGGGGAGTTTCTACTCCACTGAAAACAACAACAACAGGGCTGTTCACAATGAGTTTAATTACATTAGCTTAATTTGAATTAATTATCCATATGCATTGCATGAATGAATTCTCTTGTTTGTTTCAGTTTGAACAGCAGGAAAGAAACTTTTGAATAAGACAAGGACAGCTCCAGGCTTAGAGGGGTTTCTCTGCATAGTTTCCACTGGTGCCCCATAAACAATGCCACTTCGGCAGTCTTACCCTGTAGCAGTGCAAATCCAATGAACAGTAGCACTCTTTTGATTGGTGCTGGATGGACATGCCTCTGACCAGCATGAGATGTTTGAAATGTTCTGGAGCATCCAACTTAGGTTGAACTACACACATACAAACAAACAGCTGTGAAAATGTTTTCTTTAAAAAAAAAAAGTTTTGAAAAATACATTGAATTTTGCATAGCTCACTTTTGCTATCTAGCGTCACGTTTGTATATTGCACTTTGCAACAAATTTAAGACGTTTTATTTGCAGCTGTGTAGCTGAGTCCTCGGTGTTGTTTCAGGGAATTGTAGACAATTCATAGCCACCTGTTGCAGGAAACCTAGTACTGGTATCAGGTTGCTGAACCATGCTGTGGCACATGGGCCATGGCACTTAACCCAGCCCTCCTCAGAAAGTCCCCACATGAAAGTCGCTTGGCGTTTTGATGATTCATCATGGAGAATCAAGGGAGACGTCTGCCGGCTTCAGCTGCCCTCCCTACAACTGAAATCAGGGCCAAAACACTTGTGCTTGGTATAGTCATATATATAGGAAACAGGTTCTGAGCGAGTCAAGTTTATTATCCTGCCTCAGCTGAGTGTCTATATTCAACAAAGCTGGATATAGTCAGGGGGACTACAGGGCTATTTCCAAATTCTTTTGCAGTTGTTTCAATTTTTAGCCTTTTGTAATGTGCAAACATAGGCTCCAAACAAAACCATGAATGGCAAGCCAGTAACAAAATGTAGTTCTTGATCTTGGCTTCGTTTTGAGAGAAATAAACTATGAGCCTGAGTTTGCACTCTGTCTTGCTTCCTCCAATGTGTGGCACAATGTGTAGAGGAAGAGCAAAGCACTAGTGTGTGTTAAATCATAGTTTATTCTAAAGTGTGGCTTAACATTGCCTGTGAACCGGGCCTAAGAATTGCATACTCAATGTAATTCTTTGCTAGATGGTGTCAGGGGGAATGTACCGGTCAGTGCATGAGATGTCATCATTAAGCTCCTGAATTACATCTTTTTCTCACCTTGCTTACTGTAATCAACCCATGTTTTAAACATTTTAAGAACGTTCATATGAGTCTGCGATATGGTAAATATACCGGTAATTGTGTTTTGGAAAGCAATGGCAGTTTTCAACATGCCACATTTGCTACTTTGCAAAATAATCTTGTAGACAGACTGCCACTTATTTTCTTCCTGTAGCCTTTGATAATATCCCAAAGGTTGAAGAGAGGAAATTATGGTCAGCTGGATCCTGCGTATGGTTATTCATGGAGATTCATTAGCAACCACTCCAGACAGAATAATTGATTACTAAGTTGTTTTGAGCCAGGAGGAAAGCATATGAACTTCACATTTTGATCTGCTGCTCTATCCTTTTATAAATACATTTGTGTGTTTGTATTAGAAGCTTTCAAAGTATGAAGTTGAAAAGGGGGAGTTAAGCCACCTTAAGGCCAAAATATTTAAAACGAAATTCTGCACAATTAGTAAATCCTTCCTTCTCCTTGCCTCTATTGTAGTATCCATATTCATTGCTGTGAGTGACAGTCTTCCCACTTATTATTCCATGGAAGAGCTGTTGACATTGTTGGTAACTAGTTGTTACAGTGCTCATTTAATAAGCTAATCAGCTGTATTAAACATATTTATTCAGGTTGATAGCCTGCCCTTGCCCTCAATGGTAGTGCACAATTTCTCCATCCTCAAATGCTTCAGCATATTTTCATATTTATTAGCATCTTATACCAAGATAAAATTATTCTGTAGAAACCTCTTGTTGAAAGTAACATTCACAATTTACACATACACAATGGAGAGAGAGAGCGCAATAATGAGCATCACTGTGAATTGTGGTGGTGGTGAAATCTTTTGATTGGGATATGAACATTTAAAAAAGGAATAAGTTACCAGCTAAGATTTTTCAAATCTCAGTAGACCTTCTGAAGTAGTTTGACCTACATAGATAAGTTTATTTATTCAAAGTACTTTGCCCAAAAAGAGTACGGCACACCATTTTACACAAGTGTGTGGAACTCAGGAAGACTCCCAGAAATTAATGAGAATTTCTCTGTTAAATGGGTCACCTTGTGTATCCGACACTACTTTAAATTATGATTCATTTTATTACACTTGCTGGTGTGCTTTGAATATAGCGATTGGACAGGCCTTGTACTATGAATTTTTAAGGACAAGATAGACAAGGCTGTCTGAAGATAAGAAAATGAGTTCATTAAGGAGGCTTTTTTGGAGGGTGCACTCTGTTAAGACCTCTTTTTTTCTTTCATTTTGTATGCCATGAAAAGCAACTGCTGCTTTTAATGAAATAATAATGCAGTTCGTTAATCTGAAAGAACTTCTGGAAGTAGCAATGTCTCCCACAGTATTCTGGGAATTAGTTTGAACATAATTGGTTGGATGTCAGTAATAAAATGCACACTAATGAAAAAAGAAATATTCAAACCATGATACTTCCATTTTCATGATATACAGTTTAATAAAGCTGCATAATTTACTTTCTGTCTTACCTCCTGTTCTGCATACAAGCTCTGCGTATAGTCTTTAGATCCAGTATTCCAGTATTTCCATAAAGTGGATAGCCTGCCATTTTTCTGATAAAGATTTTAGTACCATTCACATTGCTAAGGTAAGGTTTGTGTTCATTTGCATCCCTTAATTTCTCTCACATACATGCACACGCTTATTTTCTCCCATGATGGTCTAACACTTATTCACAACTTTCAGCTATATTTTCCATTTGCAGATCTAACTAATTCTCCACTGGCTTTGTTGGAGTCCATTAAGCACAGTGTCCAGAGTCGCAGTGCCAAACATCAGAAAATACAAACAAAGCAAAATAATTCAAACAATGCAGAATATCTGTACAGTGGTACCTCTACTTACAAACGCGATCCGTTTCGGGGTGCCGTTCGTGCCCCCAAAAGTCCGTAAGTAGAGTGCCGCTACTGCGCGTGCGAGAAGCGTGATAGAGCGCTTCTGTGCATGCGCGAAACGTGCAGATTGCTTCTGCGCATGTGCGCACAGTGAACCCGGAAGTAAACACTTCCGGGTTTGCTGTGTTCATAACCTGAAAAGCTGCAACATGAAGCAAACATGACACGAGGTACATGATTTTAACAGTGAGGCAGCATAAAGGAACTTGGACATCACCTTTCTGTTCTGAAGCCTGTGTGATCATTCTTGACTCACTTTTCTTTATTTTGTTTAAATTAAGCAAATTTCAGTTTGCAGTTATGAAAATTTGCAGGCGAAAAAATGTGAGGAGAATTTTCCCAATTAGGATTCTTGGGTCCACATTTAAATATCCGCTTTTATGCCCCTGCCTCCCAAACAGTCGCTGATTCAATAGAACCTGTTGTCGGTATTTCTGGTTTACTTTCCAGACTAAGCATGCTGCAGCCAGTGGGGTTTTCTGGCCCATTGCATTGGTCTCCCCCTCCTTATATGACAGCTTGCTCTTATTCCTTGGTTCATTTGAAAACACTGCCAACACAACCCTTTCTTTCCTCTCCAGGGAGATTCTTTCTATCCATGCCTTTTTCTTCTGTTCTCTCCTGGGGCAGAAGAGATTTGACAGTACAAAGAGCCCACCAAATTAGAATAGTTTGGTGGACTAGACCCTTCTGCAGTTAGGAAATTGGCTCTTTACAGTTCTCCCCTTCCATTCTTTTTGATTACACTGACTTGTTTCTTGTGGCACTTCTTCTTCTGATGGTGTCACGGTGAAATTGTTGCCTTTAGCAGCAAAAATTGGTTTGGAACACATGACTCTTAAGGGAAGTGACTTGGTGTGCAGCTCATTAACAAAAAGACTTCATTATAAAGAAATCCAGCCTCCTTATCATTTTAAAGTATAATTTGAATGTTGATAGGGTGGCCACTCACTTGCAACTCATGAGATAACAATGTATGTAATTAAATTCTGGCCTGCGTTGTATCACTCCAATTTCATGGGTATTACTGGTCCAAATGGTTAAAAAAAAAAAAAGAACTGAATTTGAGTTCATGTCTAATTTTGTAGGCTTTCCTTTTTGATGGATCCATGGAAATGGCTACTGAGAGTTCTTTGTGGAGTTCACCCAGATTTTCTGCTTATTAACTGCATTGTGATCCAACTTCTGGCACACATGGATTTGCACTTGCAGCAACGTGTTGAGGAACAGAGCTATAAATAACTCCTATTTTTAAAAAAGTGGTTGGCGATTACTTTTTTTTTTAACTCGCACATCGTTAGGGCTAAGATGAAGGAGAGTGTTTTGTTTGTTGAACGGCTATGCAAGTGGCACGGAAACTTGTAAGTGTTTCTCAGCTTTTTGTCACAAGTTCTAGACACTACATGTAGCCCAGAGAAGTTCCTGAGCCTTGGACACTGTGCAATCCCCTCAAGCTTGTCCCATCAAGTTCAAGGAATCTCTGCAGCTTGAACATGCGAAAGCTTATACAGTCTTTCTATATTCCTTTTTCTCTAGCTGATAAGATAGTCCTGCCTATACTCATGTGGGCTGGGGAAGGGCTTATAGAGTAAGGTTACCAGATTCTTTTGCAATGAATCCAGGGACACTTTAAATAAATAAATAAATAAATAAATAAATACTACACGTTCAGGACTTTGATGCTGCAGTGGCAGCAGTGGCAGAGGGGCAGCCACCGCCTTGACCTCAACCACCACATTTCCCCTTCCTCCGAGGCTTCTATCTCCTTTCTCCATGAGCCTGGGCAGCCCCTGAGTTGGTTCTTCAGTGGTGGTGGTGGTGGGGAAGCAGTGCGCAGTGGGTCAGGCATGGAAGGCAGAGAAGGAGGGCCATGAGCGGCGGCCGCGGCAAGACTCAGGCTGTGTGATATAGAGTCCATACACAAACCATCCAAACCTGCTTACCTATTGGGGTCACCTTCAGAGGCTGTCTGTCATGTGTCTCCCCACATCCTTTAAAACATGCTCGTTTAGGAGTAGGGAGAGGGCCTTTTCCAAGGCAGTGCATAGAGAACAGTTTGACAGACAAACACATTTCCAAAACACAGATGAAGTTTAAGGATTTTTAAAAATATAAATTGCATATTATGTTATGGAAACAAAGTCTGTAATGCTCATGCTGGATTTCTGTGTTGGAAACTTAAAGACAACTTTTTAATAACTTGCTACCGGTAGGTACCAAGTAGGAATGCAGAGAACTGGGAAATGCAAAAGTCTTTTGACGTAACAATGAGTTTCAGCTTAACTTTGCTTTTTCTTAGGTTCTCTAATAAGGATTACTTTGGTACCTATTGTCTTAAAAAATGCAACCCTTAATCTTGGCTTGAGCTTCTTCCGTATAATGTCATTTCATAGCTAATAGATCAGCTAAGTTGAAGAATTACTTCTAATCTCTTTAACCCACAGACGCTGAGGGGAATATGATGAGGTTAATGAAATGAGGTCGTGCTGTTCTCTGTTGTTGGCCATTGATGGACACTTTAAGAGGCCTACTTGGTATCATTCTCTGGCTCTAGGGTTCAAATGAGTGCAGATACATTCTTTATCCTAATCACATCTGGGTTTCTGTAAGTGAACTGCTTGGTTATCCATCGCATCACCTGCAAAATATGCAGACATCTTTACGGCCGCAAGTTAACTTTGAATAGATATGATTTTCTACATTGCTTCTAGATATGTCGTAATTCTCTCTCAGTTGAATATGGGACACATTTTACAGAAGTTTGATCTATTACTTATTCAGAACAGTATATACTACTAAAGTTAATATGACCCAAAGGAGTAAGAATGAAAGGATATAGAAGCATACAGCATATGCTGAGTTAGAACATCTGAAACTTTGTCCAATATTTCTGTTAATAGTGTATCGAATTAGAGAGGACTAATTTCATTCAACTCAAGAAATTAATCCTTATTTGCCTCCGGATTTTAAGAAGTAGGTTTTCTTTATGAGATTCAAATAAGTATTTCTTCTTCTTATGGCAATAAATACCTTTTTATTATTCTATCGAAGACAGAAAACTTGGCAGAATGGCTGTGAAATGGGTTGGATTGCGCTATACCTTTCCCTAAAACATATTGAAATGAAGATGACATTAAGGACTGGATTCAGCTAGTGGAAGTTAGTGCAATGAGTCCAACCAATTCAACAGGGCTTTCTCTCCTTTCCTCCCCCTGCATGCCCCCCAAATCAGCTCGGGGTGTGTGTGTGTCAGGAGAACAGAGCATGGGGGGCAGGAAGAGGGGAGATTGTTCTGCCTTGCAAGAATAAATATTTGCCATGACAAAACAATTGTATTAGCATGACATTGAATTCCACCTTAAATACCTATTTCTGAAGATCAAATATTCCATGCTTGGTGACCTGTTTTAGTGGTAGTTATTTATTTATTTATATAAATAAAGGACCATAAAGGACCATTAAGAAGGCTAATCGCCGCCTTTATGAATCTTTATATGGTCTTTATAAATAAAGGACCATAAAGAAGGCTGATCGCCGAAGAATTGATGCTTTTGAATTATGGTGCTGGAGGAGACTCTTGAGAGTCCCATGGACTGCAAGAAGATCAAACCTATCCATTCTTAAAGAAATCAGCCCTGAGTATCACTAGAAGGACAGATCCTGAAGTTGAGGCTCCAGTACTTTGGCCACCTCATGAGAAGAGAAGACTCCCTGGAAAAGACCCTGATGTTGGGAAAGATGGGGGGGGCACAAGGAGAAGGGAACGACAGAGGATGAGATGGTTGGACAGTGTTCTCGAAGCTACTAACATGAGTTTGGCCAAACTGCGAGAGGCAGTGAAGGATAGGCGTGCTTGGCGTGCTCTGGTCCATGGGGTCACGAAGAGTCGGACACGACTGAACAACAACAAATTTATTTATTATTACATTTGTACTCCACTTTTCTTCCAAGGAGCTCAAGGTGTCATACATGGCTGTCTCTTCTCTCTGCTAACTTTGTAACAACCTTGCATGATAGTTTAAGTTGAGAGTTGGTGACTGGCTCAAGCTTCATGGCAGAGTAGGGATTTGTAACCTGGTCTCCCAGGTCCTAGTTCCACACTCTAACCACTAAACCACACTGGATCTTAGACATTAAAATGTCAAATATGGCTGTCAGTAAGTCCTGCTGAATTCAGTGGATTCAATGCACGACTACCCAAAAGTAAGTCCTGTTGAATCCTAGGCATAGGATTCTGCTGTGTGTTGAGTGCTGATATGCTATTGCTTTCAGCAGCAAAAGCACTACTCACTTTAATTTAAAAGACTAAGGAAATGATTCATTTCTACCCGTTTTGCTTATGCTTCTTTCTTGCCAATTGTCGGCTTTTAGCTGATAATATTGCAGTATCAATTTTGTGCTCTTGATTGGCATTTTGTGCATGAAAGGAACTTCACAGCTATTTTCACTGACTATGGAGATGGAAGGCCATATCAATTTATAGACAAATGCTTGACCTTTCAATATTATATATACTGCTTGCATTTTGAAACCTGGAAAGCTACACAGATAGCTAATACAACACCACTTAGCTAATTGCTTAGAAATTTCCTTCCAGACAAATGAGTCAAAGCAGAGCCAATGCATGTATAAGTCATTTATGATATAAGGGCCAGTGGTTAGTTTAATGAGAACATTTTGGTTTTAAAACCTTGCAGCTGTTTCTTCATTTTCTTCCACAGTCTAAATGAAATTATACATTTTTCAGGCTGGAGTAGTGATGATATGTCCCATTGTATGACAGTGACGTGATAAAGTGTGTTTTGGAACTGGTCGATTCAAGCTATAATGTCGGTAAATAATTTGTTTTGTAGAGTTTTAATAACAGAAAGATCTCTGCTGTCCATTTCTCTCGTGGGCACACTCATTATATGTAGCAACATGGCAGATTATCAGTTACTTAGCAGATGGACAGACTGTCAGAAAAGGAAAAAGAAATGCTTCAGGTTTTTGTTTGGTTTTGTTTCTGGTCTCTTTTCATCTTTAGGTACCAAACTGCAGCAGAACAGATGGATCCACTCCTACTGACAAAATGGTGTTTATTGTTCCATCCTCATCCTTTGCTGCCCATCAAAGCTGCTATGCATATGGATGCTTAGCGATATAGTGCAGAAGAACAGTCAGGGAATAAACACTAGCAGAAGGCGGAGGCATCTTATATAACTTACTGAACCTACTAGATCTCAGTCTATAGTCAGGCTCACTTATCTGGAAACTGAGACAATGAAACTGGAATAGCAACCACCCGCAATAGTTCCACAGGGCATGGCTAAAATAATGTAGAGTTAGGTTTATTTGAATTGGCATAGCGGAGTCAATTTAGTTTGATATATAATCCATTGTGCCATCCAAGTAACTATCTGTCTGTTGTAATGCTACAGACCTGAGAAGATCTCCGTCTTTCCCATCCATTTGTTTCACTTTATTGGATTGGTTTTTTAATTAATTTATTTAAAAGCATTCATGAACTGCTTAATGTTTCAAAATGTCTAAGTAGTCTAAAATTTGTGTGGCGTGGGGAAGAACATTCCACATAACTGGGGCAATGGCAGAAAAGGCCCGTTTTCACGTTGTCAGCCTATGGTAATTCTGTAGGATGTTGTCCCAGATGATCCAAGTGATTTGATAGGTCTGTATAGGGGCAGGCGGTATTTTAGTTATTTATTTGAAATATTTATATCCTGTCTTCCTGCTTAACAACAAACATCCAGGGCAGCAGGCAATAAATGAAAATTAATGGTCAGATTATTTTTAAGGGCAGTGGTGATTTATGAAATCTTGGGAATATGTCTACTTCTCAGGTCTTGGAGGTTGCTGCTGTGGCTGTTCCAACAGCTGCTCTTTGAAAGTTCCTTGGTGAGTATAGAGGAAAACTAGAACCATGCGTTCCTTTAAGAAATTTACATACTGTCCTTCACCAAAAGTCCACAGGACAGTTTACAGCCTAACGTAACAAACAACATAGCATACATACATAAATCAATATCCATAAAATACAACAGTTTTCCAAATACAATGAAACATACTAAATAATTCACAATAAGCAGGAATGCCAACTTATTCATACATTGTTTCAGTCACTGAAACCTTCAACAAAAAGCCTGGTAGAAGAGGTGTGTTTTCACAGTCAGTAGAGCACGAGTCACTTTATCTTAGGTTCGTGGGTTTGAGCCCCACGTTGAGCAAAAGATTTCTGCGTTGCAGGAGGGTGGACTTAAAAGACCCTCAATGTCCCTTCCAACTCTACAATTCTATGTGGAAAACAGTGGCACACCTCAGTAAGGAGACCAGGTGTGGAGCTGTGATGCTCCAGTGTTTATATATAATATTGCATGAACATGTATTTAGGTAATATGGCGTAAAATGAGTAGTGTAATAGAAGATTTAAGGCAATGTGGCAAAGGGAGGGTGAGAGGGTGAGTTTGGGATACTGGTGCTGGGTGATTATTGGATGAGAATTTGAGAGGCTGTTTGAATGTGCGTGAGGAGACTGTTGAGAGCCAGTTAAGTGTTGGGAAATCAGAATGGATAGTTGTGGTTGGTTGGTTTGTCTAGTGAGAGGGTGGATGTGAAACAGGGTTGTTTGGATTACTATAGGAACAACAGTATTATGGCCATTGTTATTGTTGAAACGAAGTAACAAATTTCACACAGGAACATTAGAAACCATGATGCTTTGTTGTTGTTCAGTCGTTCAGTCGTGTCCGACTCTTCATGACCCCATGGACCAGAGCACGCCAGGCACCCCTATCCTCCACTGCCTCCCGCAGTTTGGCCTAACTCATGCCAGTCGCTTCGAGAACACTGTCCAACCATCTCATCCTCTGTCGTCCCCTTCTCCTTGTGCCCTCCATCTTTCCCAACATCAGGGTCTTTTCTAGGGAGTCTTCTCTTCTCATGAGGTGGCCAAAGTACTGGAGCCTCAACTTCAGGATCTGTCCTTCCAGTGAGCACTCAGGGCTGATTTCTTTAAGGATGGATAAGTTTGATCTTTTTGCAGTCCATGGGACTCTCAAGAGTCTCCTCCAGCACCATAATTCAAAAGCATCAATTATTCGGCGATCAGCTTATGTACACAAATAAATCTTGAAACCCTTTATTTGTAATACACAAATTGTATTACAATGTGTGTTGGCTACATGAGGAGAGAAGTGTTCAGGTCAAAGTGATCTGTGGTGGCAGCAGGAACAAAGGGGGTGTTGCATAGACGTCCCAGCTCATAGCTGCTCATCTTTAGTAAAGTGGAAAGGGGGTACAGGGAAGTTTGAGGAGCATCTCAGAGTAAAGCGGGGTGCGGGGAGCAGCAGCCCAAGAAGTGGTGAGCAGTAACGGGGTACAAACAGCAGTGTGTAATACAAGACTATGTAGCATAAACAAAAGTGTTTAGAATGAAAAGGGTGTGACAGTGTGTACTAAAAATAAGTGTGCAAAGTGAAACCAATGGCTGAAACTTTGGCTTTGAAAAAGGAGGCACTAATTGAGAGGTGCAAAATGTTAAATTTAAAATATGAAAGAAAAAGTGTAGAAGAGTGTTTGGTTTTTTTTAAAGAACCAAATTAAAATGGTTGCAAGTCAGTGGTTAAGGAGAAAGAAGGTGATAGCTTTCACAACACTGTCAAACCTAAAATAATCTGGTCTAACTGGAAAATCAAGCTTAAAATTCTTGTCTTCATCTTATGGCTCATCTTTAAGAAAGGCAGTAAAATTTATAACATTTATTTTCTATTAAAATGGACTGCTCTTAACACACACACACACACACACACACACACACACCAACACCAACTCTTAGATATCGGTTCTGCCCACGTTCAAATGTGAAATAAAATGTTCTACTAGTAAACTGTGGGCAACATTCCAGCTCTGATATATTAAGAAGTGACAGATGTGTTTAGTTGCCAAAGTAAGAATAGTTTCCCTCCCACCCGTTCCAGGGCACTAAAAGAACAACCAACTTTTTTTCTTTCTTTTGGGCATTTCAATCACAGAAACACAATATGTGCAATTATTGAGCGTGATTGCTCCTGCGCAGGTTCATTCCCATGGGTCACATTTCATTTGGGAGGTCTGTTTCAGTTTCTCTTAACAATATGTCAGACGGCCTGGAGGAAGAAACTGAAACTTACCCCTTGGGCTTCATCCTTCTGTTCCTTTAAAACAGCCTTTTGGAAAAGAAAGCTCCACGGAGAACCAATTTGCTCCCCCACCACACACCCCACCCCACCCTGTGTGCATTCAGTCTCCTAGTTTTATGTAAAACCAGTCTACATTCACTGATAAATGAGAGGGCAAATGTATTTTCTGGTACTAAGTACACCAAGCACAAAGGTGAAATTAAAACACCACATGCATATTCTCATTTCAGAATGGAGGATCATGCACATTTACATTTGCATATGGATCTCTTCAGCATGATTCTTTAATAAGAAAAAAGGATGCATATATGAATTGTGTCCTTCCTCTGAAATGAAGAGAGAGGCTTTTGTGAATTGTGCTTGTAAATCATTCATAACTGATTCTCGCACCCCCACCATCGTTTTACATCTTTCCTTCTCTAACATACTCAGCTTAATAGAACATTTCTTGGTTTGATCAAGTGTACCATGATGTTTGTACCTACCAAACTCTTGCAGTGATGCCTCCAAATCATAGTTTCTTCTTGGTTTGCAGTACTAGTCTGGATTGCTTAAATCACAATTTCCTGGTTAGGTTATCAGGAAGGGTAAATGGGGGGGGGGGAATGAAGTGCATGTGAATATGGTTTATCCCTAATCCTCTAAACTTTAGATAGTAAGCTATGCTTTCGAAGACTGGAGCACATGATGTTTGGATGCATCCTACATCTAAATGTCCATACCAACAAAGTAATCAGCTCATGGAAAACTTCATCTGAAGTGTTTCTCCCTCTCTCAAGAGAATGGAATGCAGAGAGCAACTGTGGGTTGTTGTTGTTGTTGTTGTTGTTGTTGTTGTTGTTGTTGTTGTTTTTAGCCAGTTCTGTAACAGAAAGATGCTGTGATCCAAGGTTTGGTTTCGTTCTAAAATGCATATGGAACTCCTCCTTAAAAGCAGGTTTCCCCAGGGTCAGAGTTTCGTGCTAGGACTCATGAGTGCAAGTGTACCTTTGACCTTGCATGAGTGCAAGTGTACGTTTGACCTTTGACAAGTAGACAGACACATCTTTGCTTGAGCAGGAATATTCTGTGAATGAAGAGCAGCACCTGGATTGGGCTAATGATATTTAAACATAAGCACTAACAAGCAAAAAATGGGTATATCTAAAAGTAGCTGGGTCAGTGCTGATGTGATAAGATTCCACAAATGCAGATGAAAAAACAGCAGCTGACATCTGGCTACAAAGATTAACATCTGTGGTTGTTTCAGGCTTGTGGTTTGACAAAACAGTCAATTTTTATGGTTGAAAACCAAGCCACTATGTTAAAGGAAACAAAAAAATGGTTTCATGACAGGGTAGCTATATTTCCACCCAAGGTTGTGCTAACTATTCCCCTACTAAGGTTTAAATTCATTGTTTGACAGCCTCCTGCTATTTCAGATTGGCAACACTTTTCAACCTGAAATCTGTGATGTTGTTGTGAAAAAAGGCCTTTGCATTCTCACTGATGTATTTGCACGTTAGTTTGTCAGTTTCCAAGCAGAGGTGCAATGCCGAAATGTAAAAAAAAAAAATAAGTTACTTGCCAAGGCAAATAGATTGTGATGCTATTGCAGCAGAATATCAGTCTTGAGGAAAAATCACGCCCTCCTGCCCTTTCCATGTGCAGCCAACGGGGACTTGTCTGGCTTTGTAAAGTTTTGCATATGTTTCATTTAAAGCAGAATGCTTCAGACACAAACATAGCTCATGGTTGACATTTATGTACATAAGACTATAAAACACTCTGGGCCATAAACCAACGAATGGACTACATAATCTCTGAATATGTTTGTTCCATCTGTAACAGGAATAATATTGACAATACTCATTTTATTTTATTGGTCGAAGGCTGCTCCAGATAGTCTTAACACAGATGGAACTGAAAGGAAGGGGCTTAGGGGTTAGTATCATCTGATGCATGTGCACAGGAAGCCAAAAGCATGTCACCTGATAGTTGTTAAACCATCAAAGGACTGCCAGTGGTTCTGAAACGTATGTACAAATAAATCTAACGTGGCTAATGTGAAAATGCGGACTGAAAGGCTTTGACTTTCTGACCGTATACATATTGCAGCAAGTGTTCTCAATCAATAAACCATGCATAAACAAGAACATTTGCAGGTACTCTCAGTCATGAAACCAGAATCCATGTCCTTTGTGTTCAGGACAGGAAGAGAGCCGTCTCCAGCTCAGCCATCCTAGTAAACCTAAGAAACAATAGAGCCCCATTCTTCAGAGTTCTATTTCTCACTGAGGTTGGCTCCCGATGAGAGGTGTAATTTACCTATTCATTTATTTTCTAGATCAGTGGTTCCCAATTATCTAATACTGTGAACTCCCTGTTTTTCAGAAGCCAAATCATGGACCCCTTACTTTTGAAAATGTTCATCTCTCTGCAGTAGTTTTTGTTATGTGAATGGTGCTGTGGACCCCCTGAATGGGTTATGCAGTCCCTCCCGAGGTCCACAGACTACCAATTGGAAACCACTGTTCTAGATTTATTGCCCACTTTATTACCAGAGATTCACACACATCACTAAAATCAACCAGAAACAGCATTGTTATTAAACAGCTTAAATCTAAAGATGCTGTTCCACTAATGAAAATACTACTTCTGCTGACAGAAGGTCTGTTTCCAACAGTGGAAGAGCATGGTGTGGGAAAAGTACTGTAATCCTAAATCTTGGAGTTTTTCTTTTCGTGCAAGCACTTGTACAAGTTACTTTCACAACCTTTTCCTGGCCCGCTGCAACTTCCTCTGCTGTTAAGCCAACCCCCAGGGTATTGTAATGCTGCACCATAAGAAGTCTTAGGCTAGTGATTGCTGTTCATAGATCAGCACTAATACACTTTCTCCTTCTGTTCACAGTTGTTTGGATCCAAGCCCATACAGCTGTCAGTTTGGGAGACATTTTCTACTGAACATAAGGGTTGGGACTTGCAACCTTCTAGCCAAATAGCAGAAGGATAGTGGTACTAAATCTAAAGAAGAGGTCTTAACAACTAAAAATAAATAAATGATTAAAGGCAAAACATCTAGCTCGAACACTAATGTTGTTGGAGTACAACTCCCAGTGTACCTGACCATAAGCCATGCTGGCTGGGGCTGATGGTAGCTAGGAGTCCAGTAGCACCTGGAGAGCACTGTGTTGGCTGCCCATGCCTTTGACCTTGCATAATATGGTGGTGCATATTGTATGATCATCTAAGCCACAGACAGATAGATAGATAGATGGATAATGTATTTTATGAGGTGCTTCATAAATATATCTATCTAGGCATTGTAGGGAGGAGAAATAAGAATAAAAAAACCCAAAACTGTATTGCAATAAAAGCCACCATAAGTGCAAGAGATAACCAGCATAAAAAAACAGCACAATGAAATGTGCCTGAACAGATCTAAAACACTAATCAAATAAGCCACCAACTGGCTAATGGAGACTTAAAACCAGATCTTAAAAGGCCTGTGAGAACAAAAAACAAATTCTTAACCTGGTGCCAAAAGACAAATATATGGATGCCAGGTGAACTTTCCTAGGGGAAGCATTCCATAGCTTGTGGGGAGCAGTGCAAAAAAGGCCAACCTTCTGAGAAAGGTCTCCACAGATTATCTTAAGGGTACAGGTGGCTGATCTAGGAACAGAGTAGCCAATGTGCTGCCCTCCAGTTGTTGTTGGACTCTAGCTACCATTAGCTTCAGCCAGTACGTCCAGTGGTCAGGTATGATGGGAGTTGTAGTCCAACATCTGGAGGGCACCACGTTGTCTATCTATGATCTAGGCACTGCCTTATTCTGAGACATAAGATTGGAAAATGCCAAGAACACCAGTAGTTCGTCCCCCCTATCCCAGAAAGAATTACAGTATCCTATGACATGCCTCAGAGTTGCATGAATCCCATTAATGCTTCTGTGCATCTGTAGTTTAGTTAGTTTTTGAAATTTGCAGTCATTCTAGTTGTATGGATTATTGATGAAAATGCTGTTCAGATTTGATGACAATTTAATACAGTACATGGTAACTGGACTGGATGACCTTTGCGACAATTGATGTTGGCCTCTCTCAGTGTTAAGTGACCACTCAATTTATCTAACTTATAGGAAATATTGTGATTGCTAAATGAACTGTCCAAGGTAAAGATATCTACCATTCATCTTGAAAAGGTTCAGTGGACACCAGTAATAAAGAAAGGTCGAAGAGCATGACTTTGTGGATTTTTTTAAAAAAACAAACCTAGTGCATTTTCAAAAATAAAAGTGGGAAAATGAAGCTGCAATCGAAATGGTGTTTTATTGGAAGTTTGGTATATAAGAATGGAGAAAATGCCCATAAAGCACTAAGAACTCCTAATAGAAGTTTTATTTTTCTCTTAAATTAATTTTCTCTGCTCATTTCTTTTTCCAGCTTTCAGAAGAAATAAATATAAACATGTTGGGTTCTATGTTAAACATGGACCACAAATAAACTTAACCCCACAAAATCCTACACAGACACAGGATTATGTGCTTTATAGAATATTTTTCCCATTCCTATGCAAAATTAAATATAGCTTGCTCTAGGAAAAACTGTATACATTAGCTACATAAGCATAGCTGTCAACTTTTCCAATTCCCATCAGCCCTAGCAAGCACGGCCAGTTACAAAGAATGATGGGAGTTGCAGTTCAGCAACATCTGGAGGCACAATGGTTTTCTACACCTGCTTTAAATCAGTGATGGCCAAACTTGGCCCTCCAGCTGTTTTGGGACTACAACTCCCATCATCCCTTGTCGGGGTTTGGGTGCTGGAGCTCCTCGTGCACGGCCTTGGACTGGTTATGCACGAGGTACCAGTTGCGGGGAAAGCGGCCAGCGTTCCGCGTGCTTTTGAGCACGGTCGCCGGCCAAGTCTCACAGTCTGAAGGATGTTGAGTAAGCCAATTGACGACTCCGATGAAGTGTGAGTTCCTAATTGCCTTCTTTAATGAACAGTTGCCTCGTGAAATAAAATATATACCCTGACTCTGAATAGACGGACCAGTTTAAAGAAATTAAAATTTTTACTTTACTCCCCCCTTTAACCCCAAAGGAAGACAGACACCGGTTGTATCTTTAGTGGCTTCGGCAGAACCCGCATAGGCTCGTCCCCTAAGCTAAGTTCTCCTAAGCTTAAAGTCCCTGCGCGCCCAATCTTCCGCGAGGCTAACTAAATAAACTAAAACCGAAATATCTTCCGCGGGCCTAACCCTAGGCTAACCTAAAAGAACCTATCTAAAACTAAAACCGAATGATCTTCCGCGATCTAACTCTAACTAAAGAAAAACCCATCCAACCCATCCAGCCCGCTCCTAATCCCTTAAACTAAACTTGACTTCAACTAAAACCCAACTAAAAGAACATAAGAAGAACGTGCCTAACCCAAACTGAACGAACGCGAACCTGCCTAAGCGGGGTGCCTCTGCCTTTTATTAGGGAACAAACGTGACATCATCAATAATGCCTTAACCAATAAAATCACTGTTGCTGCCCTCCAAAAGGGCGGGAAGCAAGTTTAACGCTCATTAACAACTTTGAACATGACCGGAACTATAAAATAAAGGCGGATTAATCTCGTAAGTGAACCACACTATTCATTCATGCTTTCACTTTCGCTTTTACGCGCAGTTATACCAAAAATAGACCTCGAAAAACTCATAAAATAATCAAATAAATATGAATCCATGGCGGATCCGTGAAACGTATTCCGACATATCATCTTTCTTTTTTTGTTTTAAATTAAATTAATTTTGATTTAGTTATATAAAAAAAAGAAGGTTAGAGATATCATAAGCATTTATCTGACACAAATATTACCATTTGCTTCGATATAGACCTTGACATGAAAAGGCAAACGTCGACAATGCTGACAGTGTCCACATCAAAGTCTACATCAAAACTGTGATATAAACATCAGCAAAACCATCAACATCCACCCCCCTCATAAGAGGAAATACTTGTACAATAATGTAGCAATAAAGTCATGAAAATAACAAACCACTAGTCGAACATAAAAAGTGATCGATCCGATACACTGTAAACCTTTTAGGCATATATATATACTTCAATATGTAGTGTAACACAACAAATCACCTCATAAGCATGTATACTTTCGCGTGCAGCGTAAAACAACAAATTACTCCCCAAACGCAAGAGAGGACCTGATACAGGTCCAAAATTAAAAATAATGGATAACGACTGCCCAAACATAAGAGAGGTCCCGATCCGGGACCCAAAATTAAAGTATAACTAGAGCTGGGGCTACATAGCCTACCCAGACCCCTCCCCCATTTTTTTTATTTTTTTATTTGGAAAACTGAAGAAAAATGGATAAGGTAACAAAAAAGGGTTGTGGCTCTGAGGCTACAGAATCGAGGGAACTTTAGATTCTGGACTTACCACAGCGACCACAGGTAACGGGGAACTAGGGTCCGATTCCAGAAAGGGGATTTAAGCCACCTAAGTACAAGTGTTTTTCGCCACAAGAGGGGATTTAAGTTACCTACATAAAGGTGTCCCAGCCAGGATGAGGATTTAAACCATCTACGCAAGGGTTTCCAGCGAAACAAGATGGGATTTAAACCAGCTACATAAAGGTCTCCCATCAACAGCAGGAAACAGAGTGAAGGGAAAAGCTGGGAACCTGGTTTACTGCCAAAGGTAGCATATAGAGGGGGATTTTTCAAAAGAAAAAGGGGTACAAAGAGGGTAGGATGTCACCAGACTTAACATATATACTTTGAACAAATCCGAGAATGACCAATTCTTTGACCAAAGGAAATATTTCAAATAAGGTATATAAGTGTTACCACATTTTGAACTACAACTTATGCAAGCACAACGTGGAGATTTAGGATTATTGAAATAAAACATATATGCATGAATATGTCTATGACTAGAACTGCACAAAGACGATGCTTTGACCTTACATAAACATTTCCATATCATCAAAATTGTGACGCTCTAAATGGAAACCATTTCAGAAAAGTTTCATATATATAAACACCCATATCATTAATTACCAAGCTATATTGAAAACACATGTAACATGCGAGGCGGATATTTCAAGAAGCATACAAAGGTAAATATGCAATTTTTACAAGTACAATATAAAGTACAAGACAGGTTTAGAACTGCAAAATGGTGTTGGAGAGGAGGATGAAGACGATGAATGAGTTGCCGGCCGTCTTCTTCTCCGACTACACACGACCATGTAGAAGAAATAGTCCTGGAACTCAGGAAAAGTTCATGGAGCTCAGGAAAGTACTGAAACATCGAGTTCTGAAGAAACAACGATACCTGTAGAAGAAAGGAGGTTAAGCAAGCAAATCAAGGTGATCTGCCAGTGAATGCAGGTAAGAGAGTAACTGGAACAAATCCAGGCAGCCAGGAATCAGAGGGCTGCCCAGGGGCGAACAAAAGGCCTAGGCAGTAGGAGGGTAAGGCAAACTGCCCAGAACTCAACTGGTGCTATTTGTTGAGCACTTTTGTGGAGTTGCTGCATTTGACAGGAAGTTGAGAAGTTAGCGAATAGCTAACAACCAGAGTTAGACATCACGGCCTGCGATGAAAAGGGAGTATCGAATTTCACGCAAAGTTTGACCAGCGTGTTTCTTGAGTGAAGAATGGAGTTGAACACACAGACAGGTGTGGGAAATAGGGGTTCTTTCCGCAGAAGTAGGGACAGTCCTCCGCTGAGAAGGATTAAGCAACAAGGGCTGTCGTTGAAGATGCAGGCTGGCAAGTACCACGCAGGGTTACATGACTTGATCTTCAGGTGAAGAGTTCCTTGCGGAAGACAGTACTTCTGAGCACAAGGAGGAACCGCCTGAGGAGCCTGTAGTAGAGTTCTTGGTCGATGCAGGAAAAGATGCTCCAAAAGAATACCTGGGGAGATGCGGAGCATATTTGCAATCAGGTAGAGAGCAACAGAAAGCAGGTGAAAAGGGTTTGCGGTTTTGGTTGGAAACAGGTATGCTGCAAGAAGTGATGGCAGCAATCTGTAGGCACGGTGAGTACCATTCAAAACCAGCCAACAGAATGCCCACGCAAAAGACAGCACGGAACATAGCAAGGAGCGTCCCATGGTTGACGATTGGATCACTGAGACAAAGGAAAGTTTCAACGGCGTGAGAGCGCTTGAAGATGCTGCTGAACAGAACTTGTAGACAGGAGAATTCACCTTACCAAGCAGTGAAACTTTCCAGGGGAACTTTGCAATAGGCTTATTGCAAAGGACAGTTTTAAGACTATCAAGGGAACGCTCTAAAGTCAACGACTGTGGAGCTTTATCCATGAGGTATTGACGGAGAGTAGAGGGTTGCACACGATCCTGGTGTAGCAGCTCTTTGATTAGGGCCTCTGCTGCAGCGAGCTTTTCTGACGTCGGCGCCCATTGGTCGACCCATACAGGGGGTCCTTCCTTCCATGTGAGTGGAAGAGCATGTACTGGCGCTGATGCAAAGGCCCACATCAAAAATGCATATGGACAACAGTTCTTGCTTTAGACAATAAGTCTCTACCCCAAAGGGTGATAGGCACATCCATAACAAGTGGACGGAGCTGCACCATGGAGCCTGAGTCTGACTGGAAGGTAATCGGATGCACGCTCTGGTGGGCGGGTTCGAAACCTCCGACTCCGAAGACTTCCTGGGTGACAGTCGTTGCCCACTGGTCAGGCCAATCCTTTCTGGCGATCACTGTGACATCTGCGCCTGTATCAAGAAGACCCTTGATCTTTCGTCCACCCATTTCTAAGACGAGATGAGGGCGTTCTTCTGTAATCTTGATTAGCGCCATTGCTGCCTGAGGAGGCAAAGAGTCTACAGGAGCTGTAGGTGTGGAAGTAAGCAAATAGAGTCTGGCAATTTCCAAACCTTTTGTTAGGACACAAGGAACAGTTGAAAATCCTGGAATCAGCAACTGCGATGAATCTGTGATTCGAACTAGGCCTGCAGTCAGTGTGACTGTGGCAGGGAGGCGATCCATCCTAGGCAGAATAAGGCAAATCGAAGTGTCTGGGAATGGACCACGAATGGATGTTGGCAATTGCTGAGCAAACCATGGATTTGAAAAGTAACAGTCCTCTGTTAAGAAGAGTGGTATACCTGGGACAGAAGAAGCTTCTTGTTCTTCGTTGGCAGTGTCTGAAGACATCTTTTTAGCTTCGGGTTTTTTGCATTGCTGAAGTTGGCAACTCTGAAGCTGCTTGGCGTTGAGTTGGCAAACTTGGGGTTCTTCTGTTAGTAAAAGTTGCTGATGCTGTTGAACCTGCTGGCACTCAGTCAGTTGTGCATCAAACTGGCAGGATGGAACTTCTTCTTTGACACAAGGCAGTTGAAGTTGTTGTTCCTGATAATTGCTTGATTGTGGCGGGCTGAGCTTAAAAGCTGGAGGTGACACAAAGGTGTGGACATTGTTAACTGGAGTGATGTTGAAGCTTCCACAAGAGGGAGCTGGCTCACTCACTTGTATTCTTTGGCCACATGGAAAGTGATCATCAGCTGGGTTGCAACTTGAACACTGCTGTTTCACCAAGGGCAAATGTTCTTCAACGATAGGTTGGCCTTGATTTGAAGGTGAATAAAGCTCAGGTGTTGCAAGGTTGACTTCAGTAGGATGTCTTCTCAACGTTGAAGGCAATTCTGCGATCAGAGACTTGACTGTGATTGCTTGCTGTGAAGCGGGGGTGACATTAGCAGGAATTGAAGGGCGGTTAGCAGAAGGTGAACTGAATGCTGTGTTCTCTACTGGAACCCTTTGAATAGGTAAGGCAGATGATGAAACCTCTGGAACCTGAATGTCTGATGAGGTCACATCTTTTCTCCGGACATCTGAAGAGTAGATATCTCTCTGGATCACTCTTTTTTCCTGATGACCTGGATAAGGAGTAGCGTTGTTCACCTTTCTGGGATGGTTGACCTTCATGATGTTCTTGAACTTGCACCCTATTGTTTTACCGGGGCCGGGGCGCGGCCCGCAGAACCGTTTCCCTGAACTGGAGATGAGGTAGGTGATGTATTTTGTGGATTCAAACGACAATCATTCGCCCAATGAAATCCTTTTTGACAGATGGGACATCTCTCTGGTGGCTTGGCAGAAGGCCTTGGTGTTGCCGTGCACTGCGACCTGAAATGCTCATCGCCTCCACACCCATAGCACTTCTTGACTGGCGTAGAGCTGTCTTGACGTGGCATCTGTACCGCAGCTGCCAAGAGTTGTGCTTTGTAGGAGTGGGTACCAACATTCTGGCAGACGCGTAGCATCTCAGTCAATGTGGCATCTGGACGAGCTGCAACTGCTGTTAGGGCATTCTTGCAATCATCATTGGCATTTTCAAAGGCGAGTTGTTTTGTCAGCATGTTTCTGGCATGGCGATCTTCTATTTGGCGTTCCACTGCAACAATCAGGCGATCCACGAAGTCCCCATAAGGCTCTTTTGGACCTTGCCTAACTGCAGCGAATCCTGATACTGAGCTGGCATCTGTGCGATTGGGTAATCTGCGCCAAGCTTTGACTACGATGTCTGCTATGGTGACGAGTGCAGCATCGGGTATGGCTAGCTGTTGATTGAGATTGGAGTAATGTCCTGATCCTGTGAGCATATCTTCTGTGGCGAGTGGCGTTGCACGTCTGGCTGCTACTTCTTTCCACTCCTGCAGGCACAGAAGAGCATCTGTAGGCGACAGGAAGGTGCGAAGAATCAACTTCCAATCAGATGGCAGAAGTCTACTAGTGGACAGTCCTTCAAGTAAACTTCTAGTGTAAGGAGCTTGAAGTCCATTTTCGCGTATGGCTTTTCGCAGTTCACGTAGTGTTTCAAAAGGGATGGCTTGATATCTTGCAGGTTGTCCTCCATTGGCACGAATCACTGGAAAGATGTGCATTGGATCAGCACTAAAGTCTATTTGTCCCAAAGCTGCTTCTAAAGCTTGGGTTCTGCAGATGGGTTGCATTGCTGTTGGATCTGTAGGTGGCATCAGTGAGTTTAAATCTTCTTGATGCTTTCCAAATGGTGAGCCACTAGATGGTGCCAAAGAGTCTTTGACATCTGGGTGCCTTGAAGATGGCTGACTATGAAGACAAGATGGCTGACTTGAAGTTGGATGAAGACAAGATGGCTGACTTGAAGTTGGATGAAGACAAGATGGCTGACTTGAAGTTGGAGCATAAGGTTGTTGGCTCTGTACTGCAAGTCCTGGCATCTGGATCATCATTGTTTGGCTTTGTTCTTGCCTTGGAATCTGCATTGGCATTGGAGGTGCTGAAGGGTTGGTAAATTGCTGTTGTGCTGTTTGCATTGAAGCTTGGATTGCTGTAGATTGGAAATCAGCTTGCTGCAAAACTGGAGCTGCTGGCTTGAGCGCGGCCTGCAGGGCAGCAGGGTTTGCTGGCAAAAAGGCTGCTTGCTGCTGCTGCTGCTGGATCGCTGGCAAAAGCGCGGCTTGCGATGGAGGAAGCGGGACCGTTGCTTGGAGCGAGGTCCGCGGCTGCTGCTGACTTGAGATCGCTGGCTGGTAAAAGGCCTGCGATGACTGCTGAGCGACTGGCGGTGGGGCAGTCCGCGGCGGGGCTTGAAAGGCCGACGGCGTCTGCTGCACCGGCACAGGCGGCAATGAATCTGGCAATGACAAATTGGACAAGGGCGAGTGCGTGTACGACAACGGGGCCTGAACTGGCTGCTGCGAGGGGGCCGAAAATGGCACAACCGCAAGCGGCAGCACAGGGGCACTATTAAAAGCAGTATTTCCTAAATTCACTGTTCCATTAAGCAACACATTTCTTGGAGCGATTTGTTGAAAGCAGTTTCTTACTTTGCTCCATACTAATTGTACAGGAATTCCGATTTTCGGGTTGGCCATAAATTCTAACCCGATCCTTTCCCATGAAGCTAGATCTTTTGTTCCCTCCCTAGGGACCCAAGGGCAAACTTCCCCAATAGTTTTAACTAAAAGCTCTACTTCTGATTCAGAGACAGGGTGACCATTTCTTTTCAAAAGGTACAATAAATCTTCACAAAATTTAACTTGAGCAGTTGAGAGTGAGGAGCCCATTTTTTAGCACTTTTCCAAAACTTTTCCTCCCCCACCCGTAGGCTTCTACTAGGGGACACCGGTCCTACCCGTAGGCTTTAACCGAAAAACCTGGCACCCGTAGGCTTTAGCCAGAAAACCTCCACCCCCACCCGTGGGCTTCTACTAGGGGCTACCGGCCCTACCCGTAGGCTTTGACCGAAAAACCTGGCACCCGTAGGCTTTAGCCAGAAAACCTTTCCCTCCCACCCGTAGGCTTTTTCGGGAGACACTGGCCCTACCCATAGGCTTTGACCGAAAACCCTGGCACCCGTAGGCTTTTGCCAGAACCCTTCCCACCCGTAGGCTTTAGGGAAGACCTTACCCTGCCCGTAGGCTTACACTAAACTCCTTGCCGCTCTACCCGGGGACCCCTTGGGGCAAAATACACGCGCACAATTTCTATTTACACTACTTTGGGCAAGCGGTGGATTCGCGCTACTGCAGCGAGATCCTGGATAAACCGGGCCGTTATACCTCACCTCTCAATGTCTGTTTCCGAGCCACTTCCGATATGTTGCCTTTAACCGGAGTCTTCGTGGAAGCGATTTTCGACTGCGCTTTGCCTCACACGGGGCACCACTTGTCGGGGTTTGGGTGCTGGAGCTCCTCGTGCACGGCCTTGGACTGGTTATGCACGAGGTACCAGTTGCGGGGAAAGCGGCCAGCGTTCCGCGTGCTTTTGAGCACGGTCGCCGGCCAAGTCTCACAGTCTGAAGGATGTTGAGTAAGCCAATTGACGACTCCGATGAAGTGTGAGTTCCTAATTGCCTTCTTTAATGAATGGTTGCCTCGTGAAATAAAATATATACCCTGACTCTGAATAGATGGACCAATTTAAAGAAATTAAAAATTTTACTTTACTCCCCCCTTTAACCCCAAAGGAAGACAGACACCGGTTGTATCTTTAGTGGCTTCGGCAGAACCCGCATAGGCTCGTCCCCTAAGCCAAGTTCTCCTAAGCTTAAAGTCCCTGCGCGCCCAATCTTCCGCGAGGCTAACTAAATAAACTAAAACCGAAATATCTTCCGCGGGCCTAACCCTAGGCTAACCTAAAAGAACCTATCTAAAACTAAAACCGAATGATCTTCCGCGATCTAACTCTAACTAAAGAAAAACCCATCCAACCCATCCAGCCCGCTCCTAATCCCTTAAACTAAACTTGACTTCAACTAAAACCCAACTAAAAGAACATAAGAAGAACGTGCCTAACCCAAACTGAACGAACGCGAACCTGCCTAAGCGGGGTGCCTCTGCCTTTTATTAGGGAACAAACGTGACATCATCAATAATGCCTTAACCAATAAAATCACTGTTGCTGCCCTCCAAAAGGGCGGGAAGCAAGTTTAATGCTCATTAACAACTTTGAACATGACCGGAACTATAAAATAAAGGCGGATTAATCTCGTAAGTGAACCACACTATTCATTCATGCTTTCACTTTCGCTTTTACGCGCAGTTATACCAAAAATAGACCTCGAAAAACTCATAAAATAATCAAATAAATATGAATCCATGGCGGATCCGTGAAACGTATTCCGACAATCCCTAGCTAACAGGACCTGTGGTCAGGGATGAGGGGAATTGTAGTCCCAAAACAGCTGGAGGGCTAAGTTTGGCCATCACTGATTTAAATGGTTATATGCAGGAAGAATAGTCATAAACAGATTTTTGAGGGAGGTACTTAATTCATCTAAGTGGTTAGTGATTTATGAAGTTGGTTTTTATGTGTTTTTTATCATGCATGGCTAGATAAGTGCTAGATAATAAAGTAAGTTTTAAAAAACTTTCATTGTGTTTTCAGTTTCATTGCAGACAAATGGGACTTTTTGGCATTCAATATGCATTAGTGATCTATAAATAATGTGCTAGGATGCTTAAAGTACAGTAGAATGATTTTCTGATTAAATGTTCTCTGGTATTGTGGTTTTGGTAGAGAATGCACTCAGGTGATCATACAAAAAAACCATTTTTCATCATGTATGTTTGAAAGAGAATCTTCTGTCACTTCTTACTGGGCCTCAGAGATAACTTGAGCTCTCAGTGACACCTTACTGACCATCCTACATTGAAATCAATGATTTACCATCTCTGTTTTGTTGACTCTTGTCAAAATAAGCAAAAAAATACTCAAAACCTTACTTTAGGGATCCTAAGCATCTACATTGGCCACTGCTGTACTTGCACACTCACTGAGAGAAGTTTTTTGCACTTCTCATTCAGAATGGAAGGGGAGATGGTCATCTAGTCTTGGAATGCAATGCAATGAAATGTGGGCATGTTAAAGAGGGCATGTTCATTGTAGGAGAGGCCAACCCGGTGCAAACAGGAACTGAATAGGATGAGCAAACAGTCTCTCCTTTGTTGTGTATTTTTGAGGGGATATTGGTGGGCTCTGCAGTAGGCACTGGTGGGCACAAGGATGCTTTAACTTGGGGGCTGGCACAATTGGGAGAGGGCTGGTGGTGGGAGGCAGGGTTGGAAGCAAGGGACTTCCACTTGCAAACTAGTGTAGATGGAAGTGGAAAGGAAGCATATAGCTGGTGACTGGATTGTAATGAAGCTCTATGTATCTGTAGTAGGCTAGACTGATAATGAACTCTAGCTGTCTTCAGGTGATGAATGCATGGGAAGTCAACATGCCAATGGTGGAAGCAGGTCCACCCCTCCCATTGTCTGCATGTTTAAAAGTGCATCTGCATCATGTGTGTCCATACATCTAACTTTACGTGCATAAAGAGAAGGCTTCAACCTTAAACACTTTGACCTGGAAATAAGTCTCAGTTAACTGGCCGGGCTGATGGGAGTTGCAGTCCAACCTCTGGAGTTCCACAGGTTCTTCATCTCTGCTCTGTGCTACCATTAACTTCAAAACAACACTGAAACAATGTATACATGAATATATGACTATTTACTGGTACGCAGAAACATGTTTTTTTTTCCAGAAATCGGAGAGGTGCCCTGCCTCTCCGATTTGAACTTGATTTAATTAGCCCCATGAAAATCAGGTTAAGGCTACAATGCTATACCCTCTAACCTAACTCTTAGGTAACTTACCCTGTGCTCTGTGGGACTTATTTCTGAGTTGAAATCATGGGATTAGACTAGAAGCATCAAGGTCACTTTTATTTTGTGCAGATTTTAATAGGCATCTCTGTAACGCAAATTAAGTTGCATCTCATTCCAAACACACAAAAACTTTGCTGTGTTTCAGCGTCAGGTTACAATTCTACATTGTGAAAGCTAAAGCAAAAAACCTGAATGATTATGTTCTGTTGCACACATTGTAGTTTGATTGAAATTTCATTATGGGTTTGTTAACACTGTCAAGTGGAAGGGGTAGGGTAGATTGTCTGGCTGTTAATTAGGTCCCATCAGCAAAATTATTAGCGCAGTAGGCCAGAATTACTCCTGCAAAATGAAAGCTGTAATAATCAGTACTGTATGTAGGTCAAATAGAAGAGCAGGCAGATTATGGGAGCCTGGAGGGTGCAGGGCTCACCATGTAGCTGGGGATTTCTAAGAGTTCCCGAATACTTGCTAAAACATTGAAACTGGAATTCTGATTTATTTATTTTTTCCGCACTTCAACCTATACCCCAATGTGACCCAGGACAATTCAACATCTGCAGAATTCTCTTTGAATTGTAAAAGAGAGAGAGAGAGAGGTTTTCTGTTCAGAAGGTATGTCCTGTGAATCATATATATGTATATGCTTCAACCACTGGCACCTCCCTCTTCATTCCTTCTTCACAGGGAACTCTTGTCAATTTTTGCCACCTCCCACCTGCTCCCAAGCATGCCTGAAAATCTGTTCCAAAGAGTTGGGGGACCCTCCAGAACAGGATGGAAGGTGACATTGAGGACTGCAGAAGGCAGGGCAAATTGCCACAATCCCTTCTCCTCCTCTTCCATTTATGGAGGCATCTACTTTTATCAAAGGTCTCTCTATTGAGTGCATCAGTTGGGTCCTACCTCTTGTCTGACCCACAAAACAGCTGTTTTAGCAATATGATTGAGCCTGAAACTAGTTATCATCCTGGGCTTACAGGCCTTCTGCTGTTCTCCTCAATGATCCTAGCCATTTCCACGCTACCAGGCTCAGGAATCAGAGGAGGAGGATCACAGCAGCAGAGCCTTTATGCACCTCCATGCATTCTTTGGCTCTTCTGCACAGAGTCTATATACACTCTGGGCAAATCACCTTGCATGTATCCCATTTCTACACACCCTAGAATTCTTGTCTCTTCTGATCCTTGAAATGCTTGCCTTGCAGACTGAAATGAACGTATGCTGAAAATGCATATTGGAGAAACCTAATCACCCTACTCTTTTCATCATTACCACTCTCTGAGAAAACTGAATTTTCATTGAGAAAACTGGCTCTTGTGGCTTACAAAGTCATAGTCCCAGCAATGTGTAGTTTGCAAAGTTGGCCTCTTGCCCATCGGATCCACCTTTGGGCTTTGAAACCCTTATCTTTGCCTCTCTCCCATGTGCACCCACATCTTCCTCCTAAGTCCATGAATGAGACGATGAGCGATGTTCAGTAGTGTTTGAGTTGCACAAGCTTCGATAGCTTAGGTGTTTTATATATCCTTTGCATAAGAAATGGAAACATTAAGCCTGTTTTTGCTGCTCTGTTCTCTGAGAAAGCTTCTCTTGCTGCTACCACTTTATTAGGGCCTGCATAATATTTCTGTTTGTGGGCTACAATTATAAATGCGTATTTGTAGCAATAGAACTGTGCATGGTGTAGGATCATTGTTATGTATTCTAAAACTCTGTTCCTCTGGCAAGTCTTTCCAATTAATGCGGTGTCCTGACTTTTCTCTCTCTTGCTTTCCGCGACTTTCTTATGATATTTGCAACCTAAACATTTCATTAGAGCAGATTTTGAATTTAATTGCTTATTTGTGGCACTGGGTGTGTGGGTAAAGAAGGGAGCTCCTGAATTATTCATAGTCCCTCTTCACGCTGTAATGATAATGCGGAACCAGAGTTAGAGGCCTGAGTGCCAAAGAGTAAAATAACATTATTTTCTTTCAATTTAGTGGCTGTATGCAAATCTAGCTTTTTTTAAAAAAAAGTTTCAAGCATATTGTTGTTTTGCATAATCATGCATTATTCCAGTACATCAAAACAAAAAGTGCATGAATCCAACAAATACATAGAGAGGAGGAAATAATTGAGGGGTGAGGGCCATGATCCATGCACCCGGCTACGTCTGTTTCTGTGGTAGGTAATTGGCATAGGGTTAATGAGGAAAACTGCTTTGGATCAGTAGCTCCATTAGATGAATTATATCCATTGGGTCTAATGACTTTGAACTAATTGTTATTGCTCCATCTTTCAAAATACTCTTCCTCCCACACATATTTGAGGATGAAATGTCAACAATTAACTCAGTGGCATGGACAGTGAGTGGTCCAAGCTAACAGACAACAGGCTATCATCGTTTTAAAAACAAACAAACATATGTTTGAAATATCAAAAACTGTCAGCAATTGTTATCTTACAGAAACTGATGGATAGAGACTTAATGAGGCTGATTTGTGAAATAAGGCATTGTTTCCACCATAAGCAGCAACAGAGGAAGTTTTTCCCCCTCCTGATGCTTGATAGGAAACACTGACGTGCCCATGTTCTTTCTTATAATGGGGATAATTAGCTTTATTTTCAGTGACAGTTTTGACAGCATGATGTTTGCCTTCCGTGGTCTATGGACTATTTGATTAGTAACTCCCCAGTGCGTGCTATTTCATTCTTTATGGAAATGTTGTCAGTATAAAAAGGGAAATTCAAAAAGGGGAATAGAACAGAAAATGGGTCACATGTAAGCAATTTAGTCCCATAATGACTTTCCAGTCTAGCTTAATAAAAAAACTTATTTTTAAAAGTTTGCAAAAGTAGGCCCCGAATCTCTTAACTCTTATCCCTGCGCCAATATTTCAGTACAGTAAAGTGGAATATTAAGCAGTGCAAATACAGTGAAGCCTATTTGTCAAAAGCCTCTGCAATTTCTCCACATTGCAGTGTTAATAACCCTGCAATCTTCCTTACTATGAAACTTTATTTTGAAATATTCAATCAACATTTAAATACCGGTATGCCATCAGCATTTAAACATACAACTTATCAATATATGAAACACACAGTGCATATAATTCATAACTTTGAATAACTACTTTTAAATCATACCAGACGTATTTTCATGCCCTCCATCATTTCACAAACAGGTAAGCTTGTTTTCATACAAAGGACTCCCGCCTAACCCTCCCCTCCCCTTTATGCATTGCTGAAAACTCTGCTCTTTCAGCTGTACACAGAGTTCATTTAATTGGCAATAGACCAGCAGTTCCCTAACTTTACCCCCATGGACAGTATACAAAATTGTGAGGGTCTTGGCAGACTGCTTAATGATTTTTCTGCCTATTTTGGTCTGGATTGTGGAGAGAGCAGGAGAGAGGCTTTTTAGAGGGTGTTCCCCACTTGTGTGATTTTTGCTTATGTGCACAGGATACCGGAACATAATTCCCATGCAAGGGGCGGGGCGCCTATACTTAAAGTTCTGCTAAGAGTGTGCACTACCTAATGGTGATTGGGCAAAAGGAGCATTTGATCTCTCAGCTCATTTCATCACTTTTGTCTTCTGTGCACGGGGAAGGCTAAAAAGCATTAAATTGTAGAGTTCCCAGCTGAAATCCCTGCTTAAGCCTTGGGCCATTCACTTTGTCCCATTCTCACCTACCTCACAGGGTTGTTGTTGGGAACCACGTACAGTACATTGTCCTGAGCTCATTGGAAGAAAGATGAGGGGGGGAAAATGTAATACACAAATTGAGTACAGGAATTCCATTTTATAAAATAGTCTGGCAGCCTGAGCTTTCCAGCTTATCTCATTGCCTATACAGTAGAGCTAAATAATTTCCTGATAAATACAAGCTCCTATGGTTTATGCAAATGTGTGGACTAGATAAAGATTTCATTACAGATTCAAATTTGTAAAAAGTTGCTGAATTAACCAAAACATTGTGCGTAGGCCTACCCATTTCCCCACCGTATAATAGTTCTTTCCTTAGCAAAGAGAAAACCTTGCTCTCTTCATCTCTGAGCTGCAGCCCAGAGGGCTTGCATTGTCTTGCATTGTCACATTGTCTGTACCATCTCTTTAACCTCAGTCTGATTCAATCTTCCATTTCACCTTATTCTAAAATTTAATATTTGATCCTCTGTCACTTCTTCTATGCTGTTCAGGTTGAGTTATCAATACAATACATCTGAAGACTGGTTTACAATAAAGCCTGGGTTGGATGTGAATTTTGCAGAGCAGACAGCTAATACAAGCTTAAATATGCAAGCCTACGTGTTGTGTTTGTGTGTATGGAGGCAAGAACAATGGAATTTCTTTCTTTTATTCCCTCAGTGTGCCTTCCTAATCTCCCTTCCAATCCTCTTCATAGCTAAAACCTGGAGGTACTTTCCTAAGCAGTATTATTTGAGCTCAAATACACATCACACCTCAAATTAAACTATGGACATTGGCCTCTCAGATCCCTAAGCAGTTAGTCGATTTCTTTCCTCCCTCTATCTTTTAAAGTATCGCATGCTTTTGTATCAGCTAAGGCTGAAACTTTGTACATACCCAATGGCCTGGTTTACACACCATGCTGAGCCAAGCCATGGCTTAGAGAAAACATGCATGAATACTGGGCTCTGGGAGGTGAGATCGTATGTGCCTCGCTCCTCCCTGGTCATTTTGCTGCTGAACTGAGCTAAACTATGGTTTGACTTAGTGTGTAATTGAAACCTGGCTATGTGATTTAGCTCTCTTAGACAAACAACAAACAATAAACCACACCTTGACTGCAGCTTGTGGTTAGCCTGGGGAGAGCAAAACAATGAGCTCGGGTTCAGACGACACACAAAGTCAAACCATGGTGTATGATGCAGCAGCAAAACAACTGGTGAGTATCAAAACAGATGCACTCTGATCTCTAGGAACCCGCAATGAGCACCCTGGAGCTCTTCCTATACATGCAAGTGTGGTGGTGGGTGGGAATTCACAAGAATTCAGCATGCATTCACTTTTGCATTTGACAATCTGCCACTTCTAAAAATGACCTCTGGGAATTGCTTTTTGGATTCCTCAGTTATACATGTTGTTGCAGCCACTTCATTCAGAATCTGGATAGCGCCACATAATAATAGGCGGAATTTGTAAAATTTTAGGAAGGCTTCAGACTCATTAGCGGAGCAGAAAGGGGAAAGATATGCTGCCATAGCTCTAAATCAAGACTAAAAATATGCTTGTATTTTAAAAAGCGAAACCTCACAATCCTTTACAATGGTGTAAGGCTAGGTATGAGTACTGAATGCTGCCCCAGTGGGGTCAGCAGTGTGAAGCAAGGAGGATTATGATTGCTAATTACACAGATACGTTTTGTGCCTAATAGTCACAGCACTGTAGGAACTGTGTTTGAAAGCAGTTTTATTGTGCACCTGAATGAACAGTATCATAAACACAACTATGGTCGATCACTAATTAGGTATGAATTACAATTTTTTCCCCAAGGTGTCGGCTGTGGAAGGAGAGAAATGCCATCTTGAATGAATAATTTCTCCCCTCCAATCTGACCTCCTCCCATTTAGATGGGGAAGTGATAAATCATCGGCTGAAGCAGCAGCAGGGATCCTTATTAATAACAACCTTCAATTCTCCCGGCAGTCACTCCAAGTGCAAATGACAATACAGACATATTTTATATCCCTCCTTCCCTCCTTGGAAATGATGAGGATTTTCTGCTGGTAGTTCTTGACAATTTCAGATGTGGAATTTTATAAACCTGTGTTTGAAACCTCATTTATCTCCCACCTCAGAGATTTCCCCCCTGTTGTTTTGTACTAAGATGGCTAGGCTAATGTAGCTAAATTGTGGTATTGGAAGCAGGATCCACTTGACAGCTTTGGGCTGCAATCCTGTACTCAGCTTGGTGGCTGAAATCCCACTATTTCAATGTGCAGGATTGTAGCCTATATGACTATTCATGAATGCTTAGTAAACATTAGTAAGGGAAAGCTGTTCAGGTGAAAGCAGTAAGTATTTGTACGAGCTATCCTGACGTTTTGCCCATAGATATATACCAAACAGGAATGGCTGATTAATAATAATAATAATAATAATAATAATAATAATAATAATAATAAATTTATTAGTTGCTTTTTGCCATGGCAACATAAAGTGACTTACAATATTTTAAACACGCACACGCACACACACACACACACACACACACACACACTAAAACCAGCATTAAAAAAATCCCAGAAATATTATAGTGGGACTGTGCTACAGAGCTGTCCTCTTGACCTGCCACTTGCCAAGGGGGTGGGGTGGGGGGTGGGACAGGGTGTCAGCAAGGTCGCTTGCTGTATGAGGTCACTGGCAGGACCAGTAGATTGGCTCCGCTGGTGTATGTACTTCCTGTAATGTACACTGTACAACAGTGTTCCATGGAACACTTTTGTTTGGCTGAAGTTTATTGACTAGGGACCCAGGCTACTGCAATCGCAACAAATCACCACAAACGTAACCCACAATCAGATGTGCTCATCTGACATTTCACATAAAACAAAGCCAAGAATAATATTTCAGAGAAACATTTCATGTGCGCACGATCAATAAAATACTTATCTTGCATAATGTTTCTTTAGCCTTCCCGCCCATTTATGTAGGTGTGTGTGTGATTAATATATTGCAGAGATGCACCTCCGAGTCACCCTATAAAGAGATAACATAGGAAGAGCTTGTGAAAAGGTTTATTCTGAGAAAGACCTTAGAAGTCAGTCTCAGAAGGCATTTTTGTGGCTCTCACATATTGCTTTTGTGTCTGCAGCTCTAGCAATTTTCTACATAACTTGCATACAATGGATAACCCTTTTATATTCATGGATAAAAGTACAGTCATACCTTGGGTTACGGCTGCTTCAGGTTGTGCGATTTCGGGTTGCACACCGTGCCGAACCCGGAAGTAATGGAATGGGTTACTTCTGGGTTTCGGCACTTGCGCATGCGCAGAAGTACCAAGTTGTGTCACGCGCATGCGCATATGCAGCGGCGCAGGTTGCAAACGCTGTGGGTTGTGAATGTGCCTCCCACATGGATCGTGTTCACAACCCGAGTGTCCACTGTAAAGGTACCCCTGACTGTTAGGTCCAGTCATGGACGACTCTGGGGTTGCGCGCTCATCTCACTCTATAGGCCAAGGGAGCTGGCGTTTGTCCGCAGATAGCTTCTGGGTCATGTGGCCAGCATGACTAAGCCACTTCTGGTGAAACCAGAGCAGTGCACGGAATAAGACGAAGAAGAGTTTGGATTTGATATCCTGCTTCATCACTACCCTAAGGAGTCTCAAAGCGGCTAACATTCTCCTTTCCCTTCCTCCCCCACAACAAACACTCTGTGAGGTGAATGGGGCTGAGAGACTTCAAAGAAGTGTGACTAGCCCAGCAGCTGCATGTGGAGGAGCGGGGAAGCAAACCCGGTTCACCAGATTACGAGTCTACCACTCTTAACCACTACACCACACTGGCTCTCCGGAGCGCTACCTATTTATCTACTTGCACTTGATGTGCTTTCGAACTGCTAGGTTGGCAGGAGCTGGGACCAAACAACGGGAGCTCACCCCATCGTGGGGATTTGAACCACTGACCTTCTGATTGACAAGCCCTAGGCTCTGTGGTTTACACCACAGCACCACTCACGTCCCTCATATTCATGGAAAGTGATACGGATTTCCTTCTTTTCAGATTTAGAAATTTAAGTCTTGGGTCCCCTCCAGTGTTCTTCTTGATAGTGTTGTCAGCTCCGGAAGCAGTGCTTGCCGGATAACTGGATGCACAGTGAGCCTGAGGTGTTGGAAGCAGTGAAACATGCATCATCACATCTTGGGATCAATTTGGCCACAACTTTATTGATTACAGAAGTCAGTAGGCTTTGGCATAGGCATTGGCTATGTATCCCGAATCAACCAGGATTCATTACTGCTGCTTGTTTACTTCATCAGGGTTGGTCCTCGGTTAAGGATTCCCCCCATGAGGCATATCATATAGGGCAATCCCTCCTAGATGCCATTTGGGGAGTTCTATGGCCCATTAGCCCCTGTCTGGGCGTTTGGACAGAAACCTTCTCCCTGGACCCCTTTATTGGGTTACCCTGATAATTTAATCATGAAGAGGGTTCCTTTCCATCCCCCTTGCTTAGAGTAAGGATCCAACCCAATGCCTTCACAAGAGAAAATTAGTAATACGCTGGTCTTGAACGTCTACTGCAAGGACATTCTTATCCTGTAAGAACTTCTTTTCGTGTTTTACTATTTCTGTATTAATTGGGCAGATGTTTCCATTTCTGGTGTGGCCACTGAAACCTGATTCATTGTGCAGTGCTAGTTTGGTTCATCCTCCTAACCCGCCTCATCATTTTGAGCCATCCGCACTCCTAGCAACCAGGGCTGGTAACAGCACCCAGCATCCTTGGGCACCTCCCAGGGACCAATTGGGGCCCACCACCAATGCCTGCTTTGGGATCCCCCATTTTTAACAAACAAACAAACAAAACGTGTGCCTGGGACTCCAGGCTGTGCCTAGTAACTGGGTCTTGCCACCATTTATATTTCTCATAATATCCAGAGTGATGCTATGTCAGGAAAATTAGGGGAAATTTAGAGGATTGCTAGCACCAGCCAATGAACACTGCATGGAGTGCTGCTGCTGCATGCTTCTAGGTAAGCCTATCGGAGTCCAAGAACAGAAGATGAGGCACTTTTCTCTTGGTCCTCTCAAAACTTGAGCTAACCCCCGCTTGCTATTATTGCACTAGTTGCAATAATAGCAAGTGGGGGTTTCAGGGCCCTGGATGGCATTAAAGATTTGGAGCATAAGGGCAAGGTGTTATATATCTTTCAAGACCTGAGCCAAGAGACTTTGCAGAGGAAAAATATTTTTTTATCTGTGTATTGGCATGCTCTGTATGCAAAAGTTGCATATTGTTTGGACTGTCTCTTGTGCTCTGACACAGAGGGCAGGTCCTGTCAGCTGCAATGAAGTGTTTAATTGATGTGCTGTTGACTGAACTTAATCTGGAGAAACTGTGGGAGGGGACCTGAGGAAGGAGAAGAGGAGAATCAGCTACCCAAAGGAGTGCGCAGCATAGGAAAGAAAGAATAACAATGTTGAAGTAGACTTAAACAGTGCTTGCTGGAAATTAGGTTTCTCAACAGTCAGGAGATCCAGAGATTGTAATGGATTAGAGCTGTGCAGCTGACTAGTAAGACTGCTGGTTTTATCCAACTCTGTGTTAGTAAGGCAGCATCTATGAGCTGAATTTAGTACAGTACAAAGAACTTTTTTCTTAGGTTTTTCTTAGGTTAACTTTGCAGTTTTGTCTATAAGGTAGGGATTTGGAGATGGTCCCCTCTAGATCTGGACTCATCAATGGTTTTGCGCAATCACTATTTTTTCAGGGTGGGAGATGTTAATGCCTATTGTGGAGGGATCCAAATCTGGGGTTCCTCTCCTGAAAGACAAAGTTTTGGTTAATCTTCAAAGTTTTATTCTTAGATTTTAAATTTTACAATGCTTTTAGGGAGTACAGAGTTAGAGGAAGTTGCATGGGGAGTTGGCAACATATTGGCAATTTGTGGAAAGTATTTTGATGACTTATTGCAGGGGTCAGCAAACTTTTTCAGCAGGGGGCCGGTCCACTGTCCCTCAGACCTTGTGGGGGGCCGGACTATATTTTGAAAAAAAAAATGAACGAATTCCTATGCCCCACAAATAACCCAGAGATACATTTTAAATAAAAGGACACATTCTACTCATGTAAAAACATGCTGATTCCCGGACTGTCCGCAGGCCGGATTTAGAAGGTGATTGGGCCGCATCTGGCCCCCGGGCCTTATTTTGGGGACCCCTGACTTATTGGAACCATAGGAGAGAATTTCTGAGCTTCAAAGGTGCTATTGAAATTCAAGCAGGTTTCAGCTTTGGAAATAAATTATTCCAATTCCAGCTAGTATGCTTAAACATGTCTTGGGAGTCTCAAAAGCAGTTGCAGCACATATTTAATTTATCCCTCCAAGTGGCTTATTTTAAATAGCTAGGTGTCTTGATTTCAAAGGTGCTGAGGTGCTACCTTTATTTGCAAAAAAATATATATTAAAATGTTCTGTGCCCTATAGTATGTGTTGAGGTGTGAGATCTATATGTATTACCACCTACAGAATGCAAGCTATGTGTCTTTTGTTGTTGACACCTGTTAGTATTAAATATATAAATACATGCAATTATACAAAACAGTCTGGCTTTAGGTTCATTGGAATGCCGCTTCTAAGTATTGAATCCATAAATCAAACCTCCTTAATTTAAACAGGACTGCCCCTCCCCAATAAATAATTCAGAATGAAATGACTAATGCTGTCCATGTTTTGTAAATGTGAAGGTCTCTCAAGTCCTCTTCAATGTTCCACTGTCCAGTCCCAGACCACCCAGCAGCCTTGTGATGTCAGAGCAACTAGCCAATGACAGCCGGGGAGGACGTGGCATCTCTGCCCTCCCCAGCCACTTGTGATGTTAGAGCAGGTCCAGCACCTGGACAAGGATGGCCAAGGCAGGCAGAGAGGTCACTTGATTGCCGAGTGTCCAAGGATGTCTCAGTAGCCTACAAGCTGTGAAAATGCTAGTTCTTTTAAGGTTCATCATTAATGGCATGCCTCAGGCATATAGAGATATTTTATATTCCACACCTGGTTTAATTCCATGCATATCTTCATTCTCAGTAAAAGTAGTAGTGACTTGATAGGTATAGCAGATAGTAAGGGATTACAGCTTTTAAAATGAATGGAGAATAGGGAGGTCCTTAGTTTTTTGTGCAAGTGCTTAACTGAGGTTATGCCTTATGTATGATGACTTCAGGCACTTCTTTCTACACTGTTTAACTTGTCTCCTTCCTCTCTGTGCCTCACATTTCAGGCCTATTAAAGGCTAACTGAACCCCAGAGGCGTGGGGAACTTTATACCCTCCAACATTTCTCTGATGAAAATAGGGTCATCCTATTCCATAATGATAATTTTACTACTGTACTGTATTTTCCGGCGTATAAGACGACTGGGCATATAAGACGACCCCCAACTTTTCCAGTTAAAATATAGCGTTTGAGATATACCCAACCACAGATTCTCCACCCGGCATATAAGACGACCCCCAACTTTTGATAATATTTTCCTGGATTAAAAAGTAGTCTTATCCGCCAGAATATACAGTATTTATACCCCGTGCATCAGACTGGGTTGTCCCAGCCACTCTGGACAGCTTCCAACATATATAAAAACATATTAAAACATTAAACTTTTTTTTAAATCCCTATCCAGGGCTACTTTCAGTTGGCTCGGGGATCAGATAAATCCATGCCCTCCAACATTTATCCAATAAAAATAGGGACGTCCTAAGGAAAAGTGGGACATTCCAGGATCAGATCAGAAACTGAGATGACTTCTGTAAATCTGGGACTGTCCCTGGAAAATAGAGACACTTGGAGGGTCTGGAACTTTGGATTGTACGTAACATGTTTGTAAGCTGCCTAGAGAGGACATTGTTCTGTAAAGTGCATTATATATGACATCATCTCTGTTCAACTGCACCTCCCCCACCCCTCCAATACACATTATTCTGGATCACCCCTGTGGAGATGGTACAATAGAAGCAACCCTTATTCTTCTTTATGTCTGATCTAAAAATATACAAGTAGCTTTAAACATTTCCCTGTGTCCGCCTTTTACTGCTCCTTTTTGAAAGGGTAACGGTTCTAGGGCTTCTCTGCACAGAGCAGAGCAGGATGAAAGCCTCTTGGCAAGCACTGTGCTGAATTCAATTTGGCATTTTGCTCTATATGTGGCGTTAACACTTCTGACTGGTTTAACCATTCTTCCTTAGAATAAAACCTTTAAATCGGAGAGGCCAAGTCATTTCAGAAGCGTTCGTTTTTCTTGTTAATGTTTTTTCTTTTTCTTTTTGCCGTCACACAACTTTCCCCCCCCCCTTCCCCACTTGTGCTGAATAATAGCTTTTGGCATCTCTGTTGTGTTCATTAGTCTGTAATACTGAACTGACAACAGTTGTCCTTGGAGAACCGTGGAGATTTTCTCTTGCTTGTTGATGTGGTACAATTCCCACACTCAGTATAGTAAGACAGGGTTATTTGTCCACTGGCCACAGACATTGGGCGCGTTACATTTCCATACATTTACAGGGCAATCCACACATGTCACGATTCTGTAACTGGATGGCAGTAGTTTTATGCCCTTAAAGGCGATAGGGTGCTCTGGTATAGAACTGGTGTGAGATGGGTGTATGGGATGGTCCAGTGGCTGGGGGGCATGAACCCATTAATACTTCAGAAATGGGGAGAGTATCTTACATGTGTGTGCCTGGCAGCAATTCTTTGTATGAGGCTTGTTTGTGTACGAGTGGTTCATTGGCAGAAATAATGGCTGCAAAGTAGTGGAATGGTTGTAGTGGTTGGCTGGAATGGATGGCAAGAGTGAGACTGGGGGAGCCGTTGGTTGAACAATGTGTTTTATGTTGGTTGGGATTTTAAATTATGCTGTCTTGTAATGGCCTCTAACTTTATATTGATATTGAGTTTATGAATATGGATTGTTGTTGTTGTTGTTCAGTCGTTCAGTCGTGTTCAACTCTTCGTGACCCCATGGACCACAGCATGCCAGGCACCCCTATCCCGCAGTTTGGCCAAATGAATATGGATACTGTTTGCTTATTTGCTTTTCTGTTTTTCGGTGCAAATCACTTGTCATCACTTTTACTGTATCTATTGTGCTTATATATATTTATTATTGTGCTTATATATCTTTATCTACCGTAAACTGCTTTGAGATTTCCAGAGAGTAAAGACTCTATAAATGTTAATTAATAATGATAATAATAATAATAATCTATATACATCCACTCAGAAGTCGGCCTCAAATTCAAAAGAGCATCCTCTAAAAGGAGTATAGGATTTTTGCCTGAATAATAAACATTTATTGATGACTAACATATTTGGCTTAGTACAAATGAGATGTGGTCCCGCATTTGCCCTATCATTTCTTTCTTTACAGTTAACCGGTAAGGGACAAGTTGAATATACCTTTTTTTTTGTTAAACTCATATGTCAGTCCAAGGAAACTTGTTAAATCATTCTTGATTTAATTGTAAAACTGCAATGGGAACGGTTTTCCTTACTGCTGGAGGTATAAAACCATAAACGCTCTTGTTCTGTTCCAAAACTTATATAGAAGGAAGCAGAACTGGTTCAGTGACTGCATGCTGAATAAATAAAAATGTCAAAAATCCAATATGCATAGTTTGACATCCACGGCTGCTCACAGCCTTTGATGAAGGCTGTTTTGAGGAATAGGCCCCCTTTCTCAAGTGACCTCCCAGCAAGCCCTATAGCCTTGTATTTGTTTGTCATTGGCACAGAAGTGTATTTAGAAAACGCACCTGGTTGCCATAGGGGACAATGCCATGCAGTTGAGTGAGCAGGCTGGAAGAGATGGGTGGATTGCTCTACTCCTCTTTGGCCAGTCCACCTGGACCTGCAGGAGTTTGGGGGTGCTCTAACAGCACTTAGGATGGAGGACAAGCTGCTGGTGTTTGGAGGCAATGCCTTCTTAGAGCCCAGTTTTGCCACAGGAGCTTCTCCCAGGTATGGGCACAGGATATTGATGGTTAGACCTTGATTGGTAACATTGTATGTCCTGTAGTAAGGACCTTGAGGCTTTTTGCTCAGTGACATGATATTAACTACCAACCCATTTTTTTAAAAAGAGAATTTGGTTTCTTTCTTTAGTTTCCCATGCTTTTTAAAAAAAACACTGCATGGGTTTCGATTGAGTGATATCACTGATATGCTGTTCTGCCATAACTCTTCCCCACCCGTACCCTTTTGTCTGCCTCTCTCTATTGGTTGTGAATTCGCTTTAGAGCTCAAGCCGGGTATTCACTCCTTCCAATTGTTAGGGAATAATTTAACACTGAACTTCCCTGGAGCTGAGTGTATACATGTGCAAAGTTCTTTCAAGCAGATTCCTTGATGCAAAATGAATTATTGAATATTATATAATATATTCGAGACCTGCTGCTGCTCAAGGCCTGAATAACTAGAATTTTGGGGTTTTCTGTTTGAGACTTTTGGCCTGTTGAATTAATCCCACTGGCTAGAAAGGTTGACTTTGATGACACTGCTTATAATGGATCAGCTGCAAGTACTTTTTTTGTCTTTGGTAGGAGTTGTTTTTCCTACAGTAACAAAAGGGAGCACCTCCTCTCATATCAATATTACTTCATTGGGTGATGCATTTCTCTGTCCATCATTCAAAACTTTTCTGATTTCTAATGTTCTTTAAAGCAAGATCTGAAGCCTTCAAACGGCTGGTATGACAGGAATGTTTTAAAATCTCGTTTCTATGAAGCTGGCGTGTGCAAGCTCTGCTGAAACAGACTTCATGATGTGCTATAAATGATACATTTCCTGCCACATTTATTCCAGATAATCTCCTGCAAGAATGAGCAAACAGCTTGGTATATGGGGGAAAGATTGGGATGATGGAAGAACAGCAGCTTCAGAAAGCCCTGAGGAGCAATATGAATAGAGTAGTCATCCAGCACTGGTTAAAGAAGAAAGGGCTTCCCCTCCTGAAATTACCTAGAATCCAGGAGTGCTCAAGCACATTCACCGGGCAATATGAACCATCCCAGCCAGCGGGTTCCATTCTGATGGATGTTAGGGACTAGCTCACGGCAAAGACTGGCTTTCACCTGAACCTAGACCAGGAATAAGGAACCAGTGGCTCTCTAGAAGTTGTTGGACTCCGAGAACCACCATCTCTGCCCATTGGCCATGCTGCCTGGGTTTGGCAGGAGTTGGGTCCTATAGCACCTTGGAAGGCCACAGGTTCTGCACCCCTCTCCCATACCTTCTAACTCAGGGTCGTTAGGATTAATGCCTTGAGCTAGATACTTTGGAGAAGCTGTAGTCTGATGTGCGGCAAACAGAAAGTATTGACCAGGTAAAAGTAGTAAGCCAAACTCCTAATGTCTGTACTAGGCTGGGCCATAGCAAAGGCTTCATGCTACTTGTCTAGTGCAAAGGGCGATGTTATAAAATGTTATTCTCTCCTGTACCTGAAGAAGGCCCTGAGGCTTTAGCACCCATCATCCCAGGTATATGCTCAACAGGATACGCTACAGCCTCAGAGCCTAAATATCCTATTTCAGGCTGTTGAGTCTGGTGCTGAAGGTCTGCAACCTTCTATTACAGTTATAAAGATGCTGCCTCCCCATGTTAACAGAGTAGAATTTAGCTCAGTATTTCCCAAACTTGGATCTCCAGTTGTTTTTGGACTAAAATTCCCATCATCTCTAGCTCACTGGTCCTGCCAGCTAAGGGATGATGGGAATTGTAGTCCAAAAACAGCTGGAGACCCCAATTTGGGAAACACTGGTTTAGGCAAATGTATGACTGTACCATGCAATCCTTTGTAATCTAAGGGTGTTTCCTTTCGGGGGGCTTTGAGGAAGACAGGCCCATTGCAAGATTCAAGGGAGCTAGCCCTCAGTACTTTGGCCACCTCATGAGAAGAAAAGACTCCCTAGAAAAGACCCTGATGTTGGGAAAGATGGAGGGCACAAGGAGAAGGGGACGACAGAGGATGAGATGGTTGGACAGTGTTCTCGAAACGACTGGCATGAGTTTGGCCAAACTGCGAGAGGCAGTGAAGGATAGGCGTGCCTGGCGTGCTCTGGTCCATGGGGTCACGAAGAGTCGGACACGACTGAACGACTGAACAACAACAACAAGCCCTCAGTACATTCAGGCAGAGGGAGAGAGAACAATATAGAAAGTTTCCTTATACATTGGTCCATCTAGCTCAACATTATTCACACTGATGGGTAGCAGGTCTCCAGGACTTCAGTCAGGGGCTTGCCCAGCCCTCCCTGAAGATGCTAGGGATTGAACCATGGATTGAGCCCTTCTGAATGCAAAGCATGTGCTCTAACACTGATCTTACAGCCCTTTACTTTCACATACCATTAAAGCTGCTCCCAGATCTTCTGCTGATAGGTCATATTCCATTGTTTTGCATGACAATAAAAAAAAATCAGTCACACTATTTCATATCTTTCTGTGGAAGATTTATTTCCCCCATAGCCTCTGAAGTTCAGGGAATCTGCTCTTCAGTGAAGTTTGGGTGGTACTACAAATTCCCACCCCCCAAGTAAAAAGTGGTAGCTAGTGAACAGCATATTCCAACACTGATCACACTTGGGGGAGGAAATAAATTTCCAAGACATACTAAATGGTACCCTGAACTGCACTTTAAATGAAAGAGCTGCTGTTCTGCAAGCTGCCGAATACTAGACAGCTAGAACCATAAGGCTGCAATAGCCTTCAGTATACTTAGGTTTAAATTAGTTTTTAAAATCTCATGGCTGAGGAGATCATTTAATTCTGCATATGGTTCAGGCACTGTTAGATATGCAGTTAAAAGGAGAGAAATATTGGAGCCTGGAGTATAATACTCTCCAGAGAGTGAAGAGAAAACTAATGCAAAACTCTGGAGTGGGGGAAATCACTACAACAGAGGCTGGATTTGCTTGGATAGAAGCATTTTCTGAAAGCTGGTGTCTTCTTGAGAGCAAATAGGCCGATAGCCCACAGTTTCAAAGTATGTACACAAGACTAAGAATTATCTCCAGTAGAATCTGGTGGAGATGCAACACTGGAATGGTTCAAGCATAACATTTTTGATCCTTGAAATCATGTGTTGACGGATCAGGAGCACTAGCCCTGTGCTTGCATGCTTCCGCTTCCCCCATGTGCAGCTCGCTTAACTAATAACTTCCTGCCTGATTTAATCAAGCCATAGTTTGATTTATCAAGCCATCTCAGACTGTAGATTGTGCAAACCTTCCAAACCGGGAGTGTAGACCAGGATCAAACTGTAGAACTGCAGCTTTTAGGGTGCAGGCAGCTGTAGGGCTTCAGAGAACAACAGAGCAACCACCATATCTGGAGCCCTGCCATCCATTCTCGGTTTGCTCTTGGCTTACCACTTGTGGTCTGTCTGATGGAGACAAATCCTGAGCCTTGGTTTGGAATGTAGCACTAAGCCAAACCATGACTTAGCTCCAGGTAGCATGGGAGGACCACAGCCAGAGGCGATGTGAAGCAGCCACAATCTTTGCTGCGAGTACTCACACACTCAAGCGATATGCTTAGCCATGGTTTGGCTTGGCATTGTGTGCAAACCGGGTCAAAGTGTTGTTCCGAACCCAGTCAGAACATCAAAAGAGCCTTGTTGGATCAGGCCAAGGGACCCACCAAGTTATCCTGTTATCGCAGTGGCCAACCAGATGCCCATGAAAAGGCTGCAAGCAGAACCTGAGCATAACAGCACTCTACCCACCTGCAATTGCCAGCAACTGGTATTCAGCTGCTGGTGGGAATCACTGCCCACAGGAGCTGGGACAGAGCAACGGGAGCTCACTCCGTCTCAGGGATTTGAACCGCCGACTTTCTGATCGGCAAGCCCAAGAGGCTCAGTGGTTTAGACCACAGAGGTCAATATTTCAGCCTCTCAAGATGAAATAATGGGAGAAAACACTGGTAGCCACCAGAAGACATGGGAGTGTCACTGCAGAAACAGTGTATCTTCAGGTATCTGAAGAAGTGTGCATGCACACGAAAGCTCATACCAAGAACAAACTTACTTGGTCTCTAAGGTGCTACTGGAAGGATTTTTTTATTTTTTTATTTTGTTTTGACTATGGCAGACCAACACGGCTACCTACCTGTAACTGCAGAAACAGTGTGTTTATTGCCTGTTTCAACCCCTTTTGCATCCACCAAATCTCCTAAATAGCCACTTGATATTGCAAGCTGTGTGTGACTGGGGCACATTTACTATCTGCCGTGGGCTGAATAAATAAGCCTATAATATCACAGCAGTCCACTGTAATGCCTGTCACCACACTCATTTTTCCGAAGCCACAACATGCACATGCACACACACACATACATATGCACATGCGCACGCACACACGTCTAAAGAACAACTTGATATGTGAAAAGACTGTTGACACTTAATTAAGGAATGAATGCTCAATAAGTTTAATAGGCATGGTCAGGCAAATGTACTGAAGACAACTAGGGAACCATTACTCTTTGAAGAAATTTGGTTCATGGTCTGAACCAGGTAGATGGTTAAAGAATGACAAGCCGTTTATTACCAATCCATTACCCTTTAACAGGAGTGTTATCAAAGGCTACTTTTTTATGACATTTACTTTAATGAAATTTTGCCATGCAGCCGTCCTTCCAGATCAGTAGCATTTCATTTCAATTATTGCAGTAACCAGTTCGGTGCTTTTTAAATCAAGTTGCATAACTGTGTTGCAAACAAAACCCACGTGACAATAATATTACATTTTCTGTGTACAAATTGCATTGCTGTTTTGTTTTTTTTAATCGCCACCAATCTATTGAAAGGTTTTGTGGACCAAAGGTCTGGGTTGCTGTTGTTGTTTTGCATAAGCGGACTTAAGGAGTTTATAGGGAAGAGGGAAGCCTTCACGTTACACAATTTCTACCCTCAGATAACATTTAAAAGAGCATTTCACAGTTCAGAGCTATCTCTAATTATATGATAAATAACATGCTTTGTTTCTTCTCCCCCTCCCCCTCCCTGTGACTGTTGCCAATTAGCTCTTGTTTTTTGGTCAAAAGCCATTGTAGGTTCCTTCACAGTGTTTCCCCACCCCCACCCCCCTTTGGAAAGACCAGAAATGACATATTCGAGGGAATTGTTTCTAACATTCCACCGACAAAAGCAATGTGTGCTTATCTCTTGCACTTCACTGAACCATTGTTGCTTGCCTTTATCTACACGGTCCCTGCAAGGCTGTTGGAACAGGCCTTAGACCTGCAAATCCAAAAGGCAAAAGCAAAGGAATGCTTATATTCAGGGCCGTCTCGTGATAGGGGATGGGTGGTGCGGCGCGGCAGGGCGCCGGGCCCCCAAGGGGCACCCCCGCAAGGCCGCCGGCATACCGGGCGCCCCCCCAACCCGCCCCCGCCCCCACGCCACGCCCCTCATCCCCCGCTCGCCCACCCCCCCTCCCGAGGGGCGGCCAGCGCGGGAGGGAGGTGGGCCGAGAGGAGGCCCACCGGGGGCGCCGAGGGATCGTCGCACCACGGCGGCCGATCCCTTTAGGACAGCCCTGCTTATATTCCTTAATAGTGTGATGTGCACAATTAATAGACAGTTTAACAGGCAAACTGTGGTTATGGCCTGTGGCTTAGATTACTTTAAGAAGTGGATGAGATATAAGAGGCCCATCTATTCCAGCATCCTGTACTCCCAGTGGCATGAATGAGAGTCCTGCTATTGTGAGCTAAGCCATGGTTTGGTTAGCGTTGACGGAATATAGGCTTGTGGTTTATTTTGTTCCTCACAGAGCACAAGCTGTAGCCAAGGTTTGTTCTATGGCTTGCTGCTCGTTGTTTGTCTGGGGGAGATAGACGGGAAGCAAGTTTGAGATGCAACACTAAGCCAAACTATAGCTTAGTTTAGAGCAAAGTAGTCATGATCTCTTCCCCCACCCCCCACCCCTCACCCCGGAACTCATATATTTGCTTGTTCACTCTAAGTCATAACTTGGCTTAGCATTACTGTACATGCGAATGGGGCTATTGTTATAAAGAAGGCAGTATAGGTCAAAAAATTCTTCTACAGACATTAGGTAAGTTATTATAAGGACTGCTTTGCCAACATTACCAGATGCATCAGACACCCAGTTTTTAAAATAGCATACCTTTCTTGTTTTTTCCTAATGAAGAACTAGTAAAAGATGTTTGTAAACTTTGAAATATTTCATGAATTTTAGAACTTGCTTCTAAATTGATCACAGGGTACTTCTAGATACAGTAGTTTTGTGTCACCAGTTATGCACTTAATGTTCAGGAAACTTCTTGAAAAATATCAAAGCAATAATGCTTGATATTTCTCTCTCTCTCTCTCTATTTGATTCAGTGTTTAACAACTGAGTGCCCCTGCAGCAGTATAGGATCAGGTAAAATCTGTTTCATCATGCAGGTGGGAGATTAAATTTTGTACATAATCTTGTTGATTAAAAACCCCGCATGTTCTATTCTCTTTATAATCAGCAGCAGTGTGTACATGAAACCTAAGAAATAATTTTGAGTGGGCGTCCACATTGTTCTATTCTAGGGCAGAGCTTTCCAAACTTTTCATGCTAGTGATACATTTTTAAGACGTGCATCATTTCATGATGCAGTAATTCAGTTTTACTAGCAAACTGGAGGTTAAACTAACTCCTTTCCAGCTCTGGGAGGAGCATTTGCACAACACACCTACACACTGCAGCTGACACAATAACATGTTCATGACACACAGTTTGGAAAGCTCTGTTCTGGTTGGTTGTTCAGTCGTTCAGTCGTGTCCGACTCTTCGTGACCCCATGGACCAGAGTACGCCAGGCACGCCTATCCTTCACTGCCTCTCGCAGTTTGGCCAAACTCATGTTAGTAGCTTCAAGAACACTGTCCAACCATCTCATCCTCTGTCGTCCCCTTCTCCTTGTGCCCTCCATCTTTCCCAACATCAGGGTCTTTTCTAGGGATTCTTCTCTTCTCATGAGGTGGCCAAAGTACTGGAGCCTCAACTTCAGGATCTGTCCTTCTAGTGAGTACTCAGGGCTGATTTCTTTGAGAATTGATAGGTTTGATCTTCTTGCAGTCCACGGGACTCTCAAGAGTCTCCTCCAGCACCATAATTCAAAAGCATCAATTCTACGGCGATCAGCCTTCTTTATGGTCCAGCTCTCACTTCCGTACATTACTACTGGGAAAACCATAGCTTTAACTATACGGACTTTTGTCGGCAAGGTGATGTCTTTGCTTTTTAAGATGCTGTCTAGGTTTGTCATTGCTTTTCTCCCAAGAAGCAGGCGTCTTCTGATTTCGTGACTGCTGTCACCATCTGCAGTGATCATGGAACCCAAGAAAGTGAAATCTCTCACTGCCTCCATTTCTTCCCCTTCTATTTGCCAGGAGGTGATGGGACCAGTGGCCATGATCTTAGTTTTTTTGATGTTGAGCTTCAGACCATATTTTGCGCTCTCTTCTTTCACCCTCATTAAAAGGTTCTTCAATTCTTCCTCACTTTCTGCCATCAAGGTAGTATCATCAGCATATCTGAGGTTGTTGATATTTTTTCCGGCAATCTTAATTCCGGTTGGGGATTCATCCAGTCCAGCCTTTCGCATGATGTATTCTGCATATAAGTTAAATAAGCAGGGAGACAGTATACAGCCTTGTCGTACTCCTTTCCCAATTTTGAACCAATCAGTTGTTCCATATCCAGTTCTAACTGTAGCTTCTTGTCCCACATAGAGATTTCTCAGGAGGCAAATGAGGTGATCCGGCACTCCCATTTCTTTAAGAACTTGCCATAGTTTGCTGTGGTCGACACAGTCAAATGCTTTTGCATAATCAATGAAGCAGAAGTAGATGTTTTTCTGGAACTCTCTGGCTTTCTCCATAATCCAGCGCATGTTTGCAATTTGGTCTCTGGTTCCTCTGCCCCTTCGAAATCCAGCTTGCACTTCTGGGAGTTCTCGGTCCACATACTGCTTAAGCCTGCCTTGTAGAATTTTAAGCATAACCTTGCTAGCGTGTGAAATGAGTGCAATTGTGCGGTAGTTGGAGCATTCTTTGGCACTGCCCTTCTTTGGGATTGGGATGTAGACTGATCTTCTCCAATCCTCTGGCCACTGCTGAGTTTTCCAAACTTGCTGGCATATTGAGTGCAGCAACTTAACAGCATCCTCTTTTAAAATTTTAAATAGTTCAGCTGGAATATCATCACTTCCACTGGCCTTGTTGTTGGCAAGGCTTTCTAAGGCCCATTTGACTTCACTCTCCAGGATGTCTGGCTCAAGGTCAGCAACCACATTTCCTGGGGTGTATGAGACCTCCATATCTTTCTGGTATAATTCCTCTGTGTATTCTTGCCACCTCTTCTTGATGTCTTCTGCTTCTGTTAGGTCCTTTCCACTTTTGTCCTTAATTGTGGTAATCTTTGTACGAAATGTTCCTTTCATATCTCCAATTTTCTTGAATAAATCTCTGGTTTTTCCCATTCTGTTATTTTCCTCTATTTCTTTGCATTGCTCGTTTAGAAAGGCCCTCTTGTCTCTCCTTGCTATTCTTTGGAAATCTGCATTCAATTTCCTGTATCTTTCACGATCTCCTTCGCATTTTGCTTGTCTTCTCTCCCCCGCTATTTGTAAGGCCTCATTGGTCAGCCACTTTGCTTTCTTGCATTTCTTTTTCATTGGGATGGTTTTCGTTGCTGTCTCCTGTATAATGTTACGAGCCTCCATCCACAGTTCTTCAGGTACTCTATCCACCAAATCTAAATCCTTGAACCTGTTCTTCACTTCAACTGTGTATTCATAAGGAATTTGATTTAGATTGAATCTTACTGGCCCAGTGGTTTTTCCTACTTTCTTCAGTTTAAGCTGGAATTTTGCTATAAGAAGCTGATGATCTGAGCCACAGTCAGCTCCAGGTCTTGTTTTTGCTGAGTGTATAGAGCTTCTCCATCTTTGGCTGCAGAGAATATAATCAATCTGATTTCGATGTTGCCCATCTGGTGATGTCCATGTGTAGAGTCGTCTCTTGTGTTGTTGGAAAAGAGTGTTTGTGATGACCAGCTTGTTCTCTTGACAGAACTCTATTAGCCTTTGCCCTGCTTCATTTTGATCTCCAAGGCCAAACTTGCCAGTTGTTCCTTTTATCTCTTGACTTCCTACTTTAGCATTCCAATCCCCTATAATGAGAAGAACATCCTTCTTTGGTGTCATTTCTATAAGGTGTTGTAAGTCTTCATAGAATTGATCAATTTCGGTTTCTTCAGCACTGGTAGTTGGTGCATAAACTTGGATTACTGTGATGTTAAAAGGACTGCCTTGGATTCGTATCGAGATCATTCTATCATTTTTGAAGTTGCATCCCAGTACAGCTTTCGCCACTCTTTTGTTGACTATGAGGGCCACTCCATTTCTTTTACGGGATTCCTGCCCACAGTAGTAGATATGATAGTCATCCGAACTGAATTCGCCCATTCCTGTCCATTTTAGTTCACTGATGCCTAGGATGTCAATGTTTATTCTTGCCATCTCATTTTTTACCACATCCAGCTTACCAAGGTTCATGGTTCTTACATTCCAGGTTCCTATGCAATACTTTTCTTTACAGCATTGGACTTTCCTTTCGCTTCCAGGCATATCCGCAACTGTGCGTCCTTTCGGCTTTGGCCCAGCCGCTTCATCAGCTCTGGATCTACTTGTACTTGTCCTCCGCTCTTCCCCAGTAGCAAGTTGGACGCCTTCCGACCTGAGGGGCTCATCTTCCAGCGTCATATCTTTTATATGCCTGTTGTCTTTGTCCATGGAGTTTTCTTGGCAGGGATACTGGAGCGGCTTGCCAGTTCCTTCTCCAGGTGGATCACGTTTGGTCCAAACTCTCCGCTATGACCTGTCCATCTTGACCTGTCCATAGCTTGCCTGAGTAATTCAAGCCCCTTCGCCACGACAAGGCAGTGATCCATGAAGGGGAACAGTGATCCATGAAGGGGACAGTGATCCATGAAGGATCTGTTCTAGGGAATACCAGAGAACAACAGAAGTTCTATGCAGCTAGCCAACACAGATATCGAAATGATCATTGCATATGCCTTCATAGGAAGTGCTGAGCCGAATTCCAGAGGGCTCAATAAAATAAAGCCATTTTGACAGTTGCATCTAGCATGACATTATAATCTAAGCACAGAAGCTATGCTCTGAGAGATTTCTAAAGACAGTGCTTGGCACTCTCTGACCTGAGGACACAAATATCACTTCAGCATTAAATCTGTCACTACTCTTATTCCTGACATCACTGCATATAAATTGCGGTGGTCTGGAACCGAACCCGCAATATCTCCAAGGTATGCCTGTACTTGCTTTGCCACAATCCAAAGATACAGTTATTTTAAAAAAGAAAAAGAAAGAAAACATTTAAAGGATTTCCGGTGGTTTTATCATGCTTGTAAGCATAAACTAGAATCAAAGTAAACATTGGGCCAGATAGCCACCTTTCTGTATGCACAACAAGCAATATGTCAATGTGACATGGCGCAGCCCATATTTTGTCTCGTTTAATATCTGGCTTCACCATTCTAAGTGATTATTGGAGCCTGGAGGACTGATGCTCCTGTTGACAATGCTATATTGAAGCTAGCCATTGTGGTGCTCTTCAGAGGTTTTGGACTACAACTCCCATCTGAAGTTTGGAAACCAGGTCTTATGAAGAACAGCTGAAATAGCTGTGAGTATGTTTAGCCTAGAGAAGAGATAATTAAAAGTAGATATGAGCACTACTTGGTTATTCCCCCGTTGCTTGTTTCCAGCTGTGCAGGGGGGGGAAGCAAGGGTGTGTGTTGGTGGCCTTGCTCCCCTCTGTCCTGTTCCCAGTGACTCACCCAGTCAATTCTCTTTGTGTTTGGTATGAACTCACCCAATGGGGAATTTATTCTTCTCGTGTTGGCTTCCTGCACAATTTAGAACCCTCATCATGCTGGATTCTAAATCCCATAGGAGCCAGTAGAGAAGACTTCTCCATTGCAGAAGTCCAACTCACATGCATGGGCAGAGCTCAGAAGATTTAGGGGTGATTCTGACTTTAGGGCTTCAGGCTTCCTGCCTTCTCTGTCTGGCCAGTCAACCATTTGCCAATATTTGGTCTCCTGTTCTCTCTTCTTAGCCTTGTTTTATTTATTTGCAAAATAAAAAAATGATACTGCTATTTCCTAAAAAAATAACAATAACAAAGAATATTGCAACAGTATCTGTATATATCATAAAATAGACAAACAATTAAAGTAACTCTTACTTCCTATCCATATGCTGACTGTACTTAATGATACTCTGTGTTCATCACTGCTTCCTGGAAGCACATGCTGAAGGCTCTTCTAGACAGATGTTCTGGGTAATCCATCTTGAAAGCAATAGTCGTCTCCTATTTTTATTCCCCAGAAACTGGTGTTTTGTGACCCACTGCCTCCTGAACATGGGGGTTCTATCAGCCCTTCTGTTTACAAATACCTGTTCCAAGTGCCTTTGAAAATGTAGCCAAAATCACACCAACAAGAGAGAGATACTAGCAGACTCAGTGTAACTCTTTCAATGTAACACTCTTGGATTGTCACAGATCAGGGATGCTGATTTTCTATATTGACAGGGGTTGGACTAGAGAACTTTATATGTTTCCCAGGATGTCCATGAATTATTTGAAATCACGCCAAACCTTGACCCAATCTTTACTACAAATGAGATGGGGGGAAAGTTTGGTTAGCTTTTGTTGTAGTTAGGTGGTCGTGTAGTGGTTAAGAGTGGTAGACTCGTAATCTAGTGAACCAGGTTCGTGTCTCCGCTCCTCCACATGCAGCTGCTGGGTGACCTTGGGCTAGTCACACTTCTTTGAAGTCTCTCAGCCCCACTCACCTCACAGAGTGTTTGTTGTGGGGGAGGAAGGGAAAGGAGAATGTTAGCTGCTTTGAGACTCCTTTGGGTAGTGATAAAGTGGGATATCAAATCCAAACTCCTCCTCCTCCTCCTCCTCCTCTTCACCTATTTTTTCTTTCTTTATTGTATGGGGAACCTGTGGCCCTCCAGATCTTATTGGACTACACTCCCATCACCCCTGACTGTTGACTATGCTGGGTCGGATGGGAATTGGGAGTCCGAAAACATATGGCTGTGGGATCCCCAGGCCTGCTGTACACCATAGGCAAATAGACATATTTTACACTGGGCTCTTCTGCTGGTTCCACCAAACAACATTTGGACTGACACACCTGGCCAAAACTGCTGAGTGCTGCTTTATCCCTGTTGGGAAGAATGCCACTAGGAAGGATTTGCAATGGAATGGAATGATGGATGGGAAAGGATTAAGCATCCACTCTGCCCAGTTGCTTCTCCATTCTAAATTTCCCTCTCCTGTACATGCTTTAATTCTTAAATAAGTGGGGTTAGGGTTCTCGTTACACCCATTTGTAAGTAACATGTAATTAGTCCTTACTGTGTGCTGTTTGGGTATGTGTCAACTGAATGATATAATTATTTTCACATGTTACATCTTTTATTTCTCTTTGTGCTTGGAGTGATAAAGATATGTTTATTAGCCATGGCACAACGTGAGGTGCCAAAGCCTTGTTGGTTCCAGTGGGACCTACTTAAATGCATGCTGTTGGTGCAGTCAAGCTCTTCTTTTTGTGGAGAGAGCAGGACTCCAGCTTTAGATATTGCACTGGCTTTTTTTTTTTTTTTTTGCTTAGATCTAAATTCCATCCATTCCACAAATCACACCAATCTCTGCCCATACCCTGTCTGGAGGAGCATGTCTGAGGAATATGAGTCATTCAAGCTGCTTACTTGGGTCAATATCCTTCAAAAGTGCTTCACTGGAAGCATTCCTTTATTTATAAGCCATAAATAGAACTACAGTAATAAGAGGTTGCAATCAGGAAACATAATGAGAAGAGACACTTCAAAAGGAAAATGGGATAGGAAGAAAAGCAATAAAGAGGAAAAGAATGTTCATTTCCTGGCAGACATAATATATGTAAAGGCTCTTCTTTGCATTATTTAATTCATTCCTTAATGGAGCTGCCAGTTTTCTATTCAGATCCATTTGTATTTGTATTTGTATTTTATTTTTTGCATAAGCCTGAACTTTGCACGAGTTTCTATATTTGGAAGTGGCATCTAATAGTAGAGGTGTAGCTGGTCTTGGAGGTAGCCTGTCGCAAACCAGTCAAATAATATCAAATGCCTGGTGTTTCGCTTTGTGTTTTTTTCCCCCCCACCAGAGAAATTATGTACATTTCCTGACATCCTTCCCAATAAAAGAGTCTATTGGTGCAGCTGGGTTGGCAACTGAAACCAAGGTCTTTAAAGGCCATCAGGGGAATAACGGAATCATTGCCCGGGCTGTCCTCCCATAAGGTCTAGTTATATTGCCCCTTTCATTACGGTGAAAATGAAAGGCAAGTAACACTCTCATCTGTTTCGAAATCGAACACTAATTTGCGTAAATGATTCTGCTTTCACTAAGGCAATCTCTTTGGTTGATGTTTTATGCTAGGAAAAATAGATGCATCCAGTGCTATCTATCATATCCAGAGACCATGTTTTTGGTTTAGTTAAAACACTCTTTATCATTGATAATTATTTATTGTGAGAGAACTTTGCTTATGAACCTAATACAGGAGAGAGAAAGCTACTGTATTTTTCTGTGTATAAGACTAGGTTCCCCCCCCCCAAAAAAAAGAATGTCAAAAAATTTGGGGGCATCTTATACACGGATGGTAAAACACACGATTTTTCCTTAAATTGGAGCCCCCCAAAATAGGGGGCGTCTTATACATGGAGGCATCTTATAGATGGAAAAATACGGGATTTTGAACTGTTTCTATCGCTCTCTTTTGGAGGAAGATCAATCTGCACTACCATTCTACTTCTTGGAATCTAGGCTAAAAATACTTAATCTTGATAGCAACATAAAGCTGCCATATCCCACGAATAAGCATGGTACATTGAAAGACAAAGAAGAAAAACTTGCAGCCCGGTGCTTGATTAGACACAGATTCAGAACGATCTACTGCTCAGAAGTCTTGCTAACATGCCGAAAACAGCTGAGCATATGCAGGTACATAACACTTGCTTATAAGAACGTGAGCATAATGCCATGACTCAGACGCCAGTCTGTTTATCCATTGATTTGACTGTTTTTGAATCTTGAGATCCAAATGCAGCTTTGTTACATCTAGCACTTTTCGCAGCTCATTTTGTGACGTGACACGTAATTGTTTTCTTAACAGATACTGATATGGAGAATTTGCTAATATTTTGAAACATCCCCCCCCCCCCCCCCCGTTGCTGAGAGCAGCAGCATCTCCTCGCAAAGCATTTGAAAAATCTGGCAGCTGGCATTAAGTCAGTTTTATTTCTGTGTTGGCACATGCTTTTAAAAGTAGACTTGAAAGGGTGAATTCTGAGATTTATTATTTAGTCCCCGCCCTCCGAAACAACAACATCAACAACAAAAACAGCGGGGGGGGGGATAAAATGAACTTGTGGAGTATACGTTATTGATTTATTTCCTTAAATCCTCTTCTCCATTTTAAAAAAACACACGCTGCCACCACCTAGGCAGTTCACATTGAAATGCTAATTACAATTAAATGCAATAAAATACAACATATGCTAAACTGCAAGGCCCGTAAATCTGCGAAGCAGTACATTGTCAGAGCTCAGTTCTTATATATCAGCTGAAAGGGGCAAAAACAAAACAAAACAAAAACCTACCAGCATTTATGAGATACTTTCAGAAATGGGCTGTGGTGGGTCTCATACGGAAGTAGACTCCATAATGGAGAAGCTATTGTTTCTCTCTGTCCCTGTCATCTCAAAAATCCTAAGGCTCTACAGAATGGGTGGCCTTGGATGGGAAGAGGAATTCCTTAAGTATGCCGGAGTCAGGCTGCTGTACTTTAATTTAGTGCAAGCTGTGTCTGTGAAATTTCACAAGTAGTGGGGTGGCTCAAGAACAGGGAAAGCAGAGCCTCTTCTCTCACACACACACCCTACTTTTTTCCTCCTCCTCCCTCCTCTCATCCCTCCCTCCTCAGCAGCTTTCTCCTGCTCCTACACCTCCCACCCATTTACCTTAGCCAGTCTCTTCCTGCTCTGGTTTCTCTGTCGTTCACTTCCTCTTTGCTCCACCATCTGGAAAGAAGATTCTGTAAGATTCTTAGGAGAGTTCTGGTCATTTTCTGGTCATTTTCACCAGGGCAGTTCCTTGCTGCCAGACATTGGATAGTGGCTAGATTTTCTAAAGAGCCACGTTGAGAATTGAGCAAGGAGTTCTGGGGCAGCAGCACCTCCCCTACCCCAAATGATCTGCCAACAAGCTTCTTTTTGCTGTCAGGAGCTCCTGAGGTGAAAACTCTGGAACCACAGCAATGTGTTGCCTTTTGTGTCGAGCCCCAGGGCACTCAACTAAAGGGTGCAATAGGTTTTGGGGTTACACTGCTCGTTGGCTTCCTGCTGATTCAGAAGGACTCTGAAGGCTTCAGAATCAGGTTGGACTTTTCCTGGTCATCAGTAGTAATCACTGTGCCCAGCTCCTTAGCTCCTGACTCCTAGTTGCTGACTCTCACATTGTCTGAGCACTAACTGGTGCAAATACCTTACTTCTTCAACGCCCCTTCTGCACCTGTATTGGCAGTGGAGGGGGTCTATCTGCATCCCTCAGGTGCAGATTCAGCCTAGGGGCTTCTTGTTGCTGACCCGGAATTGACCCTGTCTCTCAGTCAAAAACTGAACAACTCTAATAGACTAGCTTCTGAGCAATATCCCTGCTGCTATGTCCCTTTTCTAAATATAAATGTCATTGCACCTATTGAAGAACAAGTGTAACATTATTATTACACGTTTCCTCCTTGCTGATATCAGGCTGTCCCCAGGTTTATTTTTAAATGTCTGGGAATATATTCATGGCTTTTGCTCCTTCCTACCAAGGAACACTTCTGCAGCAAGGTGACCTTTCTTTTTCTTTCTTTTTTTGTAGGTGCATTTTGTTTAGATGAAGGTTTTTCACTGCAATTCAAGCTGATAGGGATCTTCAGTCCATCTCTTTGGCAAGAGGTCCTGTGTTTCTTTGTCCTAGGCTATCCTTACCCCTGTACTCATTATCCATGTTGAAGAGTGTTTTAATTGAACTTGTTTCTCCTGAAACTTATCTTTAACCCGATTCATTATTGATTTTGGAGGACTTGACCTCTTATGGTTTTTCCTGGTAATGAGTTAACCTTCTTGCCTGAAGGAGAACTGAAACGCAGAGTGACATTTCTAATAGTAGCCAAAGAAACGTCCTCTAAATGACCACCACACTAGCTTTTGCCTTCTTTTCTTAAAGGAACAGCCTTCTTGTTTTGTCTTTGGTTAGCAAAATGCTACCTTTTGCCTTGCGGTAGAGACTGGCAAGCAAAGGGGTCTTCTCTCATTCTTGAGTTCTTGAGTTTTTCCCTCAGATGAAAGGGTACAACTGTCAAAACGACACTGTTGGATTTGTTTTCCCTTGATTCAGTTTTTCTGTGGAGTTAAAAAAAAACACACCCAACCATCTGTATCCAATCAAAATTGATAAATTAGTGCCCATAAAGTATCCATTGTGTTGCACTGTATGGGAAGCTGCTTTAGCCAATAAGAGCAGTTCGACTTGGCTTCACATTTGTCACATTCACCTCTTGATCCTAATTGAGTGTGGACAGGGCTTATTAATCACAGCACCATGCCGTATGCATTTTCCTGCTGTGTCAATGGCAATCAATGATTACGTTGCCTATTGAATGGCTATATATCTTCTCTAGCAGATATTTCTCACTTCGGAATTAAGAATGAATTAAGACTGTGCTGAATGGATTTAGCAACCTCATCTATGATGCACTGTACATTCAGAGCAGTATTACACCACTTTAAACAGTCCTGGGGTACATTCAGATATGGGGGATATTATGTTAGCTTTTTCCAGATTATAATGCTAGTGCTTCTGTCCTGTTTTCTAATGTTCCTTTCACACTGCAGTACCTGTTGTGATACGGAACGGTGACTCTCTGATCAATATACCGATATGTTGCACTAAATTTCATTCACACTAGTAGGCATGTTGTGATGCAACAATGAACCTCAATGGACAACATTGCTTTCTGCAAATGCACGCTTCTGTTCCTCCACAATTTGCCCATTTAAAGGAGCAGGAAAGAACTGTATGCTGGCATACAACCCCAAACTTCACACCCATGATTTTCCAGGTTTAGATGACAAGCAGTCTTCCTTGGCCACTCCTGGGTGTGATAGAATGCTGGGACAACATTTGGCAACTGGCTTTTACATTTCTTTAGAAAGATACATAGTGGATGAGAGACAGATAACTGCATTTCTGTTTTGAAGGTAGTTTGATTATGTCGTTACTAGATTAGGAGATGGCCGTTGCAATTAGAGTCCACATAAGGAAACTGAAATTAAGAAAAGAATGCCTAAGATATCAAAAAATGGAACATTGCTGAAGAATCTCCTCTGCAGAACCAAAAATAAAAGACCTGGTCCAGCTTATCAAGTGGAGCATGTCATTGGTTGTATCCAATCCTGCTCAGAGTAGATCCATTTAAAATAATGAATGTGACTAACTTAGGTGCATTAATTTCAGTGAATCTACTCTGAGTATAACATAGTTGTTTACCCACCCCCATGTTTCTTTGAACAGTTTCTTACACAGAGGTGGAATCTAGATGCATATAAAAACCGCTTTTTTATATGCATCTGTATCTTTTAAGAAATACACTGAATTTTCCATAACGCTCACCATCGCCATCTAGTGTCACATTGTATATTGCACTTAAAACACACAAAACGTTTATGTGCAGCTGTATAGCTGAATCCAGAGTCACTGAACATATTTAGCATTTTGTTAGGGAGACGCCTATGCTCCATTCTTTCTCATTGATACCTGATACTCTCTGTGTAGAAGTTCAGTATGGGGAGCATTCAGTCATGAGAAATTCCATCCCCATAAATTGCAGGCCCCATTTTTATGGTGTATTTTTTTCCAGATTGTTTACACCAGGCTTAAGGCTCCATGCATTGCATAGGTTGCTGGTCTGTAACATTTCAAACTGCAAGCAGGGGATCAATTGTTGGAATGCTCCAGTGCATAAAATAGTGCCAGCACATACAAAACTTGTATGTCAGGGCAGAGTGCTCCTGACTGTGTTAATATTCCTTATAGATTGTGAAGTGAACAAATAATCTCCTATGTAATATTCTTACAATGGATTGAAAAGAATTTTCACGCTTGCTTTCAAAGGTTAGTCAAAGCGACCCTTATTCTTGCTGAGTCTGATTATGAATATTACTGTCATCTCGGCTCATCAGAAGAGAAAAGCAATGTGCTCTCAAATGCTATCGAACTAATTCCTTATCTAGTTATTTGTGGATTAGAATAAAGCCAAATTTGCACAAGGCTCTTAGAATCGCTGCATTATTTTCCCCCCAATGCATACAAAGTGAAATATGGTATTGCCCTCATTTTACGAGCATTTAACTTGCACAATTTGTATTACACATGGGAAGGTGGGGAGGTGCTCTTGTGAGATCTCTCAGGAAGTTGGCTTATCCTGTAAAATCTTCTGAGAGCATCCTTAACACTCCCAGAGCCAGAGGACTGGGGAGGCCTTGCCCGTGAAACAAGACCAAGAGCTGAAAAGCCCTTGTCACAGCAGTTAATCCCAATTAGACCCCTTGCAAAAAGAGCTGTTTTTGCTTCTGGTGTGTGTATTCATAGTCCCTGCCTGTGGACCCACAGAAGAAGGAAAAACCTGGATTTCTAAGCTGAAAATTTATTGGCTTAAATTTAGTGTAAGGTTCTCAGTAGTTGCCCATGAGTAACCAGTCGGATTCCGCTGTTTCTTTTAGTTTCTTTATTGTGCAAGTATATACAGTGCAGAGCATAAAAGTTCACGCCTGTCTCATCCTTCCGCAGAATCTGGGAATGACTCCTTCCGGTTCTTTGCCCAACATAAAAGCTGCGGGATGCGGAACCCCCCCTACCATCACTGCGCCTGGCCCCTCTGCGCAAGTGGGGAGACGGAAGCGGTGCGTTCCCCCCTGTGCCTGGGCGGTGTGAGTGCTCTCTTACCTTCCCAGAGCCCTGGTCCGCACCTCCCTGGGCAGTCTCCCCTTCCCCACTAGAGGGACTGCTGCTTTCCCCGCTGGACGAAGAGGAATTGCTGAGAAGGTGTTGCAGGGGCTCTCTATACCCTGAAAGCCCTTGCACCACTCTACGCTGAGGCGAGGACAGTTCCCTGACATTTGGTATTTGGGATGTAGTTGGCATGTGCCATAAGAGTATATTGTGAGGTGAGATATATTTTTCTGCTCTATTTATGTGCTTGGCATATTGCCCCCTGCTCTACTGATGAAGTGGTTCATGGATATTTTCAGTGCCAATGCCAGCGCTTTGTTCTGTCACATGACTTGTTCAGGGAGCAGAAACTGCAGTGTATTCTTTGAGCTGGCTTTTTCCACACTTCAAAAAAGGGAAGAAAAAAACACGCAGATCCTGCAGCCCTTATGACTTTTTCTTGTATCTCCAGAAGACATTTTTTTTCTGTGCACGAAAAAGCAGCATATCTTCCAGCATATTTTTAATCCTACATGCTTTGACCTCTACAACAACCTCTGCCCCTATTCTTTTTCAGTCTTAGGACACTACAGTTTCACAATCCATCTCCCAGTGAGGATACAAAATACAATTCTCTCTGAATGTTAAGATTAATGAATATCTAAACTTCTGCTGGTGTTGCTCGGTCTAACTGTGCTTCTCTCCCAATCTCTGAAATCACCATCCTTTGACAACTCAATCTAGGCAAAGTTGTCAGATTTGTGGTGGTCTAGTGTTTTCTGTGGTGCCCTGCTGTGGTTGGGCCCCCCCACCTGATTTGTAGTGATTTTATTGCAGTAAGCCACAACTGCAGCACCAGGCTTGTTAAGCATGAACAGGCAAAGTGCTATTGAGGCTTTTCAGGGTTCCTGTGTCTTGATTAAAAGGTTCCTGTTTTCATGTCTTCCATTCTGTTGCTTCCTTTTGTTTGTGGCTGGGGGATTAGTGCTGAATAGGCTGTTAATTGCACCCTAATTGCCCCAATATCCCTTTCTGTTTCTGCAGTGGAAGGGAAAGCCTGTATTACTGATTTCATTTCATTTCCTTTATTTTTTATTTTTTATTTTCTTATAGTGAAATAGCGCTGTTAATTTCTATAATTGGTGTAATCTCTATAGCAACCTCAACTCTCAAGAAAACACATTTCTATCACCTCTCCTGACTCACTTGGCTAGTTTTTACAGTCTAGGATTATTTGCTGAATAAATTAGGAGGGCTCTTTACTGCTAAAAGTTGTTTGGGTTTGGTTTTTTTTACACCCTAGACAATATATGATTTTCTCAACAAGTGCAACTGTGTTCTGCTTACAATGAATTGTTTTTCCACAATACAAGATCTGCATTCTTCAATGTATTGTGCATGTCACATTGATCACCTCTGTTAAATCAGTGCCTTCACCGGCTCTGTGTAATTTTAGTGTATGACAGAAGCAGCCAAAATAAAAATAATAATAAAAAAATCCTTCCAGTAGCACCTTAGAGACCAACTAAGTTTGTTCTTGGTATGAGATTTCGTGTGCATGCACACTTCTTCAGATACTGTACACTGAAATAGAAGTCACCAGACACTTATATATAGTGAGAGGGTGAGGAGGGGTATTACTCAGAAGGGTGGTGGGAATGGGTGATTGGCTGATGGGTGTGGAAAACCTTTTGATGACTGTTAATGACTGCAATTAGTCCAGGATATATTATATCTTGCAGGAAACAACTGATGTGACTGGGTTGGTGGTTGTCCAGAGCAGGTGTGCCGAAAGAATTTTCTTGGCCCAGTACACTATATGTGGATTGGACCTTCTGACTCACTTGCAAAAGAGGGCACAGATTTGCAACAAGTTTGCGCAAATTTGTGTCCTCTTTTGCAGGTGGAGTAGAGGGCCTGCAAATAAATCAGTGGCTACACATGTAAATAAATGGTCTAATAGACAATGTGCATTTCTGTACTAGAGCAGCCTAAACCTGTTGAATTTCTGCTTGTCAAACAGCTGTTAAAGGTATAAGAATCCTGCTTTCCTCCAATTCCAATCCTAAACCAAAGCCTAGGCTGCAATTCTATACCCACTTAACCTGGGAGTGAGCCCCATTAAATTCAAAGACTTACTTTTGAGTAGACATGTAAACCATTGTATTTTAAGTTAAATAAGCCATTTGAGTCCCTGGGCTTCAGCTCCAGCACTTTAGAACATAAGCCTTAAACCCCTTCACAGTTTCCACATTTTGCATTTGCTATGTGACAGGGTATGTACGCTACTCTTTAATGTCTACCCACACTTACTTTGCAGTAGTATTTGCAGAAGAGAACTTCTAGGAAGTACCAGATCTCAGCCAAGCCCACCACAGGAATGATGCAACCTGATTGCTAGGGGGGGGGGGGAAACAGGAAGGACAGTGTTTGAATATTCCAAGAGAACTAGAAAATGAGATGGAAGCAGGAAAGGTGTACTAAAAAGGAGGGGCAAACTTGAGCTCTTTAGGACCCCAGGGATTCATTTCCTCTGGTATCCAAACAACTCATTCATCACAACTCTTGACTTCACTCATTGACAAAAAACAAAAAAAACAAAAAACCAAACCAAACCACAGACTGGAGCAGTCAGACCAGCTCATCTCACAGAAATTGCAAGGGTACCTGACCTGAAGGCTTCTATATATGTCAGTGTGAGAGTTATCACCTGATATTCTCTGGTCTATTATGAGTAGGAGCAGCCTGCCACAAAAGCTGTTGCCAACATGCCAGGGGTTAAGACAGTCTTGGCAAGTAGGAATGGTCCCTTGTAGTCTGAAGGGAGCTTGAATTACAGGAACCAAAATAGACTTGTGGGGAAAAACTGGAGTGGATTTTTGAGACAGGGGTTCCCCCTTATCAAACCAGGCTCCCTGACATGCTTCTATAGCTGGGTCATTAATCCTACCACATATCCCATCCCTCTGATTGCCTGGGCAGGAGTCAACTGTGCCTGTTAAAGAATCCTGATACAGTATTGTGCCCTTTTGTGTTTTTCTGCCCTTTCCCTGGAGAGAAGGGGTGGGTCAAACATTTACTTGTTGATTAAATCCCTAGGTAACACCAGAGTAATGAATGATATCCAAAACCCATGTGTCCAGAGTAATGGTTTAGTGACAAATTAATTGGTAAAAACAGCAGGTAGGAAATTGCTCGGCAACACACCACACTTTGTTGGTCAAATGTTAAATTGCAAGGGAATGCCATTTTTATCAAGCTAACTGTACGACGGTGCCTATATGCTGCTCTCTCTACATCAGAACATCATTACTATCATGATGTTGAGACTGCTGTAGCTCAGCTGCTTCTCATGGCACAGAGATAACTGTGAGTGTGTGAGAACTCAAGATTGGTGTGAGAAGCAGTTCCCTCACTGCAAGACAGGAGGTCACAGGGAAGGAACCAGGCAGAGGGCCTTCTCAGCAGTGGGGCCCTCCTCGTGGAATACCCTCCCATCAGATGGCAAGGAGATGAAGAACTGCACAACTTTTAGAAGACATCTGAAGGCAGCCCTGTATTGTGAAGTTTTTAATGTCTGATGTTTTGTTATGTTTTTATATATGTTGGAGCCGCCCAGAGTGGCTGGAGAAACCCAGCCAGTTGGGCAGGGTATAAATAATAAAATTCTTCTTCTTCTTCTTCTTCTTCTTCTTCTTCTTCTTCTTCTTCTTCTTCTTCTTCTTCTTTAAATGTCAGTTATATCTACATAGGACTTGTGTCAATGTTAGTTTCCTATTTCTGACTGTGAATTGCATGCAGCCCAGTTCTATATATGTCTGTTCAGAAGCACGGAATTCAATGGGATCCCAATTACTTACTAGGTAAGGTAGGTAGCCGTGTTGGTCTCCCATAGTCAAAACAAAATAAAAATAAAAAATAAAAAAATTCCTTCCAGTAGCACCTTAGAGACCAACTAAGTTTGTTATTGGTATGAGCTTTCGTGTGCATGCACACTTCTTCTGATTTTTTTATTTTGTTTTGACTCACTAGGTAAGTAAGCAGTACAAGGCAGTTTGCGTTACTTCCTTTTCTCCAGGGGTGGCTAATGTGTGGCCACCTCCGGACATTGCTGGACTACAATTCCCATCATTCCTGATTACTGGCCATGCTTGGTGGGGCCAATGGGAATTGTAGCCCATCTGGTATAGGCACATCTGGAAGGACCACCCCTGCTTTACCCCACATTAATACTTCAGGGCTTTAAGCTTTAAATCAGTTGCATACAGTATGCATCAGCATTGTCTTTGCTTGTGATTAAAATAAAAAGCTTTTCATAAGTAATATTTTTGAGTTATTCTACATCTGAGGTTAATTCATAATCTGCCAAATCCTTTTTATCTCCTCCTCGCATGTAAAGAGCTTTATACATCTACCAAGCTTGCAGACCCATCGTGCAGCAAAATACTATCACTTCCACATTAGTTTGCTTATCCTCAGAATCAGACAGGATAGTAAAATATAAAGCACAAAGATCTTTCGAAACTAACACATTTCCCTGTTACTGTTCTTTTGGAACGAATAGATCAGACTTAATTATATTTATTCTGTTATGTTCTCCACACACCTCAGTGTGTACTCATTTGGTTGTCCATGCCTATAGAAATGATATATTATCCAGTTTTAAGAGGCTCCTTTTAAAAATAAAGACAGCAACAACGACCCACCATCAACACATCATATAGAAAATCTTGCATGGAATGGACCACTCAAGTAGATGGAAGTTTTCATTTTTGAATGCTTTTCTGTATTATAAGTTCCCTAGATGTATGACACTGGGTGACAGGGAGAAAGGTTTTAGCCTCACTTTGTTCCTGACCTGCTAGTTTTCTATGTGTAGAGGAATTATTTAATAGTAGCAGGAAAGCATTCTGTTATGCAGCCTTCAGCCTGCAGTCTGAAGCAGTACTCCCTGAGGAACCGTTTATTGTGCAATAAGCTAGAGAAGGTTAGATCTCTATGTTATTCCCATAAGCAGCTACAGCAGCTTCGCTTCAGAAGATGATTTGCACACACATTCAAGGCAGCAGGTTCATAAAGAGTGAGTTATTACAGCTCCCAACTATATACACCCCTACTCTTTCCCCCTCTAGATCTCTGCAAGATCAGGCCAAAGCTTTATCTCTGTTTTCTAGCAGTGGCCAACCAGATGCCCAAGGGAAGCTCACAAGTGGGACGTGAGGGTAACAGGACTCTCTTGTTCCTCCAGAGGCAGGTGCCTCTCTTACGTTGCCTTCTCTTTTACTGTGGAGGTAATACACAGCTGAGGGACACGGGTGGTACTGTGGGTTAAACCACAAAGCCTAGGGCTTGCCGACCAGAAGGTCAGCGGTTCGAATCCCCGCGACGGGGGTGAGCTCCCGTTGCTCGGTCCCTGCTCCTGCCAACATAGCAGTTCAAAAGCATGCCAATGCTAGTAGATAAATAGGTACCGCTCTGGCGGGAAGGTAAACGGCATTTCCGTTTGCTGCTCTGGTTCGCCAGAAGCGGCTTAGTCATGCTGGCCACATGACCTGGAAGCTGTACTCCGGCTCCCTCGGCCAGTAAAGCGAGATGAGCACCGCAACCCCAGAGTTGTCCGCGACTGGACCTAATGGTCAGGGGTCCCTTTACCTTTAATACACAGCCATTGTGACTGGTAGCCATTGATTGCCTTATATCCCACAAATCCATCTAATCTGCTTTTAAAGCCATCGAAGCTGATGGCCCTCACCGCATCCTCAGTGCCTGTATACTTTGCCTTTCTGATGGAACTCAGGAGGGCATGCTTGCAGGCTCATACTGGCATTGACCAGACTCAGATCTGCTTGCCTTCAGCAAAGTTGTTGTACCAATGTCCCATTGCCACCATAGGGCCCCATGTTGTTGTTGGTTCTTTTCTCCCTTGCCTGCTTTTCTTATCCAAAGTGGCAGATTGCTAATTTTCCCAGGAGGAGAAAAAAGAAAAAAGTTTGAAGTTAGCTGTGGCTGCCTCTGCAGTGTCACTCACCATAGGGAAATAAATGTGTGTGGAAATGCAATGCTTCATTTTCAAAGCTGCAGAATTCCATTCTTATACTTCTGCAACTTTCCACCGCTCTGGCCCTTCTTCCCTTGAAGTTTCCTTCTCTCCCCCTGCTGTGTTAAAGAGTTTCCTCTCTCCAGCACTTAATAAGCTCCTGCCTCAGCTCAGCAACTCATCAGATTGGACAGTAAAATACTTTATAAAAACCTTCCAGGTTCTTAACGTGCTCTGTTTGTAGCATGTTTTATGGACATGTTTAAACCCCTTGCTTAAGCGTAAAGTGCCATCAGAGCTATAAGATACGGCTAAATTTATGCTGTCATTTATCACCTTTTCCAGTTCTACACTTGAAAGCACTTTTTCTCATTTACATTGCTTCGGGTCCTGTGTCATGCCGCAATAATGTAATTCTATTTGCTTACCGTTTGCAGTTGCAGGAATAGATTGGTTTGTGGGGAGGTGGGGGTGGAGGGGGGAGGCAGGGGCTGACATGTTTTAGGCTATCAAGAACCGTTCGATATGCTGCAGTCTCTTTTGAATGTGGGATTGCTTCAAGACTCTTGTCACACAAAAGCAAGTAATGCTTCATCTAGAGTAGGCCAGCAGCGGCCTGGTCTGTAAAAAAGGAGGTCTGCTTAATTGGACACACACAGTATATGCAAGGTGTGGTAATGTGATAAGACAGAGACTTGCAGGTAGAAGAGCTTGCTTTGCGTTTGGCTGCGATAACGTTGCATTGCATGGTGATTTTATGCATTTCTGTCTCCTCCTCTCCAAATGCGGGCGGTGTTCCTCGGTAAAACTCCACACGTTGCCACCCTACGCTCGCCTGCGATGTAAATACCGTTGGAACAAAACGCATACAGGCAACAGTCATGTCATTTGTGGGAGGTTGTTCAGAGATAAACTAGGGTAATCTTGCTGAAATGTATTTGCGCTTAAAACATACATTTATTTTGCTGGCTATCTAGCTAAACCTTGGAAACCCTAATTCAAACTTTAATCTGCCAAAAACACACAGGGGTTTTTCATGTGCTGAATCTGTCTCTGCCAGCTGGCATTGCTATCAAGGATGTAATGCTCAAGGTTTTAAAGTCTGCGAGCAAAATGTTTGACTACCCAGTGTCTTTTTCTTCTGTAGTGCATTCTGTGGGGTTGAAGTGTTGTTGTTTTTTTAGCTTCAAATCCTCTGCAACACAGAGCGCAGAGTCTAAAAGTGCCATATTCTATTAATAATCTGCACTCGGAGATTGTGTTATAAAATCTGTGTCAGTCCTCTTCCCACACAGCTATTGAAGACCAGTGAATGCTTTTTTATATATAATGCAAGAGCTGGTGGCGGAATAAAGGCTGCTGCCTGTATCACAACGTGCGGTGCATGTGCTGTGTAGGCTTGGCTGGGAAAATGGCACATCTGTTCTCCGGCAATATGAAAGTAGTGCTGCGGTTGTTGTTTTTAAATCAGTTTGGGGACATGTCCTTCAGTGCACATCTCACTAAAGAAGCTCGTGATTGTAATTTGTGTCCTTCTATAGCCCCAACTGAGTGACAATAATGGGTAGAATGAATGGAAGGAGTGGGCAGCAAGATTGCAGTCTCTATTCTCTTTCCCCTATCCCTTCCTCCATGTGTTTAGCCTAAGTTCTGAAAAGAGCCTTTGCCTGAGGAGGAACTTGGCCAGGATATTCAGCTGTACATCAATAATCTGTACGCATGCAATTCATCTGAACTCAAAACTATCAAATTTGCACTCCCCAAACCAATATACAAGCTGGAACACAGCTTTCCTTTGAAATCCGTACTTTTCCACATTTTGTGATGCAGTTCTCCCCCCAAATAAAGTGTGCAAAACGCTTTTGTTAGTGAAAAGTGCACACACAGATACACACACTAAAATAATGTGCAAGAATGCATCATAGTAAGTGAATGCAGAAATGCATATATGCTAGGCAAGATTACATGCAAATGTGTATATTAGGAAAAATATTAAATGAAAGTGCATGTACATTTCCATGTAAACTTTGTTTCTCAGAAACGGAAATGTATATGGTGATTGGGCAAATTGAATCTAAGATCGGAAAAATGAGAAGCTAAGAGACAGTGAAATTGACATATTTGTCCATCTCTGCAACTGTGTGCATATTTTGTTGACAGTTTCAGGAACAGTCGCCATGATGCACATCCCTACCTCCAGCCCACACATTCTGTGAATGAGTTAAAAGTCCTTGCAATTATTGTTCAAGCTTTGAAAGATAGTTGCAGTAGTATTTCAGATACGCTGGCTTGAGAACAGATGGTTAAACTAGAGTTTTTCAAGGTAGGCTGGCACCCTAGAGGCGGCAGAACATTTGTGTGTATCTTGGGGGAAAATGGGTCCATTCACAGCTGCTATATAGCTTTGGAACCTTCTCATAAACTGCAGACCTATCTGAAGCACAGTGAAGTATGGCAAGGGCCAAAGAGAAGGAGGGGACAAGAATATAGTCTGACTGGGTAAGTGGAGTTCATTGTAGGCTATCATGGATTTCCTTCTAGTCCAAAATACCAAATCTAGCCTTGAACAAAGAGGTGGGGAAAGGAGCTGTAACTTTATGGATGGTAGAACATCTGCGTTACATGCAGAAGATCCTAGGTTTAATCCCTGACAAATCCAGGTAGGCTTGAGAAAGACTGCTATCTGAAATATTGGAAAGCTCTTATCTAGTAGTTTTAGGAGCGTGTTGATGGTGTAGAAGATAGAAATCCATGCAAACCTGAGAACATACTTCAAGCACAAGCAATGAAGTCTTTGGGTGGTGAAAATTGTTTCTGCCAACGAATCCTGCCATTTTCATCTAAAATAATTCTACTAGAAACTTCCTAACTAGGCTTAATGTTATGAATATGTAACAGTAATACTGTCTCCTTTACATGTAGCCAGAAGCAGGATCTGAGATGGCATTGCTTCAATGACTAACAGTCAGTCGAAATGTTATTTGGAAACACTTCAAGGCCTTTGCAAATCCTGCTTCGTTATTCATCCAAGTAGTCCCATTTAAAATCTGTGTGATGATTGTTTTTTACGAATTCAGGATGCACAGCAAATTCTAGTGTTTTGACAACGGGAACATGTGCCTGGCACATTCTGCAGGTAATTTCCTTCCCCTCACTGCCTAGTTTTGTTGTTGTTGCAAACTTAATTGTTGCCTGAATGCTTCGTTGAACTGATAGCAGTAAACTCAAAGTCATGCCCTTACCCTTGAGTGCCAGAGCAAAAACAAAACAAAACTTCCTACCATTCCCTTTGATTTAATTAATTAGAGATCCATGGATTAATTTGGTCTAATTAATCATTGCCCCAAGTTGCACTAGGCCACCAGACTGCAGAGTCTGAGAATTGTTGCTGGTACCTACAAAAACACAAACTTGGGGGTAATCCCTTTTACATGTAAAGAGGGACGCATCTATGCTTCTGTAAGCTCCCCTGAAGTGATGGACAGCCAATCTAAGGCATGGCCATAGAGTAGCTTACATTGCAAATATAAATTCTTCAGGACAATGGACCACTTGTAACGCAGGACAGTGGGTTGCATGTGCTTTTCACTCCCCTCCTGCTGCCCCACATCCTCTGCCCCACTACCTCTTTCTTTATATTGCCCTTTGCCTCTTGTTGTCCAGCTCCCATTTTCCCCCTGTGACCATGCATTCATGTCCAGTCATTCATTCCCCTCCAGCCCATTCCACTACAGCATGGTTGGGGAACCTCAGTGCCAGTAGCCAAATGTGCCCTTCCAGGGCTTATTTTCCAGGAGCCATGCTGTCTCCCAGTCCTTCTTTGCACACTCATTGAGTGCTTTTTCCTGCTGGAATGTGTGATTGGTAATGCCTCTTGCTCATATGTGTAGAAAGTAGGATACAACCTACTGTGGAAGTGTAAGAGTGACACCCATTGTTCTGACCATTTTTGTCTTTGACCCCACTTACTACCACTGACAAGTAGCTGCTGGAAGGTAACCCACAATGGGGCTCACAGACTGAAAAAGCTTCCATACCTCTGCACTACATGCTAACAGTCCCTTGCCCACCTTGAGACCTTCTCCTTTCCCTTCTCTCCCCCTTCAGTGTATCCCCTTCTCCATTCTCAGCCAAATTCTCAACCACAAATTCTCCTTTTCTTTCATGAGTTTTAGTGATGCACAGCTTGGTCCTTTTACACTTAAGCATGTGCAATCACACCTCTTCCATATCTACAGTACACCTCCTTAAAAGCTAGGCAAATTCAGCAAGATCATCTTGTAGAAGTGTCCAGAGCCAGCCGCTTTAAGTCACTTGCAGCAAAACCAATGGAAACGTCTTGTGTCGCCTTAAAGACTTAACACATTCTCTATGGCATAAGCTTTTTGGACTGAAGTTAACTTCATCTGATGTGCGAAGAGAAATCTTTCGACTGGCAGGTATATAAGAATGAAATTGTAGTAATAACAACATTTTCGACTCTGCTGAATACCGATTAGAGCAGTCAACCTTAGCCATGGGTTTACATCTCTTTCCCCCTCCTGCCCCGTAGCATCTAATTAAGGCAGGATATGCAATATTTTAGACTCCATATTGCTGACTCTTCCCATTTTAAGGCTTTGGGGGACCAATGGGCTGAAATCTTGCTTGAGATTCACCTTCCTTTTCACTTTACCATGTGTCAATATCACACCTCCCCGGGTGTTAAAAACAAAAGTTACCCCCAAACCATACGTACATAATCCTGTAAAGGCCTATCTATATTTGGCATCAGGAGCAGTATGTGAAGAATTTACATTTGTAAAATTGAAAGGAGAAAAAAAATTATATAGCCTTCACTTGTGTTGTATAGCTTTCCTTCAGTCCTTCTGGCTTCTGCATATGGGAATCTTTTTTTAATGTCAATTAATGTAAACACCAAATAACAAGTTTAAAGAAAACATTTACATGCAGTTGAAAAACTGTATCAGGATTGTTGTAAATGCTATCTCGTCTTATGCTCCCCAACTTTTACTGGCAGCTAATTCAGATGTGAGATTACGAATAGGAATTTCTCACGTGCTATCTCTCTGTAGAGAGAACAGATGACAGTCTTGACTGCAGGATTGTTGATGGTAATTTATTTCTTAAAATAAATAATTTGGAGGTTGCTCTTTTGCCTTCACAAGTTGAAAAGGCCAGATTGAGATAAAAAGAATGCTATGACAACATTTGGAAAAGCTTCAACCATCTATCTCCCTGCTGCAAACTGTCTCTAAAGCTTCAGAAGTTAATGAAATGCTTAAGTTCACAGGGGAAAGAGAAACTGGAAGAAACATTTGGGTAAGCCCCTCACTAAAGCTTCTGCATCCTTTCTGGATGCTATGAAACTAAATTTCTTTTCTTTTGACAGTATCTTAAAGACTCCATGGAGATGTAATGTAGTATCTACAAAATGGGACAGGACTAAGACAAAAAGAGCAACTCCAGCTTGGACTTCTGCTGTGCCCAAGTCCGAAGTGGTTGCAGACTGATAAGCAGGCCTACTCAGTTACTTGTCTTCAGCCACTCTGAAACTAAACACATAGGCAGGGGCAGCAGCCGCTTGCTGCTGGCTAAGAGTAACCTAGGGAGGATCTGAATCATGTCAGAAGCAACTGATGCTAGAGTTGATTTGGAATTAACTTCTCTCACGCAAGCTTACTGGCCCCACCATTTGATTCTTACCCAGCAAAGGCAGAAAGGAGGAAGAAAGCGGCCAGTGACTGTTTTTGTTCAGTTGCAAAAGTATCCTACTTAAAGACCATAAGTCTAATTGTTGATGCATCATCCAACAATGACATTTTGCATTTCTGCTGTGTGTTTAATTTAGGCAATTTGCGGCAAAGTTACATTGCCCCCCACCCCTGCATAATGTTAGTTTTGTGATTTTCCACATTAGGTTTGTTTATGCAACTCCTGTTAGTGGGGTTCTGGGTTGCGGAGTTATCAGCAATGTGGCAATGCTTTATGGTCATTGATGGTCATTGTTGATGTGTTCTTCTCCGTGTTTAAGACATGGGCAGTTGCCTCCCATCACACCCAAAATATGCGTATCACATGGTTCACTTCTCAGATCAGAATAGTGCTTTATACCATTTTCTAACACTGGGTAGATCTCTAAAGGAGGGAGAACTTAATAGGAAACGTATGCAAAATTCCACATGTAACATGAGAGAAGAAATCACTAAGGCCATGTTAATTCTTTAAATTTTGATAACATGACCTCTCTCAGAGGAATGCCAGGAGTTCAGATATTTGTACTCCATGAAACAAAATCCAAATGCATTCCCAATCTGTGGAAAGATGAGAAAAAAGTGGCACAAGAACTATTGTTGTGTGCTTTTCCATAGTCTGCATGGTGTGTAAAGTGATGCAAACAGCTATCCCTCATTAATTTTAACGATTTAGAGAGTCTGGCATATATTGAACCTTAACTTGGCCGTCTTCCTACTTGCGTCTTAATGAGGAAACAGCAGTTGGAATGCCAAATATTTCAATCTCCACTCCTCTCTTTGTTTTCCCAGGTCCATGGGGCAGGTGCATGGGAGATGAATGTGGCCCAGGAGGCATCCAAACTCGAGCGGTCTGGTGCGCCCACGTGGAAGGATGGACCACGCTGGTCACAAACTGCAGGCAGGCAGAGAGGCCGGACAACCAGCAGAACTGCTTCCGGGTTTGTGACCGGCACAAGGAGCTATACGACTGGCAGCTGGGCGACTGGAATCCGTGCCAGCCAGTTCTTTCAAGGAGTGTCGAAAAACCCGCGGAGTGCGTCCGAGGGGAAGAAGGGATTCAGAGGAGACACATCACCTGTGTCCAGAAATCAAATGGCGTTGTTGCCGAGGACACTATATGTGAGTACTTTGAGCCAAAGCCTCAGCTAGAACAGGGATGCCTCATCCCTTGCCGGCAGGACTGCATCGTGTCCGAATTCTCGGCTTGGTCAGAGTGCTCCAAGACCTGTGGCAAAGGGCTGATGCATCGCGTCCGCCACATTGTTGCCCCGCCCCAATACGGAGGCTCTGCCTGTGCTAACCTGACTGAGTTCCAGGTTTGCAACTCGTCTCCATGCAGCGCTGAGGAAAGCATGTACAGCCTGAATGTGGGGCCCTGGAGTTCCTGCTCGGTGCCCCACACACGCCACATAAGGCAAGCGAGGAAACGAGGGAAGAACAAAGAAAAGGAAAAGGACAAGGAGAAAGCTATAAGGGACCCGGAAGCCCGTGAGCTTCTGAAGAAGAAAAGGAACCGTAACAGACAAAACAGACAAGAGAACAAATATTGGGACATACAGATTGGATACCAGACAAGGCTGGTGATGTGCACTCACAGGAACGGGAAGACTGTTGCCTTGAGGTAACCCTGTTTTTCCTTAACTTAATCCTCTACAGGCAGCGAGCATTTTGAGTGTGTTCCATCGACACATGGGTCATTTTGGACCTGGGATAGGGCAGGATGGGGGGTGGGGTGGGGCGTAACAGGGTGAGTGCAGGCTTATGTGGGCTCCGCTGATGCGCACAGGGGCCATGGATGCAACTGTTGCGCAAATCGGGGGGGGGGGGTTGTGTGTATCTCTTTTTAAAGTTCTCCCCTTTTAAAGCTTGTTGGCAACCTCCCATGCATGAATCAAGGCCAATGGGAGTGGATAGAGGGGAAATTGGGGGGTGAGTACCTGTGGGAGAACGCTAGTGGGTAAACCAGTGTTGCTGTCCCTTCAACCTTTACTCGATTTAAAGTATGGCTCTTGTTGCACATTTTATTTGGTGTCCAGGGTTTAGATTAGAAAGATAGTGACCAGGATTCACAATGCCAGTGGAATGCTGTGCAAACGAAACCCGTAAATCATTGTAGCCTATAGGACAACGGACTAATCACTTCAGTAGAAGTAGCAGTGTTTTGAAATGCCATTTAAGAGCGGATATACAAATTACAGATCTTAAAGAGGAAATAGTTTTGGAAGGCCATCATCCAAACTCAACATGACCAAATTCCCTAGACAGATCTGCACAGCAAGGTAGAGAGATGGTGAACTACGTAAATAAAAGTGTCCTTCATGCCTTTTATTGCAGAATGAATAGAGGCCTGTGAGAGTTGAAATGTTGGACCCAGCAGCCATGTTCACTATGCAATAAAGCATACAAGTTGCACTTTGATATATACATATCACCCCCCCCTCCCCTGCTGCCTTTGTTTTGCTCCTATGATTGGGAGTGAAAAAATAAGTTGCACTTAGAATTCTTGAAAGTACAGGTGCAAAACCTGGGCAGAAAATTCTCAGTATCGTCTCTTCCAATTTTGCACTCCCTTTTCTTTATAGTGTGTTTGGGTATACATTCAGTTAACTTTTGTGAATAAGGTAGAGTTTTGTTTTCCATTACTAATTTGAGCAAGGAAATTGTTGTTGGTTGTTGTTGTTGTTGTTGGCAGCATTCATCTGTCTCGAGAAATAATGGAGTTTGCCTCTGGTGGTGAAGTCAAACCGCTGGGGAATCGCAGCACCTGCTGTGGCTGCAGAGACCGATAACTCATAACTGCTGTTGCCTGTGTTGCTTTTGGTGTGTTAGCAGCACCGAAATGACCTCTCCAGGGTGCAAACCTGGGCAGTCAGTATGGAGGTCCTGGGCTGCCCAGATGTCAAGACCCTCCTCTCGGCCTCACTGATGTGGTCCATAGGAAAGCATAGCAATATATTTGGAATCGGCTTGGCTGCAGGAGTTGCCAAAAGGAGGCATACAATGCACCATCCAACTGTCTTAGTGACTCCCCTCTGGATTTGTGTAGGGTTTACTCCTTAGCCATTTCTTCTCCCGAAGATATATTTTCAAATGGGGATATGCGAAACCTTCAATTATAAATGGAAAAAAACCCCAGGGTTCCTGTGAGATCAGAATTTCAGTTATCTGGATAAGATTTTACATGCTAAGTTTGAATAGGCGTTCATGTTCAAATGAATGCCCCATGAACTTGATGTGGAGATCTATATACTTACATGCCCCATTTTCCTTTTTACTGTAATGCTTACCCATCAATCTTACCCACAGTTGATTGGAGATAACACAGTGTTCAATTGAACATCTGATTAGTAGGGTTTAAAACCGCAGCCTTAAATTTTAGTCTGCACTCTTGTGCTCAGCATGTTGAAAGATTGCATCCTTGCCCCCCTTTTTTATTTTGCTCTACTTGGTATTCTTTTGTACTGATTTAACTTGCATCGAGCGCCACTGGAAAACATTTTTAAAGTGGCCATTCAGTCAGTTCTCGAACTGGAAATGCGTAACAGAGGTTTTGCTGTTCTCTTACAACAATCCACTATGCTCTATTGTTCCAAGAGAGGCTTGGAAACAATATACATTATGAAACGGTCAAAATAAATTACTCATGCTCATCTCCTTGCCATTGTTGTGACACTTGTCACGGAGGAAGTACAAATGGGCTTTCTTTCACAAGCCTCCCTTGATAAAAGGTTCGCAGGGCTCAAGGAACATCCATGTCTTTATGCTGTCACTGCTCTGAACCAGAACCACCCAGCCACAGAGGACTCAACCAGATGTTCTGAGAGACATGGGGTTGCTGTTGCTCTTGGTTTCTCTCTTTCTTCTTTAGATAAACACTATGTGTGACGTGGCACAATTGTTCTGTGCAGTGCCTCCCCTCGCCTCATATCACTGGCTGTCTGCAGTGGAAATAGGGCATGGCACAGCAGGAATGAAGTTGCATCGTGAGTTATGTTTACCTAGATTATGTGTAAGAGTGCGACCAGAGACACAGAACAGTAGTGTAGGAACATAGGAAGCTGCCTTATACTTCCAAGTCCCACCATTGGTCCATCTAGCTCCGTACTGTTGACGTTGAGTGGCAACAGCTCTCTCAAACGGGGCATTCCTAATCCTACCTGGAGATGGTAGCAATTGAACCAGGGACCTTCTGCATGCAAAGCAGATGTTCTACCACTGAGACGGTTTCTTAAAATCTAGTGAAGCTGTAGCTTTCAGGGCATACCAACCCACATTACCTGAAAGATAACAGGTCACAAGAAGACTCTGCAAACTAATGCATAGGAACGAAGCAGTAGTTCATTCATAGAAGCACCTGGCAAAGTTTTGTTTTGAAGCAGCATTCATATGGTTCTATGAATGCCAATGCAAATCCAGCAGATTTAAAAGGGCCAGCATTTTCCCGGAATTGTTCTTGTTTCGGCCTTATATGTCAGATACTGAGATTCCTGCATTTCACAGGGTTGGGCTAGATTGCCCTTGGGGTCCCACCCAACTCTACAATTCTATGATTCTACTCCCACTGAATGACTGATGGCAGTAATGTGCTTGTGTCTCAAACATAGTTCTCTTAAGGGTATTTTTAAATAGTACATAAGTAGATGTGCCAGTTTTCTCATTGGTTACGGGACAGTTTATAGTTCATTGGTAAATCACATACTTTGCATCAGTGGTTGTTCCCTGCCTCCCTTTGCACTGCTGAAGAATGTGACTTAGGCCACATTCACAGCATACATTTAAAGCACTACGAAACCACTTTAAACACTCATGGCTTCCCCCAGAGAGTTCTGGGAGCTGTAATTTCTTAAGGGTGCTGAGTGTTTTTAGGAGACTCCTATTCCCCTTCCAGAGCTACAGTTTTCAGAGTAGTTTAACAACCAATCCCTTGTTTCAGAGAAATCTGGGTATTATAGCTCTGGCATGGGAATATTTTATTTATTATTTCGTAAAATTTATATATTGCTTGATTGCAAAACAAACACGCAGACAAGCCTCAAAATGGTCTCCTCTAACAGCTCTCAGCTCCCGGAGAATAGGAGTCTCTTAACGACTTACAGCACCCTTGACAAACTGCAGCTCCCAGGAGTTCTTTGGTGGAAGCCATGGCTGTTTAAAATGGCATCATAGTGTTTTAAATATATGGTGTGGATGTTGCACCCTGTCACACTCTGGAGCAGTGCAGAGAGAGGCAGGGCTAGTCCCAGGTAGCATAGACAGTTAGCTGCAGGTAACAAAGCCCTCTCTCTCCAGGGATGGTGGTGAACTGGAGAACTGGAGAAGCTGGAGAGTTGTTGCCAATATTGAGCTTGGTGGACCAGAGATAGGGGCTAAGTGTAAAGCAGCTTCCATATACAAATGTCGAAATGCAAAACAAAGAATGGCAATGCCCAGTCTCGGAAGCAGTTCTGCCGTATTTGTAAAACCATTCCCTTTGACCTGCTGCGATATATCCATTTGCTGATACCGCGGAAAGTGGCACTAGAATGTATTTCATCCCTTGCCTGTGGTAATTAAGGTGCTCAGTCTTTTTTTCCAGATTGGTTTGAGGGATATTTCAGCCTGATCAATAGCTGTGACAAGGCGAGTATCTGAAGGCACGGTCTGTTTTCATTACAGACCTCACAGCGATCCATTTAAACAGAGAGTGAAGGCAAAAATTGGCCACCTGTGTGGATTTTCTTATTCCGGTTTTGAGAAACAGATTGAGAGAGAATGAAGACTCCTGAATCTGGCAGTTGTAACAAATAATAATAATAATAATAATAATAATAATAATAATAATAATTATTTTATTATTATTTATACCCCGCCCATCTGGCTCGGCTTCCCCAGCCACTCTGGGTGGCTCCCAACACTAAAATCAGAATAAAACTTCAAACATTAAAAACTTCCCTAAACAAGGCTGCCTTCAGCTGCCTTCTAAAAGTCAGATAGTTGTTTATTTCCTTGACATATGATGGGAGAGTGTTCCACAGAGAAGGCCCTCTACCTGGTTCCCTGTAACCTCACTTCTCACAGGGAGGGAACTGCCAGAAGGCCCTTGGCGTTGCACCTCAGTGTCCGGGCTGAACGATGGGGGTGGAGATGCTCCTTCAGGTATACTGGGCCGAGGCCATTTAGGGCTTTAAAGGTCAGCACCAACACTTTGAATTGTGCTCAGAAACATACTGGGAGCCAATGTAGGTCTTTCAGGACCAGTGTAATATGGTCTCGGTAGCCACTCCCAGTCACCAATCTGGCTGCCACTTTCTGGATTAGTTGTAGTTTCCAGGTCACCTTCAAAGGTAGCCCCACATAGAGCGCATTGCAGTAATCCAAATTTTTGTGAGCCTCCCTTGTATTTCTTAATACGTAGCATTTATATAATGCCTTAGAAGGTTCATAGCATTTTATGGACTTTTTATCTGTGTAAACAACCCCATAAGGTGGCCAATATTATCTCCATATTTCATATTTGCATCAAGAGTCTGAGCCACTTGCCTAATAGGTTTATGGCAGAGAAAAGAGCTGAAATTTAGAATTTGTGGGCTTCCACTCATGGTTTTCGGGACAATGCCACAACTAGCCATGTTGTCCAGCCCCATTTTGCTTCTTCTAAGATGGGACACCTTTCAGTATAGGATTCCAGTTATGAGTTGTGAAAGGAGCACAGGCTGGGGAATACTGCTGTGCTTCATGACCCCTGCTTGGTAGCGCTGGACCCTGTACTAAAATTACCAGGTTACTGCCAAAAGAGATGGAACTTTGTGTTATTTTTTTTTCCTTTTTCTTTTTCTTCAGAGCATACAGATACTCTTGAATGACCAAACGTATGCAGTGTCGACTGCACTCAGTGGAAAAAAAAGTAATTTGTTTTGTTTCCTTTTTCTTTTGAAACAAAATAATTTCCGATGGAAAATGAAAATCGTGTTTATGAATGCTCAGGTTATATAGGACACTATAAGGAGGAGAATTAAAGCAGAGAAATGCTGCCCACAATAAAGGAATAAACAGCGTAGAGTACTTCTCTGGACAGCTGCAGAATATGACACCCCCAAGCCCTCAGGAATGTGGAACCCCCTCACCATGTAGAGTTAATGGTCTACAGTCTTGCACTACTAGTGTGTAAGCTGCTGTTACTTATTTCAGTGTTTTTCAACCTTTTTTGGGCAAAGGCACACTTGTTTCATGAAAAAAATCACGAGGCACACCACCATTAGAAAATGTTAAAAAAATTAACTCTGTGCCTATATTGACTATATATAAAGTAATTTTCCCACGGCACACCAGGCAACATCTCGCGGCACACTAGTGTGCCGCGGAACAGTGGTTGAAAAACACTGACTTATTTAACCTGGAATTATTGTGCTCTTTGTATGTAGGAGGTGGATTCCCCCCCCCCATTTCATATTAAAGCTGGAAATAACAACTCAGCGTTCAATTGTTTCATTTCTGACATGTACCCAGAGATTATGTTGGCAGCGTTCTCCCTGCTGAATTTAGTTACGTTATTCATTCCAGAACAATGGAGGAGTCAGTATGTAATCAAAAGGGAAATCAAGTAGGGGAAAATAAATGTTAACAGTTCTAGTGTGCTGGGAATAAAAAGTAATGGGGGGAAATGCAAAAAACGAAAAAAGAAAAAGGGTAAAATGACAAGAAGCTCCAGCATAAAAAGGCAATACAGTTGAGAATGAGGGGCAGTTAAGTCAGGGGGGTACTCTACAGAGTGAAGGTTTTTTTTGTTTTTGTTTTTTAAAAATTCCTGGGTCTTTCGTTGCCATTTTTGTGGGAGCAGCTTCGAGCACCATTCCACCCAGAAAGAGCTCCATACAGCCAGGGGCGTAGCAAGGTGAATTGGTACCCGGGGGCAAAAATTTTTTTGTCACTCCCCACCCAAGGCATGGGAAGGTCAGGTGGTACCCGGTGCGGAAAATTTCTTGTCAACCCCCCCATTGATTCCCCCCCCCCGCAAAAATGGTTTTACGTTATTTCATATTTTCTTACAAAGGAATAATAACAAGTAATAATAATAATAATAATAATAATAATAATAATAATAATAATAATAATAACAACCTTTTATTTATATCCCACCCTCCCCGGCCAAAGTCGGGCTCAGGGTGGCTAACATCAGATACATAACATTGGTATAAAATCAAACAATAATTAAAGTACCTCCTAAAAACATCTCAAAATCAAATTAAAGTCTAATTAGATGGCTTTCCACAGGGTTAGGGTTGGGAACAGTAAGTGTTCTCTGAACTGAAATTCCAGCCTTCATGACATAGGAAAACGGCCAAGTGAACAGCTATTTTGGTGGAGGAGGGTCAAGATATTAACCGATATGCATGAAATTTCAAATATAGCGATATAATTACTAGTATAGTAAGATAAGACCTTCGGAGCAGGCATTTTCAAAAAACAAAAAAAAATCAAAAAAAATCCCCCCCCCAAAAAATTGTTCCATGATAATTTGTCACCCCCTCCATTATGGAACCCGGGGCAGCCCGCCCCCCTTGCTACGCCCCTGCATACAGCTGTAACAGCCCCTAGGAAACTGGATAAACACTGGCATAGAGAAAGTCCATAGTATGGTCTCCTTCCACATATTCCCTGGCTTCTCTTGGTGCTCAGCAGAAGAGCGAAGGAGAGGCATTGCATGTGGATGTGGCAAATGGTATTTCCCTACTAAATATCAGCCCTGACCCATGAGTATTTGCTGTCGAGAGCAGTCTGACCGTGGCTAAAAACCAGTATTTTGAAACAAGCAGCTGAAGCCTAATAGGTTTCAGGAGAGCACAAAACAGAAGAGACCACGATTCAATGACAGTTGCCCTGAAGACATATTTTGATAAACCTTTTCTTAGTACAGTATGTTTTTTTAGGCCATCCTCTATCCAGTTTCTAGTACTTGTTGATGCAAACCCCTTACCCTTGCTTTGACCTTACGTTGGATTTCCAGAACAACACTCAGTATAGTTTCTAATACTATTTAGCCATCTGAAAGCAGACCAAGTAATGGAAAATTCTATTAGGACAGACTTTTCTTTTCTTTTCAAATTAGCATTTTAACCCTTTTGCATATGTATCTGTGTTCACCACCATGCAGACACCTTTGCATATGGTAATCCATCATAACTCAGGATGAAATTGTTTGGACTTGCCATACAGGTTTTCCCATTATATATGTTAGTATCTTTATTGGTTTGAAGCACATAGTTTGGTTAATGGGAATAATGTATTATTCATACATTATTTCCATTAATATATTATTGAAGCACATGGTTTGGTTAATGGGAACCTTTTGAGCTAACTCAGCACTGTAAGTTTCACTTTGGTTTTTGAGAGTCAGACTTGGGTTATCTGTCTACAACATGCTATAATTTTTGCAGCCTTTTACCTGATGGTGATCTTCAACACTTGCCATCAGCTCCAATTTCTCCCTAGGCAATTATGGTGGTCTCAATTCACCCCATGGTATTCACGTTAAGTGAAAAGCTGCATCCACCACTAAAAGCAGGCTGGAAGTTAATGTTTGCATTTTACTTCTTGGTAGGGAATCTAGAGCCAATTTAGGAAGCTTACACTTTCCAAACTGAGCGCCACATGAAGTACAGCTATGCCCTGTGCATAATGTCTCCCTTCCCCCAGCAAGCGCTGATCTATAGGTAATTCTGGTTCTTCAGTTCATTGCTAGAATAGAGCAGAATCTGGATTTTCAAAAAGGTGAAATGATATTTACCGTACCCAAACTTTGAGAATAGCATGGCAAAAGTTTCCATGAAACTACACCCTCTGCCTTTTTCACAGTGGGCGCCCTCATTCTGGAATTTTTCAGACAGGAAATACTGAGGAAATGGTGCTGGGCAGCAGTGCAGATTGTAAAAATTGACGGTGATATGTGGGGCAAACAGTTTGCCCCTGTTCATTCTCCCACCTTACCACCGAGATGCTCCCCAGTTTTGCAGCCAGTCAACATGACAATACATTTAATGCATTTTTTTCACCTCCTTACTCTAACTGCTACATGTCTGAGTACTTTCAAAAGCAAGAGAGGGTAGAAAGTACCCGGTAGTCCTGTGAATGTTTACGCAGGAAAAGTCCCATTCTGTTCCATTGGGCTTACTCCCTAGTCAAGCACTGCAGCTCTGATAAAAGTTTTTGAGTGTCAATTTGTGATTCTTACACATATTTATCAATATATAAGCAGTGTGAAATGCTGTTATGTAAATAAATAGTAAATAAATTGGGTTCCCCCTCCTCCTTTATTAAATAACAGCAGTTTTGACAAATGTGACAATATGTGTTCTTCACCAGTGCATACTATTGCTTGTAATCAGTGCTCCCCCCCCTAAAACAATGTTTAGTGGTACTCTCATTTTCCTATTCATATTGAAATACTGCCTGTCAATGAGACCAAACTTAGATTCACAAAATGTTTAGGGGTATGCGTCCCCCCAGAAAAGGCACCGCTTGTAATAAAATAGGAATGGGTTCCTTAGTAATTGTAATGCATTCTTCCTGGTTTCTCCTTAACTGTTCTCTAGGAAATTAATCCCAGGAACACTGCAATTTCTTTTATCTCTTTCTTCCTTCAAAATCAACAGCATGTCAGCTTCATCTGTGCTTGGATTCAGATGTCATGTCATGTTATTTTCCATTTTTACTTTGTTAACCCATTGTTCATCAGTTCATCTCTCTATATGTATATATATATGTATATGTACGGTATACACACTCACTCACATTTGTCCCAGGCTGGCTGATGCATCTGCTGGCAATGAAAGCTGACGAGTGACCCATAATCCAGATCAGTGTTCCTCAGCTTAGTGCCCTCCAGATGTTATTGGACTACATTTCCCATCAGCTCCCATCAAGCATGGCCAGTGGTCAGCAGTGATGAAAATTGTACCCTAAAAAATCTGGAGGCCACCAGGTTGTGGAAGGCTGAACCTCAAAGGCCACATTTAAAACATACATTTAAAGTACAGTGGTACCTTGGTTTATGAACTTAATCCGCTCCAAAAGTCTGTTCTTAAACCGAGGTGCGCTTTCTCTAATGAGGCCTCCCGCCGCTGGTGCCCTTCCACTGTTCAGCCTCCATTCTTAGACCGAGGTAAAGTTTGCAAACTGGGACACTATTTCTGGTTTTGTGGAGTTCGTAAACAAAAGTTTGTAAACATGGCTGTTCTTAAACCCAAGGGAATTCTGGGTATGATAGTTTGTTAATCGTGCTGAGAGTTGTTGGGAGACCCCTATTCCCTTCCCAGAGCTACAGTTTCCAGAGTGGTTCAGTCAATCCTCCTTCCCAGGGAGCTCTGGGAATTGTAATTCTGGGAGGTGAATAGGGGTCTCCTAACAACTCTCAGTACCCTTAACAAAAACTACTGCTCACAGAATTCTTTTGAGGGAAGCCATGAGCATTTAAAGTGGTATTGTAGTGCTTTAAATGTATGGGGTGAATGTGGTCTAAGACGCCACATTAATTTTTCGTTTGCCTCTGACTTATCGATTGACTTCACGTACAGCTATAAGGGTATGAGTCTGTTGGTGTATTCACAGTGATTTCTGCAGTCCTCGCTGCATGAGGAAGCTGTCATTGCAGCTGTTGGTTATCTGAACTGTGGAATATATTTGTGCGATGAAGGCAGGCTCATTTGGCACTATGCGTATGTCAGAAATCGTTGCCTCTATTTGTGGGTATCTATTACCACCACTTTTTTCTGCAGGGAAAATTAATCTCATTTGACTAGTGATTGACAGTTAACATTTTGTGCAGTTCTAGTGATAGGCCTTAATGTCATTTAAGCATATCACACTGAAGTGTAATACCATCCACAATGGAGAGCCAATAAGAGAGAGAGAGAGAAAGGATGACACAGGAGACCCAGCCTGTATGTTGCGCAATGGTGAGAGGAAAAGCAGTTTAAAGGCAAAGGACAGCATGAACTGCTTGCACTACCTACCGTGTTTCTCCTAAAATAAGACATAGCAGGATTTCTATGCATTTGCGAAATATAAGCCGTTCCCCGAAAATAAGCCATACCCCGAAAATAAGCCATAGTGACGCGGCACCTCCCATTAAAACAGCCTGGAGAGGCATGGCTATGCAGTGTACCAATGTGACACGGTTAAAATAAGACATCCCCTGAAAATAAGCCATACTGTGTTTTGTTGAGGGGAAAAAATATATAAGACGGTGTCTTATTTTAGGAGAAACACGTAATAACTAACAACCCAGGGTAGGGCTAGAAGCAATCTCCATTGGATATTGGCCTCTGTGCCCTATCACAATACCCTTTCTCTGTGTTGTCAAGGGGCGGCTTTTCCAGGTCTTGCATTTGGTGGCACTTCCTCCCCGACCCACAAGCCCATTAAGCATCCTCTAGTTTGGGAAGCGGTATTGGAGGCCTGTTCCCCTCTGCACTGTCATTTTTGCCAAGTGCCCAGGAGTCAATAATTGGGTTAAGAAAAGGACAACAGCCTTCGTCTAATCAGCTGGTCCACGTGCAGATAAAGAAAGAACACTTTGGTTAAGAGGAAAGCAAAAAAAGGACTTAGGCTGCTGCATTTGGCAGCCAAGAGATTTAGTACAATTCCTTTCCATCATCTGGCAGCTACCCAGTTTCCTGAGGAAAGGAAAGTAGAAATGTCCTCCATAGTGGCTGGTGGATAAGCAAAAACTAATGAATTAATTAATTAATTAAATGTTGGCTCTTTCCCGAATTCGGCTTCCTTTCAGACTGCATTCAGGAAGTGACATGGCCTCCGATCTCATCTGCCCTTGTGATTCCACCCAGCTGCAGACAGTTGTTGACCAGGGACCTTTTTCCTCCCATGCTGAAGATGAAATGTGCCTCTTCTAGAAAGTGGAGAAGTTTTGCCTACCCATCCGCTTCTAGAAGGGATGGGACCTAATGTCTCTGAAAATTGGCAGTAGGTCAACTATGAGGGATGAAACTGCTTATAAGTATTTTATGCCATGGATGTAAAAATTAACTGGATTTCAAATGAGAATATTAATCAGCTCTGGCCCATATAAAAGGCTAATAGAATTGTAAACCATTTGTTGACATCAATTAGGCGGTGTACTAAGATGACTTTTCTTAATTGGAAATGAATTGCCGCAGATATATAGTTAAAGGCACGTTACTACACATACACACACTTTTAATTATCAGCTTGTCAATTATAATTTTAGAAATAACTACATTCTGAGTTGCTCACTACTGTCATTTAATATGGCTCTTAATACAATCTTTCCTATTGGATCCAGCATAAATAATCTAAAGTATTAACAAGTTAGTTATCTTCTTATGACAAACAGATTAAAGAACCCTCTCCTCTAATTCTTGGCCAGCTAAATTTCTAGAACAAGGTGCAGAAATGTCTGTTTCATGAAGTAGAAATCGCTTCCCAGAAGATATGAGTATAAGAAGGCACATTTTATTGTGCAGCGCATATAATGCAGTCATAAAAATTAATAAATGCATACATTTTCTGAGTACCTTAATGCTCTTTTACAGCTTTTGCCAGCAAGAGACACTACCAATTACCTTCCAGTCCTGTGTGATCACTAAGGAATGCCAGGTGTCAGAGTGGTCTGAATGGAGTCCATGTTCCAAAACATGCTTTGATTTGACATCTCCTAAAGGTAATCGTACAAGAACACGGACCATTAAGCAGTTTCCTATTGGCAGTGAAAACGAGTGTCCAGAGCTAGAAGAAACGGAACAGTGCACGTCTCAAGGAGATGGGGTGGCTCCATGTATCACGTAAGTATTGACATGTCCCTAGACCTTCAGCAATGGGTATGCCTGGGACTCATGTTATTCTTGCAGCCTGGGAGCTGCAGTACTGCAGGGGCCCCTCTATTTTGCGTTAGTGGGGTGATGTGTGAAGCCCAGGGTTACATTTCAGATAAATAAATAGTAATGGAAGGAGCCCGTTCTTTCTGTAGGGTTACCATTGGCATGGGTCAGAGCTCCAGCGTGAGCTCCAGTCACATAGCCCTTGCCTTTTCCCATTACCCATTGGTGCAGGAAGGAACAATACTACTGAAGCTTATATGCCACCAGACTAACATTTATCAGGTTTGCTTCAACTAATATGGAAATAGTTTCTGGTTTTCTACTGGGGTGTGCCTAAGTGTCCAGTACAGATTAGAAGGCCCCATACCTTAGTTAGTCAGGCAAGCCCATTCTTTTAGGGTGAAAGGAAGCAAATATTCAGAGTTATCCAAAATAGAGCTACCACATTCACATGTGCGGTATTTATAAGAATTTACAAGGATCCCAACATTTTATAAGGAATGGGTAAAATGACTTCAGCTATTTATTTATTTTTAACCCTGGGAAGGAGATTCTGGTTTTTCAAGGAATTGCTTTTGCCAGCAGTTGTGGTGATAGCAGCACTTGGAGAAGTGCTTTTTTTTTTTTTGGCCACCTCCAAATGCATCTTGAATTATGTACAATAAAACTATTTTGGGTCCTGGTAAAAAGGCAAAAAAGAGGTTCCTTTGGGCCTGCCACCTTAAAAGCATTCTTTGTCATTCTTGGAAATGAATAGTTTTGCAATATTGTGATCAGGCTTCTTGTGGGCTCTAGTTCTTTCTTTCAATATTTTTGAATAGTCCTTGCAAGAGTTCGCTTTCGAATGTAATTCTGGTTCATAATGTGTTTACTGTAGTGAGGCAGGAAGAGTTTTGAAAGCTGCAGTTAAATTAAAACTTAAGCGCAAACACCATGAGGTTATTGTTATGGAGGTACCGCATTTTCCAGCGTTTTGAGAAGATTTTCCTGGATTAAAAAGTAGTCTTATACGCCAGAATATACAGTATCTTAAAAGTATACTACCCTGTGTAATGGATGAAGCCCGTGAACCAAAAGTACTCAACATCATGTTTCCAATGGTGTGTAACACAGAAGTTCACAAGTGGAACATCACTGCAGTTCAGCCAATGGCAAGAGAGGGCTTACAACAGCCATGTTTTTATACGCGCGCGCACACACACACACACGCCCATAATTTAGAAAGAAATTCCAGTTTATATATGGGAGAGGGGTATTAGTTGCCTTACCTTCAATGTATTGCCAACTGGTTTCCACCTTAGCAAGCTGGCACCAAGTTTCATTTTGGGAGTAAATCAATGTAATTGCTGGACAAGAGCAGTATTTTCCACAGAATATTTTTTTGCAACAAATTCTCAGTCTCTGAAGTATTCTACACACAGAGGGATAAAAGACCCGTTCTGTGTGCAAGGCTCATAAATATTCCTTGAGCATCCTGATGTCTTCAGCAACTGGTCAGTAGGGGAAAGATCTGAAAGTAGCAGTAAATAAATTAGTCCTGCTTAGAGCCCAGAAGACGTGGCAGTAAGCAGTTTAGATTCAAACGATTTCTTTAATGTGCAGCTTCTAATTGAGATTAATATTAGCACATGAACATAGGGAACTGTCTGGGTTCCCTCCCCTCCTCCCATGTTTAATCTTCTCTTTCATTTTCCGGGAAGGAGTCGTGGAATGTATGCCTACTCAGAAGTAAGCCCCTTCAAACTCCCTGGTTAGTGTGTATAGTACAGGATTGGCACCTTAGCAAAGCTATTTTTGATGTTGTGTTATTTTGCTTTCCTGCCTTTGATTGTGGGGCATTGTCATTCTTCTCGGAAGAAAAGAAATATCATTCTCCATCTCCTGTGGCCTGTAGAAATGGTTCCCTTGATATCTGCTTAAAGCGCTCGTTGAGTGGAGCGTCTTGTGACATTTCTTTCGCTTCATAAGGCTGATTGAGATTTTTAACTCTGTATCAGATCTTTTTTTCTCTGTGCACTGGGCTGATTGGAAAGCTCACAGCTTCTGATCATTCATCATTGCTCAGCAGGGAGGCCTGAGCATTCCAGAGAAACCGCCATCATCTTGACAATGAAGGAATGAATATATATATGAAGCAGAAGAGCATAGGGAGCAAAAGCTATAGTTGTGCACAATAAACTTTTCTGTTTCTTATCAAAGGGAAACTGAAAGTTTCTAATTCCCTTCCCTGCATGCAACATTTTCAATGTATACGTGTTTATCTTGGATTTCTCTGTGTTTTCATTGCATTGTTTTAGCTTCAGATTGTTGCGGCAGCTTACCCAGCCACTCCGTTCTGCCTCCATTCAGGCATCAATCTGCCTGTTGGTTGTAATACACAAATAAATCTATGTATTATTTCAATAATTATCTGTCATTTAGTGTAAATAAAGCTTCTCTCTAACCTGGAAGAAACTGCTGGGTTGCATCCAGACTAATAGTGCTGTAGCCTTAATGCCCCTTGACCTCTAGGTAAGCGGTATAGGATTGTAGCCTTACTTAGTTGCACATCATTCCCATTGGAACCAGTGGGACCTAAGCCATGGCTAGCTTGTATTGCTGATTTTAAAGGGACCTAAATTCAACTAATGTAGTCTGTATCCGAACCATTTTAGCTAATTAAAAAAAATAAACCTTTGGATTACTTCCCTGCTGATAACGAAAGCCAAAATGTTAAGACACTTTGCTTCTGACGTTAACTCTGATTGCTTTATCGTGTGTTTCACTTGCTAGTTTTATCAATTGGCAATTTATTTGATTCAGGTATGGATGGAGAACCACAGAATGGACAGAATGTCGCATTGACCCTTTACTAAGCCAACAGGATAAACGCCGAGGAAATCAAACAGCCCTGTGTGGAGGTGGGATTCAGGTTCGGGAAGTATATTGTGTGCAAGCTAATGAAAATCTCCTCTCCTATTTAAATACCCTTAAGGAAAAAGAAGGTATGTTTGAAACAGTAACAAATGAATTAGCATAAATGTTAAGCCTTCCAACGTTACCGTTTTCAGTTCTCTTAAAATCATGTTTCAATTATAAGGTATAAATGTTTTCTGAGTTATGGCATTCGTGGAAACGTAGAGCATAATGACTATAAGACTGGGCCACAAATCAGGGAGTCTTTCATGCACTAGGTGGCCTTAGGCAACCCATTCCCAGCCTTATGTCCCCTCACCTGCAAATACCCACCTGCTTCAGGTATCCAGTGAGCAAAGATGCATATCTTGTAACTCAGTGCTTCATGCACATGTTACCCGAGACCCTTGAACCAGAGAACTGGGGCTGGCATAGGACACATACAACGTATGTGCTCTATCACTGAATTCTACCCACTCTACTTATTTGATTGCCTTCAAGTTCCTTCACCGTGCATAAAGGATCTTGCCAGCAAAAACAGTTGATTCTGTCATGCAATGCAGCTCCAGGTTGGTGACCCAGACACAGTTTGGGGTCAGTGGTATCTGATGTTTACCGCAGCCATATGCATTGGGGGACCAGGACAATGCTAGCTTTGTGAGAGCAGCCAAGTGATAATTGTCATCAGGAAGAAAACTATTTCTATTTCAAAATCTATGTGTAGTTCTTCAGTAGCTCATTTCTCATTTAAATGAAAAGTTTATCTTTACATTCCCTTCTTATATTACCTGAAAAATCTCTCGAGTCTCACTACCCCTGTTCTCATTTATAGTGGGCAGTGTTCCATTTAACAGTGTGTTGCTATGATCTCCCACTTTTTTGCATTCCTCCCATAACTTAAGGCTGCCCGTGCCAATCTTGTCCTCTCCAGATGTTTTATTTATCAAACGAATGAATTTATATGCTGCCCCTTCATCAGAAACAAAGCAAAAGCTTTCTAAAACAGCGAAAACATTCTAAAAGCAATTACAATTAAAATTATCCAAAAGCAGTTACGGGTCAGGACTTTCTAAAAGCAGTTAAAAACATTCTCCCCTCCAGTGATCTTAAGGTTGCCAGGAACAGTGTTCTTCAGCCAAATGCTTGGTAAATAGGAATGTTTTCATATTCCTCCTGAAAATGAATCATGTTAGAGACAGGCACACCACACTAGGGGAGGGCATTCTACAACTGGAGTACCACCACTGAAAAGGCCCTGCCACAGGTGAGCACTAACTGGGTGGCCCCCTGTGGCAGCACCACCACAGCCTCACCTCCAAGATTTCATGTGCTAGTACTAACACCTTGAATTGGGCTTAGTAGCTCACTGGCAGCCACTACAGAGCTTTCAGGACTGGTGTCACATGGTCCCATCGGGGCTGCCCACTTACCAACCTAACAGCTGCATTCTGGACTATCTTCAAGGTAGCTCCACATACCCTCTGGACTATCTTCAAGGTAGCTCCACATAGAGTTTTGGATCAGAGCCCTAGCCCACATTGATGTGCTGGTTGGGAGTGATGAGAGTCCTTGTCCAAAACATCTGGAGTACATCAGGTTGATGAAGGCAGCCTTAAGGTTACAGTATATTTATGAAATCTAAGAAATGTTCCATGGGCATGGAGATTGCAAAAGAAAAAGGCTCCGTGGACCACCCTGTCATGGAATCAGCATTCTATAGGTTAATCTCTCTCTAACAACTTGTAAAAACAAAGAGACTTTCCCTTCTACCGGCATTGAAATGGGAATATTACAAAGTTCACAAAACTCTTGATAACTTGCACTTGCGGAATTGCACAGGATAACTTAACCAGTGGATTGCATCTTTTAAGTAAGTGACATGGTCTAAATAAGTGAAGCAATTGTATGGTAGAATATAACAATATAGTTCCCACCCCTTCTTTAATGGTATAAAACAATTCATAAAACCCAAATAAACTTGAATAAAATGCATCCTAGCCCACAGTTTCGAACGACCTGAAACACCGACAATATATTCTTGCATTAGGATGTACACATTGACTTTTAAAGAAATACAGCCACAGAGGTGTCCTTAGCTTGTTTCAAATAAGAACGATGTTTTAGAGACCCAGAGCATGGTCTGTGCACACGGAGGTGTTACTTGAGAAGGCTAGGTAGCCAAGTGCCGATTTTGATCCAGATACTTGGATCAAACCATTCTTGCTCTGCATGTGGCACATATTTCGACCCAATAATAATGATGGAAGTGCATAATTTTTATAATGCAGACCACCTGAGAGGACAGGTCAATCGACCAGTCAATGAGGAAGAATCAAAATGTTTGTACCAATTAGATGGTGACAGTAAGTCTTGCATAAAGAAAGACATTAATAAGGCCAGCAACAAATTTCCAAAGGGGATCAGGATTTCAGTAGTCCATAACATCTTTTCTTAGTATAGGCTGACATCAAAGCTATTCTTGTTAGAATATGTTAGGAGAACTGGAGACCATTGAACTGCTCTGTCTCAGTAACCTTCCCTAGAGGTTCAGCTAGTAAAGAGAGAAAGTTGAACTTACGTTTATAAAGCTGTAGGAGGCAGGAGGGGTAAACTGTATTGAGATTCCTATGTATTATTCAAAGGTGATGTGACCGTCCCACACCTGCTCTCTGTCTCTCTCTCTCTCACACACACACACACAGGCAGGCAGGCCTGCATATACACGTAGGAACACACACACACACACACACACACACACACACACACACACCACCTACCTCCCACTTCTCTGCCAGTCTGTGCCGATCAGCACGGGTTGAACTAGGGAATGGCAAACAAACAAAGGAAACTCAACCACTATAGCTGCTAGATGCTCCATACTTGTAGTGTAAGCTGTGTAATTCTAAGCAGCTCGTTCTGGTCTTAGGCTGTATTAAAAAAACCCTGTTCTCTTGTATTCATGGCGGTCTTTGTCCCTGCTATTTCAGAAAGTCAGTCACAGAGCACATCGAGGGCTAGTGCTGCACCACTTCTATCAATCACTTTTGAAATAACAGGTAGGTAATTGAGGCCTTCAGTCTGGCGTTTCAGTGAAACACGTCTAAGGACTCGCTCTCCAGTTTGAGAAAAGTATGTTGGCTGTATAGAGGACACACCGCTCTATTAAAAACAAACAAACCAGTTTCTCTGTTTCTGAAGCTGTGGGCTTTCACATTAAAACGTTGAATATATTAAAAAGAATGATAAAAGAGCATAACTGATTACACTTCGGCATGCATGGAACAATACGGATAAACTAGAAATTTATTTCTCATATTCCTTTTAATACGTTTAGCGACTCCTGGTGAACTTTACTTCCTGTGCCATACAAAACATTGTGACTTACACTTTCTATTGCTTATAAACCTTAATCCAGAAAGTAAGGGGTTGCTTGACCTGCATGTGCAAAGCTGGGGTGCCTTCCAGACGTTGTTGGACTTTTAGTTCCCATCAACCCCAGCCAGATTGGCCAATATAGTCAGTAATAGTGGGATTTGTAACCCAACCACCTCTGTAGGGCACTACACTGACTACTCCTGGTTTGGAGAGCCTTTGGTTGTTATCACAAGGACCTTCTTGGCAGTGGCCACACAGTGAAATTTGATCCCTTTGGATGCTAGGCAGGCCTCTTCTCGGTTGGCCACAAAGACCATCTTTTTCCCCTAAAGGCCATTGATGTTTTATATGCCAGGAGTATAGAATGGAGGTGATGTTGAAGTCTACTGCAGTTCCTTTTTCATGGCTGTGTTGTTAATTTCTGTGCTGGGACTAGGTTTTAGTGTCCTAAATGAATATTTTAAATGGTTTTATTTGGCTGTGTATTTATGTTGTGAGCCACTTCGTGGAGCAATAAATTATGCAATTTCATTGCAGCCTCGGTTACTAGAGTAAAGGATTTCCTAGAGTGAAGTAGCTTTGTTGGTAGATTTAAAAAAAAACCTTCCTCCATATATGCGATCCTCTTCTGTAAATCTGATACAGTGGTACCTCGACTTACGAATTACTTGACATACGAATTTTTCGACTTCCGAATGAAAAAAGTGCCCGCACGCCTACGAATTTTTTGACATTCGAAGGACATCCGTTGGCGGTTTTAGATGGGGTTTACTCAACTTACGAATTTTAGATGCGGTTTACTCGACTTACAATTTTTTTGAATTTTTCGTTTCCAATGCATTCCTATGGGAAAATTGCTTTTTTCGACTTATGAATTTTTCGACTTACGAATGTGTATTCGGAACGGATTAAATTCGTAAGTCGAGGTACCACTGTACAGTGAAATTGTGTAAGATGTTCCTCAATGGTTTGGGTTGGAGATATCGCTATAGCACTATTCACAAGACTGGGCTAGAAACAGCATGGACCAGCTTGCTTTCTTCTCTTTTTTTAAAGCTAAAAATGGAGCCTTGGTGTTCAGAGGCAGTATACTTGTGATTGAGTTATCTCACAGCTTATGTGCTGTTTATGATCCCCCAGAGGTTATGGCTGGCTATTATTGGAGAATCCAGCTAGTGAATTCTTATTTCTTAAGTGTCTTTAACTAGTTTGTGTGATGTGCTCCCTGCTATCTCAAGAGTCATAGAAAGTTTCCTAAGGAGATACACTTTGCTTCTATTTCCTGTGCCATTGCATGCATGTACCCGGGGAAGGGATCCTCACAGGCCACTGGTTTAATAATTCTGTCCGGCTGTAGCATACAGAAAGCACACTGCTGTCATTTCCCCCTCTTGCAGGAAAGAGGAGTTAGAGAAACTACACAGCATATATATATATACCTGTTCAAACTTCCTTTTCTTTAACAGTGTGGACTTCACACATGCATCGCTTAGGTGGTCTGAAATAGCCTTTTGAAAGTGGTGTCATTGCTTATGGGGTGCAGCTGTGTTTTCATTGCATGGAATGGAAGAACAGAATGCTTGGAAATTATGCATTATTTTCAGAGATTTCCAAACGTCATGTCTTGGATATGATATGAACTAGCTCTAGTATAGCTTCTAGTACAGCTTCCTGGGCTCTAACCCCCCCCCTCCAATTTCAAAAACTAGAAGGCACCAGCTTGAGGAAGACCGAATTAAAGAGATGAGAAAGCACTCTCTGATGGGTGGCAGTGTTGACTTGTAGCAAAGCTTCATTCATGTGTGAAATAAAAACAAAGAACCCCATTGTGTTGTATTTTTCTTCCCTATAGCATCTAAGCCAGTGGACTACAAACTGTGCACAGGGCCGACACCTAGCACAACGCAATTGTGCCATATTCCGTGCCCCATAGAGTGTGAGGTATCAGCCTGGTCAGCTTGGGGGCCATGTACCTTTGAAAGCTGCGATGACCAACAAGCCAAAAAGGGTATGTGCATTTTTAAAATAAATGGATATTAGTTGCTTTTATTGCATCCTGAGCTAAGTTAGAATAACATTTGAGCTCTAGATTGATTTTGACATAAGCCTTGTATACAGATGGAATTAAGGCCAGTGCCACCAAAATTTGATCAGAAAGAGACTGCCATGTTTGCTGCCAATATTAAATAGGAATTCAAACAGGCATTACAGCCTTAGTTTCAGGACCTTAAGGCAGTACTGTCTATCTGAATTCTTCTTTTATTGTAGCCATTGTTGATAATAAGGACTTCACTGAAGGGGTATGTGTTGAAGGTCTCCCAACAAAAGGAATGTATTTGTCAGAGATTTAACTCTTTATTGTCAAAGGTAACACAGTTGCTTCTACAGCTCTGGACACTGACGCACACCAATCTAGCCATCTAGGCAGCAGTTCCCAGGTCCGCGCTATAAGGAGAAATTGCAGCAACTGGGGACTACTCTCCCTCTAGCAATTTATGTACATTCCCCTGCTGGGCTGCACACACATAGCTAGAGACTATGCCTGCATGGAAGCTGCTTCTGCTCTTCCCACTTCAGTCCTCTCCTGGTTCTGGGAGACAGTGGTGCAGGGGAGAGTGGGGAAGCACCCAGCCCTTAACTGCACTGGCCTGCCTCTTCCTCCAGCTCTGAAGCTTCCCGTGCCTCTGAAGCTCCTCCTTCCTCCTGGCTGGTACAGGTCCCCACAGACCACTGCCCCAATGCACCCCCATAAATGGCTCAGGACTGCAATACCTCAAGAACCGCCTCTCCTCATATGAATGGCCCTAGACCCTGTGATCATCATCCGAGGCCCATCTTCATGTACCTCCTCCACGAGAGGTCCAGAGGATGACAACATGAGAACAGGCCTTTTTCTGGTGGCTCCCTGTTTGTGGAATGCTCTCCCCAGGGAGTCTCGCCTGCTGCCTTCATTATATACACAAAAACATTTCTCTGTATCCAGGCCTTTGGCTGATTAAACAATTTATGGCTTTTAAAATGTGTTTGTGGGAGCAGGGCGGGGGGGGGGGGTTATTGGTTTGGTTTTTTTATGTACTTTGTGTTTTCATTTTGTATTTTTATGTGGTAAACTGCCCCGTGATCTTTGGTGAGAAGGTTGTATACAAATAATGTTAAGAAGCAGCTGCAGTGATTTGGAGCTCAGTAGAGGCAAGTCAGAAAACAGGGTGGACTCGCCAATATTTCAGAGAAGGAAATATTTCTGCAGAGAAAGTCACCTTCACTCACAAACAGAAATCCCCATGGACTTAGTTATAGCATTCTTGACACCATCCATCTGGAATGATTTGTGCTCACGAAATAGCCAAACGTTCAGCTTCCAAAGAAATATTTTGCTCTTCAAAACATTTATGTGTACATAATAAAACCATTCCTCTCAGCGAATTGCAAGCACATTGCAGTGGTTTGCTCCAGGAATTTACAGTAGCATTTTAACTGCAGCTGCACCTGAGACATGTCAAAGAGCCAAACTAGTCTTGCAGAACAGTCACATGCATCTTAAACACCTTAGTCAAGTTCACCTACAAAGCACTGGTGGGAAACTCTACTCATCACACCAGAGGCAAGTAATCTGCCACCCTCAAGATGTTGCCAGACCACAACTCCCATCATCCCTGACCACTGGGCCATTCTGCCTGGGGCTGATGGGAGTTGGAGCCCAACAACATCCAAAGGGCTACAGGTTCCGCACTCCTCCTTTCTACCAAAAGAGTTCATGGAGAGTGGAACAAAATCAGCCTCTTTCCTGTCTTACCTCCCCATCCCATCTAGCTTTTAAGTGTTCCGCAGCCCCAAGGCTGAGATACTGGAAGCAAACTGTGATGGAGATTGCTGGAAACCATAGAGTGGAGAGAGGGAAGCAGTCTTCCTTCTTCCCTGTGCTCTCCCTTTTCTTTAAAGAGTAGACCCTACCTATTTTATATGTGAATGGGGCAAGCATCTGTTTAACGTGCTGGCCTCAATTGTACCACCTTCATACTGTTGTTCCTTCCTCTGACCTACCGGTTTTGCAATTTCTGCTTCTTAGTCTGTACCTGCACCCCACATTATTGTTGCATCCTTTCCTTTCCTTTCCTTTCCTTTCCTTTCCTTTCCTTTCCTTTCCTTTCCTTTCCTTTCCTTTCCTTTCCTTTCCTTTCCTTTCCTTTCCTGCTGTTGTTTACAGGGAGATCTACCCTCACCAACCTATCTGCTGAAATCAGGTTTGCACAGGTTGCAGGGGCTGGAGTATGCAAGAAAGAAGCTCTAGGCTGGTCACCTCTGTTAGGGATGGGGAAGATGCAGGGGCCACACTGAGGACCTCTGAAAACCTGACATAGATCTTATTAGCATGGCCCAATGCATAGTAGACCCATTCCAAGATTTATCACAGTAATGGAGGCCAGATCCAGAAATATTTTAATCTCCTGACTAGTCAACAGTGAAAAGTCCCTTTCCAGGCATAACCCACATACAATCTTACCCTTCTTCGCCTTCACATTTCAGCTTCATTTTGAACACAGCCATTGTACTGTAACTTTAAAATCTATTTTTTTCTGCCACCTTGAGGCAAATTGTTGAAGAGAGAATTAATTCATTTTACTTTTAGTTATTCTCTTTCTGTCTTTGCCTTCCTCTGTTTTGGTGGGCTCTTCTTGCCTTTGGATTTGGAAGCAAACTGACCTCTGCAGTTTACTTAAACCTTTTCAGAAACGTTCTGCAGGAATTACAAACTTCCCCCCTTTTTATTTGCTTGTTCCCATTTGCTACTTAATCAGTACAAACTCTCCCCTTCCCTCTTTCTCATCTTATATTTTTTAGGTTGCAGCCCTTTATCACCTACCCGGGAGTAAGCTCTATTGGACTCAGTAGGGCTTACTTTTGAGTTTACATATATGGGCTTGTAATGTACGCCAATTTCTTTCCATTCTCTTTTATTGATAAATACGTGTATTTGTCAGCTTTTTAAAAAACCCTCATACGCTTATAATTGTGATCCTTCTCTTTCGTTTACCTATATTTTCTGTTTCTGTTTCTCCTGCACTTTTGTTCCATTCTGTTTCTTTTCCTTCAGGTTCAGTTATTTATTTATTTTAATGGCCCACTTTTGCCTCAGAGCTGCCTCACAAAAAGCTAAATATATTCCAAGAACTAAGAGCTGAAGCCTGGCTACACCTTGAACTGAGCGCTGAAGATCAAGGTTTTATGCCATGCCTGCTCTTCAGTCAGAATTGCACTTTTCTGGATTTTTGGGTCACCAGAGACTTACTTGAGCAGCCTTTCTCCTCAGAGGTGGAAGATTAAAGTTTAGAAAACAAAGGTGACCTGAATATATTTGTTTTATGGTTGATGCTGTCAAATACTAGATCACATTTCCGATGCCAGTATGTAAAAAGATGGCAAAAAAAGCATGAGGTGGGAAGAGCCTTTTCCCCACCCATACATTTAAAAAAATCAAATCTCCTATGACTGCTTTCATGAGACCGGGAGGGCAAAGGTCAAGCACACAGGTGACCAGCCTCACACATGGATTCTGTTCACATCCTCAAGTATATGAAAAGTATCTATATAAACAGAACAGGCAAGTGTCAAGGGGCATCTCCAACATTATGCAACTTACATAGCGGCTGCACTTGAAATGTGTTTTTCAGATTTATCTAACACACACACACACACACACACACACACGAACACACAATGCAAAAGTCAGCAGTTCATTGGCAAGAGTTCCAAGACTTTCAAGGTTTGGATATTTTGTTATTTCAGAGATGTTAATTACATAAAGTCTTGTATTGAACAAACATGTCACAGCTGTCTTCAGGAAGCACTTGGCAAAAAAGCCACACAGTTTAAAATGTGAATGGGAAACGATGATTATACCTTGTGCATTGAAATCACTGTGATAATTGCTCCTTATTTCTCATACTTAAGGTTTTAAACTAAGGAAACGTCGCATTACAAATGAACCTACGGGAGGCACTGGCAACTGTCCTCATCTGCTTGAAGCCATCCCATGTGAAGAACCTTCTTGCTTTGATTGGAGGATAGTACGACTGGAAGACTGCATTCCAGACAATGAGAAGGAGTGTGGGCCTGGTACTCAGGTGCCACAGGTAGTCTGCATCAACAGTGATGGTAGGCTGATCTGCCCACTTTCTGGGGTTTCTCATTCATTTATTCTGGGGAGTTGGTGATTCACGGGGGGGGGGGGGGTGTGAGGAGGGGGGGAGAAAAAACCCCAGTCCTCTTGAGTTCCTATGATGTGCACTAGGGTCCTGCATGTACAGCAATGGAAATTTTATTTTTATTTTGGCTCTAGCAGCCAACTGTTCTCCCTCCAAATTGCAAGCGCCGGCCCATCATTGTGGCATCCTCCAGAAGTTGTTCTACAACAAAATCTAGAGGTCACCATGTTAGCTATCCCTAGAATAGACATGCTGTCTGCTGTTTTTGTCTGTCTGTTTGTTTGTTTGTTTTTAAACGCAGATAGTGTTGAATGGAAGAAGAGAGAATTGTTTGAAGAAAATGGGAGATAAAAACAACCTGCTGCACACATGGAATTCTGCATTGTGGTTGTAGTGTTCTGATTAAACAGTGGCTATAGATTCGAAGCAAAATTTACTATACATATTCCAGTAATGGATATAGATCTTGTGCTATCAGAAAGTAAAGACTGGGCTCAGATAAGTCCAAATCACAATCAGTTTGTGCGTTGCCAACATTCCTTTACATGTGCCAAATTTATGCTGATGGAACGGCAGTGTGAATGAGGGGTGGATGTGTGTAATTGTTGACAGGATGGTAGGGAGTTATCAGAAATGTGATGTGAACTCCCATGCTCATTCGCTATCTGAGTTGCCATTTTTTATCATGCATTTTGACAGGCTAATTTTCACCAGTGTGAAGTGTCAAATGTTTTCAGTATTTCTTTAGAAGATGGAGGTGGAAATAGAATTGGTAAAAAAGGAAAGGATAAGAATTTGCTTGGTAGATTGACTCAAATTTTCATTTCATTTTTTTTTAGTTGAATAGAATTCAACTGGAAATTAATGTTTCCCTCTTTATCCAAATGCAGATGATTAATACTAATTTCTGAGCTATTGTTCCTTTGGCAGGTTAATAATATCTTAAGAAACAAAGTGTGAGGGCATGAGTACATTTTTATTTTTAAACTACTACATGGGGCTGCCATTGAAATTGATGGTGCTGGGTTGCACTACTCTCCTTCCTTTCATCATAGGAGTAGGTTTGGTTTGGCAGTAACATGTGGTTCAGCCCTTTGAAGTCGGTTTCACGGGTCCTGTTGCGGAACAATTCCATGGGCAAAGGAAATGCTATTGTATCATGGTTTGAAAGGGAAATAATTACATCATAATTGATTTTTCACAATAATTGCTGTATATGGCAACATGCATGTATAACATAATCATTGCTATATGGCAGGGGTGGCCAACTCCCAAGAGCCTGCGATCTACTCACAGAGTTTAAAACTGGCAGTGATCTTTGGGGGGTTCAAGTCAAAGTTGCTGAGCTTTTTTTTTAGGAAGGAGGAAGACCCATTTTGGGGGGAGGTTCAGGTCAAAGTTGTTGAATTTTTTCAGGGAGGAGGTAAAATGTTGAGCTTTTTTAGGGGAGCTTCTTTGGGGGGAGCCAATGATCTACCAGTGATCTACTGCAGACGTCCAGTGATCTACCGGTAGATCACGATCTACCTGTTGGACATACCTGCTATATGGCAATATGCATGAATGTCTTCTATTAAAAAGTTAATTTGAAGGAATAGAAAAAGTGGATGGGTGGAGAGATGCATATATGCTTAAGGCCTTTTTGCAGCCAGAAAACAACTCAAAAAAGGTGGGAGTTCCTGCACCTCTTTTTCTAGAAAAAAAGCACTGTATATACTTAGATTTGCACAGCTATTTTTGCATTTGCATCGACCAGGTGTAAAGGTAAGGAGTAGTTTTGTTAGGAATGCTATAGTGTGCTCCAAACTGTCAATAAAATGTTACAAAAAAAAAGACAGTGCAAGTTGTACGGCAGAGCCAGAGTCTTGTAAATGCTTCAGACAGATTGAAGCGAGAGGTCACCTGGTATGCGTTTAGCCGTTACACCAAATGTTATTTTGTAATTAAATTGGGCAAGGGGAATTGGAGTTGATTACTTGTGCACACAGAGCTGTATCTAGTCTTGCACAGTGACTCCAGATTTTGCTTTATAATTGAGTTGGGGCTCAACTGGGAAAACTAAGAATTAGAGAGTAAGCTTTATTTTCATGTAGCTAGCTAAGCGCATCATATGTCCTTTGCCTAACAACCCTTATTCTCCAAGGTGAGTTTTATTTGTATGCTGCGTTTCCACAGTTCAAACCATGCTCACAGCAGCTTGCAAAATGAAAGAAAATACGTAACTACAACATAGTGAAAGTAGCCATAAACAATAAATAGCATATTTAAAAATACAAAAACAAACCGAACAATTTTCACACAAACCACGAGATCAAAAATAAAGATACAGACCCCCCACTCCCACCAACAGTAACTGCCTACTCCAACAACAGCCCCCGAACATCCCAGCCCAAGAGTCTGTTCAGCAGCCTCAGCTATTGTAGCTGGAGTGGGGCTCTCCAGGGTCTCTGGCAGAGGCAAGGCTTTCCCATACCTTTCTACCTAATCCTTTTAACTTTTGGATCTTTAACTTTTGCCCCTTCCCCATATGGCCATGCACATCAGAGTGTGGCATACCTTTGCACATGCAATAACATCAAATACGGCGAGAAAACACTTCCACAGTGTGGGACCTACACATAATAAACATGCAGTTTGCTATACAGCATATACTCTTTGGGCAGTGTTCAAAAATGTTGAAGCGCAAGGACTAGCACTGTGCAACGGAAGTCACCATCTTCTCTCCCCTACACGCCCCCTAGATCTTTTCTGGGGTCTCCCTCAACTCTCTGGAGCAGATAGGGCAGGGGAATCAGAGAGGCAAGCAGGGAGAGGAGAAGGAGGGGAAGTTTTGTTGCGCAAAGTGAAAGCCTTGCACTAGTCACGCAGTGGTGTCCAAACTATTTTCAAAGAGGGCCAGATTTGATGAAAAGAAGGGCTGTGGGAGCCGACCAAAGGACCAACCAAAGTTGTTGACCTTTTTTAGGATTGCTGTTGTTAAGCTTTTTTTGTTGAGCTTTTTAAAGGATTGAACTACTACATGGGCCGGATTAAATCAATTAGGCCCCTGAAACGGACTTTGGACATGCCTGGGGGAGTACTTTTGTTAGATACCATTTGGTTTTCTGGCAGCGCCAGGCTTGTTGTAGTACATCATTTGTAGGGAAATGTCCACACAAATACTAGTGAAGAGTTGGCGAGAAGTCTGCACTCTGATGAACATCCACATTGGGCAGGAATGGAGATATCTTCCTAATTGTACAGCCACATTACTGCTCGACGAGGTGATGGCTATAGCTGTCAAATGCTGTGTGTCTCAAACAACACTCACAGGCATGCCAACCCTTTAAGTCATAGCTTGTCTTGAGATTTCTCGGGGTTGCTTAATGGCAAAGCTCAAATCAAATTACACAGTCCCGAGCTTTCATTATAAATGAGGCCATTGTTAGCCGTTGAGATTTCCAAGGGAAGGATGATGCAGCTGATGAGGAGGCTATTAGGGCATTGCCTTTCTGCATGAAAGTGAGCTAACTGCCTTTCTTTTTCTCAACCTGCTGCATAGACTGTCTTCTGTATCATCTAAAACCTTTAGGGAACCCTGCATTTCTGTGCATGGTTCAATGTAAAAAACAACAACCGGGCATTTGAGAAGTTTGGTGGAGCTGGAGCTGCGAGAAAGGAAAAGACATTGCAGAACCGTCTGCCATGATTGTGTTGGTGTGTCATGGTTGACACCTCCATCCTGCTTCTCTGACAAACTGTAGGATGACCAAAAGAAGGAGTTCAGTAGATAGGGCAACAGCACTCAGGACTGTAGGCTCCTAGTTCTCTCCCAGCCACCTTCTGACATGAGTCATTTTTAGGAAAAGTTTGAGGCAGGGCAGTAGCCGAATGTTATAGCACATGCTCCGTATGCAGAAGGTCCCAGGTTCAATCTCTGGTGCCTCCAGGTAGGATGGGAAGTGTTTCCCCTCTGAAATGCTAGAGCAGGGGTCAGCAAACTTTTTCAGCAGGGGGCCGGTCCACTGTCCCTCAGACCTTGTGCGGGGCCGGACTATATTTTGAAAAAAAAATATGAACAGATTCCTATGCCCCACAAATAACCCAGAGATGCATTTTAAATAAAAGCGCACATTCTACTCATGTAAAAACACCAAGCAGGCCCCACAAATAACCCAGAGATGCATTTTAAATAAAAGGACACATCTACTCATGTAAAAACATGCTGATTCCCGGACCTTCCACGGGCCGGATTGAGAAGGTGATTGGGCCGCATCTGGCCCCCGGGCCTTAGTTTGGGGACCCCTTCACTAGAGAGTGATTGCTAGTCTGTGTGCACAGGACTGAGCTAGAAGGACCAAGGGTCTGACACGGTATGAGAGGCAGCTTCCTGCATTCCTAAGTTTTGCTTGCTTTATCTGGTAATTTTAGGAGTGCTTTGATGGAAATCTTTGCATACCTGAGAACGTGCTTGCTGCAGGGTGCAGTGCCTCACAAGTGAAGCAGTCTTTAAGTTAAAGAAGGGAATGTTCTTAGTGAAAATGGCACTATTCATTGACAAAGTACAGCTAGGAAGTCTCCTCTTTGAAACCCTGGAGAGCCACTGCCTGCGCTGTTTTGAGCAATGGCCTCTGTATAGGTCATGCTCCTGTATAGAAGTGGCAGAGGTTGGGGAGTTGCGCCTCCAAGCCCTTGCACAGTTTATAACTTCCCTTCTCTAACAACCATCTCTAGTGGTTTCAGATGACAGCCAGTGCGAAGGCTGGGGCTATGTGCAAACCGTCTGCTTGGACGTTCATTAAATACTTCGCATAATTGTCCCTTGCGGCACTGCACAGCACCTAGCAGCTGTGAAAGAGCAAAGGGAGACAGGTACAACAAGATGCACGTTTTAAGTTCTCAGTTTGTGTGAAGGTAAGGGATCTTGGCTTAAGACTCCTTCATCTCAGGTGGTTCCTCTTCAGCTCTAACTTCCCACGGCTAGTTACACATAACAACTGAACTCCAATTTAAACAGCCAGAGTTTAAAACCTAAACCTGAAATAACACATGATCAAAGACGCATAAGTACTTGAAGTGTCCGTGCATTTCTTAGCCTCCTTTCCCGCCCCAGGGTGCTTTGCTACACACTGTAAGAAGCCAGTGTGTTTTACATCTCGGGGGGGAATGGGGTGCTGCTGTACGGTAAACTTCATTGCTTTATTATCAACTAAGCCCATAAAGCAGATCAGTATCTCCTTTTTCCTGCTCTCTGCATCATTTAATGTGTTTGAAATATAATTAGCTGGGATATTATGTTTAAACCTGAGGTCTCTTATTTTACAATTAGGCTCAAATAGCAGTGTCTGTGGGGGTGTTGTGTATAATTAGGGATGAGCATGTCTATTCAATTTGTTGTAAAGAGAGGAGCCATTACAGCCATTCAGACAATACCGGGATAATAGATTTATCCTCCAGCGTTTCTGCCGGAGGCTTGTGATTGTCATTGCCTTTCCACAGTGCATGGCAGTAATCAGAATTTTAATTCAAGCTGGAGGGGGGAGACCTGACAGTTAGTACCCTAAGTTGTCATTGTCTAGAATATAATATACTCCTGTGCATTTTATTATTGTTGCTATTATAAAAGAAAAAGCAGAACTTCTCTCCTCTTTGCTGACAAGGAAGTGCTGGGGATTTCTTTTTTTAACTTGACTTCTCAGCCTTTAAATTTAGAGCAGCTGCAGCAGTTAAAAAGAAGAACAAAAAGCAATCCTCCCCCTGCAAAATTAGATCAACGCCGATCATAATTCCTATCGCATGGATTAGTTGGCTGAAGGTCTCAGGTGATGGGTAAAGACTTTTCCATGCTGCAGATTAACCTTTTGTGAACGGCAAAGGTACAACAAATGTAAAACGTGCATACAGAGATTAAGCAGCATTATTGTAGGGGTTCCTTTTTTTGCCCTGAAATGTTTTAGGTATTTCATTTTGAAATGGCTTAATGGCAGTGAAAAGGGGCCATCTTGACTGCTGTGATAAGTGTAGTGCCTCTGTATCTGCTCTGCTCAGAAACAGTATAGAAACTGCAACCTTTCCTCACCTGCCATACACATTTCTCTGACTGGAATAATGCAGTGAAAGATTCTGTACTAACATTGCTGAGGAAGACATAAATGTAGTAATCTAGGAAAAGAATAGTTGCTTATCCTCATTCCCTACCTCACAAGATGGGGATACCAGGACCATCATATAGTATAGTACAGGGGTCAGCAACATTTTCAGCCCACTGGTCCACCGTCCCTCAGAGCATGTGGTGGGCTGGGGTATATATATTTTTTTTTGGGGGGGGGAAATGAATGAATTCCTATGCCCCACAAATAACCCACAGATGCATTTTAAATAAGAGAATAAGAGGACACATTCTACTCATGTAAAAACACACTGATTCTCAGACCATCCATGGGCCGGATTGAGAAGGCGATTGGGCCGCATCTGGCCCACGGGCCTTAGGTTACCTACCCCTGGTATAGTACAACAGCGGCCATTTATATTGCTGCAGGGTTCATAGCGCAACTTCTCCCACCACATTATTATTATTATTATTATTATTATTATTATTATTATTATTATTGAGATGGCACCAAAATCCATAATGACCTGGTTCAGTACGCAAATTTTTCCAGCTGACAATGTTTGGCTGTATCATAAGTCAAGCTCCATTCTCCCTAGAAGTTGTTCTCTGGGTCAGACTAGCTTTATGCAGATGTTGAACTATGTGAAATCAGTGTATATAGGTGAGAGACAGAAATTCCCTCCCTCAGCCTTTGCACATTCCATGAACATCCTTCACAGATCCCCTAAACACACAAACTGTAGGCACATATGCTGAGCTGCCTGGTCAAGAAGACTTGCTTTTATCAAGTCATGTGTACTGGTTGTATCATTCGCAGCAGGGACGGGCAACTTGTAGCCCTCCAGATGTTGTTGGATTCCAACTCATATCAGCCCCAGCCATCATGGCCAAGGATGACTGGGACTCCAATATCTGGAGGGCCACAGGTTCCCCACCCTTTATGTGGCACTTTTGCAGACGTTACAGTGAATGAGGACCTTCTTATCCATCTCCTGTCCCTTCAACCTCCACTTCATGCAGCCAGATAGGGGGAATAGGGGAAGGAAAGTAGCTCAGTGGTAGGAACACATGGCTTTGTATGTAGGAGTCCACAGGTTCAATCCCTGCAATCGCTAAGTAGGATGGGAAAGTTTCATGGAAAGCTACTGTGAAATGAGTAGACAATATTGCTCTAGATGGACTTCATGTTCCTTGCTGCTGAGATCCTGCTCCCCTTCCCCTATTTGTGTTGTCTATATGGCTTCTAAACCTCTATCTAGGGTTTCAAGTTAAATGAGATTTTGCACATGCTTAGTCAGTGTTCAGCAGTCCAGGCGTCCAAAGCTAATTGCTTTAGAGGCAAGTACACAGAAAGTTTTGATCCAGTTCTCTGTGGAACTCTCACTGGTTGCTCTGCATTGAATGATGAAGCAGCCATCCATTTGGCTATTATCACTTCTACTGGCATCAATTATCTCACTTAAAATATTTTTATAAGCATAGAAAATAATACAAAATGCTTAAATTATATATCTGTTTAAGTATGTGGAGAGGTATGCATACATTTCCCTAACTGTGATTGTTGTCCCCTCTCCAGATCCAAATCCCATTCCCTTGTTCCTCTGTATGGTTTGCTTGTTTCTCCATGGGGCAGTTAGTTTTCCAAGTGACGCTCTGCTATAGCTGCAGATGCAATGGATTCTGTGGACTATATGATAAGGTGCACATGCATCAAGTGCACATCGTTACAACATTACAAGCGACAGAACTACTGTACAAAAGATTACCTGTTTCTGAATGTTTACTGAGAAAGCTTGTGAATATCAAACTGGTTGCTAATCAACCCTGTGGGAGTTTGCCCACTGCTATTTTAAACAGGACAGACAGAAACCAAGAATGGGAAAGCAGCGATGTGGGAGGAAGGCAGTGCAAGACTGTCAAAAGCAATTTGACTATACCCATGACCTGTCTTCTTTGATGGCCCTTTTGCCTAACGTAGATGATTTTCTTAAATGGTATTAAGCCTTGGAATAACTCTGCTGATGGATGAATGATATTTTAAAAATCCATCTTATTAGCCTATTATTTTCTTTGTAGCCTGTCATGTTCATTTCCTTCACTCAGCTCTTACTCGCTTATTGACCTTTCTTTAATCTAGACCACAATTTTTGTTAAGTTCTTATTAGTGTGAAATCATTCTTTACCTGCTATGAAATATCTAAATCCTCAAGAGAACATCAGCTTCCTCAGCAGCTAGTTTAAAGACCTGATGTATGTGATTTCAGTAGAATGAACTTCCAACTGTTGGGCAGCTCAAGATCCAAGGACTTCAGAATCTAAGACATAGTTCAACATCTTAACTGTAAGGGTAAAGGTAAAGGGACCCCTGACCATTAGGTCCGGTCGCAGACAACTCTGGGGTTGCGGCGCTCATCTCTCTTTACTGGCCGAGGGGGCCGGTGTACAGCTTCTGGGTCATGCTGGCAACATGACTAAGCCACTTCTGGTGAACCAGAGCAGCGCACGGAAACGCCGTTATCTTAACTGTAGAAACAGTCAAAGCACCAGGAAGAGATTATCTGTTTTATAAATTAATGCAAACAAGACAGGAGTTATAGGAAAGCTGTTCAATAATGCGTACAAACTGTTTTCAGCTGAGCTGTTCATGAAACATAGCCCCCCCCTAACCATTTTGTTTCATTACAATGGCTAACTTTGTTGAAACTGCTAGAATTTTTTTTTAAATTTAACTTTAATAAGTAGGTTGTTTCATGGTGAAACAGAGTTTAGGTCCGCAAAACCTAAAAGTTGATGCAATTAAAGAAGGCAGCATACAGACAGGACATGATGGAATTATTTTGATCTATTATTCATGCTCATGGCTTGCTGGTTAGTTTTCGTGCCTGAGCTGGATTGCATCCACATCGTATTTGTTGGTAGAAATGAGCCAATGTAGCAGAGATAGGGAACCAGCTGTTGTTGGACCCCAACTCCCATCAGCCGCAGCCAGCATGGTCAGTGGGCAGAGATGGTGGCAGTTGTAGCCCAACAACATCTGGATGGCCCTGGGTTCTTTATCCCTGCAATATAGTATCACAAACAGTAGTTAGAAACACACTAGAAATCTACAGTTAATAAAATATTCTAGATTTGCACCTTCAGCATTTTATATTCCCCTTGCTCTGCTTTATTTAAATTTGGCCTATCGGTCGGATAGATTGATCTGTTTTGGTCCCATGACTCAGATTGATTTTACTCCCCTGCCTGTCTTCAAACTTAGTTCCCCCCCCTCCCACTTCTCATTTTTACCAAAACGACACTTGATTGACTCAAGCAATGGGAGCAGCTTGCTATGCTTGACTATGATCGATACGCTGGTGTTCACTGGTCCTTATCATTCCCAGTATGACTGAATTAACAAATGAACCCTGAAAATGTTTCAAGTAGCTGTCAAATTGCACAGGAGAAGCCCACTGATATTGAACGCAAAGTGCTGTGCTGTTTCAGTGCACACCACCTGTGTCAGAAAACAGTGACCATGGCACCATGCTATTTGTGTGAATTAAGAACTTAAACAATGCCGATAACAGCCAAATCAGCAGTTTCTTTCTCTCCAACAGTTTCTGCTTCTTTCAGTGCTAGATTTTGGCTGCTGAAAATATGTTACTAAATAACATATGGTGATTTTAGGATGCTAATTTTTTTAAAAAAATTGAATAAAATAAATCTAATAACCATGTTAATGGCATTGGGCTTAATGGACAATTGGTTTGCCATGGTATTAAGCACTGTTTAGTCCTAATTTTTATTTTTTATTTTAAATCTATCTTTGATCAGGCAGGGAAATTAACTCTTCTCGCTGTGTTCCAAAGACCAGTTGCACAAGCTTGCCTTCCTCTTGCGCAAGGCTGGTTTCAACCCTTCCTGTTAACTGATGTTGCTCTCTAATCATGGAAGCGCAGGCCTGCATCATCCTCTTCCAGAGGCTTTGAGGGCCTAATGGAGGGGAGGCTGAGCTACTTACAAAGAAAATGTCCTGGCCATGTTACATAGTGCTCTAGGCAATTTAGATTCCGATTGCAGCATTTCACAAAGAAGAAGTTAGTAGTTCTACTCCATTGTTCCCTTTCCTCGAACTTCTCCAGCAGAAAATTCAAAGTTGAAAGAGATCATATTATCAGGGGAGGGGGAAAAAAACAAGTTATCACAGCTTGAATGCCTGAGGATATTAGATTTTAAAATATATTTTCTGAGGTAACACGGTTATGGAAAGTGTTTGTTTCACACACTTGCTTAATATATCTTCTGTATATAGCTGGCAGATGGTGCAGTATTTTACAACTAAAAATACTTATTTTTTAGATTGGGAAATGCTATTTCATTGCCTCTTTATTTTTTTTATCCCTGTTTGTTAAATTTAGACAGTGTCTACATGAGCATAAGCCTGATTGATGGTTGTAATATAAATGGAGATACATATGATTTCCCATTAAGATACCTGAGAGTGGATTTGAGAATATATTAATATTGCATCCCAAATGCATACCCATTATCTTAGAATGATACTGTGTGTCACAGCATAACCACATGGATCTGTTTGCGTGTGTGTGTGATTTTGCTCATTTTAAAAAAGTAAATGAAAACCAAAGCTTTTTCAAATTCACAAAACAATGCATAATGCATACAGTATTCTTAATATTTCTGGAATCAGTACACCATATAGAATGAAAAATGTATTTAACAACACCGAAATCTGTTTAACAAAGCAACAAACAAGACCTGCTGGACAGTGAATGAGCAGGTTTATTTAGCTCTCCTGGATACTGCCATGTACCCAAGTAGGAAACAGAACTCAAACCCTTATAACTATATGAATTGAATTGAAAATGAATGGGGAGGGGGAATGGCTTTTGTTGCAGCCTAGGTAAAGGAAGCAAGCCCTGGCATTGCTGAAGGGAATCATTGGCAACAAAGGTACTGAGGCCAGTTAAGAATGGACCAGTCTGCATAGTGGAGGCACCAGTTGTCGGGATAACCAGTCGCTGGAGAAGCCTGCTCCCACTGGTTATGAGGGTTCTTGAAGGTCGTGAGGAGTTTTAGGAATAGTTGAAGGGCTGAAGAAGATAGCGATAGGCAGCAAGGAAAGCAAAAGGAGTGGCCGAAGAAGCAGAAGGAGGCCAAAATAAATCAGACTGCAGTCTCAACGTGAAGTGCACTCACTGAATGTGAGCGAGCTCTCCGTCGCCTCAAACTGAGGCAGGGGCTATTTATTGAGAAATTATACAGCGTCACCAACTCAGCACCAACCAATTACAACTTAGCAATAACGAGCCCTTCCGGGTGGGAAAACAGCCTTGCAGCTGTTAGCAAGAGGCTTCATGGTGCGCTTTTGGGAGCGCGGAGGGATCCCGGCTCTAACTCCGGCCGGATCTTCTTCTCGGATCAGTGCAGCGGCTATCGCGCGCGGGAGAAACTAAAACGTATTCCCACAACCAGTGAATAATAATAGCTGATAATGCCATTGGCCCACCTTGGACATTGTTCAACACCATTCAAGTGCAGTCGCCCTTCAGTAAGAACAGAGCTTCCTCCCTACCACTCAGTGGCACTCTTTGGACAGACTTGTAATGTACATGGATTTCCCACATTTCCTTTCGTTCACTGGGCAAGAAGCAGTACACAAAATAATCACTTACAGTAAAGGGAATATGCCACTCCTGAACAGCCTTTAAATCCCCATCTCTGTCGGTGGAAGGAACTGTGGAATTTCAACAAGCCCTTATTAAGCACTTGTTGTTCCTGGCCATGATTCATGTGTATGGCAGTGAGACATAGGAAAGCAATTATCCCGCTTGCTTGTGAACACTGCTTCTTCAAGCTTATAGATCTCTTAGGGATGGAATATATTACGGCTTATAATTATCTTTTTCCTCCTTATAGGCTATTATCCTGGGCACAGTATTTCAAGCAGTAGGGGATATTTCCTCATATCATCACTGTTGTGCTTGATTCTGTATACAGAATTATCCCGATTCTGCAAATATATTTTGAGCCTATAATTGCCTGATTGGGGGCATTTGCTATGTTGGTTAAGTCTGTCAACACGTGGCAGACATGGGTCAGAAATCCTTATCTAATTTTAGCTTTCTGGCCTTTAGGGGACACTCACAGCCCCTTCATACTTCATGGTGTGCATTGCGAGGTACCATTATACATGTAGCAAACATATAATGTTTGCTCTCTTCCTCAGGTAGGATGTCCTGAAGTCTGCAATTCTGTAATTGTGACAAGAAGTGAACTTTAAACAAAACCTAGTTACACGGTTTTATTTTTTCCTTGCGGCATGCAAACAATTTGTCATTCAAAGCCAAGCACAATCCCTGTTAAATATTCAAAATTAATGCTTCACAGTGAACATAAATACAATCATTGTTTTTAATTAATGTTATTGAAAACAGCAGTGTTTGTGGAAAATTAATGCATCAGTGTGCTGAAAATGTTTTCTTTTCTGAAATCAGTCAGTGTAAGGAGGTCCAAACAAAATGTCACATGTGACTGATTTTAGCATAGAGACATTTATTATATTTAAACAACTAGGGGGGAGATATCCCAACCCCACCAGCAGATGTAAGAAGAAACCCATGAATATTTGCCTTAATTGAAATCAGAGCTATTTTTACTTAGGCTTCTTAAAAGGAAATGACTTAAGAATATTAAGTATCAACTAATTAAGACTCTTAATTAAATGCAGATGCTGCTTAACAAGTAATTGACTTAGAGAATATGAATAGGAAATCAGTAACTCATTAAGTGCACACAAGTACAACTAACAGAGCCATGTAATCTTGTCATGGCTTGATTGCAAAAAGTACCACAATTAAGTTATGATTCCATATATCTGTTAAAAACAAAGAATGGTTGCTTCGTGTATTACATTTTTAGGTAACTATTTCAAGTATTGTACATGCAAACATGTTCAAATGTGACAACTCAACTTATAGTCAAGGAAACATGTGATAGTTTGAACAGGTTTTGTAAAGCATACTGTCCAGAACTTTGAATTTTTTTGGCTTGTTTTAGTTCATCCATTCTGAAATGCCTAAACTCTGCTATCTTTCCACTTTTAGAATAACCTTATAAAATATTCAACGACAGAATGGTTATGCTATTATAACTCAATTTCCAAAATGCTTCTGTAGTTGAGATACTCATCACCCCGATGAAAAAGTATCATTTCTGCCTATAGTTGCAACAAAACATTTCCAAGTTTTTTTTTACAAAATTTATAAAGTTCTTGGTATTCCCAGCAAAAGCCAGCCTTTCTAGAAATCATTCATTGGCCTTGATGGTACAGTTAAGCACTTTGCTATTGTCCTATGAGAAGAGTTACCTAGATCATTGGCTATCAGCTTTCAACAGCAGTAAATTGGTCTGCTTTGTATTAAAAAGATGGTCATTACTGCTTCACACAAATGAGATGTAAATATTTCAGTAATTTCATAGAAATTGACATCATGTTTTACATGAAGCTGTGTAAACCTTGGCAGCTACAACCCTCAACTCAAGGGGCCTTCTGGGAGTCAGTGTACTCAGAGTTTGCTACACTCCATCAATCACTTATGGGCCCTAGAGCATGGCTTGAAGGCATCTGTAAACAGAAGTAGCATTGCGGTTTTCTTGGAAAGCAAAGGACAGTGATAAACTAGTTTAGTTTTCCCACCTGTGCTTTTTTTACCCTGCAAAATGCACATGTCAGCCATACCCACAGTTCGGAGATTTTATGTTGTAGCTCAACTCCTTTACATTAACATAAGTAGAAAACATAATGGGTTTTTAAAGATAGTGGGCTGTGGGCTGGTTCCAGACTATGTTAGTCATTCGGTAGTCCCACTGAAATCTATGAGACAAGCTAGTCATGGCTATCTCAAGTCCCATTGTTTCTATGAGACTACAGTGTGTCTAACTGAGGCTGCAGTCCTCACCCTATTTATCTGTGAATAAGCCCCACTGAATAGCATTATAACATTTTCTTTCTTTCTTTCTTTCTTTCTTTCTTTCTTTCTCCCTCGCTCCCTCCCTTCCTTCCCATTGAATATTAATGTAGAATGGTATTATTCTACAAAAACCAATTCTAAGCTATGTCAGAATGTTGATAAAACAGCAGGGCTTTGGTATACAGGTACTGTAGCTGCTAACCTACCACCAAATGTTGAGCTCAAGACTTAATAGCTTCTGCCCCTTAACCCATTTCTACCTTTGCCATTTCAAAGGACAGTTGTATTAAATGCAGCTGTACTGATGTGTGTGTGTGTGTGTGTGAGATTGATTTTCCACTCTTCACTATTGCCTCGATTAAATGGATTTCTATTTATTTTCTGTTACATAAAAATGATATATTGATGTTTTAGGCTCTATAGTGATTTGATTCTGTATGTTACAGTGAAGTCGGTTGTTTATTTTCTTCTGCAAACCAAATATTATTGTCAGTTCTTTGACCAGCAACCCAAACTTTGTCAGGGGTTGGGCTGTTGTCCTTAATATATTTTTAAGGAGAATGTTTTCTTGAGAGAGCCAGTGTGGTGTAGTGGTTAAGAGCGGTAGACTCGTAATCTGGTGAACCGGGTTCGCGTCTCTGCTCCTCCACATGCAACTGCTGGGTGACCTTGGGCTAGTCACACTTCTCTGAAGTCTCTCAGCCCCACTCACCTCAAAGAGTGTTTGTTGTGGGGGAGGAAGGGAAAGGAGAATGTGAGCCGCTTTGAGACTCCTTCGGGTAGTGAAAAGCGGGATATCAAATCCAAACTCTTCTTCTCGATTGGCTTTTATGCAGTGGATCTGATGATCTTCAAATGCGTAGTGCATTTGCCTCTTTTAGAAGGACAGAGGTATTTCTTAGTGAGTTGCTTTTTCTTTTCTTTTGCCTTGTCATGATTATCTGGTTCTGTGATTATTTCAGCTGCAACACTAAACACGCTTATTAGGGAGTAAGCCCTTTTGAACACAGTGAAACTTACTGCGCAACCCTAATCAATTCTGCTCAGAAGTAAATTCGGTTGAATGCAGTGGGGCTTACTCCCAGAAAAGTGGGGTAAGGATTACATTGACCTGGAAATGCCTCGCTCCAGTCAGGTCTGCTGCCAATCCATTTAAGCCAGTTGTGCTCGGAGGTAGCAACGCAGTCAACACAATATACCATTAGCAGCTATTCTTTTATAATTTTTGAAGCTTCCTTCCACTGGTCTGATCCCTGGGCAGTAGTGAATTTCTTCTCATCACTTTCATGGTTATCCTGTGCTACCTGATGCCCAAGTTAAGGATAAATGGCAAATCCCTTGCTTGGGGAGCACATAGCAGGGCTTGTTAGAGACAAAAGAAGGAAGAAGATAAGGTTTCAGTTCAGTGTTATGGCTGAAAAACATGGATCCAAACAAAACACGGAAACATAAACTCTCTCTCTCTCTCTCACACACACACACACACACACAGAGAGAGAGAGAGAGACAGAGAGAGAGAGAGAGAGACAGAGAGAGTCATTGCATCCCATTATGTGTTACCATATTATGATGAAAATAAAATATGATTCTATTGATAGTAGCTAGTTTCTGTTGGGATTTCTGCCAATTGATGTGATTGGAATTACTTTCCCAGCAAAAGGCTGATTGGTTCCTGGTAGCATGCTACGCTGTGAGATAAATTGTGGGGCCCACAAAGGTTAAGCTGTTCATAAAATCATTAGTGAAATCTTAGAAACAATTTGATCTAAACAGCATAAACCCCCAAAGAGATGAAGTAACTGTTATAAAGCATTGCCTCATTCCATATCGTTGCCTCCAGTCAAATAAGACGTGCATATGAGTAGTCTGGGTTTTAATACATCACTCCAATATGCATTTAGTGACTATATTTTTTTGCCTTTAGGCAATTTTGATTTATTTTTTAAAAAAGAGACTTCGATTATGTGCCATCATATTTTTAGTACACCAATCAAACTCTTGCCCTTTGAGGAAAGATATGGGGGAATTTGCAAGCATAGGCATGAATTCCCTGTGCCTAAAACATCTCTCACTTTTTATTTATATCTATGCCAGCTACTAATATTTCTCACAGTCAAAGCAAAATACCTGCCCTCTTCCAACTTGTGTTCCAGAAGTGGGTTTTTCTTTTCTTTTCTTTTCTTTTGTTTTCATTTTTTGATGTAATAAAATTAAGGCCCGAGGTTTGGAAGAAAGTAAATATGACAGTTAACATGATTTGTTCATCAGCTTCCATGGGCCCCAGAACATTCCTCTGACAAATAAATAAGCAATTATTTATCAATATTGACAGCTGTCTTGAATGTGATAGCTGAATATTGTATTTTTTTTAAAAAAAATCAAATGTTTTGTTGTACCGTGGCCTTATATTTTATTGAACATCATTGAATATCGCTGAGACTAGCTGTTATGGTGGAATGATTGACCTGATGAACTGATTGCAACATAATGAACTCTCTCTTTCAGTTTTTGTTGACACTACACGTACTCCAGAGAAGTCTCAAAGGATGAACCATACATAATGCCATTGAATTTTTTCACCTATATAACCTGATATTCTGCTGCTCACAAAATAAGGACAGTTTGCACAGAGATTCTAGGTCTTCATGATAAAGTGGGACCAAATATTTTATCTTTTTTTGATGTTAGAGTTTTAAAATGTTCTCCCCAAAAGCCTTTTGCTGTCCTAGCCAGAGGTCGACTCTTAAAAGACTTGTGGGAATAGCACTTTGCCAGTGATTCCCCTGGGATCCCATCTTAAGAGGTTTTTGCCAGTACAGTGGTACCTCAGGTTAAGAACTTAATTCGTTCTGGAGGTCTGTTCTTAACCCGAAACTGTTCTTAACCTCAAGTACCACTTTAGCTAATGGGGCCTTCCGCTGCTGCTGCACCACTGCCGCACAATTTCTGTTCTCATCCTGAAGCAAAGTTCTTAACCCGAGGTACTATTTCTGGGTTAGCGGAGTCTGTAACCTGAAGTGTCTTGTCCTCAAATATTTGTCCTCAAATATTCTTGTCCTCAAATATTTCCAGTGCTCTTTGACCGGCTTTTCAGAGAAGAATGGAAAGAACGCTGTGCCTAATCCCCACCTTGCAAGATGTGCTTATCTTGGGCATTGTACACAGAAAACTGTCCTGCTAATCCCTGAATATTTATATCCCACACCTAGACAAATTGCCTGAAAGCATGGTTGATTTATTTCAGCAGAATTTTGGCTAAACCTACAGTTTATAAAAGCCACGGGGTCACAGCCAAAGTGTTAAGAGCTTCCCCATACCTGCTTTGTAGGACTAGGGAAATTTATAACCAGATTTGCCAGATTAGCTAATTGGTCCATAGTTTGCTTAATTTGTAGTTTCAGCCTTCTGCACACTCTAAAGTAAGGCTGCCAGTAGAACAAAAGAAAGTCTAAATTACTTAAAGCATAGGAAAAGGATGCTTTATGTTGCCAACTGTAATGTTTGTGATGCTAGGGGAGTTGTCAAATTAAGTACCTTGTGAGTCGCCTCAGTGACTTTCACGTAATTTATCATAATTTATATTGCAATCCTATGCATACACACTCACAAATAAGCACCGGGCATAGGATTGCCCTATAAGGAGCTGCTGTTGCTGCTGTCTCAATTGTATAGATACTAAGAATGAGGGAGAATTGGATTCATTTCCAGTGGCGGCTGGTACTTATTGGGACTGGTGGGGCAGAAGGCAGGAAGACAAACAGTAGGTGGAGCCTGAGTCAATGAGAGGCAAAGCGAACTAATTTTAGTTTCCCCCCTCTCCTCATGAACTTACCCATTTCTTACTTTCTGAAACAAGACGTGAAACAAATGCATCCTTTGAAATTCACAATTTTTTTAATTTTGCATTGCAGTTCTGCAGCCAAGTAAGGTGTACAACAGTGCATATACTAGGGCACAATGTGCCTAAAATGCATATCTTATTTTAAAAAGCATACAAAAATGTATTATATTAAGGAATATTGCTTTGCAAACATGTCCATGTTGGGCAAAATCGAATATAATATGTGTGTTAGGAGAAATCTGCAACAAAATGCTGGTGAATTTTCATGAGGACTATAGGAAAAATCACAAACTTGACCTAGAAATGTGGAGAACTGTATTTAAGTTTGGAAAAATGATAAATTGAGAGAAACTGAAATCGACAGAGTTATCCACTTCTAATAGTTACTATTCACAGTAAAATAATTCCTGTCCTGAAATGTGGTACTCTGTTTTAAAGAAGAGTGTATTTTTTCTGCAGTTGTTTTTTATTTCAGTTTCTTTGCTAACACTGAGTCTCATCCTTTCACAGTGCAAATGTGGACCTTTCTCTCATCACCACTTCAGCTCGGTCTTAAATTAATGAGGGCATTTTAAGATTTTAGCATATTCTTAATAGCATCAAGCCACGGAGACACAATCACTTTGTTAACTAATCAGATTACTTTATTTTTTTTACAAAACAACGAAATCTAATTTATTTGTAGGCCCATCTGGACTAAGACTGCTCAATTTAAGTTAAATTAGCAATGATAGACTGCTACTGGCCTTTTCTTTCCCAGGAGAAGAGGTTGATAGACAGCTGTGCAGAGATGCTATCTATCCAGTCCCCATCGTCTGCGAAGTTCCATGCCCAAAGGATTGTGTACTCAGCACGTGGTCTGGTTGGTCCTCCTGCTCACACACCTGCTCTGGCAAAACCACAGAAGGAAAACAGATGCGTGCCCGCTCCATTTTGGCATATGCAGGTGAAGGTAAGGTCACTCCTTTCAGCAGCCTTGGCATATTATTATGAATTCTTAGTTACCTTTTAATCATTTGCAGAAATAATGGGGCGATTAGAAGGAAAGTGCAGCTTTAACACATGGTCTTTAATATGATTCTGCACTACTGTTGGTATTTTAAAAATATTGCTCTGCATTTTCTAACTGTGTTTTACATTGTTAGTGTTTGTTTTACTGCATTTTGAGATAAGGTGGGTTTTTGTTTTGTTTTAGATAAGTTTCCTTTAAAATATCCTTTAAGCTCCCATTTTCAAATTAAATCGGACTATGGACTCTGATGCTTCATATGCACATGTGCAAGGTCTCAGAGTACTGTAAACAAATAAGATTGGAGTCTTTTATGTTGTTTGGGTGGTTGGCATGCAAATGACATCCCTGAATTAAGGTGTTCTGCACAGAGCTAAACGACATGCACAAGCAGTTTGTGGGTTCTGTTTCTAATTGATATAACAGATACACAAGTAGCTACTCTATTGCTGAGTTAATTGTAAGAAAGCAAATTCTAAAATATAAATCAGAACAATATCTCCAAGCCATTCAACATCAATCCCTGGCCATGAAAGGCCTCCTTCTAAATGGACTTTGCAGACACCACAACCTTGAAAATGGCTTCTAGATATTGCCAAGACATAGCCATGTGAAGGTTTGTGCAGTTCCCTTTCTTTTTTGATGGAGTCTTTGTGGAAGGCTTCCCTAGTTAATTGCATCCTGATTTTGTGGAGTGCCCCTTGCTGGTGCCACTTGTAAAACAGAAGTTCCATTGTATATACTTAACTTTTCATGGGCCACATACACAAACAAGAGTTTCATCATAGTCATCCAGGTCCAAAGGGAGTGATAAAGCTGGAATGAACGACAGGATAGGTTCATAATACTAGTATAGCTATACTATATTAATATTGCCGAAATAACACCCCTGTCAAGGGCATGGTGATTAACAGCTATAATTTCTCAGCATTTGGGAGCACGGGAGCATAGAATGTCCTTAATACGATATGTTAAAACTGAACGTTTCTTTGTTAGAGTGTAGTCTCAGCGTCTGGAAGTGAACACAAAGCCTGGTTCCAAGTAGGGAGAAGTTAAGCAAAAAGAAAACAAAGCAAAAAAAAAATAAACTTTGACGGAGAAAGGTAGAAAGCATGCTAAAAGTTAGGCTTCTGAGTTTGCTTATTTCTTACATCCTTCATGGTGGCTGCATTTATACTATTGTGCTTTATATTTTGATGATCATCGAAAGGTGTGCTACTTCTGGCATACAGAGCCAGTGTGGTGTAGTGGTTAAGAGCGGTAGACTCGTAATCTGGCGAACCGGGTTCATGTCTCCACTCCTCCACATGCAGCTGCTGGGTGACCTTGGGGTAGTCACACTTCTCTGAAGTCTCTCAGCCCCACTCACGTCACAGAGTGTTTGTTGTGGGAGAGGAAGGGAAAGGAGAATGTTAGCTGCTTTGAGACTCCTTGGGGTATTGAAAAGCGGGATATCAAATCCAAACTCTTCTTCTTTTAGAGGAGTAAGAGCGGAAAAGGCTTCAAAAGACTTTTTTAGTACATATGAAAGATGCTTGCGTTCTTGGCTGTGAAAGGTGCATGCGTGATTTGTCCCAATGAATGATCTGAGGGTGCTTGAAGCTAAGCAGTCTTTTATATGATTTGTGTCTTTATGCAAACTATCCAGAGAACTTTGCTGGATGGACAGGTTACAAATGCAATGCATAAATAATGAACAAATATTCTGCATGGGAACCTGCTGGGAGCAACATGTAGAAAGCATGACACATGTACAATAAGTAAGTTTTATCCAAAAAAAATAAATAGTTGCATGTATGATTAAACCGATTTACTTGGACCGTAGGGACCGCATAACATTTATGAATAAAAGATCCTCCGGAACTGTAATATCATTTCCAAAGTAGCTGACATGTCACTTTCACTTCTCAGATTAAATTCCGAACAGAAACTGTATCAGTTTAGATTATAATATTTAGGCTTCACTTCAATCGAATCTCTTGTCACCACCATGCCAGTAAATCCATTATGCAGAAAATGGCTGTCTCCTCACCTTCAGCAACGCACAGCATTGTTTAAGCAATTCCAGCAGGACATGCAATGTTTCAGTGGGAAGCAACCTCCTGGAGAGCATTGCCAGATTTGGATTCCCATAACAGGTTTTTTCTCTCTATGTCCACAACTCAGTTAGCAAAGAAGAAGAAGAAGATGAGAGGTCAACATGAACCCTTTGGTGGAGAGCAACTTTGAAAGACGCTTAAAAGTTGTAAACGTTAGGGGTGGCAGAGAATTTCTATTCAGGCTAGGATTTTCTGTGAGCCCCACCTCATTGATCCAGTCAAACCAGTCCTCAAAACAAAACATAGATCTGTGGTTTAGTTCACAGCTCTACAAACCTTTCTGAGGGCTAGTTTGACCATCCAGGGCTTGCCCCCCCACCACTTTTTGGAGGCTTTAAACACTTATGCTGCTTGGAGAAGCTTCAAAGTGCAGCAGAAAGCCTGGGTCCAGACATTATGGAAAGGCGGACCATGGCTTAGCTCCTGGCAGTATGGCAGGAGCAGGAGCACAGGAGGAACAAAGTACCTACAGTTCTAGCAACGTGTAGCAGGATACTACTGCATGTTCACATTTAAACCATAGTTTAGTTTAACTATGGATTGCCGTAACATGCATACTAGTCCTATATATGTACTTTAAAGTATATCTCACTATATTAAATTCCACTTTTCCCTCTTCTGCTGTGCTTGGGCCACTTATCTGACCTGTTCTGCTAGGGGACCATTGAGGGGCACGAATCCACCTCTATAATTCAACACTTCAGTTACCTTCTCCACCTACCAAGTCCTTGGCATATGGCAAGCTATAAATCAATTTTTCAAAAGCTTGTTGAGCAGACTTTGACTTTTCCAGGCATGGGTTCTTTGGCTCCATGATTTATGAGACACAAATCAGTTCCTGAAATGTTCCATGCTTGGTGCTTAAATTTTCATGAAGTTAAGGGCTTGAGGGACATGCAGAGGCTATTTAAAAATGGAAACTTAGGCCTTAAAATGCCTTTATGTTAAAGCAGTGGGCATGAAATACATCCTTTTGGTATCCCAGTTTGGAACCCTTCATGTATCCAAATATACTGCTGGATTTCAGCAGTGATTCTCTGGAAGATGGTGGAAGCCAAATTTAAATTAGTGCAGCTCTTGGAAGGTAGAATGGGGAATAGATTTTTGGATTTGGGAGAACTATGCCAGGATGCAGAGGCCGCTTTGGGCACTGCCAACACATGCCTAATCTCGATTGTCAGCAGAAAAGCCCTTTGGGCTGGAAGCATTTCAGTTGTAGATGCTTAAGTAGCTTGGCTATGTAAAATAGTAGTGGGGATATGTTTATGTAAATCCAATAACTGAGGAGGGAAATTGTCATCATTCCCAAAGCAAAGGCTTATCTGTATCTTGGAAGGAATTCTCAGTATGGAAACTTTTCCTGATACAGTCAAGTACTTGCATCTCATTCTCTGATTGTTTGCAAAAACAACAACTCAATAATTGATTAAAAAGAAGAAGAAGATGCTGATCTGCTCTCAGACGTCAAGCTAATTTCTTCCAGAGATCATGAAAAACATTGCCTGAAAATCTAGAAAGACAATGAGAAGCATAATGCTACAAATGCTGAACTGAACAAATTTCAAATTTATACATGGCCATATCTACTTGCAGATATCCTGGCATGTGGTCATCCGTTACAAATGCTCAGCCTGGGCTTGATGAGGCAGGTGACCCTCACCTGTTCCAAGCCTCCTCCAGCTGAGGAATCACACACCTCCTCCCAGAGCTAGTTAGCCCCACCTGGCCATCTAGGGAGCTGAGCTGTGGGCCCTTGCCTGACTCAGCCTCCTAGAGTGCTCTTCCTGCTGCTTCCTACACCTCGGAGCCTGTCTTGTTCATGAATACAGGGGGCCCTTTGGTGATGGGTCCTGCTGCTCTGGTTCTTGTGCACTGACCCCCATCCTCTCGCCATCCTCTGTTGCCCCGTGAGTACTTCCTTCCCCATCGCCTGCTTGCCCTAATGTGTCCCAGACCCAGCTGTACCCCTCGCCGGGACCCTCTTCTTCCTTGCCCGTTGTCCTGCCAGTTCATGACAATTTAACCCTCCCCTCCACCTTTCCACATTCTGCTTTTCCAGTCTAAACAAGTTCCTATATCTCCCACTGTATGTTTTGTTATTAGTTCCTGACATTGCTTAGGTTTACTATTGGGAATGAGCTGTATTTCAGACCAGAAATCAAAGAGGTATTGAGTTCTTCATCACTCTCTATAGTGTGTATGCATTTGATTCAAAGCTCCCATTTTAGACTTGTTAGCCTGGAATCTAAATGGCTGGTTCATGAAACTTCTTAAAGTCTTGTCTATGCCTGCCTGGATTATATATATTTTTGAAGGAGGCTTTTTCTGAAGTCTTATCACCAAAGTAATTTTAGGCCTGAAAGCATTTTGCCGATTAACTACTCTAATGAATCAATTAATGCTTTGATAGCAGATTAGCAACATAGTTCCAATTAACATTCGGTGTGGTTGTATGGGTGTGCTCCTTCAGCTGCTAATGGGTGTTAAGACCGATTAATTTTAATTAACTGAATACAAAAGTCACTGGTTAGTATCCCATATATGTAAGAGAAAGATTGTGCTATCCTCTAAGACTGTTGAATGTAAGTTCTCCTACTTACAACTCTAGTCCTTTTTATTTGCTTGTTACAGTCACTTTGTGACATAGAACGCAGTTCTAAACACATTTACTTGTAACCATGTCCTGTTGAGATCAATGACATGCTGTGTCTTTACAACTTCATTGCTGTATAAAGTAGCAACAGTTCTGAGATTTATAAGTGCTCCTGGGTAAGGGACTACATTGATGACTTCCACATCCATTAGGGTTGCCATATTTCAAAAAGTGAAAATCCAGAGCTTTTTGGTTTTGCCCAAAGTTGTTGAGGTATTTGTTTTTTTGCAAAATCTCAACAAGAAAATTGAGTTTTTGGGATATTTTTTAAATGAAAATTGCCAAAATCTACACTACCGACATGGGCTGTCATATGTCTGGATTTTCCCAGACATTTCAGCGATTTCAGCCCGGAAGCTATATCCGGAAAATTCTGAATGTATGACAACTCTAACACCCATGGACTCAGAAAATTTAAGCAGACCTCAGAACAAAGCAAAAATATCTATTGCCTTGAAGAATCGCATCCTAAAGCCTTCTGACATATACCTGTTCTCATGTGTGGCTGAACCATGACTGTTCGCCAATAAACATTGAGCTGAATGTAGCACTTGGAAAGGGGAGCAGTAATGGACATAGACACAGAGATCCACATCTGGGGAGAAAAGCAATTATTCAGTTAATAACAACACCCAGTGAGTTTTATGGCACCTTAGAAACAAACAGATTTTTATTTTATTCTTTGACATAGGTTTTTGTGGCCCAGCAACTTCTTTGCCAGATGCATGGAATGTATCAGTGTTCAGATATATCTGTATTTATACACACAGAGAGAAAGATACATACAGAGGGGGGAAAGTAAAGAAATGGGGCCAAAAAGGCTATAAACTGCAAGATGCCTGTGATGTTTCTGTATCAAATGTATACGACACAAGCCCAGTGACCACTCATGGCAGTAGATATTGGAGATAACACAGCCTTCTAACTTTGTTGTGCTAACTGAAGGCAAAGCCTCCTTCTTTGTTTCTATTTGTTTGGTACTAAACTAACTTACTGATCAATTCTAGTTTGGCAATGGCGTGGTAGGGCCTCCTTTGAAGTAGTCGGTTGAATAATGTTGGCCTTCTCACTGGTTCCTGAATGTTGTCATTCTTGGCCTTTTCTCTTTTTTAGAAGGCTGACGCTATAATACATACACACAAAGTGTAATTTTTAATACCAATTGCCTCTAAAGCTACTATGCCTAGCCCAAGTAGACAATCGTATGTGCAATGTGAACCCATGGTTTGTTGTACTCTTGCCTAATAAGTCCCCACAGTTCTACTCATTTGCCTCCAGGGCTATTAGGGCTAGATTCGGGGGCAGACATGCAGAACCCCCAGTGGTGATAAGCCTCCCCCACCCCTTCTCAAAGACTCTGCCAACTAGTTTCTCTCTGGGTTCTTAATTTTTAAAAAGTTGCATGTGCACAGTGTGTGTGTGTGTGTGTGTGTGTGTGTTGGAACCGCTGGTCTCAACCACTAATGTGCATTGGATTTTTGTTTTATTTCTTTTGACATTGCACACTAGATATAATAACAGTTAGTATTAAGCAGCTTTTGGATAAGAACCCAGCATGCCCTCTGGCCAGTTGGCAAAAAATTCTTTAAAGGGAGGGGGGATTCAGTGCTGAATAGTAAATATATTCTCATCTTCGCAACTTGCTGAGTTGCAGCATATACTTACTGTTTGTAAATAGCCAAAGTTCATCCCAATAGATCCCCAATAGATGGCCACCCAGTCTATGCAAAGAGTGGCCAACCACCTGCTGAGGTAGTCCGTTCCACTGTTGAACAGCTCTTGCCATTAGAAAGCTGCTCCTAAGGTCAACCTAAAATCTCCTTCCCTGTAATTTCAATCTACTAGTTTTGGTCCTGCCATCTTCTCAGTCTTCTTTATGACAGCCCTTCAGATGTCTGAAGACCATCCTGCCCATGCCTCACCCTAACCTTCTGTTTTCCAGGCTAAACATTTCCAGCTCTTTTAATCATTCCTTGTTGCTCTTGGCATTTTCAATTGTGCGCTGAGTGAGAAGGGCAGTAGAGAACCAGTGGAATATGAAATCACAATGATGCATATTTCCTATTAATAAACCAAGATACGTTACATCCAAACCTGTGTCTTAGGCCTAGACTAGTTTTGAAGGGGTAAAGCTTTATTTGGGCTGTGTCATTCAGACTGTGAGGGTCCACGTGATTGAATGTTCTCTATTAAAAACAAACTCCTGCTCACAGAAAACGAGATTTCAAGGAGAAGGCAAGGCTGGAACGTTTCTTCCTTAGTTTTCTGCATGTGCAAGGGTTAATTTTCTATATTGAGGAGCATTTAGACATGTGAGAGCCCCTAACCTGCAGTCTGGAGTATCATAGTCCAAACAAATTGTAGGCTTAATACAGTGAGAACTATGACATAGTATAGGGAAAGGAACCTGTTGCCCTCCAGATACTTCCATCAGCCTCAGCCAGCCTAGACAGTGCCCTGAGATGATGGGAGTTTGTGATCCTCATCCCTGTATATCAACATACTGCCTTCATTAAAATCTCATACCCTGAGAACAAAGAAGTGAAATCCAAGTTTGTTTATTGAGCTTGTTTTTCCTAACTTAATGTTGCAATGATTTTCCTCTCCCGCCACTGTGTGCTTGTTTTTTCCAGGAGGACTTCAGTGCCCAAACAGCAGTTTGCTGCAGGAAACACGCAGCTGCAATGAACACCCATGCACAGTGTATCACTGGCAAACAGGACCTTGGGGCCAGTGTGTAGAGGATGTCTCTGTGTCGGCATTCAATTCTTCTGCAGGCTGGAATGGAGAGGCCACCTGTGCTGTTGGGATGCAAACAAGGAAAGTCATCTGTTTGAGGGTCAACGTGGGACAAGTTGGACCCAAAAAGTAAATATAATAGAAATTCTGGTACTCAAAACCTTGATTGGCCAAACCTCCTAATTATTTGCCCTTTTCACTTTTTTCTCTGTGTAGCTCTATTATAACATAGCCTACTGAAATGTGTTTTGTCTGAATTTATAATAAAAATGAATGGAGTTCCAGCTCATGCAATCGCAGCGTCTCTCAGAATTGTGCTTTGTTTCCAAATTTGCATAACAGATCATAATGTTTACATTTTGCTATTTGAATAATGCAAATAATAAGTTAATGACGGTATATAAGGCATACAATCTTGTGAAGCAAAAAGAAATATGTTGCTTCAACTCTTGAACCACCATGTTAATCTTACTTAATAAGTTTTTTAATAGGAGGAGATGTACGTGAAAGTGTAAATGAGAACCATGTTTTAAACTCTCCTTAATAGAAAGGATTATTGTGATATGACAAGATCAATATTATTGGCGTAACTTTCAAAGTAACAGACTTCAGCTTACATTACTTCAGTTCAATTTGACCTTGAATAAGGTGGAAAGCCATAAATAGAGGAGAGAATGGACAGATATAGTTATAGAGCTATAATCTCAGTAGTAGCTTGCTTTAAAGGCAAGATAGCAACTAAATGCAAATGTATAAACTAGGTGAAATCAGGCATGGACATTGAATGACCAAGCCTTTTTATTTATACGTTTAAGGGTGTTTTTACACTTGCTTTTAATGTTTTTGTTTTTGCTTTGATTTCACCTTTCTGGGGGGGGGAGTGGCTAATAAGTATATTAAATAAATAATATGGATCATTAAAGCATGGTCAGATGACCAGCTGTGGTAGGGATAAGATGATAGACCCACCATATGATGTCAATTGTGTTCAAAACTTTTGGTAATCAGTGACACATGGTGAAACTGCAGCTCACTTCCTGGATCGGCAGGGTGTCATGTATTTCCCAGGAGCTGATTAGATGTGGATTCCTCTTCCTATTCATGCACAAAAAAGAAGAGTTATGAGTTCAGATAAAAAAATTCTACCGTGGCACTGCTAGTCTCTCTCTCTCTCTCTCTCTCTCTCTCTCTCTCTCTCTCTCTCTGTGTGTGTGTGTGTTGTGTGTGTGTATACACATGCACATATATAATTTCATCCAAGCTCCTGGTCATCACAGAACAAGGAATCATCCACACTCAGTTATGTGATAGGTTTAGTGAAATGACAAATTATACAACTTTCGTATTGCTAAAAAAATACATAGGGAGCAGAATTCCTATGGTACCTCCCTGTGATAACTGAAAATCAGGTAGAATAGCTCTCTTGTCATCATTCAGCCCTTCTTGTGGTTTTCAATGGAGAGACTTCCTGTACTGTTGGGATGCAAAGAAAGTCATCTGTAAGGGAAGGTCAAAGTGGGGGAAATGAACAGTGTATATGGGCCATTCCCCCAATGCTGGTTCTCCTGAACTCCTTCTTGATTGGGTCCCCCCCCCCAGTTCACATATACCTCCTTGACAACATGTTCATGCCAGTGTAATAGTTTTTTAGTGCCTGCATTTAATGTGGCCTGCCACTTACTTTTCATTCTATCCTTTGTCATTGCCCATTTTAGGTGTCCTGAAAGCCTTCGCCCTGAGACCGTTAGACCTTGCTTGCTACCCTGTAGGAAAGACTGCATTGTGACACCATACAGTGATTGGACACCGTGCCCTTCATCATGTCAAGAAGGTAATTGTAAAAACCAAAAAGAGGGTGGGAAGCGGGCGGGCGTCCGGGGAAGAAGGGCTTTGGCAAACCCAATGGCCCTTGAATCCAGTGTGTTTTGACTATACACAATTTTGGCTTTAGGCACAATCCGCAGAAAGTAACCCTTGTTTAAAAACTTGGACGAATATTCAAGTGTTTACTGGTGAATGGCTTTTGTCTCTGCACTATACTGTAACTAAGTTTCTACCTTGGAAGATTTCAGTGAGGCACAAAACAATTTCAATCCCCTCTGGATTGTGTCCACTCAGTCATCAATGTTTATTTAAAAGAAGCTCGATTCACCATGGTTACTGTGTGGTGCTCATCAAATTTGGATTTAAAATATTTAAATACAGATTTGGGCCCAAGGCAAATTGAGACCTGCACCTTGTGGTGGGGCCTCTACCAAGACTACCTTTCTCCTATTTGCTGTATTGGACTCTTTACAGTTGTTCCTTTATCACATGATACGGGAGGAATAGCCCTCTTGCCCAGTGCTGTTTTTCTAGAAAAAGAAAAATCACCATGAACCCTTGTTCTCTCATAATGGCAATGGCGCCCACCTAATAGATGCTAGAACTGAGTTCCAGCAAGTTCCAGCTGGAAAAACCCCCTACTCTTGCCAACTGTGAGGAAAGAAGTAGTGTTGATAGCACACATAGCAGGAGAACCGTAATAACTGTGGGCAGAAGGAGAGAGAGCAGCTTGTAGAGCAATACTGTGCCCCAAAATATCATTGGCGGGTGTGGGACACCCCTGTCCCTTAATTCGACATTCATGCCTTCAAAACTTCCCAGACAATGAAATCTTCAGAGAACTCTCTGCACAGATAGAGTCCATAAATGAGCAGGAGATCACACGTATTTAAGGATCGCCTGGCCCAAGCTGTTGTATGTTACTCTGTGCAATGGTTGCTATGCTTACTTAGGTTTCCTTTTTTATTCAATAATATCTTATTCATTCAATTGCTCTCTTGTCCTTTACCTTATATGCTCTCAGAGTGGGTTACTTTGTACAATCACATCTGAGCAATACAGCAAGTGCACGCTTCTAGTTTTAGAGCTAGCTACCTAATCTCAGAACCCCACAAAATCCTGGGAAAGGAGGTGCATCCTCAAACCATACTACAAGATGTACAGGGTTGAAGCAAGGTGCAAGTGAGGTGCCACTACAGGAAAGGCCCTGTCTCATGTCAACTTCACTTTATGCAGGCACCAAAAGAAGGGGCTCCCCTGTAGATCTCAGTACATGAGCAGACTGGTACAGAGAGGAATGCTGCTTCATATATTTGGGTGTTTAGAGCTTTATAACTTAGCATTAATGCTTTGAATTGGATTTAGTAGAATATAAGCAACCTGTTCAGGTCCTAAAGAGCCAGTGCAACAGTGTAAAAAAGCTAAGCTAGTCAATATACTTGCTGCTATATTCTGCAATAGCCAGTGCTAACTTATAAAGCTTCTGAACTACCTTCATAGGTAGTCCCATGTACAGCACATTACAGCAATTTAGCCAGAAGGTACCAGAACATGGATTAGTGAGCAAGGTTATCATAGTCTATGAATGGCTGTAGTTGGCAAAGCAGTCTAGCTAGTCATAGGTGCTTCACATCACTAATGACACTTGGAGCTCCAGTAAAAAAAAGGTGGATTACCCTCCAGACGATGTACCTCCTCCTTCCGCCAAATGCAGCCCCATATAAAGCACACAATTTGCCCAATTCCTGGATCCACAGCCAATTCCTAGATTCCTGGATTTTGCTGGGATTCGGCCTGAGTTTATTGGTCCACATCACAGCAGTCCAGCACTTGCACAGCCTGTTTTGATGACACAGAAATAGAATTGAGTGCCACCTGCATATTGATAATATTGTACCCCAAATCCCCCAATGACCTCTCCCAGAAGCTCAATATAAACGTTGAAGAGCATCTTCGTTTGTAGCCCGCCCAGCCTGAGGGCTTGAAGTACAAAACAGCACTTAGTAACAACATGGAAAAATTAATGTAAAACATACGTATCGCTCACCTTCTGGCATAAGCCTGGCCATCAAAACCATCCTGTTTTTTGATGTGCACAGGTGTGGTGCAAAGCCATCATTGCAACAAATGTTTTCACAATTTGTTTTCTTACTGCCCTTCTCTGCCTTTCTTTAATTCTCTGTGTTCTGGGCAATATCTTTGTTGGTCCCTTTTGACTTTTTTTATCTTTTGATTAGAAATCCAACAGACAGGGGCCTCTTACATTAGTAGATACAAATAGTTTAAAACGATGGGTCTGTATATTTTTCCTATGAGCTCATCATGCATTTGTGACTTGTCTTCGTATTAGTTGAGCTACCAGGAGGGCCAACTTTAAATGAATGCAGAATTTGTGATATAGCAGTATTTGACAGATTGCACTTTAGGGACGTGGTCCAGAGGTGCAGGTGGCTTCTGCCCTTCTTATAAGTAAAATAAATAAATAAATAAAATAAAAAACTGCTTGAGCAAAGCTTTCCTTACTTTTATGCTTTCCTTTTTCTTATTTCCTTGGAAGATGGGAATAAGAAAAGAGATTGGTGCTGGTGGTTTTTTTTTTTTTTAAGGTTTTGGTTTGAACCAAACAACTACACGCAAATTATAAGTATCTTATTTTAGCACATGCTGCCAGATGTTTAATGCTTACTGCATTCTGTAGCAATTCCACATCCTGCATTGTAATTATAGTTACAGAACATCCCCCCCCCCTCCACTGATTTAGCGTTGCCCAGATATTTCTGCCTTATCCCTTTTTCTCTTTTTGAGCTTAGCGGGGAAGCATTCATCTTAATATGCACGATCATAGCTGCAAGTCAATAATTTAATACCTCGTTCATGTGTGTTAATCCTCCTGTGGCGTAGGGTGCGCTCACTCATTGCCACCTCCTTTCAAAAGGCATGGGATTGTTGCCCTGAAAAGATACTCTTTATAGTTCACAGTTAATGCTCTGTGTTGGAGTTGGGGGGGGGGCGGAGACAAATACAAAGTCACTTTTACTGTTGTTCTAGTTGCTGATTAGAGTATTCCCCAACTAATAAAGGATTAGACAGATTAAACTTGTAACCTTTTGAGGGAATAAAGAGCATGTGGAGCCTGGGAGGTTTAATATGATGGGAGGGAGAGAAACTGAGCACACCCCTTTAAACAGGACAAATACAGTATAATATACAGTGTGGCACATCTGTTGTTCTTCTCTAGTAGCAGTGTGGCTCTTTCTTTCTTTCTTTCTTTCTTTCTTTCTTTCTTTCTTTCTTTCTTTCTTTCAAAAAACCCTACAAACTAAAATGTGCAAACTGCAGGGGGAAATAGCATGCCAGTAAACGTAATGAATCAGTCCAATTTGTTCAAGATTTCAATTGCATAGCAGCGGAGAGGAAAAATAAATCCACCTAACATGCGACAATTGCAGCCTTAATTTGAATCAGTAAGTTTTCAGTGCTTTTCTAACACTGCTGTAATGAATTTTGCTGTTCTAAATGTAACGTATTTATTTATTTTAAGAGTTTTCTTACCTGCCCTTCATTGCAAGGTCCCAGGGTCGTTTACAACCATATAATCATACAATATTAAAATCCAATAAACCAATTCCTACTCTGCTCTTAGCAGATAATAGATACAGTAATTGTACCTAATTCATATGCCAGTTCCGAATTTGGGTTTTTCGATTCCTTACTTATATGGTTTGTCAAGGCCAGAATTGTATTGATTCAGTAATTAGTTTTTTTAAATTAGGTTTTCAATTATGTAATAAAAAAGAATATTATATACACAACAGACAAATGAAATAATACAACTATAACACACACACACACACACACACACACACACACAAACACACACCAAAACCAAATGAACTGGGTGTGAGATCAAGAGCTTAATGAGATACAATCAAGTAGAAGAAAAGGGGAAATCCATCTACATTGAGATGATGAAGAAAAGTCTTACGGCATCCATATATTTTTGGCTCTTATATAGGACTGTACTATTGATTCAGTAGTTGGCTGATACTTCAGTTTGTGTTGCTTTTATATTACAAACCCTTAGAAAAAGCTTGCATGTCTGAATTTTTTGAAAGATGCATATAAAATTTTGGAGCTCTGAGGAAAATACATTGATGCCACCACTATATTGGGATTGCCAGAATTGGCCAAAACTTTCATGCACCGGTATGTACAAATACGTTTCAAGATGCTATATTCCTCTTCATGTACACGGCAGAAAGTTTGAAGGTTTTAACTTCCTAGGTGCTAATCTATTCTATACAGTGTATTTATGATGCTATTTACTGTGATGTCAACATGCTTGTTCAACTTGTGTGTGCGGTGTGAGGAGAGTAAGGTGCACTGTATGTTCATTTGCAGGGGATATGAAAGTGACAAAGCAATCTCGGCATCGAGTGATCTTGCAACTCCCTGCGAATGGTGGCCGAGACTGCCCAGATACTTTGTATGAAGAAAAAGATTGTGAAGCTCCTCCTGTCTGCTTGTTTTTCAGGTGATGCTCTTAACGGACGAGTCCCTTAACTTTTATCAGCGTAGAGTTTCTGTCAAAAAATAACTTGTTTTTGTGAAATTTGTATGTATTAGGGAATTAGTCTTCTTCTATGAGGAATCTACCTCAGATGTTTTGTACTCCAGATCTTCCTACTTCTAGTTTTTGTATATTACGTTACAACAAGTGGTATTTGCAACAACAACAAAAGCAGTATAGAGCGTTATATATATTCCATTCTGTTTCATCTCCCACCATGTTTTCTATTTCCCCCAAATTGTCAGTCAGCATTCCATGGTCACTGAGCAATCTCGATCTTTCTTAAGCTGCTTTTGGAGTTTCCCACTTTCACAATGCATTTTCTAAAGGTATTTTTGTATTTCTGCAAACCTGTTGATAGCTCCCTCAGGTGTGCAGATCATGTTGCTAATGGCTGCATAAATCCTGGCACTTGGAGAATAGAAATGGTTATTGGCATATTTGGTGATGACTGTTCACGTTATTACAGCCTCATAATTCTGGGGGCTGTGAGGGAAGATGAAAAATTGCGTTAACTTTGGAAAACAAAGCAACTGGCTTGGTAAAACACCTTTGGTTAGTCATTGTGGAGAATATGCATCAAGATTCTGTCTGTGTGTCAGGCCTGTTCATATATGATTGAAAATCATGTAGCTGGCACTAAATATTTCACAGTTTAATGTAATTGCACAACTGTCCATCTTTACATATGAATTTCAATTCCAGAAACTGTCAGATAATGGGGTTGATCTTCAGTAGGTGACTTTGTGGTTGATCATTTTTTTTACCAGTCATTTCTTCTGCCTTTAATAGCAGTATGATTGCAGAGATCAGGAGATGACGTTTTCTGCTTGAGGATTTCATTCAGTCTGCATTTTTAAGCTAACCATTCTGATTTGCTTGCCAGACTAATATGCAGATCAAAATGCGCAAAAAGCAAAGGTAGTCATGTCACCTCATAAGAAAAACAACAACACCACCAAAAGCCATATTAGGGCAATACTTCTAGTAGGCCCACCAGAATTAAGCTGATCTGTCCATCCCTAAAAACAGTGCTTTTTTCTGGGGGGGTACGCCTAAAAATTTAGGGGGTACCCCTAAACATTTTGTGAATCTTTGTACTTTTGTCCATTTACTTTATTTTTCCCAATTTGGACTATTAAATGGTGATTTTCTTGAGTCAAAATGAGAGTACCCCTAAACATTTTTAAGAAAAAAAGCACTGCCTAAAGATACCAAATATACTGAAAGGGAAATTGTTATCTAACTGTGGATCAAAACACCCATACAGAAGGTATCAGGAGGAAATCCTAAGTTTGCAAAAGTACAAATAAACTTCTTTTGGGGGGGGACCCTAAGGCAGGTGCCCGTTCACCTAGTCTAAGGTTACTCCAAATGCCCAGTGGGCATGGAATACTGACTGAGTGCTGGGTCGATAGAATGGAGTACTGGAAGAGGGCGTGACTGGCTGACTGGAACCCTTGTTAAGAACACACAACACTGCAATGTTTTGTTACACATCCCTGTTTGTCACTTGTTAATGTCTTCCTATCACGATGTTACTAAAAGCTCTTGGTTGGCAATATTAGGTGGGGTAACCACAGTTCGCCATTCTCAGCCTCTCCTCCCCATTTATAATACAGTGGTACCTCGGGTTACAGATGCTTCAGGTTACAGACTTCGCTTACCAAGAAATAGTAGCTCGGGTTAAGAACTTTGCTTCAGGATGAGAACAGAAATTGCGTGGCAGTGGTGCAGCGGCAGAAGGAGGCCCCATTAGCTAAAGTGGTACCTTAGGTTAAGAACAGTTTCAGATTAAGAATGGACCTCCAGAACAAATTAAGTTCTTAACCCGAGGTACCACTGTACAGGTGGAACAAAATTGGCCTATTTTTACAGAGGCATTGTAAAGATTTACCATGTGTGTTGCGTAAGTAATATTTAGCAAGCATAATTAGCATTATCAGTGCTATTTGGGTTCTTTGGGAGAACGTGTGGAACCATAACAACCCTACGCCATCTAGGTCTCTTGTGGGCAGAGTCTCTGACAGGTGGAGGTGGCTGTTGCTATTTTGGTAGCAAAACATTAGCAGAAAGCAGCCAAGCCACAAAGGAGCTTTCTGAGCTCTGGCATTAATTCCTTCTCCCCATAATGGGATATTGCCTAAGTTTCAAAGGCAATTTGTTATCTTAATTTAGCAATACAAAAATGGCTTGTTCAGACAGTAATATGCTCCGACTGCTTTCAAAGGCCACGATTACCTCATTTGCAAAGCGTTGGAGAATTCATCCCATTGTGTCTGATAATATCACTCATAGAATAAGGATGATAGGTCAGACATCTCTTTAATGTGGTGTAAATATTGTGATGGCCAATCTTGGAGCCAGAGGAACGTTTTCACTTGGGGGGCTGGAAATAAAATCCATGGCCAAATCAGGTGATGGTGTTATTAGTGATTTCCACTGTAATTGAAATAGTAGTGGCTATTTTCTGTGGCTTTCCCACAGAGAGAAGGTTAAGAGAATAGCCGTAGTGATTGCTGTTGTTGTTGTTCAGTCGTTCAGTCGTGTCCGACTCTTTGTGACCCCATGGACCAGAGCACGCCAGGCACGCCTATCTTTCACTGCCCCCCGCAGTTTGGCCAAACTCATGCTAGTTGCTTCATCCTCTGTCGTCCCCTTCTCCTTGTGCCCTCCATCTTTCCCAGCATCAGGGTAAGCTACTTCTAGCTTGGCCATCAGTGCTTGTTACTGAAGCAACCAAATTGTATCAGCCATGGCCATAATTATTTCACTCCAAACAACTCAAGTCTATTAGAATGAAAGATGGAACAAGATGGCGAGTATCCAGTATGGAAAATAATACAAAGGGCTTTTCACGGTGCAACGTCTATATACAGAGATCTTCTCTGTATAGATACTGCACTGTGAAAAGCCCTATGTATTATCTCCTAAATTTGATGTGCTAATATGTTTGAAATGGTGGGCACTCTGGATAAATTCGTACATGTTTTAAATATGGGGACTTAGAATAATGACCTGTCTTTTTTGTTGTTGTTAAAGCTGTTGAGCAGCACCAAGCATATAGTTATGAGTAGCCCTTTCATGTGAAATGTATATTTATGAGTCAGGTACCCATAGGTATTTGAATAAATATACAGAAGGCAATAAATTATTGAATAGAACAGGTGCCTACATAATTCTGTAAGCCTTCATTTTTGGTTATTTAACTGTGGCTTTCCTTCCATTTTGTTACTCAGATTGACATTGAATTCATATTGTACTGGACCTGCATTTTCCAAGTCAATATGTGGAAGATCTTTTAGAAAAGCAATACCCTATAATTAAAACGACCTCCATAGAGAAGCACAGTAGAAAGGCTTTTTCACTAAAGCAAATTTTGTTGTTGTTCAGTCGTTCAGTCGTGTCCGACTCTTTGTGGCCCCATGGACCAGAGCACGCCAGGCACGTCTATCCTTCACTGCCTCCCGCAGTTTGGCCAAACTCATGTTAGTAGCTTCGAGAACACTGTCCAACCATCTCATCCTCTGTCGTCCCCTTCTCCTTGTGCCCTCCATCTTTCCCAACATCAGGGTCTTTTCTAGGGAGTCTTCTCTTCTCATGAGGTGGCCAAAGTACTGGAGCCTCAACTTCAGGATCTGTCCTTCTAGTGAGCACTCAGGGCTGATTTCTTTGAGAATGGATAGGTTTGATCTTCTTGCAGTCCATGGGACTCTCAAGAGTCTCCTCCAGCACCATAATTCAAAAGCATCAATTCTTCAGCGATCAGCCTTCTTTATGGTCCAGCTCTCACTTCCGTACATTACTACTGGGAAAACCATAGCTTTAACTATACGGACCTTTGTCGGCAAGGTGATGTCTTTGCTTTTTAAGATGCTGTCTAGGTTTGTCATTGCTTTTCTCCCAAGCAGCAGGCGTCTTCTAATTTCGTGACTGCTGTCACCATCTGCAGTGATCATGGAACCCAAGAAAGTGAAATCTCTCACTGCAAATTTAGAGCATCAAAAATAGCCTAGATGCACATTTTTATCTGATGCAGTTCTGCATAACTCAATTGCAAGAGAAATTCCAAAGTGGGTTACACGGCACTCGTCCTGCCGACAGAATTACTAAAGGTTTCCGTGAATTTGTGGCTTAAATGGTACTGATAATGCATGATCAGTGATGAAAATGTTGCTCGTTTCTTCCAAAATCTAAGGGAAGTGACAAACCCCGGCTTAACGTTTCAGACTGCAAGTGGGAAGTCATATTCCTACTTCCTTATAAAAATTAATCTTTCGGATTAAAAATAAGGCCCCTGAACAAAATGGTATGTCACATAGAAGGCTGCGATTGTCTCCAACCACAGTCTGAAGAGGTACAACCCAGATGTAAGTTTGATTCGTAAACTTTAGTACCTCACTGAGAACTAGGGTCCCAGGTTTGATTTTCTTGTTGTATTTCTACGTGCATCCATGATATGGGAACGTAGGAAGTTGGTCTTATACTGATTCAGTTAGGACTGGCTCTCAGCTTTAACTGGAGATGCCAGGGATTGAACCAAGCACCTTATGTATGAAAGACAAATGCTCTACTACTGAGCTGTGCCCATTTCCTAAACATAACATATGCCCACAGGTAGATGCAGCAGGGAGCCAAAATTGATCAGTACAGGTGAAACTCGAAAAATTAGAATATCGTGGAAAAGCCCATTTATGTAAGTAATTGTTTTCATTAGCTACAGGAGTTTAATATATGAGATAGACTCATGACATGCAAAGTGAGATACGTCAAGCCTTTATTTGTTATAATTGTGATGATTATGGCGTACAACTGATGAAAACCCCAAAGTTGAAATTGTTAATTTGGGGGTTCTCATCAGCTGTACGCCATAATCATCACAATTATAACAAATAAAGGCTTGACATATCTCGCTTTGCATGTCATGAGTCTATCTCATATATTAGTTTCACCTTTTAAGTTGAATTACTGAAAGAAATTAACCTTTCCACGATATTCTAATTTTTCGAGTTTCATCTGTATATGCTTTGCTAAGCATATACAAGAGAGTAGAAAATTTGGTCTACAACCAAGCAGTTTATATGGTAGGCTGAACTACAAATCCCATAATCCCTAGCCATTGGCCATGCTTGATGGGTGTTGTGATTCAGTGACATCTGGGGGAGGGTATGGAAGGTTGCTCACACCATTTTTTTCAGGGATTATTATTTTTTAAAATATATGGAAGATTATTTAGCCACATGTGAGGCTAGGAATGCTTTTTAACCTTGTTTGCATCACTTTAATACTTGTCTAGTCTAGGACATAAAGCAGAATTATAAACATTGGCAATGCAAATATTGTTGTAGGTGTCACCTGCAAGAAAATTGTCTTTGAAGTATATTTCTTCAGATATGAGGACAAGCGGCAGCTAAAATAAGTAGATTACCCTCAACTTTTAGTTAAGGGAACAGCAATTTTTGAATGAAGAAAATTGATGGGACAGAAGGTGGCAAGGAGGAGAACAGATTGGTCTTAATATTGTGCTATTTGCACATTTGCTCATCTAAAGCTCTGACAAATGGCTTGGATTCACACGGTATTTTTCTGCTATAGATGGAAGACACATAAATGGCGCAGGTGTCAACTCGCACCATGGAATGTTCGTCAAGCCAGCCCCGGTGCCCAGGAGACATGTGGGCCTGGTCTACAAGCAAGAGGTTAGAAAATTGTCCCTGTAATTTATGCTATCAATCATTAACACAGTTATTATCACAATAGATTATCATTGTGCTCTGTCACAACCTCATGTAGATTCCTGAAACCCCTGTGCACTGTAAAATCAACAGCAGTAACAAATCAGGCATTGTTATTATTATTATTATTATTATAGGCATTAGCATGAAGTTGTTGAAAACCAGGGAGGTACCCCAGGGTGTCTTGTCTTCACAGAACTGTTAACCTGGAGTTATTAACACGATATTGTGTGAAAATTATTGGAGTTACTCAAATAATTAACACCTGAAATCACTGACCTGAGATAAAGTTTTTAGAACATTTGATACTGTTGTGTCCTCTGCCTGGGCTCCTTTAGGAGGAAAAGCAGTATGCAAATTCAAATAAAATTCATCATCCTCATACCGGTAATTTCATTGCAAGTTAAGTATTGTCTATTGTGTAAATGTGACATGCACAGAGTCTTATCCTGCAGTTCTTTTCATCCTTGCTCGGTTTTTACAAATGTGTATATATATTTGACCAATTTGCTCTGGGTTTTGCAAAGAAAGAAAAGTAAACAATGCAATGTTGTAAATTGTATGAATGCAGACCTGTGCTGCTGCCAATGGCAAGCGGTCAACCTTGGCATTGGCCCCACTTTGCTGGGTTAGCACCATAGCTGCAATAGTGCTGATGGTGACATAGGAAGAGCATACCTCAGCCGTGCATATTTGGCTATGGCGCTATTTATCATGGACAAACTGGAAATGAAATAAAGTTGCACAAGAGCAGAAATGGGTAAAGTACATATGAAAGAGGCTGCACTTGTCAGCTCACAGACATTATTAGAACAAACCCATGCCTTGCTTTTATAATTAAAGCCTAATATATTACCGTTTTTCAGCTTTTTAAACACACTGAGCTTGTGTGGCTGCAAAAGTGCCAACATGAATCAGAAATTTAGCAGAAGGAGTCCTCCTCCAAGACAGCTTTGATTCTAGCTGTCCTGTGTAATTGAGCTTTTATTGCAAATCATGTCTGTGTAAAAAGAACATGTCACAACTTTAGTCTAGGGCCAATTTTCTTTGGGTCTTTGTCAGCAAGAGCATGTCTTTATTTTATTTTTTTAATCAACTGTTTCCTTCCCCCTTCTCCTATTTATATAGCTGAACATAAGAACAGCAAAACAAAACAAATTTTACCCCATGCCAAAGATTGTTATTTAAAGACAATCACCATATTGTGGGAAAGCACTGTGCATCTGCAACCAGGCGAGGGAAATAGCTAAAAAGAAAGAAGAAAAAAGCCTCGATAATGGAGGCCAAGAGCACTGTTAAGAAACGCAGCATGAAAATTTGGACTAAAAATGAAATTGCGTGAGCGAGAGCTCTTACCCAGATTCTGACCTTTTTCAAAAGGCTTAGCTAACTTTTAAATCTTATGTCTCTAAAGCCACACATGTTCTCAAGAAGAAGAAATAAATAGACTGATGTTTGGTTTTCTTGTAAGAGACAGTCGGAAAAATCACAGTGGAAACAAAGTACAATGCTGTGTAGAGCATGCTTAGTTCTCCCTTGACACAGCGACTCTACAACATTTCATGCCTGACCTACAAAAGCCTTGCTATTTTGGTCAAGAACCTCTCTAGGGTGGAGGAATGACAATTGTGCCAGAGCCTCTCTTCTGTTTCATTTCTTACGTAATGACCCAACACAGAGGCTGGAGCACAAAAGGTCATTTCACTTGAATTAAAATATTTTTTACTCTCTTGGAGCAGTGAGAAGCTAGTGCATATCTGCGTCACTCTCATCCTGAACATTTAGAATTTCAACATATATTTCTGAAAACCTATGCAGATGTCTCTGCGCCGTATTTCCTGTTTGCTCTTGGGAGAGTATTACATACGGAAACGAGAAGCTATTATTTGGTTGGGGAAACTGTCAGTTCGAAGGAAGTGTGAAACCTGAGGGGCAAAGCTACATGTTCTGTCTCAGCCCTGTTTTTTTAAAGCCAGGCCCCTGCTTTTGCAATGAAAATTGAGCAGCCCAGGGGACCATGATTTGCAATGTCAACTTTTGTGGAGGAATATAGTTTGTGTGATGGCTTTCCTTCACAACTCCACCATACCAGCTCCCTTTCCTTGCCGCCAAATCCAGGCTAGATCTGTGTTTACAACAGAAACATGGGTCCAGAATAAAGCTTGGAGCAGGCATAGGCAAACTTGGCCCTCCAGATGTTTTGGGACTACAAATCCCATCATCCCTAGCTAACAGGACCAGTGGTCAGGGATAATGGAAGTTGTAGTCTCAAAACATCTGGAGGACTGAGTTTGCCTATGCCTGGCTTGGAGACAATGCAGTTGGTGGAGTAGTGTTGGGGAATGGTTGGTGAGGAAAGGGTGAAGTCCCCATCTCTCTCTTGTACCCAGAGTTGAAAGTTTGGGAGTGCATGAGTTGTGAAGGCCCATTCTTGGTCTCTCCCCTGTGGCATTTCTAGTTTGCTGGTGATAAAGATGAATAAATTGTGTTTGTACCATTCTGATAATGTCTCTTGGCTGCTTGGAAGGAGGACAGAGAAGGATGTGTCAGCGTGTGTAGAACCTACTTATTGTACAAAGGTAAACTTTGCATAGAACTTGGTCCACTTTTCTCTCTGACTCCTCCCATCATTGGCATGTTTTTGCAAGAGCAGATGTGTGCAGCGAAAGGAACAATGGACTCATAAAGTATTGCCTTTGAACATAAGAGAGATTGATAGAGGTGATGAATGAAATTATTTATATATGGCTAAAATCAGACACAAAGAGTTGAAGCCATAGAATACAGTGGTGCCTCGCAAGACGAAATTAATTCGTTCCGCAAGACTTTTCGTCTTGCAGAAATTTCGTCTTGCGAGGCACCGTTTCCCATAGCAACACATTAAAATTTAATTAATGCGTTCCTATGGGGAAAAAAGTCTGGGGGCGCCGGTCGGAAGGGGCGCTGGCTGATCGTGCCCTCCATCTTGAGTGGAGTGCGCATGTATGGACATGCGCAGTCCACCCAAGATGGCGGGCGTGATCGGCCGGCGCCCCTTCCGACCGGCACCGGAGCCGCTCCGCCCTGCGTTTTAAGGCTGCAGCGAACAGCAGCACTGCTGTTTGCCCGCTGCAGCTTTAAAACGCGGTGCGGCGCGGTCCGGTGCCGGCTTACAGTGGTACTGCACAAGACGAATTTGTCTGGCGAAGCACGGCCATAGACGAATGCGTCTCGCGAGTCATCTAAAAACTCGCAAAACCCTTTCGTTTTGCGAGTTTTTCGTTGTGCGAGGCATTCGTCTTGCGGGGTACCACTGTAACCTGATTTTATGGTAAGATAGAAATATCCTTATTTGAGACACAGTATGATTTGGCAGTGTTTGACCTGGGCACTTAAAGTATTTTATTTTTTTTAAGTACCAAAATGGCACTCATTTGCATATACAAAGCAGACTTTGTATTTAATTATCCTCACAATAATAATTTATCAGCTTATGGCCCCTTGTGGTGTAGTTCAAGCTATGCTATCAGCCCTAATTATATCAAGGTCTTTTGTCTACAAAATTTGAAGCACAGTTTATTTCATACCACTCTTCTGGGAGACCCTAAATGTTCAATAGGGAAACGTATGTTAAGTGAACCCATGTTAAATTAAATTTTGCTGGCAACTGCATCCTTGTGCTTTATGGAAACATTTTACAATTATTTGTGTTTAATTCAGAATAATCACATTTGGTGTTCTCACCGCTAATGTCTGTAATCAATTTGATGGGAGTGGGTGTGATTAATTATTAGTCTGCCACAGCATGATAAGAGACTGATTTCTGGTCCCAGGTGCCATTTTCACCATGTAAATAAAGCATGTGGACTTGGCTGAAGGAGCATGCAACTTAAATTGTATTAGGATGTGTGGTGAATATAGAATTTCAGCGGAGAATGTGGTCTGCTGCGAAACCACACCACCTCTTCTCTTCTAATAATTTGTGCTCTGTAGCCCATTAAAATGTATCTATCCTTTCCAAACCCTTTTCTTTTCACTAAGGTGATTTCTTAAGGGAAGGAGGCAGACATGTTTCTGTGATCGTTTTATGCAGGATTCCCATGGGACGATATTCTTGGCACATTTTCTGACACAAGGTATAGCATGCTGGCTGGTTGTATGGTGGCCTTGTTCAGAAGGTGCATTTCATGCACTTCTCTGCTTCTGCCTGCCAAACAATCAGATGGCAGTGAAACTTCTTGTGTGAGAACGCGGGTCAGTAGCAGAGCAGATGGTCCGCATGCAGATAGTTCCAGGTTCAATCTCTGGCATCTCCAGTTAAAAGAATCAGGTGACGACAGGATGATGAGAAACAGAGGTGGATTTAGGGGAGCACAAACTGGGTGCCAAGAGGGGCACTGCAGCTATGACAAACTACAGAAAGTAAGGGCAGAGGGTGCTGAGTTTTGGCATTGCACAGGGCGCCGCTGAGATTTGAAAGCACAAAGTCTGCCACTGTGGGAAAGAGCTCTACCTGAGACTCTGGGTAGCTGCTGCCTGTCAGTGTAGAAAATGGGCCAGATGGAACAATTGTCTGGTGTCTTGTAAGTCATGTTGCTATAGATGACATATGAAAAAGATTCAAGATTTTCAAAGCTGGTTCCCTGTTCTCTCTGTGTTACATACACATTTGACTGCTCTGAAATCACAAAGATGGAAAGTTTCCTCCTCCCACCTTCACATTTTCCTACATGCATCTTAAAAACATGAACAGCTAAAGAGAACCTAAGAACCAGCTCTCAGTTAATCCAGGGTGATCTGGTGATATTACTACTACTACTACTACTACTCCCTGAAATGAAATGTGGTGCTAGGCAGGCAGGAACAGGAGAATAGACTTTTCAGCAGTGGCACCACAGTTTTGCAACTCCCTCCTCGATAAACATCATCAGTCTCTCTTAGTCTCTATTTTTCACCAACATATAAAGACTTTTGCGCGGCCAGGCAAAGTCCCCCGTACCCCGGGGCAGCCCCTGAGGGAAATAACGACTCATGACAATGTTCTATGGGATTAAATTGGCCACAACTTTATTAATATTCAGATGTAGGAAGACCTTGGCTCAGGCATTGGGTGTTTATCCTTCCCAGCCCCCCAGCCGGGGTTCTGGGTAACTTCAGGGTTATCCAGCATGAGTGGGGAGTGGGCTAGTCTGGAGAACATATGTTCAAGCAGATAGCCCGCCCCCCTATGTTCGCTGCCGCTGGAAGGGGAGGGCAGTGACGACCCTGGGCGTTTGGTCAATGCCTCCCCCTGAGACCCCTTTAACGGGAACCCTGTTATCGCCGCCGCAATGGGGGCAGGGGTCACCGCCCCACGCCCCCCCCATCCTGTAAATGACTAAAGGATTCCGCCCAAGGCCTGCAACCGCCAAAGTTGTGACAAATTGCTACGGGAAAGGCGAAACCTGCCAATGCAGGGAAATTCCTTTCCAGCCCTTTAACAGCGACCTTGTCATAGCAGCGCCTGCGTGCATGTGGAAAAAAAGGTGGTTAAACCTGCAAAGTAAGTGTCAATTGAGGGAGTGGAGGGTGGGGAAGCTCTGAATCCAACAGCCGCTTCCCAGGTATGACTCAAATTCTATTGTGTGTACTGTATAATCCCTCCTTCTACCTGGCCAATCCCCCTGGCAACACCTCCCCAGCCGGGATTGGGCAGCTGCTAGAGTAGGTGGAGTCCACAGGTATCCCAACCTGGGAAGGCGAAGCCAGACCAACTGCCTGGAGCTGCCACTGTGATCCAATGTGTCTACTCGCAACATGCGCACCCCATTTGATTTGGGGAACGCTCATTCTTTTAGCCTGACTTTTAAGATGCAGTGTGCAGTTTGACTGAGATTAGTTCTGCTGTTTATTCTGCTGTCTTACTGCTTGTATTTGTTATGTTTTTTATGCTTAAAAAAGTATTTCAATCAACTATGGAATTGTGTATGTCTGATTTTATTGCAGTGTTTCCCAAACTCGGGTCTCCAGCTGTTTTTGGACTACAATTCCCACCATCCCTGACCTCTGGTCTTGCCAGTTAGGGATGATGGGAGTTGTAGTCCAAAAACGGTTGGAGATCCAAGTTTGGAAAATACTGTTTTGTTTTGTTTTGTTTTTTGTTGTTGTTGTAAGCAACTTGATTTATTTTTAATTTAAAAATCAGGGTATTCATTGAGGTGTGCACTGGATTTTAATGAATCCTAAACAGCAAGACAAGGCAAAGGTGCCTTGGAGGGATTTGGGGCTTCAACAAGGTGAAGGATTTATACAAGGCAGTTAGGGGCCAAAGCAGAACTCCTGTAGTGCTTTGTTACACTTCAGAAATGCAGACATTTAAAAAAAAAAAAAAGCTGTAGACACATGTCCATGAAAAGCAAAACTGTGTCTTTAAACTTTGCCAGAGTGTGGGGGTATGAGGAAGAAGGAACAGCTTTGCAGAAACTAAAGAGAGCCAGTGTGGTGTAGTGCTTAAGAGTGGTAGACTCGTAATCTGGGGAACCGGGTTCGTGTCTCCGCTCCTCCACATGCAGCTGCTGGATGACCTTGGGCTAGTCACACTTCTCTGAAGTCTCTCAGCCCCACTCACCTCACAGAGTGTTTGTTGTGGGGGAGGAAGGGAAAGGAGAATGTTAGCTGCTTTGAGACTACTTTGGGTAGTGATAAAGCGGGATATCAAATCCAAACTCTTCTTCTTAAGTCCAATCTATAGTTTAAGAAGGATGCCAGAATCAGGAGAGGGAACTCCTTTGTGACTGTAGCTTTTAATGGAAGGGAATAGTTTTTCCAGCAGTCTCCAATCCCAGCGTGTTGGGGAAAAGAACAGCTTTGTAGGACTGAGATGTCTGTCTAAACTTAAGAAAAATGTCAAGATAGGGAGAGGAGAGAGAAGACTCTGTTGTGACTGACAATTCAAGCTTGCAAATGGTCACACAGGAAAAGTGAATCCCTATATATAAACTTTAAACATGTCTAAGCTCAATTTCCCCTGGATGTATTTAACTGCAATTTGGCATGCATCTTACCCAGGGGTACTTGTCTCATATCTGCAAGTTTCAGACCAATTACCCACATAACGCTAAGGGAAATAAAGTAGTTCCTTTTTTCTTTTCTTTTTTACACAACTCAAAACAGTAACAGCTGAGTTTGCAGAGGAAGAGCACTGCAGCTGCCTTATGATATTTGGCTGAACTCAGAAGAACCTTGCCAGTAAAGTTCATTCAGTTATGCAATCAATCAATCAATCAATCAATCAATCAATAAGAAATACATGTTTCCTTAAAAACAAATAAACTAGTAAATCAAATTATAAAGGTGTCCACATAAAAAAACAAACCTCCTGGACCAAGAGCTTTTTTCATCCAGAACTCACTGGAACTCAGTTCCGGCACTTCTCAGGTGGACACCATTGCCATTCTAAGAGAACAAGGGTGAATTTGGGCACCTCTTTTTCTAGAAAAATAGCACTGCCAGGACCTATTGGTCATTAAGTTGGCTGGCTTTATCCATCCTGGAGAAGCTACCATGTTTGTAGATCTGATCCACTTCTGTCAAAAGGAGAAAAATCATAGTCATTTCTGGATTAGTGCATGCAGGGAGGAGAAACGAAGTTGATTTGAGCTGGACCTGAGACCACAAAGTGTTTTACAATGAGGCAAGCTGTTTTATGAATCACTGAATCTTGTGGTTGATGCAGACCCCTAATATAAATCCTAAATAAATGAATTTAATCAAATTGCTTATTTTATCTCTACATCAATTGTTTCAAGACTTTCTTGACTAGGGGTTGCAACTGCTTTTTGGGTGGCTGAACCTATTTGTAGCTAAGGATCATATGGTGGTTGCAACACAGATTTTGTTGTCGCCCTTCGAATTCCTCAAGGTCCCTTTCCATACTATACCGTTACAGATTGTGCCTTGGAGGCAAAACTGTATATTTCAGTTATAAATGTAGAAAGAGCAAAGACTATACATGACCCCCATTTATATTTGTTCATAAAGAGTCCTCTGTGCACCACTAAAAAGCCTTGCACATTTGTGGGTTCACATTTATTATATTGTTTCCTTGGTTATGCTAGTATGTCAGAAAGTTTATAGCTGCCATTTTACCATTTAGAATTCACATTTCATCTCTTCAGATATGGGGAGTCTATTAAACCACACAGAAAAAATTAATCTCAGGCCAATTAACTAAGTTTGGAGACAGTGAAATTGTATTTACAGTTCTGGGAACTGTGAGGGTCATGGATAGGTCCTGCCTTTGGAATCCTGGGCTACAAATAAAGGATAGATTTTCAAAGAGTTGGAATCAAAATATTGGCTAGGGAGGCAGCAGTTGTCTGATAGTGGAGCGTTTCATCATGCAACTTGCAGCTAAGAACACAGGAACATACAGCTCGTAAAAAGTTAATTTTTCTTTTTCCTTTGACTAAATCCTATGCATGCTTGGGATTAAATCCTATTCAATTCTGTGAGGCATATTTCTGAATAAATATACATAACACCAGGCTGCATAGCTATTGAGCAAAGCCAAGATGTAGAAGTTCACTGTGTATTTTAGGGCTGCGTTCAAGTATTCTTTTTGAGGTATTTCATTATGACTGCATTACACTTAAGTGGGAATAAGTCCCGTTGAAGTCAATAGGTACATAGATTTAGTATTACACACACACACACACACCCCTTATAAGCAAATAGAACTTGCTGCTCAGAAACAGTTATGCAGCGTAATCTGCATAAATGGTACAGCCTATGCTTCTTTACTCAGAAGTAAGTCTCAGTTAGTTCAATGGGACTTCCAGGTAAGTATGTATAGGACTGCAAATCTCAGAGAAAATGGAGCCTAATTTGCAGCACTGTGGCAGGGGTGGTGAATCCATGGTTCTCCAGACGTTGCTGGACTTCAGCTCCCATCCTACCCAACTGTTGGGTGGGGCTGATGTGAGTTGTAGTACACCAACATCTGGAGGGTCACGTGTTACCCCTCCCTAATCTACTGGTATGCCTATTGTTGTTGTCATTATTATTATTATTATTATTATTATTATTATTATTATTATTTCAAGTTGCTTGTTACTCAAATGTCCGCCGCAACTTACACCGCGTCTAAAAACCTAAACATAGATAGATTATATTGTTAAATTGTGTTTAAAATATATTCATTGGTTTTCTCCATTACAAGCTCCTTATGCCATTATCGCTAGAGAGAAGACCTTTTGTGTTTTTATATGGAGGTTTAATATAATGTTCAAGCTACAAAGCATTTTCAGGTAGACATACCTTCCTGCTTTCCTATGGAGCAAATACATTTCTCTTCAAAGTGTGTATCAACTGTGAATATAATTATAGTATATTTAAAATTATAAAAAGCTCAATTCGTATCTCAGTATACCCATTATTTGGGAAAGTTAGTAATATAGGGCAGTTAAATTATACAGCAAAATGGGGCAGAATAATAGGTGGCAGTTATTCTTTCCTTCATAGAATGGCTTGTATTGTATTTCTGTGCTGCATTTTTAATGTCACTTGCTGATCTGAATTATATGAGAGACGTGCAGCATTTCGCATTTTCTGAAATTTGAAAGCAATCCCATGGTACCAGAGATCACAAGCGGAATGTTACTGTTCTTGAACATATTGCCAGTTGAGCTAAATCAAATGTGGGTGATTCTGGTGGTTAGGTGCTCCATTGTCTCACTTACAAAAGGCCTAGCAACTCATTATAATTCTTTCTGCTTCTCTCCTTACAGCTATTACTTGTCGCAAGCAAGATGGCGGACAGGCTGACATCAGCGAATGCCTTAAGCATGCAGGCTCTTTGCCACCTTTAACGCAACCCTGCCAAATCCCTTGCCAAGATGACTGTCAGTTCACAAGCTGGTCAAAGTTCTCTTCTTGCAATGGGGATTGTGGAGCATTTAGGACAAGAAAGCGCTCACTTATTGGTAAGGGTTGGAAAATACCAAGAGAAACATTGTTGGTAATAGTAGGACTAGTGCTGCAGTGAGAAATTTACTTAGGGAGCAGATAGAATCACTAAAATGACTGAAATACAGAAACTGTTGACACTAGTTGGGTAAGGTATCACAGGAAACAACTTGACCAGAAAAACCTTCCTTGTATGAATATTGAATTAATTTGTATTGCCCAAGGTAGTGTATTTTATTAACTGATCCATACGGAATCATATGTAAAGTTAGACATACATATTCTAGTAGAAGTGGATATATATTCCAAATCTATACTGTGATTTCAGACAATCAAGGAAAACACACACACACACACACACACACACACACACATGTATACATGCATACCCCTCCCACGAAATCATGAAAAGAGTATGTACATTTGACAATAGACATCCATGGACTTCTGCTTCTTTTTGTACATAACATCATTATGCAAGTTATTTTTATGTAAAAGTAATCAGCCATGGATGCTTTAGTTGATATTCCTGCACTGCAGGAGCTTGTACTAGATGACCTTTGGAGTCCCTTCTAACTCTGTGATCCCTTGGAGGAAAAAAAATCCAAAATTTTCTAGGAGGGATTGAGGTCTTCCTTTATCATTTATTATTGATAATGCTTTATTTTCCACCTACGCAAAAAGGAATTTATGTTCCGTCTGCCATGAAGTTGTAGAATACAGTTTGAAATAATGCTTGCAGTCTTCCGAGCACTAGTGACAGGAGATTAGAGAGGTGTGTCAATGGATAGCAGGCTATTTTTCATAACAATGGTTTCGGTTCAACTTCAGAATGCTGCAACTACTCCACATTTACTAGGTAAGAAATTGTATATACTCTTGACAGGAGAAGGGTTTTAGAAACAAGGTTAAATAGATGGGCTGCTGTCCTGTAGACACTTTAACTGCTTCAATTCAATTGAAGTCAATGAGATTTTAACATCCTGGGTGCAGAATTGCTGAATAAAGAAAAAAACTGAAAGTCTCGGCTTTGAGTTAGTAAGTAGACCCTCTCTTTTGCTAGACAGACACTCCCAAGTGGGAGTCATGACACTCCATGTGAGTGTCATGAAGACGGTGACAACATCATTAGACACAGGATTGATATGCATGATCTAGATCATATTATCCAATTTGCAGGGCTAAAGAAATGTGGCAAATGAAATATGTCTGCCTGAGAAGGAATTTTGTGTAACTCAAAAACTTGCTTATTTCTACCCAAATTAATGTTGGTCCAATGAAAGCCGCACATTATCTGATTTGGATCTCTTCACTTTAGGGCCTGGTTATTATTTAATGAGCAATAGGAAGAGCTCCTAGTTTAATCAGAACAGAGAATTACTGGTGCTATATCGACTGTCTCTGTTCTTTCTATGCTGGTAAACATTTTAATGACCCCACTGTCTTTCCGAGACGCATCTTATAACATCTCATAAAAATTGTATTATTTCTGAGCAAAGGAAAACATGGCAGCATCCACTGATACCCATTGAAATGGCAAGAAGGTAGATACTGATTTCACATTTGGATTTCAGCAATAAAGCTTTCACATAGTGATGTATTTTAAATAGAGTTTCTACTAAGGGCTCATCCCCACTTCTGCTTGTCCCATGCCTGGAATGCACGGGTTTGAGTGGTTTTCCTCTAGTCTCATACTTTCTAGGCATGAGCCTGAGAGGCATTGCCTTTGCTCCGCTCTTTAGCGCTAAATCGGAGCAACCAGCAATCCAGAGAAAACTCAGTTGACATTTGCTTCAATTTAGTGGTAAACAGCGGGCTTTCCCAGGGGGAGGTGGTGGGTCAAGTGGAAGTCTGGATGAGCGCTAAGATTATTTTCCATGGTGGAAATCAGTACTAACAAAACAGGGAACACAAATTGCGAAGAAAATTCGCAGTTACTAGTATGGGAGCCCCGTTGACTTATAAGGGACTTCACAACATTGTAGATAAAAAGCACCATAATAAACATTCAGATAAAGGATATCCCAAGAAAGCACTTTCTGAAGTTCTTTCTACTGCCTTCCAGGAAAAAGCAAGAAGAAGGAGAAATGCAAAAATCCCCAGCTGCATCCACTGATTGAGACCCAGATCTGTCCATGTGACAAGTATAATGCCCAGCCTGTGGGGAACTGGTCAGACTGCATCTTACCCGAGGGCAAAGTAGAAGTACTGCTGGGAATGAAAGTACAAGGAGACATCAAAGAGTGTGGGCAAGGCTACCGCTACCAAGCCATGGCTTGCTATGATCAAAATAGCAGACTCGTCGAAACATCACGATGCAACAGTCACGGTATTTAAAAATCTATCCTTTTTTTGGTTGGTTAAAGGTGCTGGTTAGTCTTTGAGTATCACAGAGATACAGCATATAGGCAGAATTTGGAGGGGGGAAGTCACTGAGATATAAAAACGTGTTGTTGCCTTAGGAAGGTATTCAAAGCCAATGTACCGGTAAGTTAAGGAACCTTTCTTTGCAAGCCAGGAAAATTCCTTACTTGTTTTTCCAGGTGTGTGTGTGTGTGTGTGTGTGTTCCCTTCTGTAAAAAAACAGATCCAGAGATGACATGAAAAAAACCTCCAGCTCTTGTTCATCCCTTGTGGCGAAAACTGTTGCTAGAGCATGCAACACCATGGGTTTCTTTCAAATTCACTGTATTTTCAATTTACATTATGTTTCATTGTTTTTGCTGCAAAAGACTAACAGGGCCACTCCTCTGGAAATGCATTCCTATTGCATTTGTATATTGGTATGGTTCACGAATCGTGTGCGAATCATAGAACACTGGGCATTCACATTCTGACGAAGAGCTAGAAGTTTTATTGCCATTATTATTTATGTCTTCATGGGGCCAGCTGCCGCCTGTCCTCAAATTCAGCAGGTAGCAGCAGATGTCCTTCTTTAGATGTTGAGGGCTGGCTTTATCTTGCCTTAAAAAAAAGAAGATAGTGTGTTTATCTTACTATTTTAAACTTCTTTTAGTTGACCAATAAATGCAATACTGGATAAATAAGCAGTGGTTTTATGAAAAGGGAAATATTTCCTTATCTTTACACTTACTTAGTCATGTTATAGATCCACTGCAATCTAGGGGATTAAGATAGGAAGTTGAACTGCAGTGGTTCTCTAAGCATGACTAACAGAGCAATCCAACCCCCCTTCATGCTGGTCAGGGGGCGGTAGATTGAATTGCATGGAGGTGTCCCTCAACCCAGTTCTGCTGGCCTCTGTTGGCCTTCTCCCAGCGTCCACCTGCAGAGTGACACCAGCATCACCCCACTAGCTTCCCCTTTCTGATGCTGACAGATAGCTCAGTTGGTACATCAAAGGTGTGGGCAGGCTTTATGGGGATGGAGTGGGGCTGAGCTAACCTGCGGTCCATTGGCTCTTGAGCTGGCCCATCTGTGGTTGCATGCTGTCCCCACCTTCCCCCCTAGCTGCTATGTGTGGTGGAGCTGCAGATGTGGCAGCATCCCCACAACTCTGTTAAAGCCCTGGGACCACCTTCCATTTTCTAGAGTCCCAGATCATGGCTACACAAGTTTTGCATAGCAGGTGCATTTTCATAGTCTCCATGGAAGTGACATATTTAAGCACAAGCAGATTGCGGGGCAGAGTCAAGGCGCATGACCTCAATCAACCCCTCTTCATGTTAATTTGTACCCAAATGAAGAAGCTTACATATAGCTCTTCTACACTGCTGAGGTGTGTTGAGTCACATTTTAAGAGTTGTGGCTTCTATGCATAACAAATCAACCATGGTTGCTATTCTTTGCTGTTATACATAGCAAGTCATTGTCTATGAGCCTCTAAACAATTTTCACAGATTGATGTGAGGTGTTATGTTTAAAAACCAATCTGTTTATGAGAGCTATAAGACCTTGGAAAATCGGGTGTTGGATATAAAGGCTTCCAATCGCACACAAAAATGCTGTGAGTCTAGAAACCTTAGACTATAGGTAACACAAAATAATGAAAGACCTTCAGTCCTACAGAAGCAAGAGGGGCCTAGTGCCAATCATTGTAGCTATGAAGGATTATTATTTGTAAGAGCAACTATAAAAATGCTGGGAAATAAGGAACCATCTATTCAACAGCACAGAGTAGCTGGAGCACGGGCAGTGGAGCAGATGGAATTGCTATCTTGCAGTGTCAGAAGGGAAATCTTATTACTGGCATGTTGGGTGGAATCCAAACTGTTTGCCACAAGAACACAACACTATCCAGTAAGGAAATTTATCTCTCTTCTTTTCTTTTGGTGCCGCCTCTGAAGTTTAGAAACTCCTGGGACACAGATGACTGGGTGAGACATGGTCTTACATAGACACCACTGACCTTGGGTCTGATGTGACCTATAACGATAATAAATATAAATCAAGAGTACAGCAGAGTTAATCCTGTATACCATCAGGATGCGTAACAGCAGGATTAAGGATAGCAGCATTAATGGACAAAGATGGTTGAATTTCCAATGACTTTCCATTGGGTTGACATTTGTTCCAACATCAATTTTCCAGTAAGACTTACTGAGCTGCTTCATGTCTTAAGTTTTTAGTGTATGCCTGTATTGAATATATACATTATATGTCTGTGTTTCAAAGCACGTGCTGGACCTGGGTATTTCCTGAAGCAAGAGTGGCCCTAAGGCCCAGGGGGCTCTCCTAAAGCCACATCTCTCACTAGTTTTGCTTCGTAACCCAAGTGTGCTTCTGCCTGACTAGAATGTGTCCTTGAACTCTGATAGTGCCTCTTCTTTGGATGGAGGATAGACACACACTACCCTATTGTATATAGGTAAAAATAACATTAATTGCTTTGCCAGCTTTTGCCTCTGGTCTCATCCACCACTGGGTTGTGGCCAGAAGAAAGTTGCTCAGAAGGGAATGTTTCTCAGGCTGAAGAAAGTTCCCTACCCTTGGCCTAGAGGGAGCTCCTGATTGACCAAGGCTCTTTATTACATCTCTTTGGGCTGTGCCATACAAAGCAGCCTCAACAGCACTGAAGATGCTCCCATTCTTGAAACTGAAAGGAGTCAATAATTTGTCTGTGTATTTTTGGTTGCATATCTATGCTGGATTGGTAGTTTATGTGGCAATATTTTGGCCTGTCATTCCCTGGACAAATGAGACAGTGTCCTTTTTATGGCTAATTATTTTGTTAGGGCATGCACGGCTTCCTATCACGTTGGCTCACTTACTTGAGTAACAGTATTTCTAAGCCGCCCTGTAACGAAATTCTAAGGGCAGCTTTAATCACGAAATAGAACAGTTTAAAATCCAGCGTCAATAACAAACAATAGTAAAATTAGGTATATAGGATACAAACAGTAAGAGAGAGCAAAAACGGTTTGGAAAGACTGAAGCGATAAAATATTTTCTCCTGGTGCCAAAATGATGCCAAGATGGTTATCAGACAGGCTTCTCTGGGGAGGACATTCCAGAGCAATGGCCCCACCACTGAAAAAGCCCTGTGTTCTGTACCTAGTCACCATACTGCCACACTTGGTGGGAGCACTTTAAGAAGCGCCTCCAAAGAAGACCTCAAGATCCAGGTATAGGTTCACGTGGAGAGGGGTGATTCTTCAAGTACCTTGGTCCCAAGCTGTGAAGGAAAGTAAAGGAAACCAGTACCATGAATTGGACTGGAAGCCAGTGGAGATTGTAAAGTACTGGCATGATGTATATAACTCAGTTAGAACCCTAGAACTAATTTAAGTTTCCAGACCATTTTCAAAAGCAGCTCCCCACACAGTTTGCTGCAGTAGTCTAAGCAGGAGGTAACTAGGGCATGGATTACTGAAGGAAGGCTGGCTCATTCCAGGTAGGCAAGTAGGTAGTGTGCTATTCTTAGCTGGTGAAAAGCTGTTTAGCTACAGAGGCTACTTGTGCCTTAGTAACACAAATGAATCAATGAACACCTCCAGACTACAAATCTGAACCTTTGGGGGAATGCAACCTGTTTAGAACAGGTTGGACACCACTTGCCCCATGCGGTAAGTAATATCCAGTATGCTTCAAAAATAATACTTTTAAAAAATTGCTCTCTTTTTCAATGCACAAAGGAAGAGACCAAATAAAAGAAATCTTTCAATCATCTTGGGCATCTCAAGAGAGACAACACACAAACCTCTCATGAATCTCTGTTTAAACCTGTATGTCTTCAGGAAAAATTAGGTGTTTGTCCATCTGTGGTTGCTTATCAAAGCCTGGTGTGTTGGGTTTTTGTGGCGGTGGGGGTGGTTAGATTTCTAAAAAGGAAAAGGAAAAAAAAGTGAGATCTGTTGCCAATATGTCTCCTGTATATCATCATTCTCTTGATCCATTTATTTTGTAGCAATGTCAAAACTAAGTCATTTCATTGCCCAATTGAGCATTTCAGTTTTAATCTAAATCAAATGTGGGCATGGATTTTTTTTAAAAAAAGAGCATTAATTTTACTTTTTGGGGAGGCAGTATTGGAATTCAGAAAATATTTTAATTGTATTGAACTGATGTTTCCCACAGATGATACTGTGTAACTCACTTCACCTCCATTTCTCAAAGGTATCCAACCAGTATAATCAACATAATAACAGTACATCTCAATAAAAGCTTAGAAATTTGTGAATGGAAAACCACCACAGAAAATGTTAAATGTCTTCAATATATAGTACATGGCAATTAGGATATCCTAGCATATTCATATATTTGTTTATTTGTTATTTACAAGCATTTCTTTCTTTTCTGTATTGATTTTATATTTAAAAATATAACTTAAAACATAACTAAGCTTCAGTTTCAGAGAATAATACCCACAGCAAAAAATCACACACAAATTACTCCCTACAAATTACAGCATAAAGAATAATGATTATTCTTATGGTTCCTTCAGTGTAAACAACTATGAGTACCACAAAGTAGCTTATGAGATGGCGGCATTACATCATTAGTTTTCTTATTCCCATGCGCTACAAAATCAAACCACTCTGATCCAAAACTATTCCTATTTTTAGTCCCTCCAGCCAATTTTAATCCATTTAATATTTTAAAAACCTCTTAAGCAGTGTACCGTATGTATGATATAGAAACAGTATCCATTAATACAAAACTACAAGATGTCTGATGCAACACACACACACACACACACACACACACAGTGAAGGGGGGAAAGTATTTGATCCCCTGCTAAATTTGCCAGTTTGCCCCCTGACGAAGAAATGACCAGTCCATAATTTTCATGGTAGGTTTATTGTAGCTGAGAGAGACAGAATAACAACAGGAAAAACCCCAGAAACCCAGAAGACAAAAGTCAGAGATTGGTGTGTATTATAATGAGTGAAATAAGTATTTGATCCCCTTGCAAAAGATGACTTAGTACTTGGTGGCGAAACCCTTGTTGGCAATTACAGAGGTCAGACGTTTCTTGTAGGTGTCCAGTAGGTTTGCACACATCTCAGGAGGTATTTTGTCCCACTCCTCTTTGCAAATCCTCTCCAAGTCAGTAAGATTTTGAGGCTTGATGTGTAGCTACTCGAACCGTCAGCTCCCTCCACAGATTTTTGATGGGATTAAGGTCTGGATACTGGCTAGGCCACTCCAGGACCTTAATGTGCTTCTTCTTGAGCCACTCCTTTGTTGCCTTGGCCGTGTGTTTTGGGTCATTGTCATGCTGGAATACCAATCCTCGACCCATTTTCAATGCCCTGGGTGAGGGAAGGAGTTGCTCACCCAGGATTTAACGATACATGGTCCTGTCCATCGTCCCTTCGTTGTGGTGAAGGTGTCCTGCCCCCTTAGCAGAAAAACACCCCCAAAGCATATGTCCCCCTCCGTGTTTGATGGTGGGGATGGTGTTCTTGGGGTAGTAGGCAGCATTCCTTCTCCTCCAAACATGGCGAGTTGAGTTGATGCCAAAGAGCTCAATTTTGCTCTCATCTGACCACAACACTTTCACCCAGTTCTCTTCTGGGTCATTCAGATGTGCATTGGCAAACTGCAGTTGGGCCTGTACCTGTGCTGTCTTGAGCAAGGGGACCTTGCGGGCTCTGCAAGATCTTAGTCTTCATGGCGTAGTGTGTTACCAATAATTCTCAGGGCAACTGACTTTTGGGTTAGGTGGGTGTGCGTCAGTAAACGAGGGGAATTAAGATTAAGAGAGCTGAGTGGGAATGCTCATGCAATCTCACTCTATACAAGTTGTACAAGTCACAATAAAGTATTTCAGTATTTCAGTATTCTAATTTCAGCTTGTTACATACAGTGAAGATACCAGGTAGCCTGACATCTGGCTGGTTGATAGGGGATCAAATACTTATTTCACTCATTATGATGCACATCAATCTCTGACTTTTGTCTTCTGGGTTTCTGGGGTTTTTCCTGTTTTTATTCTGTCTCTCTCAGCTACAATAAACCTACCATGAAAATTATGGACTGGTCATTTCTTCGTCAGGGGGTAAATGGGCAAATTTAGCAAGGGATCAAATACTTTCCCCCCTCACTGTATTTGACATGGATCAGTTATGCCCAAACAGCGCTACACAAAGGTGTCAGAATTGTACCTTGCAAAATGTATAAGATCACAGAAACAAAAATGGTGGTAAAACTCAAAATGGTGCTAGAAAATGTAGGGAACTTTAAAGAACTATTCAACCGCCTGGTGTGTTTCCATGGAAACTTTCTGGGGCACTGAAAGGACAACAAACCATAATTCAAATAACTCTATAAAAAGCCATTTATAATACAAATAATATATAATATATATTTTGACCATCCCAGCCATATTTTTTAAAAACCTTATACTTCCTTAAGCTTTGCTTGATCATAAAACGAACCAACATCAATCTAGTGCCCATATTTAGTCCTATAAGACTAAAATTGTAATGCTAAACACACACACACACACCCCGCATGTCAGTGGCAGCTGTAGGAGTTTGATTGGAGCATAGACTCACCTCTGTTGGCAGAGTCTAGTGGAGAGGAAGCACCACTGATGAGGACTCCTTGTTGTGATTCCTGCATTGCAGGGGGCTGGACTAGATGATCCTTGGGGTCCTTTTCATCTCTATAGTTCTATGTTTCTGTGAAATGTTTGAGCAACACTGATGTATGGATAATGGACAGTCAGGTTATCATTGTTGGCTGTAGCACTTTTGACAGCAAAATCTCTATTCTTGCCGTATTCCCAGTACCAGTGCTACTCAAAATAAATCTGAGTGCATATTTCTCACTTCTGCAGCCCATTGCATCGGCATGACATGTGAACCCTGTTCAGAGACAATTACCACAGCCATTGCTGTTTGCTGGATGCTACTGACAGCAGACAACTTTTGCCATTGTAATTCCAGGATGCTACTATATAATCGGACCATTGAGGATTATGACCATCTTGTCTTGTAACTCTTCTCTTGGTCAGCACTCTGATGCAGCAGAGAGATTTAACGTTTTTATATAGGTCATAATGCACTTCTTAATTCATGTCGGTTTATTTTTTAAGACCTCAGGCACAGTCAACCAGTCCAGGATGGCTTGTCTGCTGCCTTATTAGTGGGAGATTATTTCCCCCTTTAGCATTAATTAAATGAGATACATTGATTTGTGCTGACTCTACAAAGCTCTGTGTGGTTGCAAGGCTTAGGCAGGGGATTAGAGGGGAATATCTGTGCATCGGTGAATGTTTCTAGAACAGCTGTTGGGAGTATCCATGTGAAGTGCTGAATTTCTTATTTAATTGCTTATGCGCCTGATAGTAAACTCTCAGATGCTATAAAAGAGTCCATGTGGTTGCAAACATTGCTTTATTGTTTATGTGTACTCTTTCATCATTTTAAAAAGTCTTTTTTTTTTTTTACAAACTCTACCCTGAAGCTATGTGAAGGGAAAGTAAAATGAAATAGAAATGCAGAAGAAAGACTTTTAAAGTTCCACTTTGTCTTGCAATGTACCTTATGAAATATGATATTATTTCCACTTACGTGTCAAAGGTTATAAATTTATTCCAGCCATTTCGTGTATTCAGAAAAGTGAACAAACAAATCAAGGTCAGAGTGAACAAAACGTGAATATATTCTGATTCCCTCCAGTACTATTTAATTCCATATCTCCATGTTGTACAGTACTCTCAAGAAATTGCCTCTAATGAACTTGATGGAACAATCTCTCTAATATATCATTGTCTGTGATTGTTGTCGGTCATGCAAACAGCAGCATAACCGCAGAACTGCAGGTGGGTGAGGAGGTGAGCGAGGAAGCAGTGTGAGTGGTGGTGGGTGGCAGCCTGCTGCCCAGACAAGCCAGAGAGGAACAGCCAGGGCAGGGCTTCTTCTTCTTCTTCTTCTTCTTCTTCTTCTTCTTCTTCTTCTTCTTCTTCTTCTTCTTCTACTCATAGTCAAGTGAGATTGTCTTCCATAAACACGGTTTTAAAAGTGAGTCTGTAAGTGACTGTGTGGAGGCCATTTCTGAATGCACACGTCCTTCCACAATGGGGACATAGGTTTCTGGGTGGGATTTGATCACGGTGAGAGTTTGCTGAACGTGCCTTCCTCTTAGCACGTTTCTCCCTTTCGTCCTGAGTCCGAGCATCTTCAAAGCCCTTTGCACCTTTGGTAAAGGCTTTTCTCCAATTTGAGCGCTTGCAGGCCAGTGTTTCCCAGTTGTTGGTGTTTATACTACATTTTTTTAGATTTGCCTTGCGAGAGTCTTTGAACCTCTTTTGTTGACCACCAGCATCAACTCCCCATCAGCTATCCTACTCGGCTACTGCTGTGCACCTGACACGCTGCTGTTTCGGCCTCGGTAACATTGGAGGCCAAAGAGGAAGAAAGCAGCAACAAAGCAGAACGGTTGCTGGGGAGCTGCCCCAGCAGACGAGTGTCCTTGGGGGGTGATCAGGAAGTAACTCGAGGCAAGTGGGTGGATCGGTGCAGGGGACACTTTCTAAGCCTTCCCACTCTTCCGCCGTTTACTGCCAATGGTTACTGTGGGAGAAGGGAGAATGAAACAACGCCTTTCTTCTCTTGCTGTCTGCAGCAGCGGTGACAGGGGGAAATCGAGGAGTCTTGGAAAGCCCACCCTGTGCAGATCTGACCTCCTTTCTAGCCTGCCTGCCAGGGAAAAGGAAAATATGATTTGGGGCAAGCTGTGAGGGGAGGGGGCTTGGTGAATGTGGTGGTGGTGGTGGTGGTGGTGGCGGGGATGATGAACAAAATCAATCCTCCTGGCAAACTGGGAATATCCCCTCCCTCACCTATGTTTAGGATATCCCACCATTCTTTAGCAAAGTTTCTTGTTCTTTGAGAAAAATTAAGTGGCTTGCATAAACGTAAACAAGGTTTAATAAAAAAACTGTAGAAAAATAACATAATGTCTGAGAGAAACTAAAACAGCATCATGAGAGGCTAGGTAAAGGTAAAGGGACCCTTGACCATTAGGTCTAGTCGCGGATGACGCTGGGGTTGCGGTGCTCATCTCGCGTTACTGGCCAAGGGAGCCGGCATACAGCTTCCGGGTCATGTGGCCAGCATGACTAAGCCGCTTCTGGTGAACCAGAGCAGCGCACGGAAATGCTGTTTACCTTCCCGCCAGAGCGGTACCTATTTATCTACATGCTTTCGAACTGCCAAGTTGGCAGGAGCAGGGACCGAGCAACGGGAGCTAACACCATTACGGGGATTCGAAACACCGACCTTCTGATTGACAAGCCCTAGGCTTTGTGGTTTAACCCACAGCGCCACCCGTTAGTCTGAGGCAAGAAAACAAGAAGAGGCAGTTGGTCCCTCTTAACTGACATCCTTAACGGAACATAACGGAACACCCCCAGAAGGGAGGGGCTGATTCCGGAGCATAACACACACAAGCCCCGCCCACCAGATACCCAACATTCCACTGATCAAATTAGGTCCCATTGCTTTTCTTACAGTGAAGGGGTGTGGGGTGGGTGGATGGGATTGACAAACAGAGCTAGCAAGATCGGCAGCCCCTAGTATTTCTAAAAGAAATGTGTGATGTGCATGAGATGCTTCAAATAGCACCCAAGATTATACTACCTTTGCATCTGTCCCATTCAGATATGCATAGATTATTGCTTTTTTATTTTCTTGGTGCGATTTTTATAATACAATGAAATCCAGTGAGATTAAGGTAGAAATTGAGTCTTTCAAAGGCTGTGGCCCACCTTCCATTCCCTGACCTCCATGCACCTGGCAGACATTGGGTGTCAAGTTTGCCAAGCATGTATTGGCAGGGGAGCCCAATCCATAAGACTCAGAAATATGAAATGATAAGAGCATGAGTTGAATCGAAAAACAACAACTACATGACATTGTGGCATGAGCAGAGGGTGGCTACGGCAAGGTTTAGTAATGGCCACCAACTTAGGTGGCTTCAAAAGATTAGACATAGGAGATATCAATGGTTACTAGCCAATAACTTCCAGTATTCATTCCAGAATACGATGAATAGCAGTTCCTGAGGAGCCGAAAGAGGGAGAGCGCTGTTGCGCTCATGTTCTGTTTGTGGGCTTCTCAAAGGACACTGAGAGCAGGATGCTGACTAGATGGGCCTTTGGTCTGATCCTGCAGAGCTCTCCTTACGTTCTTAAGAGCTGGTCCCAGAATTCACTCTTAAGCGTACCTGCTATGAGTGTGCCTATGTTTGTGTATGGAAAACCAGTGTAGGGAAAACCAGATGTTTCCTAATGGCAAATTGGAGGATGAGGGCAAATATTTATGTCACTAACCTGAAATTACTTGCTTTGGTGTACTTTCCACTTAAACGGTGAGACTTGCATCCCAATAAACATGCTTAGGTTCAAGATATTAGAATAAATGATATAGTGCCTTCTTGCAAAGGCTAAAATGTGTCATGATGGCATGATAATCATAAATGTTGATGAGAGAATTCAATAACAGTTTAGTCAAAAGGTGCCATATTTTTTTGTCTGTGTCTGGTTGCTGCATCATAGCATGTTGATGCGCAAGGAAGACTCTCTTGCCATTTTAACTAGTGTCATCGTTTCTAATCTCGCAGTGAGTCATGACCTGTGAGGTGTCCATTAGCATGAAAAACTAGGGAAGCCTCTCTTCAGTAAAGAAGAGACCAAACTGCTGATGCAGAAGATCAATTGCTGTGTGCCACTGAAGCCTTGGAGGCTAATCCTGAAAACAAGATAAAAGACATGCTGTTGTTCAATTCATCACTCCATGGGCTCTTGTGACATAGCCATGAATACAAATACTGTCAGGTAGACTGTAAATACCTTTGAAAGTCAAGGGAAATTCAAGAAGTGGTGTCCTTCACTAAACCTAGAAGATCAGTTCTGTACTTGCACAAAGTAAAATATATATTGGAATATCAGTATCTATATAATACATGGGTGCATAATTCCAAGTTTATATTTCTACAAATGTGTAGCTGCAAATGTTGATTTCACCCCCTTTCTGTGAGGTAGCTGTATCTTTTGAAAATGTGTCCAACATGATAAACGTTGGGTTATTTATGAATTACGAGGGTTTTTGTTTTACTGGAGAAAAGCTCGTGTCTGCTCTCCCTCCCTTTCTTACTTTTATTATTTGGAGGTTTTCCCATTTATACTGCTTGGATAATTATTATTCATCTTTGTAACTAATCTGTATAGAAGACTACCCAAGAAACTGGGGGTGGTGAGATAGTCAACCCATCTTTTTTGGCTTTTAATCCAACCCGTGGAAGAGAATAAAAACATATATTTTAAAAAAAAACCTTTATGATCGCAGACTAAGTTGTGTGGCAGATTCATTTGGAGTGCTATATTTACTGGACTTTCAGGTGTAATTCCTAAACTCTGTTGATCTGGTGTGATGCTTTCAGGGCCACATTAAGACTTGACAGGCAAGCAATATACGGTATTTCATCCCTATCCTCTTCTCACATATAAAGCAGTTGCACATCAATTTATCATTTACACCAGGGGAGACTTAACTGTGACCCTGAAAATGTTGCTGGGTTACAATTAATTCCCACCAGCCTCAGCCAGCATGGCCAGTGTTCAGGAACAATGGGAGTTGTAGTCCAATATCTTCAAGGCAGCAGTGCTTTACATGAAAAAACCCATAGGTCAAAGAATCAAAACAACTCATCCTCCTCTCCTGCATTAGCTCATTACATTACATTTCTTTTTAAGTACTTGTTTTTTTCAGCTTGGCTCACTTCCAGCATGCCCCCCCTTTCTTCTTTTCATGTCAAAAGACCACATATCCCACTTTATATTTTAATAGGGCTGCCATCTGAACAGCTGTCCCTTCTCATCTATTCCGAGGCTTCCCTGACTCACTCATCCTTTAATAGTGCTAACTAGCATGGTGCCGTTTTCAAGGATAATTTGTTGAAGTTAGGTACCCTATATAAACTGGGTGATTCATGAGTAGGTATGAGGGAGGAATTTGGTTCAGTTCATATTATAGATGAATATATCAAATCCATACTTTCCAGAACAAGAAACAGCCATCCTTTGAAATTTGCACTTATCCAAAGTTTGTGATGCAGTTATCCAACCAAGCCACACTTAATAATATATATATATATATATATATATATATATATATATATATATATATATATTAGGGCACATTGTGCATAATAAATAAAATGTTAGTTAAAATAACATACAAAAAATGCACTATATTGGAGGAAATTGCTTCCAGAAACGTATGCATTATTCGGAACTGTACCAAAATGTGTTTATTAGGAGAAATTCACATTAAAATGCTAATAAATTTACATGAGGATTAAAAAATAAATAAAATTGCAAATTGCTGCAGAAATGTGAAGAACCGAAGACTGGAAAAATGAGAAACTGAAAAATCCTTCCAACTCTGCTCAAGAGGATCTTATGAATCAACTTCCAGTACCTGAACAAGGTGTTCATAGTCAATACTTTTCCCATAACATCTCATCTGTACCTCATTTAATAATCACTTTTTCATGATAAGGTAACTCTGTGGGCTGGTTCAGATTAACGCGAAACCATGGTTTAGAGTTTACCAACCCAGATGGGTGTGGTAATAATAATAATAATAATAATAATAATAATAATAATAATAATAATCCAGTCCCACTCCCCTGTCCTTTCTTCCAGGAAAAGGTTTTTGCTTCTGTTTGTTTGTTTTTTAATTAACCACAGGCCTGGTATTTCATCCACACCTGAACAAACAGCAGTTAACCTTAACTACTAGTAATAGAAACAAGCTGACTTCACACCTTGGTTTTTGTACTTGGCTTGTTTAAATCAGTGTTTTTCAACCTTTTTTGGGCAAAGGCACACTTGTTTCATGAAAAAAATCACGAGGCACACCACCATTAGAAAATGTTAAAAAAATTAACTCTGTGCCTATATTGACTGTATATAAAGTAATTCTCTTGAATTTTTCAATTTTTCCCACGGCACACCAGGCAACATCTCGCGGCACACTAGTGTGCCACGGAACAGTGGTTGAAAAACACTGGTTTAAATTAACCGTGGTTAGATTAACCACAAGGCTTGGATGACATGCTGAACTGAGGCTAATATAAAATGGAAGCTGAAGGTTGTGATCACTTCCTTCCAACTGTACCAGTCAGAGGAAGAAAGAGGAGATGGAGCCCATGAAAACTCAGAGACGTTAGGCTCAATCAATAATGGTTTAGTCTTATATGCAGACACAGCCTACATGTTTATCTCTTCTCATATCATTCTGCATCTGTTCCTCCCATGCACATACTTGCCATTCCTCTGATTTCTCCTTGCCATTTGCTCTTCTGTGTCCCTCTTGTTTTCCTCTGTATGAGTGGTTATATCCATTTTTCTTTGTCTGTGTTATTAAACAGAAATATGGAAGAACATTTGGCCTACGCATATGAAAGATGATAAATGTCTTGGCCAACTGTTGGGAACCTCAGGTCAAAAGGCTGGAATTAAATATTTTTCCATTACAATTAAGACTTAACCAATTTTGCAGATGTCCAGTTTCATCATGAGTCACATCGCATGACATTGTAAATACATTCAAGAAAGCATAGTTTATGATTTCTCAGCTTTGGGTTGGGCATAGTAGTCTTTCTGAGCGTTTGCTATTGTCTGGAATTATAAGAGGACCTGTATCTAAAAATCCATGTAGGTGTAACAGGAAGTGCTACATTGGTAGGGGATAGTCTGGTATTTCTGCTAGGAAGGCAAGAAGGCATGCAAAATAAGTACTTAGGAGCTATCCTTTTGCTTCCTAATAATATAGGAAAAAGTACTTCCTGTATAGGGAGAAAGTACAAAGCTATAGATATATCCCAAGGACTGCAAAGAACATATTTTTGCTATCAGTATCAGGTTTTTTTCATTTAGTTTAAATGTATGAATCTGCTTGGTGTAATATTTAATGTGCTATAAAAAGCTAATGTTTAATGCAAATTATATAGTCCCCTGAAATTTGTATATTTAATTGCCCAAAGCCATGTAGGTCCATTAGAACTGCAACATAACCATAAATACCTTTACTAGGATTAATTAACAATCACAAAACAGTTACTTTAATTATTTTGGTGGGTGCATGTTTTCTTAGAAGGTGGTTCGGTAGTACTTACTCATGGGTAGGTGTGTTTAGGATTGCAGTCCTAATTTTGAAAGAGAAACATGGCTGACTTCTGCATTGGTCATAGAGAAACACAGCATCAGACTTCTCTTCTGCGTTTGCTCAAAATGGGAAGAGTGGTTCTGCTGATGTGGAAAAATACTGGGTTGCCTGGACTATCTTGTAATGATGTGTAGACAATGTTTGCTTTTCTCATGTCTACCAAGATAGACAACTTTCTGCACTATCCTGATAACAGAATAGTAATATAGTATGACTAAAGCAGCAAATATGTTGATTTAGCAATAAACAAGCTAAACAGAAGCTGACGGAAAAGAGACACCCAATGGCAGGCATTACCTAACCAGAGAAGTGAAAATGAAGCAGTCCAGGCAGTGGGCAAAGGAGATAGCTGGATCTTTCCATTCCTAACTCAAGTGGGCTATAAGAACCCGTTAGTCTTTGCAAATATACACACCAGCAAACTGAAATAATCCAGCATCTCTAGTCCACAAAAGCTTATACCTCAATTGGTCTTTAAGAGGTTTTTAAGCAGAGGTTGGATTGCCATCTGTCATGGATGCTTTAGTTGAGATTCCTGAATTGCAGGGGGTTGGACTAGATGACCCTTGGTCTATAATTCTATGTTTCTATTACTGTTACCTAAGTCTCTTTGTTATGTTTGCAGCTCTTCTATTGGAGGCCATTTTGTGGAGCGATGGAGTGGAGAAACTGCAGCCTTCCAGATGGTGTTGTATTCCAGCTCTCATAACCCTGACCACTGACCATGTTGATGGGATGGGAGTTGAGGTTTTACAGCATCGGGTGGACTGCAGCTTCCCCACTCTTGGCTGTGTATTGTGTGTACCGATGCCTCGTGCATCAAAGTAGTTTTGAATGGTGCTGTAATCAGCCAACACAGATGAGTCCCAGGAAGCCCCTGGGCATATGCCAAAAAAACCAGCTCCCAGAGAGTATGTGGCTTTTCTCTTCAGCCCTGTCTAACTTTTCCATGGGCAGGATGCCCATAGACTTGTTGCAATGCACCCCTGAAGCTTGTTCAGTTGAGCTTACATAAGCAATTTGTTAATATAGTAATGGGCATACTGCAGTTAGATAGTTTGGAATACAAGACCACAAGTACTAAATATTGGATGCATTAGACTGTGATTTTAAATCATTTAAATTACGAATGTAATAGCATGTGTTTCTTTTTTAAAAAAAAATCTTTAAAATATAGCTCATATGATACCAGCTTGCTATGGTCCTTGCTCACTAACTCTCTTGCATTGGATATTTGCCTGTTCTAAATGCTTCTGAAAGCACTGGCTAAGCATGTATCTTGTTTTTCTATACTGCCTCCCGAACTGCTTCTCAGATTTCATTTTGCATTAGGAGATTCGTTTATTACCATTACAGCATGTCTGCTGCTGCAATCTCTGTCTCCCATACTGCACTAGTGATATAGGGATGTTTGTGTTGTTGCAAGTTTGGGGGATTCCATTGTTGAAAGAGCCAGGCAACTTTCTTGGTGAGTTAATGGCCCCTAATTGTGGGTCCTTAGTATAAGAAAATGAAGCTGCTCTGTGCCAGAGGGCAAATTGGGTGGTAGTGAGAAGACGGTGGTCACAGTTGGGTGTGAGAAGTGGGCTAGAATCAGGCTGCTGGCAGCAGCCACAGAATGAGATCCATGCTTGAATCCAAGGCTGTATGGCTATGGTGAAAGGAAGACCTTTGGGGCTGTTAATGCTGTGAGCCCTTCCATCGTAGGCTCAGGTTGTACATAGCGGTATGTGTAAATAAGTCATATCTCATAAAGGCAGCATAGTCTCTGCTGTCCCTCATTCTGAGGAAACTCAACCCTGGGTGAGCTCCTGCAACCCCTGGAATCTTGCATCGCTCAGAGATTGAGGTGGTGTACAACTGTATTATGGGTAGGCATTTCCCACCCTGGCATCAGCCATCAACACAGGGCATAGGCGTTAGCAAGCAGATTTAAGCCATGTTGGGGGGGTGTCTGGTTAACTCAAGGCCTGTTCAAACATTATCACATTGGCCATGTATCATATATCCACATATTCCTTCCTATGGTAATATTCAAGTGGTAGTCAAATGTGACACACCCACACCCTCTTACATGCATCTAATAAATGACTAAGTGAAATGGTTCATCTTACAAGGGTGTTGTAAGGATCACAGAATGCACTGAACCCTTGAAATATATACCAGCCTCCCCCAACCTGGTGGCCTCCAGATGTTTGGGGCTGCAACTTGGAAGATTTCTGTATGAGGGAGATGAGCAGTTACCTGTCAGAAATTCGGAAGATAGGAGAGAGAGAGAGAGGAATCACGCCCCTCTTGTTGCTGGAAGAATCCCTGGGGTGATGAATCCCTGAGTGAGGTGCACCAACTGTGAAAGCATTTCCTCCGAGGCCAGTTTCCTCAGCACGCAATCCTTTCAGCGGTGAAGGAGCAGCTCTGCTTTCTGCCAAAAAGATCCTTGGAGAATTGGCTATAGGTAGCCAGGGGAGTAGGAGAACTGGGCTCAGAGGACCATTTCCCCCCATCTTAAGGTCCCAGGATGAGAAGATGCTGCAACAAGTCTCTCAAACTCCCAGTCCTACTTTGAGAGCACCAATCCTTTACTGCCAGATTCGGGGTGGTGGTGCTGGTGCAAGGGGAGGGGGATTGATGCAAGGGGTTGTTTTGATCCCTCCCCATTATTTTTCTGCAAGGGCCATAGACCTGCTCTGCTCTTCAGTTTATCACAATGGATACCTGAGTGTAGCCATACCTCTACAATAATACAAGAAACTAATGGGGTCTGCTGTAAAATGCTGCAGTGTGGAGTGCTCCTATATTAGTGTTCCAGTTAACTAGCCAAGCCCTCTCCCAGGATACTCCATTCCATTCCCCAGTAGTAAGTCAGCATTCTGTAGCCCCTGTGGCCTTTTTTGCGGTATGTTTCCCTCTTAGGGGTTTGTTGCACTCTTTGTGGTTTTTGTTCCATAAGCATCAGCCCTCATACCCAAACCCAATGGGATTTTGCTATACTGGTGGGCAGCTAACAGCAGTGTACTTTGTTCAGGATCCTGCAGCTCTCCAGCAATGCCAATATGAACAGGGCATAGGATTGTATTGCTATAGAAGCAAGCAAAAAAAAAAACCTGAATGGTTAAAAAAGAGTAACCAGACATGATTGCATGTGTGTTATAGCCACCTTGAGTGCTTTGTTTTCAAGGTCAATGGTTTATGTGTAATGTCTGCTTCCAGAGAAGGTAGAAATCCCTAAATAAATGAATATATTGTCTCTTAAAAAACAGTGAAATTCAGTTCTGTAGCCAGATGCTCACAAATGAAAGTTTTGAAACCCTTTCCTTGTGTTTAAGAATAGATACTCATGTTTGCGTTTTTGCCAGTCACATTCCTTTTTATTGCAGTCCCGTTGTTTTATACTCTTGAACTAAAATGGGTGACCTGCCAGGCTATTTCCTAATGAGCTGTCTTACTTTGAGGTGGGGTGGGGAAGCCTGTTGAAGACTGGGAGCTAAAATGGACTCTTGACGTCACATTAGTTTGTGACACCTGGAGGAGGGGAGGCGCCAAAGAAAGTATTTAGCATATCGACATGCTGAAGTTGTACAGGCCTTTGACCATAAGCACCAGTACTTTATAGTACAAGTTGCACCTGTAAAATATTGCAGCCTATCCTCTGTCATTGAAAGGAATGTTCCAGCCAGCCAGTCTTTCCTAAGACAACCCAGGATGTTCAAGATCCTCTGATCTTTCCCACCCCATGCCCAATTTCCCCCTTTTTTAATTTTCAAGCTGATACTTAGCATTCCCTGATTGCTGAGCACTCTCAGTCCTCATAGGGCTGTTGTGGAGAGGGGTGTGTGTACCCTCCCCCTTTTGTATTTTTGAAGCCTCAAGCTTCCCATTTGCATGCTGATCACTCCCTCTGGTTCCTCAGTGGCACCATTTCTGTCGGCAACCACCACCTGTGTTCGCAATTAGCGGGAGTGATGTCGCATATTTTATACACCACGCATAATGCAAAGTGTACTTTTGCATCAAAGTCTTCTGGTGGCGGGGGTGGGGTGGGGTTGTGAGGAGAGAGTTCAAAGGCTTGTGGCAATGGACCCTTGTTTAGCCTAATCGAACTACTATCACCTTTAAACCCATCAACACTTGGAGGAAGAACCTGTGTTTCCTTTGGAGCAATTACAAGTGAGGGCAGATGGCTGTTAATCTGCAGATCATTGATGTGGCGGATCACACTCTCTCCTCCCCTCTTAGACCCGATAGATAAAATGTTAAGTTCACTGGTTTCAAGAGGATCAGGCACCTTTGGTCTGGCTGCTATGCAAACATATGTTGCAACCACCACGAGATATTCCTTGCTTCAGCTGTGGAAGGGGTGTGCTGGCAGACTGACTCACGAGGCACCTTTCATTCAATATACCTCTGTGGAGTGTGACAGTGATGTAATGAGAGACAGGGCAACGTCAGTTACGTTCCAGCTGTCAAAAAGTCAGAGAACGGCAGATACCAGATGAGCATGAATCCTAATAAGACACCACAGCAGGCACTCAGATATTACCCCAGCACTGTCTCTGGGTGCGTGTATCTGCTTCTCAGTTGAATTTTAATATTGTCCTAATGACGAAGAAATTTCTGCGCTCGCAGACTCCTGCCAAGTCAGAGTTTGAATCCTGAAAGCACACATTGTAGGTTGATGGGAAGGAGGGCTTCATATACATGCCTTGCCTCTCCAAGCGATAGAATGTGGGGGGGGGGTCACCCAATGAAATTATGGGCAGTCGATTCAGGGAGGACAAAACATGGTACCTCTTTTCATTTATGTAGTGATGGCCACTAGTTTAGAGGGCTTTAATGGGGATTAGACAAATGTGTGGAAGAGAGAGGGTATCCGTGTCTATTAGCCAGCGAAACTGAACCTCTGTGTTCGTCAGTGATGTGCCCCTGGATAACAGCTGCTGGGAGGCAGCTGCAAGAGAAGGTAATTGCCTCTATCACAGGCCGACAGGCTTATTGGGAGAATCTGGCTAGCGACTGTGGGAAGCAGGGTGCTGGCCTCCTTTAGCTTTTGGTCTGGTCCAGCAAGGCTCTTACGTACTGGCTGTTGTTTTGTCTCCACTCAGGGTACATCGAGGAAGCTTGCATCATCCCATGCCCTTCGGACTGCAAGCTCAGCGAGTGGTCCAACTGGTCTCGCTGCAGTAAATCCTGTGGCAGTGGGGTGAAAGTCAGGTCCAAATGGCTCCGGGAGAAGCCCTACAATGGTGGAAGGCCTTGCCCCAAGTTGGATCATGTCAATCAGGTAATTCTCAGCACATTGCCATCCGTAATTCTTTAACATTTCAAAACTGAATTGTTCTCTCTCCTGAATGCATCATTGAAGAGAAGGCTATCAAAATACATAGAGCATACTCCAATGGATTTTTTATTCACTAGTCTTAAGTTGTCTTCCCTCACTTTGATGCTTTTTACATATTTGGAGTCAGTTTCAATGCTGCTCACTCTTTTCTTTCCTTATTAGTATGTGGGTTCCTTGGTGGTTAATACTAGGACAATGGCCTTTAATCATTTAGTTTTAGATTAATTGATTAACAGTGTTTTTAATGGACTAAAAAGAGACCCTAAACAATAAAACACTCAAATTAATATTGTTACACGCAACCTCCATCTCCACTGAGCGATGCGAGAGACTTCAAGGACCCTGGCACTCACCCAGGGCTTGTGTTTCTTTCTGGGAATAAGGCACAGCAGAGACTGGTGTCTTTATTCTATATGGTTTATTTACACATATATACAACCAGGCCTTTTTTTCCAGCCAGAACTCAGTTCCAGCACCTCTCAGGTGGGTGCCATTGCCATTATAAGAGAACAAGAGAGGTGTTCATGGTGAGTTGTGGCACCTCTTTTTCTAGAAAAATAGCACTGTATATACCTCCTGGACCTAGATGAAGAGATTGCAGAGCATCCACATCCCAAGAGGGTCTGGCTTCCTTCATATGAAGACACATGCTCTGTGTCTCTTACGTCCCAGCCTGTCACAGCCAGCCCACATCATGTTCTGCCCCTGCTTCTCTGCTTCCCAAACCACTTGCAGAACTGACACTTCACCCCTGTTGGCTTACCTCTTCCACTTTGAAATCCTAACCCTTCTGGTTTCTGCCCACCAACACACCGCTGGAGGAGGGTCTCCCCTCTTTGTCTGGCAGTCTTTTCTCTCTCTTGATAGTTTCCCTGATGGGCATCACCCATCTTTGTCTCCTCTGTCCCTTACACTCCGCTAGTCCTGCCAAGCTGTCCTGACTCATTAGCATAAGCTGCATCTAGTAGCCTTTGGCACAGTTTAATCAAACCTTGATTAATTCTAACTTTTACTAAATCCAAGAATTATGGGTGCCTTGCACCCACAAAACTGGCGCCCTGACATATAATGATATTTAAAATACCATAAATCAGTATGTACAGGCTAAAAGCTTCCCTGTTGGATAGCAAGGCCGAATTTACACCCTAATAACTATTAATATATTCTATTGTTGTACTGTGTATTTTGGGTCTATGGGCCACAATAAAGCGCTCTCTCTCTCTGTGTGTGTAAATAGTTATAAAAGCTGAAGATAGCAGGCACCGTCTTAAAAGAGGCATCACTCTTTCACTCTCACAATAAAGGAATTTTAAGATGGTTTTATTTTCCGTGCGACATATTGGCCATGTAAAAACAAAGCACCCCTCTCCCACTCCCAGCAACATTACTGTTTTAATAATATGCAGATTTAATTATTTAATGGATTAAAACTCAACTACCAACTCACGTTTCTTTAATTGGCGACAGCCCTAATTCATAATGGTTCGTTGGTATTCTAGGGGAATGTGCTTTTATATGTTTGACCAGACCAAGAGGGGAGAGATGGGGAGGGCTTTGTGTGTAAGCGTGAAGGAGATCATAGCCATATGCAGGAGAATCTTAATGTTGATGCTGAACCATCGATGGATGTTTAATAAGCTCTAGATGTGCATGGCCTCTGCACTTGGTTTCAGAAGGGGAAAAAAAGAAAAAGGGTTTTGTGCATCTTCTCAGATTTGATTAATGTCCACCTTGAGTTTTGATTCAATCTGCATTTCCCCCCAGCAAATGAAACAGCCCGAGTTTTCATTTCCATAAATTCCCCTGTAGTGGGGAGCTGGGAAGAAGATGCAAAAGTGGGGGGGTTGGGGATGTTGCCGGGTTCTCATCTAAATAAGATGTGCATTTACTAGATGCCATTGTGTTGACATTTTGCAGGCACAGAAGGAAATGGCCTGCTGATTTGATTTTCCACTTAAGAGGATGTAATTAGTTCTAGTTTAGAACATAATAAGTGTTAAACTAAAGCTAATAAACCAAGTTTGTAATCCAATTTAACACCAAACAAAAGTAGGCATGAAGGCTAGGTTGTGCGGGTGAAAACATTCATAGCGGGGTGAAAACATTTTAATAGGAGGGGCTGATACCAAATCCTTTGCTTTCAGACTAATTCACAGTACTTAGAAACATGCTTTCTTTCTCTAGATAACAAAAATAGTAAACGGTTAGATATCTGTGGTCTGAAGATAGCGAGAGGTTTATTTCTACAACGATGCTACCCTCTAGAGGAAGCTAGTGTCATAACATCATTAGCTTTTTGTTAGAAAGCTTCACCCGGATCTGCCCATGTCTAGTGCTAATCTTCAAGTGTTTCTCTTCTTTGTGTGCTTTCTCCTTCTAAAATTGAAGTCTTGCCCTTTTTAATTTTTGAACTGAATTTGCACTGTTGCACACACAAACCCATCTATTGGTACCCTTTACTGAAACTTGACAGGCTTTTCCCGTGATGGTGTTCATGGATTGTGAAACGGTTATGGGTTGCTTCACCCCCCCGCCCCCTCCAACCTAAAGAAAGTGCAAGATAAATTTAACAACGTTTCTAGATGAGCAGCTGTAATGCATAGCTACAAATCCACCAGCAATAATAAACGAAATGGCAGGGCAGGGCAGAAAGAAGAACAGCGCAAAACAGCTTTGTAAATTAACCCATAAAAATTACTAGCTTATTAGAATGACAGTTCTATTTCTCAAGCTCTGGGAGGAAGACCCTACATCGCCTACAGACAGCCACCCAATCTCAAACAGCTCCTCACCCACAATAATACTACAACAGGACTCAACATGGACACTGCTACCAGAGCCTGCAATAAACCCAGATGCCAACTTTGCTGCCACATAAACCCGGACAACACCATTACTGGTCCCAACAACATCAAACATACCATCTCAGGACTATTTAATTGCTCATCTTCCAACATTGTGTATGCAATCAAATGCCAACAGTGCCCTTCAGCTCTCTATATTGGACAAACAGGCCAAACCCTACGCCAAAGGATAAATGGACATAAATCTGATATCAGGAATCACAAGACAGAGAAACCAGTAGGAGAACACTTCAATCTCCCAGGACATTCTATAAAAGATCTCAAAGTAGCTGTCTTAATACAAAGAAATTTCAGAAATAGACTGGAAAGAGAAGTGGCTGAATTACAACTAATCACCAAACTTAAAACCACGGAGAAACCTGGTCTGAACAAAGACATTGGATTCTTATCTCATTATACATAACAAAGCTATCTTTAGCCATCTCACCCCTTGCCTTTCCCTGCAAGGCTAATTACAGCCGTTAAGAGTCGTCAACAGGTTTTCCACACCTATCAGCCCATTCCCACCACCCTTCTGAGCAATACCCCTCCCCACTCCCTCACTATATTTAAGGATCTGGTGACTTCTGTTTCAGTGTATCTGAAGAAGTGTGCATGCACACGAAAGCTCATACCAAGAACAAACTCAGTTGGTCTCTAAGGTGCTACTGGAAAGAATTTTTGATTTTGTTTTGACTATGGCAGACCAACACGGCTACCCACCTGTAACTAGCTTATTAGGGGTTTGGCAGAGGAGAAACAGCAGCCCACTGCATTTCTGTACAGCAGAGGAAACTTCTGTAATCTTACAGCCAACTTAGTTTCCATGCTAGGTAAAGAAGAAGGCGCTCCTCTGCCAGCTGGCTCATTGCTCATTCACCTGCATACATTTTTATATTCTTGCTTACATGGGATGCGGGTGGCGCCTTGGTCTAAACCACTGAGACTCTTGAGCTTGCTGATTGTAAGGTCAGCCATTCAAATCTGCACAACCAGGTGAGCTCCTGTCGCTTTGTCCCAGTTCAAAAGCATAGCATACCAGTGCAAGTAGATAAATAGGTACTGCTGCGGTGGGAAGGTAAGCAGCATTTCCATGCGCTCTGGCTTCTGTCATCATGTTCCGTTGCACCAGAAGCGGTTTTGTCATGCTGGCGCACATGGACCCAGAAAGCTGTCTGCGGACAAATGCCAGCTCCCTTGGCCTGAAAGCGGAGATGAGCGTCACACCCCATAGTCGCCTTTGACTGGACTTAATGGTCCGTGATCCTTTACCTTTTGCCTTTACCTATACTTAACCTACATGAAAATGCCTGTGATAGCTTGTGGCTATCAGGCAAATGCTGAAATACAAAGCGGCTCTAGACCAATGACACAAATGTCGGTCCTTCTAATGAGGCAGGAGGTTTTGCATGAAGAAGACAAAACGTGTGTGCAAGAAGGGGTGCTCGCAACAGATCACAAACTGCAGTGTTCCAAATGTATTGTGTCCTCATACAGTTTTATGCAGTAGATCCCTGTTAGTGGGTGAAGAACTGCTGGTCTGGATGCAATAGATGCCACCGCAGTAATGAAAAGCAATGCAATTGTAAACATTCTGGAGCATGATTCCAAACGGGATGTTCTAAAGAGCCGAAAGCTTAGCCTTAGAGGATACATCTTTTAATATTAAATACACTTCGCTCTAAATCTGTAAGTGTGGAAATCCCACACATGCAGCCTGTGTCAGCGGCCAGACAGCTGCTAGAGGCTGTGTAATTAATCTGCACCTTATCTCCAGCTTAAAGGAAATCAAGAAGCTAAATACAAGTATGTGTTTGCAATGAAAGCAGCTCATGGAAAGCATTATAACATAAAATACTGAAACATAAAGGTAATGTTCAGTAGATGGAGTGGGCCCAGAGAAGAGTTTAATTTATTCACTGGGCATTCTGTTATATTGTTGCTGGATTTATCCTCTTCTTAAATGTTTGTTAGGCACCCCAGGCAATGAAGGGGTAGAGAATGGACCTCCCATTTACCTGGGATGAAGCCCCATAGAATTCAATAAGACAGCCTTCTTCTGAGTAGACATGGTTAGAATTTCGCTGTAACTTAGGTAACTGAAATCAAGTAAAAACTGTAGGTTCCTAAATTACAAAAGCAAAAGAATGACTTCTTAGGTATTGCAAATGAAACAAGCACAAATAAATTCCGCAGCTTCATGAGAATAGTTTAATGACCAAACAATTATAGTCTCCATCTCAGATGTGTATCTAGCCACACAAGGCTCTTAATCAGAGGACTGTATAGCTAATACAGTGGACACCAGTAAAAATAACCCCCTCCCCCCCCAGTAAGAAGCACATAAAATAAACAAATTCCATAGACTATAAGGTGTGGAAGAGGCACCAATAATGTTTCAAAGAAGCATTGCTTATTCATCACAGATAACATACAGTGGATGAATAGTACACCAACTAAAGGCGGAGTCCTGTTGTTCCCAGGAGGGTGACTGAGAAGCCTTAGGATGTGGCGAAAGGGTTGGACCACTAGCAGAGAGGGCTAGAGGGCTGGTGGAAAGAAAGCTCCACTGCCAGTGATATTCCCCAGGTGGTTGAGACCAAAAGAAGGCCTTTCAGGGATGTGTCCTGGAGGCCATGTATTTACCAGATTGTAAATGATCAGCGCCATCAATGGAAAGAGAATAATAATTTAATAATGTGCTACAAACAGGGTGGATTTAGGGGGGCACAACCAGTTTGGTTGCACCAAGTGTGGAGTTGCAGGGGGCGTTGCAACTGGGAAGTAGACTGGAAGGCAAAAGTTGGGGGGTGCCAAATGTGGGTGTTGCACAGGACGCCACATTGAAATTTAAGATCCCAAGGTCCGCCACTGCAGCCAGAGCCCAGCCATTCTGCAGAAGCTCGTCTCTAGGCAGCAGCTTCAAGGAATTGCTTTCCAGCAATGTGAGAGAAGAGAGGCAGAAACCTGCTTAGAGTAGACCTGTTGAAAACGGTGGGGTTAACTTAAGTCTCATTGATTTCCATGGATCTGCTCTAAGTATGGACTCACCCTTGCGTTTTTGCAAGGGTTGCCGCTTTATAGGTTGATGAGCTTCATGCTTTGAAGCAGCATTACTATGTCTGATTATCCATTTTGCTTCCTAACTATTGTTTTTATTTACCTTTGCTTGTTCCCTTGCGTTCATGGCCAACACCTGCCCCAGGCTCAGGTAAGAGTCTGTGAAACAGATGCACTGCCTTCAAGCATGCTTCCGGATAAAATCCCCTAATATGTGCCTCTGGGTGTAACTTTTCCTTAAGACTGTACATATGCTACCTTGTCATGTGTTTATGTATACAACTGCAACTGGCTTCATTGACAGTGGAAGAGGGGAGAAAATGGCGATGGACACAGAAAGCTGAATGAAAAACAAACAGCCATTCCAAGGGCTGATACATAGGTGGAAATGACTGATAAGGAACCCGGGGGATAGTGTGAGAGAAGAGGAAGCAGGGACAAGCATGCTCAACCCACCCCCTCTTTAGCCAACCAAGAGTTGAAGAGTGACTCTGTCTGTAGTAGGAAACCTGTTCTACCTATGTAGGCTTCTTGTGTGTTCTAGAACCCTGGAAAATTAGGGTTTTAAAACATGCAAGGAGCCTACAGAAGTTGGCTGCACTGGCATGGCATAAGGCCAACCAAGGGGTGGGTGATGATGGTAAGGAATCCTATGAAGAAGCCCAGTGGAGGTGGAAGTCTTGTCTTGGTAGACCTTTTTCAGTCCCAGCACACTGCTTGCACCTCATTCTCTCCCCTTTTTTCCTGCCACGCCAAGCACAGTCACTTTAGGTCAGGAGTGTGTTTTCCGACATGATAAAGCACAGAGAAGCATATAATGCTAATGGAATATTGAGTGTCTCGTATTTCACACATATTCAGATAAGTGGCCAAAATGCTACGCAAGCTTAAAAGGAACTGGGTTATCACTCCTACGGAATATTAGGTTCTTCAGACACCCACAGCTACATTTGGCAATGGGGTGGGCCAGAGTCTCTGGAGTCTGGAAACAGCGTCAACAGCTGCTAGGCTCAGTCAAGAACTAAGAACGATTGACCCAAGGTAAGTCCTTGGGATGTCAGTCTCTGAGCCCAACACAAATGGTGATGGGAGGCAAAATGCAGGGCAAAGGAACAACAAGTAAACAGTAAGAGGTGGGACTGTGAGCTGACAACAACCAAGAGAAAGAACAGGAGCTAGAAGCATAGCAAGGCCTTGTCAAAAATCTGTGATTTTTGTCTTGTAGAAGCACCTGGGAGCAAGGCCCATTTTACTCAAAGGGGCTCCTGAGTAGAATTGCATGGGGGTGCATGGCAAGATAGGCTCCTACAGATGTGATAATAGGGCAGGAAGGCAATTTCAGGAAGAGGAGTTGAAGAGCGATTGCCCTGAAATTCCTCCCACCTGACCTTGGGAAGCAGCTGCTGAAAAAGAGAGACGAAAGCCTCACAGTTGTATGTCTGCAAGGGGGCAGAGTGAGCGAAGACAGGCCTTGCTGAAAGGCTAATTTTATATACTCTCGCTTGTCAGTGCTGATTGCAAATGCATGCCTGCTAACTTTCACAGCAAACGATTCCCACCCCCTTTAATTGAAAGTACTGTTTTCCGATAAATAAAGCTCAAGATATTTCTGATTCCAGTTGTTCAGTTGCACACTTGCACATAAAGCAAGCTCATGTTTTGTGTGTGCATTCCAGGTATATGAGGTAGTCCCGTGCCACAGTGACTGCAGCCAGTACATCGGGGTCACTGAGCCCTGGAGCGTGTGCAAAGTGACAAACGTGGACTTAAAGGAGAATTGTGGAGAAGGTGTGCAAACCAGGAAAGTAAGGTGAGCGAAACATTGGCACTGTCACTTCCAAGTGAAGAGCAGTGGAGCTTTCATCCTTAAATGCAAATTTTATTTGGAATAGTAGTTTCTAGCAGAAAAAGTCTCTGTGGTGGTACCTCTAGTTATGAACTTAATTCATTCTGGAGGTCCGTTCTAAACCTGAAACTGTTCTTAACTAGAGGCGTGCTTTCGCTAATGGGGCCTCTTGCTGCGGCTGTGCCGCCGGCACATGGTTTCCGTTCTCATCCTGGGGCAAAGTTCTCAATTCAAGGTAACTCTTCCAGGTTAGCAGAGTTTGCAGGGGCGAACGAAGGCGTCGTGACACCCGGGGTGAGGCGTCACTACATAGGGTGCATGTGCGGTGGCGGCGCTACGTACAACGCATGCGGCGTACGTAGCGATGCCGCACATGCGCTGTACATAGCAGTTTGCTGGTGGCATCGCTCCAGCGCCGTATGGACGGTGCCGGGATCCCTCTGTCGTCGCTACAGCCGCGGAGAATCCTCTACATGCGGCTGTGGCGGCGATGGAGCGATCCCATCACCGTCCGTATGGCACTCGAGCTGTGCCGGTAGCAAACCACTATGTACAGCGCATGTGCGGCGTTGTTACGTACAGTGCATGCGTGTGACGCCACACACACGCTGTACATTGCAGTTTGGCGCTGGGATCCTCTTCTCGCGGCTGCAGCCGCGAACGGAGGACCCTCCACATGTGGCTACAGTGGCATGATGGCTGCTCGCACAGCCGCAAGCCCCCGCGAGGTGCTTTCTTGTCACCCCCCCCCCCGAGACCTGGCACCGAGGGCACACAGCCGCCCCCCATTGCGACGCCACTGAGAGTTTGTAACCTGAAGCGTTTGCAACCTGAGGCGTTTGTAAATCGAGGTACCACTGTACTACCAAATCTTGGAACAGTCGATCCATTCCAGGAATGATTTTGAAAGCATGATTCCTAATTTAATTTCCAGCACACGTGGCTTTAGTGTGCTGAAAGTCATAAAAGGATTTTGAATATACAAGTCAGAACTCCCTAGATAGGCATGGACTGATGCTTGCTGACAGCCTGAAGCTCTTTTGCTCCACCCAGTTTTTGTGTATTTCTCAAATAGTTCATGTTGATGTTCACCCCTGCAACTCTGATATGTGCCATACTAATAAATGTGTCCCCTTCCCTATTCTATGCCCATCTCTCTGTAGATTGACATTGTAGATGCCACTGACGCAACTCCTTTGTTCTCTGGGGTTCCAGCCTCAGGCATTTCCTAATATTTAATTGCACTGTACAGTATAGCAAAAGTCATTACAATGTTAGTCTCACTTTTTTTTTTCTTTATTCAAAACAAAAATATTTATTTTAGATTTTCAGATGGCATTGTATAATCATGAAAGGGGTGGGAAAGTTTCGTTTCTTTGGAAACTTGGCAAGCCAAAGTACAACAACTCAAGTGAATGACACTAGCGGTGTTGCTGACAAATTGAAACCCAATTTATACAAATTTAATTTAAGTTACAGGTAGGTAGCCGTGTTGGTCTGCCATAGTCAAAACAAAATTAAATTTAAAAATTCCTTATGAGCTTTCATGTGCATGCACACTTCTTCAGATACACTGAAACGGAAGTCACCAGACCCTTAAATATAGTGAGGGAGTGGGGGAGGGGTATTACTCAGAAGGGTGGTGGGAATGGGTGATTGGCTGATGGGTGTGAAAAACATGTAAACATGTTTGGTGAACTTAAAACCATGGAGAAACCTGGTCTGAACAAAGGCATTTGATTCTTATCTCATTATACATGACAAAGCTATCTTTAGCCATCTTACCCCTTGCCTTTCCCTGCAAGACTAATTGCAGCCATTAAGAGTCGTCAACAGGTTTTCCACACCTATCAGCTGATCAGCCATTCCCACCACCCTTCTGAGTAATACCCCTCCCCACTCCCTCACTATATTTAAGGGTCTGGTGACTTCCGTTTCAGTGTATCTGAAGAAGTGTGCATGCACACGAAAGCGCATACCAAGAACAAACTTAGTTGGTCTCTAAGGTGCTACTGGAATGAATTTTTTATTTTATTTTAAATTTAATTTAATTAGTCCTAATTTTTAAACCTGTGTGTTTAAAAAAATGTTGCTGCTCTTTAGTTCTCATATTTTCTATGATTGTTTGAATCACTGTTCTTCTTTTTACGTACTACGGTCCAGTATTTCAAAAAGTAAGCTTTTGATCCATTTTTAATGACCAAAATGCCAAAAACTACACTGCCAGCATGGGTTGCCATATGTCCAGATCGTTCCAGACATTTCAGCGATTTTTTGCCTGGAAGCTGCTTAAGGGGGCTGAATACTGGCTATGTCCGGAAAATTCCAGACGTATGAAAACCCTCATGTAAACTGCCCTGGGAATTTATTTATTGAAAGACAGTATAAAAACTAGTGTGTAGAAGGAAAGCACATCTCTTACTTGGCTTTCCTTCTGCCTTTACCCATTCTTTCTTGGCACAAAAAAAGTTTTAATTGTCTACTTCCACTTGGCTTAGCGTGGGTGGTTTGGGGAGGGGGGGCGTTGCTGTGTTTTTGTTCCTGTTTCATGCACAATTTCAGAGCTTTGCAGCGTGCTTTTGGAGTCATGGTATGATAGGTGTCCAATTATGATCTGGTATGACAAGAGACTCAATGACAAGTGCCCTAATGAGCGCTTTATTGCTGGGAACATTTGCTGTGAAGTGCCAAATGTTCATTTTCATCTGCCACAGGTATATATTATTCTGCTGTCAAGTTTCACAAGGTTATGTTCAAAACAGAGGCTCACTTTGAAGCTACGAAAGATTTATTTGGGGATTGCCATCTTTCTAGCTTTCAAATTTCCGCTAGAAGAAATTGGCAATAGTAACTGTGATAGATATTCCTTTTCCTACTGATAATTTGTTCTCCCTATAGCCCTGCCCTACCCCATGTTAAAGCAGGGAGTATAGTAACCTAGAAGGATAATAGATCTTGTCTGTACCATCAAAGCCAAATGAGGGGGCAGTGGGGGGGGGAAGTCTATTATTCATTCCAAATATTGAAATCTCAGCCCACTAGAATTAAAATCCAGAAACACCTTTGCTTCCTGAATGTTAAATGCTAAATTTCATCAAGTCATTTTGTGCAGGCAGAGGGGTCCCCAAGCCCTGTGTTCACATTATGGCCACCTCATTGTAAAGATGCTCTGATTTGAATCTTGACAGCTTGAAATGATGGGATAAACAGCAGTTGGAAGAGTTGACAATATTGGCATGTGAGTACAGGCAGGATTAGAAGGCAGTTCAATATACTGCCCCTTCTGGTGTGAGACTCAAACTTAGTCATAATTCAGATGTGTATTTGCGCATTGCGTTACAATTGATTCTCCTTCCCCACCCCAGAAATTTTGGTTTATTTCACCAAGTTGAATTTAAGAAAACTGGATGATGAACCTTGATGTAGAAATAACTCCTAGATATAATTACTACTGGTCAGTGCTCCCCCCCTTTGAAAAATAGGTGCTGGTACTTGCCATGAAGTGGTTACAGTAAGTAACAAAACAAAAAACAAAACAAAGGTGATGGTACTGAGTACCCCTGAGTACCCTGGGGGGAGCACTGCTACTAGCATTCACAATGGCAGGAGAACATAAATAACAGGCTATGCAGGATGAAATCTGAAAAAGGGCCTTAACCACCCAATCTGGTGTTGGTGTCAGGATTTATTTAGCCATAGGGCAGGCTATATGAAGTACTAATAACTGGTGATCATATAAAGGAACTAGTGATGTAAGTAATTAGCAAAGCAATCTTAACCCTCAGATAAGATGGCTGTAGGGGCCAGGGTGCAGTGGAGGTTCCCTTCTGCCAAAGTGTAGATTAGTAAACCAACTGGGCATGTGCAGAGCAAGGTTCAAATTGCTCTAAAGAGGGAAGACCTGTGGATGAAGAGAACCAAGGCTACCTTTGCATCGATGCTGCAGGATCCAGGGTCACTCCATAGCTTATCCCTGCCAGCAAGTAACCTAAATATGGGCAGCTGCATTTGTGCACATTTACCCAGTCCCACCCTTAGCCAATGTGATGTCCTCCAGAGGTTCCTGGGCGACATTTCCCATCAGCCCTAGCCAGCAAGGCCTGTGGCCGGGGATTATTGGAGCTGTAGTCCCAAACCACCTGGAGGGCACTATGTTGGCTACCACTGCTCTAGATTGTTTGTTCCTTGGAGCAGGACCCCTGCATGTTTCCCTTAATCTGCAAAGTCCTGTGTCTATTGGCTTTGCTCTATAACGTATACATAAATAGCAATGCTACTGTACTTAACATTGGCAGCCTATTAAAAAATAGTAATCTACATGTATGTTTAGGCATGGGCTTTGTTTTTCCAGATGCATGCAGAACACCATGGATGGTCCTTCGGACACGGTTGAAGACTACCTATGTGACCAAGAAGAGATGCCCATTGGTGCTAGAAAATGCACACTGCCATGCCCGGAGGATTGTGTCATGTCTGAGTGGGGCCAATGGTCTCGGTGTTCCTTGGTAAGGCATATGCTACTGAAGAGAGAGAGAGAGAGAGAGAGAGAGAGAGAGAGAGAGAGAGAGAAGAAAGCTAGCATTTAAGCATTTCAGAATTTTCGTGCTTAGCCTGACTCAGTGCCTCTCTGGCTGTCTTTTGTCAGCTGGTAAATATGTTTTTTCTGACCAAACTGTGGGAGGCAGGGGAAGACAGGAGTGCCTGGCTTGCTCTGGTCCATGGGATCATGAAGAATCGGACACGACTAAACAACAACAAATATGTTTTTATCCCATAAGTTTTCCCTGCAAAGTTTGGGCTCTGGAGGTCACTTCTTTTTATACCCGTGGTTGCTTTTGAATGGATTTTTAATGTTGCGTGTTTTCCATGTTGTTCGTTTTAAGTATTGTTAATTGTTTCACCCTGCCTATATGTTTTTTATTTGTATTGTGATTCGAAATCGTTGTAAGCCACCAGGAGTGGTGCTTGGGAAATAGAAGGATGGCCTTTAAAAAAAAAAAAAAAAAAAACCAATAAAATAAAGTGAAACAAAGTTCCACCAGCATATTACGTGTATCAAAGTAAAAGGATGTGTCATCTCCTTTCTCAGCCGTGTAATGGAAGCACTGTGAGGGAACGAACAGCGGAAGTCGTGAGGCAACCTCAAGGAGGAAAGCCCTGCCCTGCTGCTGTGGAGACAGAACCCTGCAGCCTGAACAAAAACTGCTACCACTATGATTACAATGTGACAGGTACTCGTCTTAGTTAAGATGACAAGTAGGAACTGCAACAAGATGTTGCAGTGTGGAGTGCTCCTCTTCAGGGTTCCAGCCAGCCAGCAGCTACTTTCCATTCCATTGTCTCCCCCACCCGCTCCAATACTCAGCTAGCATTCTGTGGCTACTGAGCATGCTCAGTCCTCATTAGGCTGTGGGGTTCTTCCAAGCCCTTCCCGTTGTGCATGGATGGTGCCATTTTGTTGGTGCAAGTTCCAGTTTTCAGGCACTAACTGTGTTTGCTGTTAGTATGTCAGGGGAACCTCCGGAGGCAGCGGAGAGCCAGCGGAGGTGGAGGGAGGGACCCCTGATGCTGTGAGTACCCAGCACTGCCCGAGAAGCCCTGAGACATCCTGTGGGAGCAAGAGGCAGGAAGAGAGCTCTGGGTTGGAAGGGCTGTTGGATGCTGCGGGGTCCGAACACCCAATAAGCAGTTCAGGAACAGAGGGGGAGCTGGTAATCCCATCACCCCAATTACGTAGGGGGCTCAAACGGAAGGAGGAAAGGAGGAGACTTGGGGTCCCCAGGTTTCTCTGCTGGAGGCGCTCTCGCAAAGTGCCACTTCCGGGATCAGAGAGCGACTAAGACGGTCATGGAATTTCAAGCTCTGACTTGTGCATATCTGTATAATAAACTGCTGTAAATATACAGGCCCTGAGTCTCCGCCTTTTTACTCGTGAGGAGCACCACGAACCCTTACAGCATATGATGCAGGCTTTTTTGTTTTCTTTGAATTGCTGATCTTTTCGATCCAGAAACATCATTTGCACTGAAATCCTATGCACGCTCACAAGACCAGTAAACACCACAGTGAGAAACATGTATAGGATTGCAATTTTCCTCTGCGATCTTTTGCACACCTGCTTGGGAATAAGCCTCATTGAACTCAATGGGACATCTGTTGAGTAAGCATGCACTGGATGCCACTGGGCTGTTGTTGGTTGCTGTTTCCTAGTAGGCTGTACAAGAGGACTGCTGTTGGTTATTGGAATTTGGAAAATGGAATTGAATGAAACAGTGGGAGGTGACATTTTAGCGGTAACAGAACAGGCTGTGTAGCGATGCCGGTGTTGCAAGCCTGGTTCTGCATCTTTGTCCTGCTGCACAGGCCACTACTGCTGCATTTTACTGTACCCTAGTTCACTCTTGGTGTAGTGAGAAATGCATTTTCTTTCTCAATGGCTTCCTCCTCTATTCAACCCACCCCACCCCCCTTGTTACCTCTAGACTGGAGCACCTGCCAGCTAAGTGAGAAAGCGGTCTGTGGTAACGGGATCAAAACAAGGATGCTTGATTGTGTTCGCAGCGATGGCAAGTCGGTTGACCTGAAGTACTGTGAAAAGGTGGGTGGGTGTTTCTTTTCCTCTTCCTTTTTCTGGTCCTGTAAATAATCCCCATCATCTCTTAAGTGCTTTCATTCAGACATGGAGTCAACTGGCACAGAGCTGCATGGAGCTACACTCTGGCAGATGCTTCTCAGTGTTATCCGAGGACTGTTAAGTACACCTGAAATGAGCCTGTGCCATAATCAGTGGTTTTGTCGCTTAATTTCCTGTTTGCTTAAGTGTGTGACCACAAAGGTATGCTATTTTTCTTTAGCTCCTGAAAGTAATGGTTTGGGAACAATAAGCAATCAAGGTGAATAAGTATCATAAATCTTAATCAGGATGGTAATCACCATTTTAATTTGAAGTGGTTCCTTTGTAGTGCTTTGGACATCTGCCAACATCATTTCCATTCAGGGTGTCCTTTCTTTTTCTTCTTGTATCTAGGGTTAGTGCCAGCTTTTCAGAGCCAGGTTTGTTAAGTCAAGAAATCTCTTCAATAATATTGGGGAAGCCTGTGGCATGAACAAACAAGCATGGCTCGTATATAAGGCTGCTTGAAAAATGGACCCTCACCAAGGAAACAGTTAAACTGGGGTGGGGAACCAGTGACAGCCCAGATGTTGCTAGATTCCAGCTGCCATTATTCCTGATCATCGTCCATGCTGGCTGGGGCTAATGAGAGCTGGCATCTAAATACACCTGCAAGGCCACAATTTCTCCATCTCTCCTCCATGTAACGGTTTCAAATGCCAGCTATTCAACACCTTCTCTGCACAGATGACGCTGTGGTTTTGAATCATGGTTAGTTTTGCATCCCACAAGCTTGTCAGTGGATAACAAGAAGATCTAGTGATCCCAGAATGTTCCTGCAGTTAGGCACAGCTAAACAGCCATAGGTGGGTGAACAACAAATCAGAAGGGTTGCACTTTTTGATCACTAAGAGGCAGGAATAAGTCAAGACAGGCCCAGAAAGGAAACAATGTGCTTACTCACAAGCAAAGAATGTGAACTATGTATTGGGCTCCATTTAGGTCCTGTGTGAAGCGGAGTTTGGCACGATGATGTCTTTTCCCCTTAAGACTTGAGAATCTATATAGTTTTATCAAAAGACAGTGGTGGCACAGCAGCAACATTTTAATACATCTCTTAAGTGTATCAAAATAGCACTAGGTCAACTTTCAGTCACTATAATTAGCAGGAGAGCAAAAGCTCTAAAGTTTGTTATGGACAAAGTGGGATTTGCACTCACTGTCTCCACTCATTCAGTGCTGATATGTTGTAAATCTATTGAATCTACTAGTTTGGGGAAAGTAAATGCTTCCCTTCTTTATGGAAGATATACTTGGACATAAACTACTTTACTCTTATGCACATTTTTAATGTGGTTGGGCCTATTTGCATTTTAAAGTATTAGGTGCAGTGAGGGAAGTTCCTCTGGATGTTTGCCAGTAACTCCTATTGAAGTTAATGGGAGCTGTGTGTTTCTGTGTGCCCATACATATGTCTCACGACAAAACCTGGCTCTCTTGTATTATTTTATATTGCTTACTTAATGAGACATATGAAGTGTGTCTCTTGACATGGACATTAGAGAAGCATGAATACCTTTCCTGAAACAATAAGCAACAGGGAGCCAATCTGCCGCCCGGGGAGGCAAACTTGAAAGGCACCCCTCCCCGCGCGTGCGTCAAGGCGTCACGACGCGTGCACAGCCTCCTGGGCGGACTGCGCATGTGTGGACATGCGCAGTCCACCCAAGATGGCGGGCGCGATTGGCCGGCACCCCTTCCGTGCGGTGCGGCAACCTTTAAGGCTGCAGCGCGTGAACAGCAGCACAGACACTGTGCTGCTGTTCGTGCGTTGCAGCCTTTTAAAAGTTGCCACGCTCGATCGCGGGGGTGGGGCCTGCCCCCAGAGTGTCACCCTCTCCAGGGCGGTACCCGGGGCGGACCGCCCCCCCTGCCCCCTTGCTCTGCCCGATAAGCAATGGTGGAGTTTATTCAGCAGGAAGTCAGAAGAGTCTTTATACCTGTTCACGTGGGGCTGAATTTCCCCTTCTAAACTGCCTCCCCCTACAAACTGTCATATATGATCAATATTTTAATGTCTTGCTTTCTCTGCTTCCACATTCCTTCTTTGCTGGATCAATTTTTCTGTCCTGCCCATACTGTATGTAAGCAAGGGACATAGACTGATCTGTTTCATTTATAACTGGGGTTGGCTGCCTGTAGGATATAAGGATATACAGGATGAGTCCTTTAAAAGAGGCCCCATGGATACAGAGTACACATGTTCCACGGGGCCTCTTTTTAAAGACTCACCCTGTATTATAAATGAATAGGTTACAGGTGGTGGTTGTGCAAAGTGTGACTTTCCGCAGCATCCGCCTTACTACTGGCGGTAGGCCTGAGAGCCCCACCATCTCCACCATGGCCTGCTACTCGAGGCCCCAGCCAGCGCAGCAATGCCTCGCAGAACTGAACCCCGCCTCCTGACCCATCAGCTGACATCACCCAGTGGCACCAGCTGATTGACAGGAGGAGGTGGCCTCACAGACAAAACTGGAGCCCCCTGGTGGGCCAAGATTGGACTGGTGGCCAGAGGTGCCCTATCCCTGTAGCAGAACAAACCTCAACTAAAATGTAGTTGATATATCAGTTTGATAAAATCTCAAGAGAACAATTAGGTACTCATTGGGTCTACTCTGAGTAAAACCTGATTACTACCCTCTGTAGATTTTTTTAGAATAAAAAAACCTAGGTCCTGCTAAGGTACCCATGTTCACTGCAATATACTCTTGTGTATAAACTGTCATTGTCTTAATGCATCCTTGATTATCTCAGAAAGTCTCCACCAATCTGCTAAGTAAGCTACTCCAACATCCTTATTGCTGCCAGGCTTAATTAATCCCCCCCAGCGTATTTTCAGTGTGTATTGTTGCTTATCACAAAATCTCAAAGAACAGCCGGAACACTAGTAGATCTCTGCTGGGTTCCAAAATTAACACATCACAAAACTTTCCTTGCCCTTTCCTTGAGGTTTTTGAAATTCAAATTATTTAAATTCAGGACAGACTCCATGCTGTTCAAATACCCAGAAGCTTATTGTTGCTCATTTACCTACATTAACGAATCAGAAGAGTTTAAACTAAGCTTTCTCTCTGCCATTCTGTGCCTGTGTTACAAACAGGCTATCAGCAGGTAAGCTTCGCTTTTTAAAAAAGTAACCCACCTGAGATGCAATTCCTGCTGAGCTTAGGCAGAGATATCTTGTTAAATCCCAGACATTTACACAGATCTTAGGGTAGACTATCATCTTTCACACTATGAAGTGACTTTTTTTGGCAACCTTCCTTAGGTAGAGAACTTTGCGTCCTGTGAATGATTGCACTAACACTGAAAACATTCAGAAATCAGTGAGAGAACATTTCAGTCTACCTGGGCATTCTTCGGTTGACTTGGGAGATTGCCATACTGGAGACTAGCATGAACTGCTGCATAGGAGCTTAACAAGAAGTTCACTTCTATACATTTAGGCTTAAATGGAGACAATGGTTTGCCCCACTACAGGTGTTAGTTAGTATACCAAAATCACCTAATACTCACATCAATATTGTCCAATATGACAATATTGTCATTATTGTACAAACAAACAAATCTGTGTACATAAAAATGAGGATTTCAGGCATATGTGTCTAGTGTTAAAGGGTGAGGTTGTGTGAGAGTTGGACTTACGTGCTTTGCCCTCCTCCTCTAGTTCACCCCAAGAATTCAGAAATCTTTGCTTCTGTTTTGGTTTTTTTTTTTAAAAAACTAACCACCGCATATTGTTGCACCCAAACCTACTATGGTGAGTTTTAACTTGTTTACTAAAGTATTCACATTAAACCATGGTTTATGAAGATGACTTTCTTTAGTAAATCATAGTTAAGATTAGGGTTTGAACGTAACACTAAACCGAGGCCGATCAGAAACAGAAGTGGGAACTTCTGATCCCCTCATGGCCACTCCAGAAGAGAGAAGAGGAGGGGTGTGTACAGTCCTGAAGCTCACAGAGCTCATAGCACTAACCCATATTTTAGCATTGCATGTGAAGACAGCCTGCAACCTGGCATCTGGTTTTCAACATGTGGGCTTTGGGAGGAAGGCGTAAAATTCAGTCATGTGAGCTCTCGCCCACAGTCTGAAGTGCTACAACTGAGAAAAAACAATGGCTGGCTGTAAGAACTGGGCCTTGATTTTAGACTTGGGAATACACATCAGTTTATTCTCTGTCTCCCTTATACTTTGTTCTGTTGCTGTTTAGGGGACTATGTCTACAGCCACCTCAGACCTTCTGCTTAATAGCCAAATGCTAGGAATGAATGCTGGCCTTCTGCAAGTTAAGGGTTTAAGCTGAGTAAGGTTTGGGAATTTGTTTAGCATTAGCACTTGCGTCTGAAAATCTGGCTCAGTCAGATTTCCCAGAATCATATATGCTGGTGATGGAAAAGCATTTCTGCACGTTTACATGTGATGTCCACACAATGCAGGTTGGCTGTGGAAACACTAGCATAGCAAAAATATTTCTTAGGGCAATTGCAGTGTGTAGAGCTGTCTGTGAGTATAGAGTTTGAAGCTACTGTTGTAGCTTTCCTATTTAGAGATTTCAAAAGCAAAATAACAAGTGATGCCATTTGCAGAACGGAAGAGAGGTCTCCAGCCTCACTTGTGGTTGTTAATGATGCTGCAACTGTTCAGCTCAGAATGTGCAGGCGCACATCTTATACTGATGGGTAGATAGATGTTAAATACCTATATTATAGGTGCGCAATGTAGCTGATAGCTTCTAACAGCTGTGCTAAATTTCAGACAGTATACCACTTAAAATGACGTTCCCTCACTGATCCCCAATTCTGGATATTGAGACAGTAACAAAACTATGTTTAAGGAGTTGTTTGCAGGGACATTTCTAGGTCCTTAAGAGACTTTTGGACGCAGCTCAGTGACACAAATTTGCATAAAAGCTGTGTGTACTAGTTTCTTCTACATATAGTTGAAAATGTAGGCCCAGGAGAGGGGAAGCCATCATGTACTATTCAAAAAAGGAGGGAAAGGGCAGGAGATCAGGGGCCCAGTGGAAAAGACCCCCTGACAACCCACTTGTCTGTCTATATCTTATTCAATGATTTGGAACATGTTTAGGTTCTTGTATGAGTTGCTGCAATTCTGAACAAGCATTTAATGACTAATACATTTATGCAGTTGATTTCTCTCTCTTTTGTCTTCATAATTATTAACTTCTATTCAAAGGAGTGGCCACCTTCAATTCAGCTGTTATCCAGTGGCATGAACATCTTGCATGTTGACTTAATGATAGCAGAATCGTTCTTTTTAATTTTTTTATTAGCTTGGCTTGGAAAAGACCTGGCACATGAATACATCTTGTGTGGTAGAATGCCCTGTGAACTGCCAGCTGTCGGACTGGTCTCCGTGGTCCGAGTGCTCTCAGGCTTGTGGCCTAGCCGGTAAGTTTGGGAGATTCTCTTTGATGCTTAAACGTCTTAAAACATGAGCCTCCAGCTCATACCAGCCACTGAGAAACAGAAGGGGAAATTGCTTGGATAAAGAGATTTGTAGGGTTAGGGAGGTTTGCTTTGCCTGCCTGCAAGCTTCCCTTATGCCATGCTTGTGCTAAGAGGATCAGGATTGTCAGAATCCATTTCTGACTTAGATAATGGAAATGAGAGATGGCAAAACTCTGCATGGAACTATTGCAGGGGACTATATTTGTGACTGGCAGATCAGAGTAAACATAAAACAATTTTAGGGCCTGAGAAGCACCCAAAGGTGTTGGGCTGCTTTCCTACAAATTCAGTTAGCATCAATAGATTGTTATAAATGCATCTCTTTTCAGGTTGTAGATTCCAGAAAATCAAGGAATGTATTGACAGATAAACACAAAGTTCTGTTTGCGCTTAGAATTAAATTGTGATGAACAATTTTACGAGTATGTGTTAGGCGAGAAACCTTACTAGGTGATTCAAATGTTACAGAGCTTCCTCTAGAACCTGGTTTAACAAACCAAGAGCATGCCTGTACTTTTTTCTGTGTAGCTATTTTCCTCCCTGGAGCAAATTCCTCCTCCCCACTTAACCAGGGTTACATTTAACCAGGATCTGAAACTGGTTCAAAGTGGTTGAAACTCTGCTACAATGAAAGCATACAGCCAGTGGCAACCACTATGTGGTAGACATTGGCCACATGTGGACAATCATATCTTGTCCATCCTAATTTGAACAAGCCTCTTGCGTGGCATACTTTTGTTCTGTTTCTTGCTTCATGAAAGCAGGGGAAACAAGCAGGAATCTGCAGTAAACTACAGTGGCACCTTGGTTTGCAAGCACTTTGGATTACAACCGTTTTGGATTACAACCACGTCAAACAACCAATTTTTGGGGGGAGGCCCCATTGGTGAAAGCGCCCCTTGGGTTACAACCTGTTTTGATTTACAACCAGACCTCCGGAACAAATTATGGTTGTAAACCAAGGTACCACTGTATTATCTCCAAACTGGGAAATGATGGTTAATGGCTTCCATGCAAGCCAGGATGTTTGGCCATGGTTTAAATTTGGCTTAATGTTCTGGCTTGCCTGGAAGCCATTAACCATAGTCTCCAAATCTAGGCATAACAGGAAACTATAGTTGACTGCGTTTTCCTGGCTTGTTGCTCAACTCGTGTGAAATCACTCCATGTGGGAGAATGAGGCTTGTTCATATCTTTGCTTTCTAAGTCAAGGTATGATAGTCAAAATCACAGAATCATAGCATTGTAGAGTTGGGACCACGGCGGTCATCCAGTCCAACCCCCCCCTGCAATTCAGGAATCTTTTGCCCAACATGGGGCTCGACCTATGGCCGAGATTGTGTCTCGTGCTCTACTAACTAAGCTATCCGCTGTTCATCGAGTATATATTTGGGGTCACTTACATGGCATTTTCATCCCTCACCACATGCACAAGATAGTTGTTCCTTTTGTGCTACCGTACTGGGAAGGGTATCACACCACAACACTGCATGCACTGACTGCATTCATGGCTAGGGGCATTTGACTTATTCAGCATCTCAGCAGGAGACAGAGGATTTTAGCTGGCTTCTAATAAAGCTCTGCTGCCACTCAGTGGACTCTCAAGGGAAGCTTGTATAAAATTCCATTCCTCTGGGGACGGAATGCAACTCAAGTAGTCTTGCAGCTGCACAAGAGGCAACAGGTATTATTATTACTTTAAAATAATGATTCTAATCATTCTCTTTTTATAACACTATTATGCCTTTTAACGAAGGGCCCATCCAGGCTTCCTTTTGTGTTGCCTTTCTTGGCATAGGCCTGGGCTTTGTGCTTGAGTGGTTTGCTTGCTTGCTTGCTTGTTTGTTTGTCCCAACGCTTTCCATGGGGAAACCCATGTTTCACTGCTGAATTGGAGCAAATGGCAATCGGGTTTTCCACGGACTGCCGTTTTGCTCCATTTCAGAGGTAAAATGCAGGTTTTCCCGGGGACAGCACCACAACAAAAACAAATGCAAAAAAACCAACCCCAACCCCCCCAAAACCCTGTTCAGACATGGAGCTTTAAAGTGCAGACCTGTACCTAGAAAGTACGGCATGAAAGGAAGTCCTAGTATGGTGTCTACTTGTAGTGACAAAAAGCACAGTGCATTTTGGTTCGGATGAAACAAGACACTGAAATAAGGCTTTATTGCCATCAGTGGTCATTCAATGAACCTTTTAGTGCTACTACAAGTCTCTCTCTCTCTCTCTCTCTCTCTCTCTCTCTCTCTCTCTCTCTCTCTCTCTCACACACACACACACACACACACTCATCCTTGTGCTAGTGCTGTAGTGACATCTGTCTCTGTAATGAAATGTAATACCTTAGGAAGAAAGGAACAGAATCAACCCAGAGGATCACAAAAGGGATGGAGGAATGCAAGTCCTTGGAAATAGAGCCTGAGTCCTCCAGCACGCCTGGGTAGTGTGTCTGCCTTAGCTGGCCTGAAGATTAATGGCTGCTAAATCCACACTGCTTTAATTTTCTTTTAAGTCTTGTTGAAATATCCTGTCTTCTTTGAAAATTCTCGGTTCATAATAATGTCTGGGAAGACAAAGAGGATAAACAAACCTCCCTCTGCTTTCTAAGTATTTTTCTCGTGTGAGACTAGTAGACGTCTATGTTTATTGGGGGGGTATTAAAGAATTTATAAACTAAACAAATATTTAAACCAAAGAAAGATAATGTGAATGAATCACCTTTATTAAATGCTCCTAGGTTTGGAACTTTTGACTTTGGAAGGAAGGTGCCACTGCATACAAAAACACCAATGTTTTTATTCCCCCTTAAAACATTTATGTGTTTCTGTGGTTGTAAACAAAGTTTGTCATCCTCAGGCACAGGTTGCAAACTCTTTAAGCCCTTAATACTTACCCCAAATTTATTTACTTTATTTATTAGAATAAGAGCTACAAACAACTTAACAAAAGAGTGTACATACTAAAATCCCTAGAGCGATCAGATCCAATCATGAAATGGGACTTGATTTAATTCATAGCGGGTGGACTTGTTTGCTATTTTCTTGGCTCCACTTCCTCAAAACCAGTTCTGAGAGAACTGGGACGAGGTGCAATTCCTATAATTATAACAGTACCAGAACAAGTTTTTCTGCTAGACAATTCAATGCATGCAATTCACAACCCAATGCTAAATAAGTTTTTACAATTCTTCTGAGGTCAGTGACATTTACTTCCTATTTAATGTGCATATTAATTATCATGAGATCCACCCTCATGCGGCAGCTGATTTCTGTCCCACCTTCTCCCTGGCAGTCCTGCAAGCTCCTAGAAAAGGCACCTCCAAGGGTTGGAAGACCCCGCTGAATGAAGTGGGCCATGACAACCCCATACATAGAAAATGATTCCATGCATTTTTCTGTGCCTGCCTCCTTTCTGCTTAGCCCCTCGTGTCACAGACTACCCCAACTTATAAGGAGCATTTTATGGGTGGCTTCTAGGGCTGTTAGGGTGAGGATAGGAAGGCAAAGCCAACTTTGGCCTACGCTGTGGACAGATCTCTAGACCCAACTTCTTCATCTTTTTCTTCCAATTATTATTATTCATGACCATCGCTATACATAGCGTAGCACAGAGTTGCATAGTAAGCAAAATACTGACAGGCCCCTCCCCACCCCTCAAAATCTTAGACCACGGCTCAATTGTCCCTTTGGATGGCCCAGTATGGCCTAACAACATGAAGAACCTATATTGGCCTCCAGTTAAGAATTGGCATTTCTCTCATTCGCCCAGGAGATTGATTTGGCACAAGATCTCCCTTCACTCATTCCTAAGTCTCTGTTGATGTCAAGGGGTCTTCCACGTGTTGTTGACCTCCCATTTCCTTTCAGCCCCAGCCGGCAAGGCCAGTGGTCAGTCATGGTGGGAGCTGAAACTATACACACATTCACAACCTGTTCCTTATTGCTTTCAGACCCAGGTCTGGATTAAGTAAATCAATCCTGATCCTGAATAATGAAAGCCAGAGGCTGAGACTCCTTGATGCGTGAGACTAATGACATTGTTACATTCTCTCTTCTCTTCCTCGCTCTCTGTTTTGAAGGAAGGATGATACGTAGGAGAACTATTATTCAACCTTTCCAAGGTGATGGGAGACCTTGTCCTTCGCTAATGGAGCAGTTCAAACCATGTCCAGTAAAGCCCTGTTATCGGTGGCAGTATAGTCAGTGGGCTGAATGCAAAGTTGAGGTAAAACAAAAGTTTGAAGCCTTTCCCTCCTCTCATCCTCAGATACACACATTGGCTTATTATATTGTTTATTAAGTACCTCTAAACTTCATTCTAACGAGGTATCAAAAGGTGAGCTGAGCACTACCTCAGACTTCTTAAGTGAAATGGAAACCAGCAATTTGGCTTCACTTCTCACTTTTGTGACTCAATTTCCAGTGTTTAGCGAGGAACGTCACATGAGGACTGTAACACTTCAGAATCCATGTTTGAATAAAGTTACTATCTGCCCATCATTACACAGCTGTTGTGTCAGAAGGAAAGATTCTACCTGAGTCTTACCTCTGACATGATGGTTTTCTTTGTGTAAGGAAAGTTTAATGCAGGAGCACAAACTTTTATTCTATTTATTTCTTCAAATGTATATACTACCAGAGTGTAAGAAAAACACACAAAGCAGTTTACAAAAAGCTACAGTCACAAGCACATTCTGGCATGGTGCAACCTCTTTCTGAATATTTGTGGTAGCATGGTTCAAGGCAACAGATCTAAAAGATCTAGGGTTTTGCTTAATCAGAAAGCCTACATGATTCCAGAGGGAAATTCCACACTCAAAAGTAAACTTAACAAACCCACTGAACATTGATTGAGCAAAATGACTCTCTGTTATTTTACGTTCAGTAAGTACATTATGATAAGACTTTTGTTTGCCTGTTCACTAAGAAAGTATGCCTGTCGTCATGCATAAAATTAGAAAATACGCACAGCTTGATTTATCTCAGATCTCTTTTGTGCTAAGTTTGAGAAGATGCCAGAATGCTAAGAGATCAGAAACTAAACAAGATAGGGCAGAAGCACTAGCCTTGGCTACCACAAATCATATGAACTTTGGCAAGCTAAATGGGATTGATAAACTTGGGCTGCCTGCCAGTTGAGAAGTCCCATTGAATGTTTGTGGAATTCTCTTCACCCTTGTGAGGAAGTAGGAGCATTGGCTTTCTCCACCTGCAACTTAATCCTTTTTTATGGTGCTCTTCTTCCAGAATGCTCAGTGTGGAGAAGGGACAAGAGTCAGAAACATTTCCTGTGTGGTTTATGATGGATCCAACGATGATGCTGGGAAAATAGTGGATGAAGAATTTTGTGGGGAAATTGAGCCGGTTGTTGATGGCAATAAGAAAATGGTGCTTGAGGAAAGCTGTACCCTACCTTGCCCAGGTGACCAGCTGGGTTTGCATGAATGATGAGTCTCTGTTGAACCCTAGAAGGTCGTGTTATTTCCCCACATTGCATTGCTGTATGCTACAGCAAGTCAGAGGAGTTATCTGCCCACTCAGTTTCGTAAGAATGTGATCTATCGTTGCAACACTAATATTTTCTTACCAGTAAATTATGCAGCCCCTTGTGTGGTTGCACTGGAAACCCAGACAAGAGGGAGTAGGCAGGATTGGATCCTTATAAGAGAAGGAACCCAAAGGTATGCGGGAAAAACCTGCATTTAAGAAGAACCCCTGGCTTACCCCAAGCCCCAAACTCAGCAGGGTCCAAAGGCTGCACATGGATGCAGTACTCATGCTCCAAGTGCCAGCAAACATTAGTGTTAGAGAGCAGCAGGCTGATGTGAGCTCTCAGCCACCTGGTGCTGTGGGTTAGGCTCAAGGGTGAACTCCCTTCCCATAGTTCCTCCTATTTTCAACTTGGCTAAAGACTCTGTGATGGCTTTGGAGCCAAAGGGGGAGAAGGAGCAAGCTTTGCTCTTGGTCCTAATGCCAGCACAGGGCCTTGAACACCTTCTGAGATGGATTTAGCCTGTAATTATTCCAATTTAATGTGATTTCCCACCCACCTTTTAAAAGTAAATGTTCAGAAGTAATTACAGCCTGTACTAATAGCTCTGAGCCAATTGTTCTCTAGTTCTCCTTCAGTTTCCACCAGGTGCTGATTTGGGTGAAGGTAATTCCCCCATCCAAAAGCCCTTAATCTTACACATTGATGGCTGTTCATTACTGTTCACAACTGCTGTTTCGCCCTTTGGCTGCTGCTATTTGTCCCTCTGTTTAATTCCTCCCCAAGCGAATTAGGCCATTCTGGGGTCACACATGACACCACAATGTTTAAACTGGTTTTGTGTTCATTATTGTCCTTAATAATGACAAAAAAATGATGATGTGAACTGCCTTTGGCACTCTTGTTAGGGCTGAGAAGAGGCATACAGTGTTTGTGTACATGTTTGTATACACATAAAAACAAATTTAAGATTTTGCTACGTGCTGACATCACTAAGGGCAAATGAATCCCATTAGAATGGAGTTGATGCTTCCTGTATTGGTCATATGGGCATTATTAGCCAATCTAAGATCACGCTTATGAATCAAATGCTTTCTTGGGGCTTTTGTAACAATATTCGAAAGAGTGATTATGGGCACGGCTGTAGGTTCAGATAAAGTTTTTAACAAAACTTGCTCTCTAATGTCAACTCAGTACTGGATCCTAACAGCAAATTAGAACAAGTTTTACAATGCTTCAAGCTCAAATTTACTGCTCTTTAACAGATAATCTTTAAAAATATTGAGGGCAGGGTGGGGTACATTGTTGCTGTTCACTCATAACTTTGTAGAGGAAGTGACCTTTGCTTGAATTGCCCCACAATTCACCCAAGAAAAGATTAACTGTCCTCTGGGGATGGGTTAATGATGCACTCTAGTTAATGTTTCCAAAGAACACTACATGCCCTCCTATTATACATACATCGTTTATTCAATAATTCATTTCTTTACGCGAGTCCTTAATGTTAGCAAATAAAATCCCCTTCATTAAGGCATCCTGTTAAACATGTAGTTGATTTTATTTGTTGTCAACATAATGTAAGGCAACATGAATTTTTAATAGCCCTTTTGCTAAAATAATTAAAGCTCCAAACTCATTTGCAAGCCTAGATGCCCTTTTCACTTTATGGCCTCCATACACAGGGCAAAGCTGACTTTCCAGAAAACCCACGTTCACTTAACATGCTGTGCTTTGTGTGGCTCTGAAGCCGTAAGAAAGCGTTGGGTGTGATGTATATTCTTTGCCGCTTTCAGATCGTGAATACCGAAATACCAGATACACCAATCAGCAGATTATCAGTTCAAACAACCAAGTCCTTTTGTGCCATCACTTTGGGGCTTGGTGAGGTTTATTAAAAACTATGCTGGGGCAGGAGATCCATTATTTGCAACCAAGTAATCCTGTACAAATCTTTAACACTAAGGTTGTGGCATAATGTTGCAAATCCCTCTTGTTAATTAACTTCTTCATTAATACCTTTTTGCATTATTGGGCAGGTGACTGTTACTTAAAGGAGTGGGCAGAATGGAGCCTCTGTCAGTTGACCTGTGTAAATGGTGAAGATCTTGGCTTTGGGGGGATACAAGTTCGATCTCGAGCAGTGATCATCCAGGACCTAGATAATCAACACCTTTGCCCAGAGCAAGTTTTGGAAACAAGACAGTGTAATGGTGAGTGTTAAAATCTATAGGCAAGTGAGTGCCAGTTTTAAAGTATATGTGCTCTGTTAACTCACCATTGAGCAGAAAAAAATAGAACCAATGTGCTTCTACAGAAACAAGAACACAGGATAGATATTTTGACTCTGCTGCTCTGAGAGGAAGAGGTAGGGAGCAATGATCAGCTGTAGAGCATGCATTGCATACAGAAGGTCTCCAGCTCGGTCTAACAATCATAGGGAGCAGAGTTGAGAGATTCCTTAGGTTTAGAGCATGGGTGGGGAACCTTTTTATCAGGATCAGCCTCACCAGTCAAATTTGACACGCTGTCCACCAGTCAAAACCCTTCCCATGGCTTTGCAGGTCTTCCTTTAAACCCAACATTGGAAGTCTGAACAAGAAACACGGGGAGACTTGCAAAGCACTCTTTGAAGCGGCCTCCACTCCCTCCTTTCGCCAAGTGCTGTGAGATGCCTTTGCTTGCAAAATGTGTTTGTTTTTCTCTTTTCCCCTTCACTTGACTGAAAAGGGAGGAAAAGGTGGGAGGAAAAGGCTATGGGGGGGGGGCAGACGGACAGACTTCTCCGGTGTTCTACCTATGCTTGCCTGACAGGTTATGTCAAATCACGTCACATGATACCAGGTTGGTGGAATTCTCTAGAAATGGCCTCCTGGGCCAATTGTAGGTGCTGGCAGGCTGAACTAGGCCAAGGATTCCTCACTGCTGGTGCAGATAATGCTGAGCTAGATGGACCAATGGTCCAACTCTGTAAAAGGCAGTTCCCTATGTTTTTCTCAAGCCAAATGGGAGGATTTCTGACAGTGCTGTTTCCAATTCAGATGGTCAGTGTTACGAATACAAATGGATGGCCAGCCCATGGAAGGGATCTTCTCGAACAGTATGGTGCCAAAGGTCAGATGGATTGAATGTTACAGGTTAGTGTTCTTCCCCTTTCACAATCTTGAACACACTGAGCCTTATTTAGAAAAAGTAGAAATATCTCTTCGCTATGATCTAGATCGGGGTGCTGTGTTGGGACCCCCAACAGGGCTTGCTTGACATCAGGCAAAAACCTTCCTTTTAACCTGGAATTTTGGCCCTTAATTTGAAGGGTCTAAAGTATTTGAGGCCTCTTTTAATGGGGCGGGTTCTGTAACACCTGGCTTTTATTTGTATTTATGTGGGGGCTTTTGGGGGGGTTGATTTGTTGTAATTGATTTTTAGTGTTTATATTGTGTTGTAAGTTGCTTTGGGTTGCTTCTGTGAGTAATAATAATGTCAGTGGTAGACACCGTGTGATTAGTGTTTGTGGTTGCTTATGAAATTAGTGAATTCTTACACAACATTAATTGAGGGATTATTGACATGATAGGCTGCAAGAGGTTACTTAAGAGTCATTAAAGGGTTGTTACGATCAGACTACAGGTGTTAAAGTTCCACTGATATACGTGCTTCAGAGCTCATTGAAGTTTCCTACGAAATGTTAATGAGCACTCACAAAAGCCTGTGATTATTAGCTTTGCATTGCATTGGGTTCCTGAGAATTGCTAGTTACTGTGTAAGCCAAACCATAGCAAACTACTAGGTAGCTCCTTTAGCTTTGGGTGTAATATGGATTGGGAGTGGTAGAGCACATCCACGGAACAGATTTCTACCACTTCTATATATTTGTTAGGTCAAAATTCAGCCAAGCCTAAAGCACTTCTATGTCTTGTTGATTTCGAAGAGATTAGCACATCTAAAACTGCTTCCCATCCAAGTCTGTGGGATTACATTTTGGCTGGGATGTGTGTCTTCAAAGGTTTAGAACTGGCTTCTCAGCTGCTATCCTCAAAGCAGTTTCCAGCAATAAAAATGATGGATTGTACCCACTGTCAGGTTTGCCTTGGAGAAAAACACTTCTACTCACACAACATGGGTTTTGCTCGTCCCCCACCACCACACACACCTACGGCAGCCCTCCATGTAACATAGCAACTCTTCAGGGAAGTACCATAAGTGAGCAGTGGAAACTGGCAAAAAATCAGGTATCCCACCTTGTGAGAGTGGAAGTGCTTTCTGCTAAGAGAAAGTTGCCATTGGATATAACCCTATAATTACTATGTAAAACATTTTTTTTTTTAAAAAAAAGCATACAACCATAACAATCGGCACAAACTAAGAAATAGCATTTGAAATAGCAACTCACCAGCTGCATCTCAGAGGTCTACCTGAACATAAAACATTTTTGCAGCTCCCACCCTACCCAACAAAAGAGGCTGCCAAAAGAGTACACTTGTGACAGGAGAAGTGTGACAGGAGAAGTCTCATTTTTTCAAGGGGCCACCACTAGAAAGACTACTCACCAACGATTCTAACATCTACATAAGGTGGTTTTTAGAAAATGAGGAGAAATATATCTAGGATAAGGGGTGTGCCTGTATATATCCAGACTCAGGGCCCATCCACACTTCTGTTTATCCTGTGATTTCTAGTCACGGGTTCAATGGGTTTCTTTTTTGTCCCTCTGCTTTCCCCTGGACAACCTGCTGATCACTGCTGAATTGGAACGATCTGCAGAAAACCCAAGTGATGTTTTCCCTGATTCAGCAGTAAACAGTGGGATTTCCGATTGAAAGCGGGGGGGGGGGGATTACAGCACTATTCACATAAGCTTTATTTCCTCATTCCAAGGCTAGGATTACCTTATGGATAGTCATTCTACACTGCTTTTTAAACAGACAGTATGTGCAGTCTTCTGAAAGTAAGAGGCCTAGGCCCAAAAACAGTGCATTGATGCTGTAATGCTTCTCTGTAGCAGTGTCAGAATGTCTATGTGCTATCTTGAAGCTCTCTCGGTTCAACTGCATTGACATTTGTATTTGCTTATAGAGCACTGTTTCTCACATGTTCTACTTCTATCACAGCATAATGGTTCCGAGTGGCCTTCTCATATCCAAGTATTATTTTTACAGATACGTTAATTCAAAATGAAACGGGTGATGAAGCTGCTCTTTCCTCCTGTAGCCCCCCAGATGGCTGACATTTTGCAATAAGGGCATTTACAGGCATGTGCATCTTACTGCCAGGACATTTGGGCTTTATTCCATTTCACTCGCCAGCTAGCAAGACTGATTTGGTTCTCTGTTAATCCCTTGGTTAACATACAGCTACCTAACTGCATCTAATTGCATCTGTTATTGTCAGGACTTCATCATTGTTTCTCACCAGTACATGGACATGGTTGTTTCAGGATGCAACAGCAAACCTATATTGAGTGGGCAGCTACATTTTACTGCTGAAGTTGTTTGAGGAAGAAATGAGCAAACTGGGTACTACTGAACAATGGCAACAGGGATCCTGGCTCAAAACAATGATGAAAGCCTGTGTGTGCTTCTTTGGTTTAAAACAGTAACTGTGCCACATTCATAACCTTCTACCTACTGAGAATTAAGAGCAGAGCACCAAGAAAGATCACCTCTTGAGAACCAAAATATTTGTTTTCAGTTACCGGTACTTGTTTCACTCTAGTCTTGAGCATGTTGTCTTGCCATGCATGCAACAGCCTTTAAGGAAGGGGATGGGGAACATGTGAGCCCCCAAATGCTGCTGGACTACAACTCCAGCCATCTCTCATCCTTGGCGCTGCTGCCTGGGACTGACCTGAGTTGGAGTCCAACAGCAACAACAGATCTCCCACCCCTCTGCTTTAGGATTGCATAGCACTATAAAGTATAAAGGTCTCTCCCTAAGAAAGGCATAGGCAAACTCTGCCCTCCAGATGTTCTGGGACTACAACACCCATGATCCCTAGCTAACAGGACTTACTGGTCAGGGATGATGGGAATTGTAGTCCCAAAACACCTGGAGGGTTGAGTTTGCCTATGCCTGCCCTAAGAGATAATAATTCTCTCTTCCGCTAAACAAGAACATTTCAAAGAAGCGTGGAAAGTAAAACAAAACAAAATATGATGATGGGGTCTGAGCCTTTTTTTAGGAGATAGCCCGTAAAAGTTGTTGAGCTTTGTTGGGAGATCACAGGTAACCCCCCCCCCCAAAAAGAGGACATTGCGATGGGGGGCAGGCTTTTGTTGGGGAGGAGGCTTCTACTGGGGGGGCAGAGCCTCAGTTAATTATTTTTAATGCTTTTCAATACTTTTTGAGGAGTTAGGGGGGGAAAGCTGCCCCCCCTTGCTACACTCATGGGTCTGTGCAATGAGTATAACAAAGCCAAATTATACAGTGGAGATGGTGTTTCTCCAAAACGTTGCATGGTAACCTACCCCCTTCTTTCATGGGGGGGGGCTGCGAATTTGCTTGGTGTTTGGAGGATCAAGACAAAGGACATTCATCGTGTATTGAATATGTTTTCTCCCATGTATCACGCTTGACAATAGTACTGTTAGCAGCATTAAAGCCATCCTGCCAAGAACACAATTACCTCTCAAAGTTCAACATCCGTTATCCCCTGCACATTTTCACATACACAGCCAATTACCTGTGTGAGCCGTAAAGAGGAAAATGACATCTGGCTCACCAACATATTAATGAGACATAGAGCGATGCCAGTAAATCCATCCGTTGCTGTGTCCTTCCTCGGAGAAACTGCGAAGGAGTGGGAGAGCATCCTCTTCCATTATGGAATGTCACTTTTCCTAGCTGCAGCAATTAGCTTCCTCGGTTCAGAGGCACAGTTGTGTCAAAATGTGATTTGTTTTGTTCTGCAGGAGGCTGCTTAGTGATGCGCCAGCCAGATGTTGACAGGTCATGTAAGCCACCGTGCAGCCAGCCCTATTCTTACTGTAGTGAGGTATGTGCTACTATGTCATAACAAGCCACCCATCCAGCATGTGGCTCCAGTCACATGTTGGTGCATGATATTGAACTGTGGGGACTGCAGCATACTTAAGACACTTAGCTGCAGGTAAAATCTCAAAAGGGAACCCCAATACTTCTTGGAGAAAAAATAATCATGTTTGAGCTACTTGGTCAATATTTGGAAGCTGGGTGGACGTAGCTCAATCTCTCCCCACTGCCTCTGGGAAATCTTCCCCCCACCACAGCTTTTCCGTGGTAGAGAGTGGCCCTTTTTAAATTGCTCCATGACACGTTGTGTAGCGCTCAGTGATGCGTGGATTTGCAACTGTGTGTAAAACGCTTGTTCCTCCGCAGACCAGAACATGTGCATGTGAAGAAGGGTACACAGAAGTAATGTCTTCTGACGGCACACTTGAGCAGTGCACTCTCATCCCGGTGGTAGTCATCCCTACAGTGGACGACAGAAAGGGAGATGTAAAAACCAGTCGAGCTGTAAACCCCACACAGCCACCCAATCCCCAATCAGGACGAGGAAGGACTTGGTTCCTGCAGCCTTTTGGACCAGGTGAAGTCTCGCATGCATAGTTAGTGCTGCCAAGTGCTATCGTAGAACGTGGTGGGTTTTTTCTGGCCTCTGTACAATTTTCATAGGAGGCAAACATGCAAAGTAATACAGGAAGAGCCAACACCTTATCCCTCTGTTAACAGCATGGATAAGAAGTGGCATACCTTTGGTTATTATTTTTTAGTTCTTAGTGTAATACACTTGCACATACTGATAGTTCTTTAACTAAAAGTGTTAGATTTCAGAATGAAACTTAAATTGAATAAGCAGGCACAGGGTTGAAATAGAAGTTGCCCCTCTGACTGCCAACCCCTAAACACATCCATTGACTGGGAAGGTGTTGGGTAGTTTGATCAGTAGTGTTTACTGGGAATCTAGTTTGGGGTGGGGGTGGGGAGTTCTGTAATATCACCTCTGGGCTCTAGGCACATACTGTATTTGTTCTGAATCTTATCAGTCCTTGATTACCACTTGAGTTCACAGAATGAACAAGGGCAGGTTTTGCTCTTCACTCTCTGGCCCTTTTTGTATTGACACATTGCACACTGATGTTGCAAGGAAAGGTGCTATGTCAGATAAGCAGTTTCATGCAGCATCCAAGATGCAATGTGGAACAATATCACTAACCGTACCTGTGTGAGAGCCTTTTTAATTAAAACAAGCTTTAAAACTTTTTCTGTTCGAGTACTAACTTGCAGACTGATGACTAACATTCATTCTTTTTAGATGGGAAGCTGAAGACCTGGGTTTATGGTGTAGCTGCTGGTGCATTTGTTTTGCTCATCTTTATTATTTCTATGGTATATCTAGCCTGGTGAGTTCTTTAGTCATTTATTATTTTTGGGACTAGTGTTCCCCAAGCTGATAACCTTCCAACATTGTGGACTGCAACCCCATTCATGCCTAACCTTTTGACCAGGTTCATGGGAACTGGAGCCCTAACAACATTTGGAAGGCATCAGGTTGAGGAAGGCTATTTTAGACTATAAAAGTAGTTAGCATGTGATCCATCCATGTATATTCCTACAGTTTTGCCCCAAATCAGTTTATTCCATCCACCTTAGTAATGTCTATTAAGTGATCGTTGCAAAACTAGCTTTTATTGCTGTATTGTTCCATTTGCCACAATGTCAACCAGCTTTTCCCCCCCTTCTATTTTGATGTTTGTTCTACATTTCATTGTTGTTGCTGGATTTTTTTCAGCAAAAAAGGGGAAACGGTACTTGATTTTAATAACAATGCCATGGTTTTTGTTTTTAAATTCACTTAAGAAGATATGACAGCACTATCTGTATTTGTACTGAACCTGTTGTATTAATGGAGGTGGGTTATAAATCTATTTAAAACAAAATAAAAAATCAAAAATCAAAAAATCCTTCCAGTAGCACCTTAGAGACCAACTAAGTTTGTTCTTGGTATGAGCTTTCGTGTGCATGCACACTTCTTCAGAAAGCTCATACCAAGAACAAACTTAGTTGGTCTCTAAGGTGCTACTGGAAGGATTTTTGATTTTTGATTTTATATTTTGTTTTGACTATGGCAGACCAACACGGCTACCTACCTGTAACTAAAGCTATTTAAGCTTATGTTGGGCCCAACATTACAGTGAAGCTACAATCTACAACTTTTTGTTGCTGGGTTTTCCTATCAAATCTTTGCTCAAATCCAGAAAATACCATTCAAAATTACTAGATGCAAATATGAGTTGGATGTTAGCTTTCATCAGAAGTTTGACTTGAATCAGACAATTAGTAAATGCAACAGCCAAGTAATCTATTTTTCACTGTTAACAGTTAAAGCTTAACTCACATGGGAATTACTTTTAATTTTGGCCCAGATAAGTAATGTTATTTTGACCACTTTGTTATCTGAATTTTTAAAGTTGGTTTCTCCCCCCCCCCCCCCAATGTTGCAGCAAAAAGCCAAAGAAGCCTCAAAGAAGACAGAACAACCGTCTCAAACCTTTAACGCTGGCTTATGATGGAGATGCAGATATGTAAAATAATGACTTCCCATTGACTTTAGTCTCTTGAAACTGTAGTGTTCAAAAACAACACATACGTGTGTACGTTACTGAGCAGATGTTACACCACAAGACAAAAAAAAAAAGACTCCACAATGGCCATGGATATTCCAAGAAACATGCTTTGTTCTAGACCATCAGTCAGTACAGCAAATTATGGTGGCAAATTTATCTTGTTAGCACAGCAGCTGGGAATCTTAATGTGGCCTTCTTTGAAACTTATGAACTGCAAAACCGCTTGTGTCTCCAGCCCATTGTATATGACCTGATATTGACATCTGAGTGTCTTGATGCCAGAACTATCTACTGCATTAAGCTAATGTAGTCAGTAAGCATGAGGAGATCATACCAAGATGTCTATAATGCTTGATATACAATTTATATACTCCGTTGCACCATATGTATTAACTTGTCAAATTATATACTGGCTAAAGGGGCATTTTAGAGCTTAGCAACATGTTAACTTTAACTGAGAATAACAACCCAATGAGCAAGTTCTGGCATTTCGGCAGGGGAGGGTAGGCTTTCTTAACCTCTCTTTCTCAGGGTGCAGGCTTGCAAAAGACTCTGTCCTATATTACCAGTTCCAGGTACTAAAGCGCCATATAGACACACTTATCAAGGAGAGAAGCATTTTCAGGTTCAATGTTTTATAGAGGTTGTCTGGAAATTAATATCCGTGTGTAATAAGTTTTTACTTTCTCTTACTTTCAAACTGTTGCCTGCAACTTTTTTGCTACATGGAAGGCAATTTTTTGCACTATATTAGTGCAGCATGATATGCACTTATTACCTAGTATTGCCATAGAAACTGCCTCTTTTCAAAAAAGGATGAAGGAAAGGATGCGGCATCTTGCAAATCGCATCGCACAGACGTTTATCAGTAAGTTCTTGAGTCCTGTTGAGAGTAGAGATCAGTTTCTGGACTGTGACTGGATCAAACCAGCTAATGCAAGTACTGTTTATACCATTTCTTGTAACAACAGCTGTTTTGTAGTCGATTCCATGGCAGTAACATTAAGTGTCTACTTTCTGATTCTGTCCAACTTCTACAGATAATAGATTTTCAAGTTGATTTCTAATTACTTTGAAGGTTGTTTACAACTAGATTTTTATATTGCTAACTTTGTAAAAAAAGAAAGAAAGAAAAAAAGTGGTTGCCCCTCTAATCTTGGGGGAAATACTTATCTAAACAATAATCCAATATTTTCAAGCTGAAAGATATCTGTTTATTTTTCTCCTGCTAATGGTTTCACTGCTGAAGGATCAATAAGCACTCTTTCCATTTGAAATAACCTGGTGTAGTCTTGACTGATTCCACCCCACCCCATCATGACTCAAGAAATATTTTTTAAATTCTTAAACATTATTGTCCAACTGCCTAGTTGAAGTGTGCGGGCTCTACTTCACTCTCAGAGCTTCCTTGCCTATTGATTTCAATGGATAGAACTGATCCTTTCAAGAATTCCTTTGAATGAGACACAGCCAACCTACGTGAATATTCAAAACTGTACAACTCCTTTATCACATTTCTGGCAATTACAGCTGCTTAATCTCTAGTAACCTTTTCCATTCCAATGGGTTTTTGGTGTATTAACTTACAATATGAAGCCCCTTTAGCCGCTAGAAATCCCCAACCTTTGCAAAATGTAAGGTCAATATTTAAAGACATCATCTATGTCTGTCTAGTTCACGTTATGAGCAAATTAACGAGCAATACAATTAATCAACTTTATCAGGCATCCATTACACGTTAATGATTTTAGTTATAATTTCTCAGGTTTGTATCAATAAGCTAAACCATTCCTAATGCACCCCTCTACATTGGCTGTTGATAAAAGTCAATACTCTCAGCTGTTTCATGCCAATATGGCTACCTAGACAGGAAAAATATGCATTTATTTTTTAGCATTGGTTCACAATTAATTTATGAACTTCTTGGGAGTAAGCTTCCACCATGAAGTCTCTGGTGTTGGCACACACGTCAAAGTGTCTGATCTCATGCTGCTTTTCATTTGTTTGTTTCTCGAAATGAGGATTTATCATAACTTGTGAATCTGTTATGAGCAGTAAAATAACAGGAACACAAGGGTTATTCTAAGCAGCCTTGAGAAATGTTATTTGGAAAGATGGTTAATACGGTTCAAAATAAGTGGATATAAAACACAGCCAATTTATTGATATTAAACGTTGAGAAACTGACTAGCAAATTGAATGAATGGTTAGTTGAACTTCTACTACATTATCCGTGCAATCCTATGCATGCTTACTTGGAAGTAAGTCCCACGGTGTTTGGTGGGACATGCTCCCAGGTAGGGATTGCTCCACAAGACATGTGCGTCTTCAATTTACATTACAGGGTGTAAAAAGAAAAGAGAAGAAAGATGCACAAAGGATGTTCTTTAATTGTAAAGAGAAAGAATTATTTTAAAAGATTATTGAGAGGAAGGCTGTAGGAAGGCTACAATTGCAGTCTGGATTATGTTAAATCTAGAGATCAGAAAGGTAGCACTGAAACAGGAATATAAGAAGTATCTGTATAAAAATAAGTTGCTTTTAAGATGTGTTTCTACAAATTCAGTGCCTAAAGCAGCCACTTCGGTAGATTGTTAGTTTGTGAAAATAATGTTTTCAGTGACCAATTCTCTTTAATCCATTCCAAAAATAGCTGACTAGACATTTTCTTCTTATTGTGGAGGTTTGTAATTTCCGTTTTAAAATGTTGGGTTTTAAAAGATTGTTACGTCTGCTTTGAGAAGTAGAACAATTCTTCTTCAATGTTTGCTGGTTCTGAACAAGCCTGATTATATTTGTTACGGTCTCTGGATCTTAAAATCCTCATCCTATCACAGAAATTTTAAGCATCTTTTTTTCCCCAAATTCAGCACTACATATACACAAAACAATTTCAGCAATTCTATAATCATCACTGTAAAAAAAAAAATCACCGGAAGGAAACAGATCTGTCTTTTTACCTTTTGTAAATTGTGCTCACCCAAAGTTTTAAAAAAATTATTTTGCCTAACTTAATTTACTTGAAAATATTTTTTTTTTTGGTAGAGTATGGAGGCGACTGTCTGAGGAAAATTTGCTTTTTGTTAATTTGTAAATGGTGTAATGCATTTTTATTTTTTAAATTATGTATATTTCTTTTTTTTAATGCACAAAATGTTTATGTACTACTGCAAATTTGTGTATATTGTCACCAAACATTATTCAGTTCATGCAAATCTCATGTGAAAATGTAAAAGTCCTTACATTTTCATATGGCAGATTTGTACATAACTGCGGTAACGCAGACAATAAATATTAACAGAAAACTGGTGTGTCTTCGTCGTAACTGAAGTGTTATCTGGTCATGGAGTAACAACAAACATCACCTTTTCAGTACTGAAACGTGTAAGGTACCTGAGTGCTTCACACAATTGTGCCTGTTAAGACCAAGAAAATAAAACAAATCCAGTAAGACCTTTTGGATCATGGAAGCTGGAATAAGGATGCTCAGGTGAATGGGGCAAAGGTGAGAATTTCAATGCAATATAGAGATGTCTGCTTTATGCATGGAAGCTTGCTTCTGTGGTGGCATCACCTTTGTGTGATCAGTGTGAATGTGTGGCATAGAAGCAGGAGGGAGGGATATCTCAAGCTTGTCGTTAGCAGAAAACCTTACAATGTCTTTTAAAAAGAAGAAGAAAAGTCCTTTTCCTCCACCTCCGAGAGAAAAGATGGTGAAAGGCTTTAGATAAAATATGGAATCACTTTTATCATACCTTTCCCCCCCTTCTTGTTCTGGGCCAAAGGCTTCACGTTCACCAACCCCTTGCTCCAAACTGCCTCCAGAAATTTCTGTGTGCTCTGGAATAACAAAATTCACAAATGATTGGCATAGTTTAGCATGTATGGAGAGAATGTTAATACTCTTGACAGGAAGGCACATGGCATATTGTGTGTTCCCCTCCCCTCTTTGGTATCTATCCCTCCCTGCTGGACCACTTGTCTTCCTTTCCTAAAGTGATAAGAACAGATGGCCCTTTCCCCCCTCAGCTGGATATTTGCTTCGCTTTTATTGATCGCTCTGACAGCTTTAATCCACTTTGGAGGGGGGACAGCCTCAGCTTTAATCAGCTATAATGTTATTAGAATGGTGTTCATATGACAGCTTTTAAAAAAGCATCAAGCCCAAAAGGTCATTGAGTGCAAATAATGCACTTGAAATACATCCTTAGGTGACTTCAGGTAACCAAGGTTCCTCCCCATGCAAGCTATATTCTGCCATTTCTTGTGAATGCAAATATGTGGTGGGATTTCCACACGCCAAAAGGGGCACTGTGTGCAGTTGACACTGGCACCACAACGCAACAACGAAGCCACACAGTCTGGCTTTCCAGAGGCAAACCCACATTATGTGCCAGACAATGGTTACAGTACAGCTCAAAAAATAAGATGCAGAGAGGCAAAGCCATATGGAAATATCCTTTGGCTTCAGTCAGGAGGTCACTTAGCTTGGCAAAAGCAGTCCCAAATTAAGCAGACCTGTGGGATTGCAGGCAACACAAACATTTTGGACATTATGCCTGCTGAATACAAATGTTTGTTCCGTCTACCAGAACGAACCTTTGACCACCGTTTAAAGCAGAACATAGTGTGGATCAGATTATTATTCTGAGATATGATCCGAACCTGTGGTTCCGGTAAGGGGCAGCATAATCTGTAATGCAATCCGATACCAAATTAATAAATTCTTTCTCTTCCCCCAGTCAGAGTTGACTTTTAAACACTTCTCCCAAAGTGGTTTCCTACTGTCTCTGGAGGAATATTTCCGTTCCCATTCTGTCTCTCAAATATCCCTGAACATGCTGACATCAAAGGCATTTTTTAAAAGTCACTAATGATTGTGTATTTCAAGGACCATTTCCTTTCATTTCTTTCTTGTGTCTCCTAAAAGAAGACAGAATTGGAAGATGACATGATAAAGAACACCGTGTGAGCTTCAACTTAACACCACTCTAAGAGGGAGTTCTGAAAGTAAAGAACCAAACTTCTCCCAATCATAAAGGGGGGAGGGGGCAAGAGGGTCCGCCAGCTTTTGTTGCTTTTGATGCAATCCAATTAGTTAAACAGAGACCTACTGCTGAACAAAGTGAATCACAAGTCACTCCTAAACTTTGACTAGGAAAACCCTAAAGCAGGTATTTATAGCTAGGTTCAATGTGAATCAAAGCAGGGCTTAGATTCAAAAGTGTCCCATTAGGAAGAAAGGGCCTCAACTGTAATGGAGGGGGGGGGAGGTGAGAGACGTGGACCGATAAAACAACCTAAATGCCATCAAAGCAAACTAAATGAAAAGATTAATGAAGTCCAGGTGTAAATGAAAGCACATATCCAGCAGGTTTTAATGAAGTTTGTGTGGTACAATGGATGGGTGGAGTGTTAGTGTGAAAATTGTACTGAAAACAACTATTAAACAAACGAAACAAAAACAACAACCTATGAGTGTTTCAGGAGTGCCAAGGAAAGGATTCGGAATAATTTTCAAATATACACAGAATATAATGATGCTGCAAACTGAATTCCACAGCCCAGGTCAGCCTTGACACAGCTCCCGAGTTTAATGGAGAAAAGTTGTCCGAAGACACTTCTTTGTATTTATGTTCTGGGGTTGGAGAGATAACTGGAATAAGCATACCAGCTTTCTCATACCGTGAAGTCAAAGATAGGAACTGATCTCCAAGCTGAACGATATGACAGGGTGTTTGTACTTTTCAATTTTCAGCTATTAACACACCTTCTTTTCACCTCCCCAATTTACAAAGGGCCATGTACATTCCTCCTTTTGCTGCAAGGCCATGCATGCAAGGCAACCTTCACACCTCTTACCGGCTGCTCTTACTGGCACATAGTGTCAGGCTTCAGGGACTCTGCTTCCTCTCCCCCACCCCCACCCCTTTGGCCATAGATAAGCATAAGAATACACTGGGATACACTGGGTTAAAGCTGACCAAAAGTCCAGAGGTAGCATTATTATCAATTTACAATGAGGTGGGAAGTTCGCAGGCTATAAAGGACTTCCTCACAAATTTATTGACAGCTGCACACATTATTATAGCCAGGAAGTGGAAGGGGCAAGCAGAATATAAAATGGAAGAATGGTATAAAGAGGTGTGGGATATAGCTATTAATGACAAATTAACATGTGCCATTAAGGTAAGATGGGGAATATGCTGGAGAAAAGATTTTGAGGAGATATCGAGGGTGTTTGTAGAATTTGTACTGTTAAAACGGAAAAGGGTCAAACCATCGCAAGAGGTGTTGAAATTTTGGGAGGTTGGGTGGGTTCACATTTTTATTCTTATTTATTTATTATTACTTTGTCAAAATAATTTTTGAAAAGAAAAGTGGGATAAACTAATGGCTAATGGGAAGACATGTGAAACACCTCACAAGCAAATCAGGATGAATGCAGGATGACTTCTCGTCGTATAACTGCCCTGTAAACAAATCAGTACAAATGCTGAGTGAAGACCCAATGTGATCTAATTTCCATGTAGCTTTGTGCAAGCAAATCAGATGAATGCTCAGGTTGTCTGGAGCAAACAGGTTGTCTGGAGATGTCCACAGTGTGCAATGCATTAGGTGGAATGAGCTAGGAAACTCTGTGTAGCTAAGGAACAGAGTTTAGAGTGACTGGGGCTGGCACTGATTCTGTTCTCTTAGAATTGTAGTTATTAGCATTTCACTATTAAGGGTCAAGCATGGCTGCTTTCAAACTATGGGCTAAAAACTAGAAGGAGAAAGTACATACCTGTGGGAGCTTCCTGGAAAACCACAGGCCCCTTTCTTTGCAAAAGGACAAATTGTCGATTATCCTGCAAAGAACGAGAAAACAAGCAGCATTTGACTGTAAGATCAAAAATGTGTCATGGGAGTTCTCTTCCAATTGTCTGCAACAGACCCTATTAGGTCTCTATAGGACTATTACAGGGGAGCAACTCTGATGGGAACAGCACAAGTAAATTACCGACTGATTGAAGAAGAAGTGGCAGATAACTGAAGTGTCTCCTGCCTCCACTGAAAGTATAGAAGATGTGCTCAGATTGCACTTTAGAAAGCAATTCACAATGTCTATCAGCCTTTCCCAACCTGGTGCCCTCCAGATGTTTTGAACTGCAACTCACATCAGCCTCAACCTGCATAGTCATGCTGGCTGCGGCTAGTGGGAGTTGTGGTCTAAAATGTCTAGAGGACATAAGGAAGGCTGGTGTATACGCAAGTGGGAACAGAGCATATTTGGGGTAACGGCTAGCTCACTCACTTCCAACAGAATTCCATGGGTCTTTGGCATTAAGTTCTGGGTTAGATTCAGGAGTGTGATTTTCCTCTTCAACTAACCACTTTAAGTGAATGAACTGTAACTACAGCTGATGGTAGATTAGGCTTCCAGCACTTAGCACATACCTAGTACCAAATAAATGGGTGGGGAATCTTCCCCTTCCCCAATGTTTTTGGGATGTTAGGGGAGGGGTAGTACCTTTGGTGGCGGACACATTGTGCTCCTTCTGGGGTAGTCTGTCCACCTTTGGTCCCCACGCTGCACTCAGTGCTCACCTGTGGCTCCATGGAGCTGTCGGCATGTGACAACAGCCACATCCCAAGAACAGCTTAAACTGGCTAGCTAAACCAGGTGAGGGTAGCCAATGGGTCTCAAACCCTCAATGAGGTAGGGGACTCCCCCTGCATGTGAAGACAGGCTCTAGTGGATTGAGCAGACAAGACCGAAAGCGGGTATCCATCGAAACAGACGGATGCCAGCAACAGCTTCCAGCATCCCTGACTATTGGTTTATGCTGTCTGGGACTGATGAGCTGGAGACCAACAACAGTGTGTGTGTGTGTGTGTGACAAGTTCCACATTCCTGGTGTAAATCATCTAATTATTGTCTGAAGAACTCGGTCCAGCTTCTTACAACATTTTGTAGGGGGCAGAACAGCACCCTCCCACATTTATCCCACTTTGAGGACAGGGTGAAAATTCTAAGACTTATTCCTCTGGAGGGTGGTGTTACCTCTTAACTATGAAGTGGATTTTTCTTTAACTGGGGCAGGAACTCTTGGTGTCACTTCAAGTTTTAACTCAGCTGCGCAGAGCAGTCAGGCAGCATTCCAGCTTCCTAAGTAAAATGGGGATGAAATAAGAGATGAAGGGGGGGGGGAACCCACAACTTTAAGCACTTCATATTTAAAAGGTCATTTTTAAAAAATGTTTGATTTCCTATATTTTAATGTTTGATGTTTTATTGTGTTTTTATATGTGCTGGAAGCCACCCAGAATGGATGGGGAAGCCCAGCCAGAAGGGTGGGGTATAAACAAAAGAATAACAATAATGTCAGAAGCCCCACACCCCTGAAACCTGCTCAACATTTCCCTCCTCCCACACTTCTCCAGGGAGACTTAAGTACCGGTATTCAGCCTAGTCCTCAAATGATCATAAATATGACTATCCTGTGTCGCAATCCCAATATTCTGTTTTTAAAGACCTTACAGAACTTTAGTTTGCAGGAAGCAAGAAACAACCAGCAACTGGAATTAGGGAATGGGAAGCTGTGGTACACCAGGTTTAATTTATTTAGCCCAGATTTGCCCATGCTAGCTGCCACTATGCAGGCAGGAGTCTTTCCAATCTGCTTCTGAAGCCAGTGCCCCAACACAGAGCTCTCATCCTTTCCCATAGTGGTAGCAGTCAGGTAGCATTTGCACCAAAAGGTATGACAAAGGTGGAAAATGCACGAGAGAGCAAGAGTTTAAAACAACCTGGTGATGAATTCTGCCAAGTATATGGTTTGTGTCTTGCAGTGAGGAAAACAGTTATGGCTACAATCCACAAGATGGCAGGCTTGTCAAACTTCCTTGGGATATTTGAGCCGTCCTTTTGAACATAAGCAAAGCTTCAAGTTCACAAAACAAAAAATTCTGACTAGGTAGCCCGAATATGTCAACTTACGCATTTTGCACAAACATTCCACAATCTTTTAGGAACAGTCTTTGCTATGTTCTGGGTCCAGATAAGAATGTAAAGTCATCTATAAGGAGCAGCTCTGGCTAAAATAATAATTTTCATATACTCCCTTATTTTAGGGAGCACCAGGGTGGCATTCGTGGTTCTCCCGCTCCCAACTTTATCTCCACAACAACCCTATGAGGCATGCTGGACCTAAGGGACTTCATTGCCAGGAGAGGACTTGAACTCATTTTGCCTTAGCCCATGTCTGAGCAATAACCACTACACCACATTGACTTCCTGCACGGCACAGCATATCTGGCTCCCAAAATCTAATATATATTTATTCAAAATTCAGCACAGGCTAGCAAGCTGTTAAGTATACAGTGGCTAAAGTTATCAGTGTTTCAAAATGGCATGCTATCTTTGCTCTTCAAGTGCTGCTGACTTAAGCCAGAAAAGGTTGGAAGAAGAAGAAGAAGAAGAAGAGGAGGAGGAGGAGGAGGAGGAGGAGGAGTTTGGATTTTTTATCCCACTTTATCACTACCCAAAGGAGTCTCAAAGCGCCTAACATTCTCCTTTCCCTTCCTCCCCCACAACAAACACTCTGCGAGGTGAGTGGGGCTGAGAGACTTCAAAGAAGTGTGACTAGCCCAAGGTCACCCAGCAGCTGCATGTGGAGGAGCGGGGACATGAACCCGGTTCACCAGATTACGAGTCTACCGCTCTTAACCACTGCACCACACTGGCTCCTTATGTGAGAAGGAGAGGAAAGTATTTTAGGGGTAAATTAAAAGGGAGACCACCTCAGCCAGTCTCATGGGTGGGACGGCTCTGGTCAGGAATGAAGGAACTTAATACTCCAAAACATCTGCAGGGCACCATGTTGACTAAGGCTGGGCTTAAGCGTCAGACGAAGATCACAGAGATGCAAGTTCAAGTCTCCACTAAAGCTCACCGAGTGACTATGGGCCAGTTACTTTCTCTCCCAGCCTAAACTAAACTCACAAGGTTGATGTTACGACAAAACAGAAGGAGATACCGTACATGTTGCTCTGAGCTCCCTGGGGGAAACGGCAGAGATGCATAAACACATGAATGCATATATTCTAGAGGTGTGCCAGCTCTCTCTCTCTGTACAAATTCAGCACCGTCCTAGGTGATCAGCATGTTGTAGACAAAATGAAAAAACAACAACTGTTTTATTAGTGAACTGGCACAGTTGAGAACACACAGTACTTACAATGCTCAAGCCCACCCAGAGGTCAGATGGATGCAAACAGCAGGGCTCTCCAAATGGAGGAGTCGTCTTTGGGAAGCAGCTGTAACTCCGGGTGAGGGTTCACCTCCAGACAAGGTTGAAGACGGAAGTGAAGTTCACATATAAGATTGCTGGATCTAAAACAGAACATGACATGCAGAGAAACCTGATGAAAATCAATGCACGTTTTCCAGTGAGATATCACTTTATTGGTGAACTATTCCTGTGCATTAATGCTTGTGATTGCTTGATTTTTGTTTGTTTGTTTATTTTGCAAAGTGTGAATGGAAATGGAGTATCAGTTGATTGGGGGGGGGGCAAAGCTCCAATTCATTTAAGATCCCTTGTGCCGGGCTGAGTTAATTCAAGATACTCAGGCATTCTCTCTCCCCCCTCCCCCCCAAGCATTTCCTGCAGTGTGATAAGACAAGGAATGGGGCCTGTTTCAGAATTTAAAGGCACTGACTATGAGTAGTTTGAAGAAAACTTTCAATGGCGCCTTAAAGAAAAATGAAAAGAAGATTTAATTCCTGAACCAGTACAAATAAAGATCTAGAAGAAATGCCAGCTGAATTCCACAAGAGGGCAGTAGAGTCCCGCATTTGGAAGAATGTGAAATAAGGCCATTCATTCTCCTTGTGTTTTGTTTTACTCTCCCTTCTCCCGCTTCATTATAATTTCGCTGAAAACAATAAATGCAAACAAACACTGTCAAGCAAGCAAACATCAATATATGAAGTGTATTTTGGAAGCACAGAATGGCACCAAGTACCAGACAAGTTAAATGAAATGAGTACATGGTGTAAAAGGGTATAAATGCTAATCCTGGCTGGTGTCCATTAAAGCAATTTTGAATCTTGGATTGTTCGAATGGACACGAGAAGGTGCTTCATCTTCTGGCTGCCAATGCAGTATTTAAACTGAATTTTTTTTTTAAGTGCAAATAACGCAAATTGTCTATAAACAAAAAAATTTTTCTCGAAAGCTGGGAAGGGCTGTAGCTCAGCAACAGAGAACCTGCCAAGTATGCAGAAGTTCCCACCTTGAACCGCTGATATCTCCACATAGGCCTGGAAGAGACCCCTGTCTGAAACCTTGGTGAGCTGCTTTAGGTCAGTGTAAACAGTATGGGACGCAGGTGGCACTGTGGGTTAAACCACAGAGCCTAGGGCTTGCTGATCAGAAGGTCGGCGGTTCGAATCCCCGCGACGGGTTGAGCTCCCTTTAATTTTAAACAGTATGGAGGCTAATGGCCCAATGATCTGACTCAGTGGTGTAACGTGGGTTGCCAGCACCTGGGGCCGCAGGAAGGAAGGGTGGGTGGGAGGGAAACATATGGAGCATGCACATTCAACTGCCTAATGGCACCCCGCCTCACCCAGAGAAGTGCAGCCATAGAAATAAGAGTTCTGTTGTCTGGAGAAGTCACTTCCTTGTTCACATTCAGAAGCCATTTTCAACGGAGACCAGCGGTGGAAGCCTACAGCTGTATTAAGGCAGCATCTGGTGCTGAAATTTCATGCCCCTAACCATTTTGCACCCTGGGGAACTGCTCCTGTGTGCACTCACACACACATCTCCAACACTACGCTACTGGTCTGACTTTGCATAAGGCATACCCCTCAACTGTCCCGTTTTAAGCAGGACATCCTGGAAACTACAGAAGCCGTCCCAGCTTCTGATTGACTCCCAGGATTTCCCATTTTGGCTCCTGCAAGATCACGGCCCTGAGAGACTCACATTTTGGGGCACCGTCGTCTCATGCGAGTCACCTGGCTCTTGCAAGATCATGGCCCCGAAAGATGTGCATCTTGGTTTTCCTCCCAGCCATGTTTGAGGATATGCATAGGGCAGCTTCCTGTGTTCCTGGCAAAATGTGGAGTAGCCCATGCTCTTGTTAGGTGGACTTGTAGCTGGTTTTACTGGCAGAAGGGAATACAAGGGTGCCTAAGGAGTGTGACTATAGCCACTGAGCTTTTGTCACTTCAGGCACAACCCACCATTAGTTGGGAAGGAAAAGCCCATCCTGACTCCAAGCAACATGCAAACAATCAGCTGCAAATTGACTCTTGAAAATGTTGGATCAAACAATGGCACTATGCCACTATAAATGATGTGCGGGAAGGTCCTAAGAGGCGAAAGGATAGCCATCTTCAAATGCCTGAAAAGATGAAGGATCACCTGGATCAACCCTGCTTTCACTTGCTCCAAAGAGGTAGGACCAAAACCAAAGGGTCAAATCACAAGGGAAAGGATTTCAATTAAACATTAAGAAGAACAAGCTGTTCAGCAGTGCTACAGACAAGCCCCAGAAGATGTTGGGCTTTCCTTTGTTGGATGATTTGAAACAGAAGCTGGACGACCAACTTACCAGGGATGCTGTAGGAGGGGATTTCTTATATCAATTGGGAGTTGGGGCAGGAAGGCTTTTGAGATCCTTTCCAAATCTATTATTATATGGGGAGTGGAGAGATGTTTCCTAAACATGCACTTTTAATTTGAACCATGAAATAAAAGGACACTATAATCTGGTTCCTACAGTCCCTTCTATTGGGCTAAACACTATCACAACAGGCCCGTTTCACCTAAATGGATATTCTGAATGCACCCAAAAAGAGCTGGTCAGCAGTGCCACCTTAGTTTCCAGGTGGCAGAGGGATGGATGCCTGAGTATGGTCCCACTAACAATATACCGAAAGACAAATAAAAATAGAAAAAGTTGTGGTTCTGGGAGAAAGGGCTGAACTTTGCCTCTCTATCTTCCCGTGTGCTAGAAGATTCACCACCCTCCTTATGGAAAGCCATTCACATATTTGATCTTCTATCCACCCCGGGGGGGGGGGGGAGACTATCTTGGTAGAGCTTTATGACTTCATGCTGCTAAATGCCTAAACCAGTCCCTTTCGATGCTGCTGAGATAACAATTACGATACACAGGCACAAGCAAATCTGGCCAACACATAGCTTGTATGAAGGGGGCATCCATGTGGTAAGGGGGAAGCGTGGCTGTGCTACTAGCCCCCACCTCCATTGTTACAAGCATCACCAGCCCTGTCGACATCTCCACATGGTGCTTTCTCTCTTTAGACCTTTTTGAATGTTGTCGGCATCTGTCTGTTTCAAGAGATGGTGCAGTGTGCTTCTGGGGGTGAAGTCAAACCCGCTGTGTTAGCAGCACCAAAATGACCTCCCTGAGATGCAAGCCTGGGCAGTGTGTATGGACGACAAGACCCAGCCCCTCTCAGCCTCGTGGTCCAAAGGAAAGCAGAGCATTAGGATTAGAGTTTTCCTTCTCCCAGAAGGGCTACCTTCCCAGGATGATGAGCCCCAGCTTCCCCTCACTTCCCTAGTAGCATGTGCAGGAACTGCCTTCTTGACTGCTGGACCCTAGGTTTGTTGGTCTTGTCCATTCAATCTGCCAGAGTCTGTCTTAACATGCAGGGGAAGTCACTAACTCGCTGAGGGTTTGAGACCTTATTATTCCTAGATTTTCTGAGGTATAGAAGGAACCACACCAAGTGAGGGGAAGGGAAGTTTCTATTACAGGCCAGTCATGCCTCCTAAAGAGAGAGACCACACGCATTGTCGGCTATGGCGGGGGGAGAGAGAGGCCTGCTCCCCTGAAGCAAACAGGAGAAGCTATCCACTGCAGACCTCAAGAGCTCTGAATCAGAGTACCCATCTGGATCTCAGTGCTATTTTTCTATAAAAAGAGATGCCAGAACTCACCATGAACACCTCCCTTGTTCTCTTAGAATGGCAATGGGGCCCACCTGAGAAGTGCCAGAACTCAGTTCTGGTGAGTTCTGTTGTTGTTGTTGTTGTTGTTGTTGTTGTTGTTGTTGTTGTTGTGTGTGTGTTTTAAAAAGCCCTGTATCTACTGTTTGTCTCATGGAAAATCACGAACACTTTACGGTAATTAATTCCCATTGCTAAATGAAGATCACACACAAATATGCACTTATGTCATGAGAACATGAGCCACTCAAGACCCAAAGCCATATTCTACCTATTATGGCAGGAGTGACATAAAAATTGCCTGTCCTAAAACACTAGCAGGGATTTGCTCTGGGTTTATTTGAAAACAAACCTAGATTGGCACCTGAGCATGTAGCAAAAATTTAGTTCCTAAAACCATCAAGAAACGTCAAGTATAAAAATGTAGCTGGCCGGACATGAAAATGTATTGATGTTGTATGGCATGGGGCCAAGTCTTTTGTACCTTTTCCTTGTCAGCAAGTGCCTTCGTTTCATTATAGGAAATGTGCTTTTGGAGCACCTTCCTTTATCAGATTTCACTTATAAAGACACCAAGGTTTAAATTCTCTCCATGGTTCCATGCTGAATTCTACAGAGCAGGGAGAATTATGGCCCAGGCATTGCTTTAAAGTCAGTAGGTTGGCTTTCATATTGGGCAGCTTCTGCTCAAGAGCTTCTTTGTGAATCATAAATCAAATGAAGAGCATAATAAAATCACACTTTCTTTAAAAGTAGCTGTACAATGCATTTGGCTTTAGGAAGAGGAGGAAAAAATCCCCCTCTCCCTCTGCGAAAATGGCTGAAATAAAATACAAATGGTTGGTATTTATCCTAAAGTGCCCGGCGCCCGTTTTATATGCTGTTATTTGTCTCTTTTACAAATGTATTCACTGCAATGTCCACATGAGACGGGCATCCTGTTTTTACAGTAGCTCTTGGTGCTGAAGGAACGCAAAACAGAAGCCCCTGGTTTTAAAATAGGGACACAAATTAAGGCTTGCTAAAGAATGGGGACGTTGAATGACAGCAGTTGCTCAGCTGTGGTGTTTGAAAAAGTGCTAGAAGAGGAAGGTCAAAGATATAATAAAGAGAGAGAGAGAGAGAGAGAGAGAGAGAGAGAGAGAGAGAGAGAGAGAGAGAGCGCTTCCAAACAGGCACTATTTGAGGTGGGATTTAGTCACGTACCAGCAATTTCAGGTTGTACTGAATTAAAGTCGATTTGGACTTCTTGTGCAACATGTCTTCTTGTGCATCAGACTTCTCACAATAAGGAATGGGGGAAATGCACTGGAAAGTGTGCAATAGCACTTGGCTGAATGCTGTGCAACCTCCCCGCACACAGATCAGAATGAATTCTTAATAAGTAGCTGACTTCATCTAACCTCCCCTCAAACTTTGTGCAAAGCAAATCAGGATCCATGGTCAGTGAAGAAGCCGACTTGAAGCAAGCAGATTCTGTGCATCTCTGAACATTTACACTCATTGTGTTCATCACAGATTACACACACAGCAGATACCCATGCGCTAACTAACATGTCAGGATAGAATGCCCTAAAATAAAAAGAAATCTACACATCGGGGGGGGGGAGTGTGCGATAGAATCTGTTTGGCATTACAGGATGAGAAGTGTGGGACTGAATTCTCCCCCCCCCCAACCATCAAATGTACCTCTGTGGGGCGGGAATTCCACAACTTAAGGATTGCCATGGACAATGCCGTCTCCCAGGTGACCACCACCCAAATTTCTGAGGGCAGTGGAACTACCAGTGGAACTACCAAGAAGGTCTGCAGGGAAGGAAGTGCTCCTTCAGGTATCTGGGGCCTAAGGCGTCTAGTGTGAGCACCTTTAATTAAGTCTGAAAGCGAACCAGTGGCCAATGAAGCTGTTTTAGAACAGGGGTTATGCAAGTTCTGAAGGCAATCCCAGCTATTAATTTTGGACGTTTCAAAGTTTATGTGTCATCTTCAAGGGCAGGTGATAGGCACAACGAAGTGGCTTCACCCATATCTGCTCCGGTTTGGACCAATATTTACACCACCTGTACCCTAGCCACCTATGCTCCTGTTTCATCTCACACAGTTCATTAGAGTACCAAGGCGAACTTCGTGCTCCACAGCAACGGAGAGGGGGGCACTCAGAAGCGACTGCGTCGCCGGCTCTATGCATCTTGCCATTTCATAAGGCGATGGCAGCCTCAACAGGAGCCCCCAGCCATGTCTGCCAGCTATGAGCGTCTAAGTATGGAGGGGGCGTGAAAGGTGGAAAAAGTGACTATAAGTATTGGTCTTCCCTCATGTGCACAAAGTGCCCCTGAGACTCTTTTTTTGGGTGAAGTTGGAAATGCTATTATTAGAGAACTGGAGCACTCGAAGTGCAATACGAAGTGCCAGATGGCACCGCGAAGTGAGCGGTGTGCAATTTACAGTAAACAAATTAGTTATCTTTGATGGGTCATGGGGAGAACAGAAATGGGCTCCGACTCAATCAGAGAGTACTCTGGAAAATGTCAAAGAAAGCAAAATAAATAAATAAATAAATGAACATTCGGTAGAATCTCTCCCCATTTAAAAGATGTTGAATAATGCAGTTTGAGCAACTTAAGTGAAAGCTGTATGACTTTGTAGAGTTTTGTAGCTGGTTGTTCAAGAGTTGTTTGCTGGAAATCCTTCCCAAATGTGGGGAGTTTCTACCAAAATGGAGAGACTGCCAGTACTGGTAGACCTCTTGCAAGTGAAGCATGGTTGTTGTTCTTTTAATGGCACAATTTTTTTGAAGGTAGGATAGTAGTCTGGGATCCACCCCAACATGGTTAGGCTGCCAATGCCTATATGTTCACTAGATTCAGAATACATGGCAAAATATTACACACTGATTTGCAACCTCCCACAATTGCCAGATTAAAACGTATCCAGTACCCATTGGTTTCTCTTTAAGAAAAAAAAAAATCAAGCTCTGCACTGTGGGATAGGAAGCAAACACTCCTTCCGATTTAACCACAATGAAGCAGGGTGAAACTAAATAAACTTACACCACAAACAATCTATGCATGCTGCTATACAAAATTACAGGGAAGGAAGCCCACCTAATTTAATCGAGGCTAAGAGATTTATTCCTGGATAATTATCCATAGTACCTTGCTTGAAAGTTGCCAACACACATAAACAGAGGTCCATTATTGCATGGGTGGAAATGTATAGCCCTCTCCACCCAAGCTGTAACATGAATCAGCTGATATTGCTGCATGCCACACAAGTAGTATCACTAAATGAAGACTTATGGTAGGGATGAGCAATGTGGATACTTCTCATTTCAGCAATGGCACACTCCCAGGGAGAATCTACCTACGTTGTCCCTGCTCATAGAAATTACACCTCACATCTGGGATACATGGAGGTCTTGCTCCATGCTGTAACCACAATGTCTAATATACCAATCAGGTTTGAATCGTTTTTGGAAAAGTAGCGATCACCTGTGATTTCCCTACCTGGAGATGCCAGGGCTTGAACCTGGGTCCTTCTACGTGCAGAGCAAATGCTGTACCAATGAGCTAAGGCCTTTCCAGGTAATAGCTGCCTGCACCTCCAATCTCAGACAGGTTAAGTGCTAAGGATGCCCTTGTGGGTTTAGGAGCATGCACACCCCCAAAGCTGGAGGTGGGTTGCCAACAAAATTGTTCTTTTCTTGCATGAGACCTGATTCAGTGGGGTTCAATTTTTGTACCCCTATTTCTACTGCTAAATCCAGCTGAATGCATTTAATCGAGGTTCAAGTTTAGCTCATAAAACAGATTCTGGGAGTTCCGTTCCCTCTTACAACCACTGCTTCTAAAAGAAAAATACATTTCTGAATAGACTGTTATCTGAAGTTATCAGACTAATGTATTAGCTTTATTTATAATTGCTGTTCTGTCCCCCAAGGTGCAAGCTACCAAGAGAACCATTAGAGTCACTGATTTATTTATTTATTTACTTTTGTAGTAGGAACAGCTTTGTAAAAATTACTTTTTAAAAAGAGCAAGCTTAAAGTCTTTTCATTTAATCCACCTAAGTAAAAAAGAAAAGCTGAACTAGGCAGAATAAACATGATTTCTCTGATGTGTCTGGTAAAAGGATTCTCCCGGGTAGAAGTTCCAACTTCTATTTATTTCACTTTATCAGCTCTCCATGCTGCAGAGACCTTGAAGAAATGTTGGGTCCCAGGGAGTTGTCACTCACTGACTCCTATAATCAGCTTCTAACCCATTCTCAGGATCTTGCTTGCTCAGATACAGAGTGATAAGTCTACAGAAACCTGTCTGGTAGAAAGTTAACTTCCTGAAGTTAGAACACAAACAACTGCCCTATATAACACCCTAACCGATAAATCCTACAGGTGGGTCACAGAACTGAAGGCAAAGGAGCCAAAATATACACAACCCTACAAGGTATATGGGCAGGGCAGAAGGTAAGGTAGGGTTCTTTCTTTCTTTCTTTCTTTCTTTCTTTCTTTCTTTCTTTCTTTCTTTCTTTCTTGTTTCTAAGGCTGGATGCACTGCTGGGGAATGGTAAGGCTTTGGAACCAAGCATTTCCTGGAACTCTCCCCTTTTTGCCATTACTAGTGTCAAAGCTCTGCCATTTCCCCTTCTTCATGTGCCTCCTCCTCAAGAGGTCCGGAGGGTGGCAACACAGGCCTTCTCTGCAGTGGCTCCCTGTCTGTAGAATGCTCTCCCCAAGTGCCTTCATTATACACCTTTAGGTGCCAGGCAAAAAAGGTTCCTTTTTAACCAGGCCTTTGGTTGATTTGATTGACATTCTGTGCCCTTTTAAAATGTGGGGGTTTGGGGGGGGGTTATTGGGTGGTTGTTGGTATTATTATTATTATTATTATTATTATTATTATTATTATTATGCATTCTGTGGTTTTATATTTTGATTTTATTCTGTGAACCGTCCTTAGACCTGTGGGTATAGGGCAATATAATAACAATAATAATAATTTGCAAGGTTTCTACTGTAGCTGGGAGAGACCATGTGAAGTTACATTTCTTTTCTGTTTCTCTGCCCTTGGAGAAGGAGAACCAAAGTACCTTGTGGTCTCTGGGACCCCCTTCCACAGACTATAGGACTGCAGCTTATAAAGACATTTTAACCAACAATGGGCCAACTACTTTGGTTCAGCTTTAAGAACATAAGAAGAGCTTGCTGGATCAGGCCAATGGCCCATTTAGTCCAGCATCTTGTTCTCACAGTGGCTAAGCAGATGCTTGTGGGAACACAAGAGCACTCTCCTTTCCTGTGGCTTCCAGAAACGTTACTGCCTTGACCATGGAGGCAGAGCATAGCAATCGGGGGTCAGTAAACGTTGATAAATTTTACACTTATTCTAAATTCTGGTCACTTCCCAAATACTGTTGAATTCTCGCTACTGAAGTATGGCAGTATCTGAGTTGCTGAATTGCTTCAGCGTGTAATACCAAATTGCTGTCTGAGCCTCCCGAAATCAATATTTAGATGTAAAGGAGTTTCTTAGCCTTCTTCAAATGATTTGATAACATAAATTTGTTCCTTATGACTGCAGAACTTCTTTTTTTAAAGAAATCCCTCTTTGCATTTCAAACCTCTGTGCCTCTAGTATCTGTTTAAACTCTTTCCCCTTCTTTATTAACTCATCAAAGCTAAAATGCCATTGAAGAGAGACATCGTCTGTCCTTCATAAGACAAATGTTAAATACTCTTAGCTCTTCTCAGAATCATCCCTTTAAACAGCATAACTATGATCTCTAATATCTCTCAGCCAGATGTTTCCCAGTTGGAGAGTAAGGTTTTGATGCAGAGTTTCATGCTCTTAATCAATCTTTAAAGAAGCTTCTGGAGCTTCCAGGATGCTGTGAATTATATTTCTACTAATTCCGAGACTGCATTCTTCCCCTGACTTCATTATCTGCACACAAAGAGCATCATTTTCTAAATGCTCTGAATTCATTAGGCTTGCTTGTGTTTTGAGGAAGACTGCGATCATGGCTCTCAAAGCAGGCAACTGGTTTTGTTTTGGTTTTTTGTCCGCAGTTGGCATGTATAATTCAAGAAAGATGGAGGGCACAAGGAGAAGGGGACGACAGAGGATGAGATGGTTGGACAGTGTTCTCGAAGCTACTAACATGAGTTTGGCCAAACTGCGGGAGGCAGTGAAGGATAGGCGTGCCTGGCGTGCTCTGGTCCATGGGGTCATGAAGAGTCGGACACGAATGAACGACTGAACAACAAAAATTCAAACCAATGTTCTCCTTTTGCAAGACCAGAATTGCTCTCATGCTACATTTTCGAAGCTCACGACTAGATTCCTGCAAATCAAATTCATTTCTGAAGAGGTTAAAAACAAAGAAAATGCAGAACACTGTTTTTCTAAGGATAATTCCAGATGTGATTTCCTAGATGATCTATGGCTTCAAAATGAAACCTTTGCACTCAGTGAAATGACTTTCCCATTCACTTGCATGAATGGTGAGACAGTTCGACATGGGCTCTTTTGAAGTGAATAGGGTACTCTGAATGCAGAGGAGTTCTCTTGCTCACATGGGATTTTGGATTGCAGCAACTAAAGGCTAACTCACTTCTAGAATCTTGTCCTAGAAAGCTCTTGACCTTGACACAAGTATTTTTAAAGGCTAATTGGCAGCTATATCCATGTCTTTGCCATAGAAAAGTAATAAATCAGCCTTTAGAATTTGTTTTAGAAGCAAAGAAAAATCATCTGCTTTTGTGAGTTAGGAATACTGAACTGAACTGTCTTGCCAATATTACTTGAAAGCTAGACAAGCAGGAAATGCAGCAGAGCAGGTGATCACACCAATTAATCTCTTCTACCTTCCCTGGGTCACAATCACTGTTTCCGCTAATGACTCTGAATACAAAAGTATCAGGAATCTACAATATCCACCTCATTTTTTTTATTAGAATACTTCTCAACCCTATATTATACCTTTTCTTGTAAAGTCAAAAATATAATAAATAAGCACAGAAGCATGCATTTTGTCTTTCCAATATTCAGTAAAACACTATTACGGTTTTCTATAACTAGTTGTTCAGCTCGTACATAACGAATCAATTGATCAGATACTGGGGTGAACAGCTGCTTTGTGCTGCAGCCAAACAATAAGGCAAATCAGGGTGATTTGTGATCGAGTTTACCCACACCTGAGACAAACCGTGATGTCAAGAACACATCCCGAGTTGGATCAGGGCCTCCTCAAAGCCTCATGCTGCTTTATCTCCTTGAAAGCTACTTTTCTGTACACCGCATCATTATGCTTTTCTCAGTCTATGGGCTTTGCAAGAACTGAAATTGTCCCAAATGCTGCCTGCAAAGCATTGATGAGCTTTAGGTGGTATATATATATATATATATATATATATATATATATATATATATATAAAAGAACAACAGCAAAGGATTTTTTTTAGTCAAAAGTTCCATTCAACTTTTTTTTTTAATGTCCATTGCTCTTCAGGAGCTCTTCAGAAGTCCGCAGGCAGCATTCGGGACAAGCTCATGCTACAGTGGCTATTGAAGGATGTCTAAGGTGGCTGGGGTGATGCTGCTAATGTTGGTTAAAAAAAAAAAGTACAAGAATAAAAACCACTCAGCCACCTCTCAGTTATTTCTTCAATTTCACAAGGATTTGAACCTGCAATTGCATTAATGAATTCAACAGCCATCAACAGAAACATGATTATGACTCTAGATTCAGGTAGGTAGCCGTGTTGTTCTGACACAGTTGAATAATAACAATAACAACAACAACAACAACAACAACAACAACAACAACAACAACAATAATAATAATAATAATAATAAAAAATTGTCCAGTAGCACCTTATAGACCAACTAAGTTTGTTCTGGTATAAGCTTTCTTGTACGTACATGCACGCACACTTCTTCAGATACAGCCATGTGATTATGCCTGTAATCTCCCTATATAGAAGTTCCTTTCTTCTTCCAAATTATTGACCCCAGAATTATTTTGGATTACCTTGATGCATGTTTTCAATTTGAAAAATGCCCAGGTTGCCCGACAATGGGTTGGTTGCTCTGTACTTTCTCATAGCTCTTTGCAATATATCAAGTGTTCAGCCAGGATTAAAATGTCAGTTGCATAGAGAGACTGAACACTGGGGTGCCTTAAGTATTCTGCAGGGTTGTTTACTGAAACCATCTGAAAGGGGATATATTTCTTATTTAATTGCATGCGTCTTATCCAGCATCTCAAACAGCAAGGGCAGGATATCTTTACATGGCACAAGTGTCCTTGTTTGAGAAGTGACTCAATGTGTCATCTACTGTGACCTGCTTAATTCACCTCCCTCTCCTCTTCTCCATTTCACCATTCCTTCCTTCCTTCCTTCCTTCCTTCCTTCCTTCCTTCCTTCCTTCCTTCCTTCCTTCCTACTATTCCGTCTTTTTCAATGTATTATTCCTTACAGTTATTTTCTCCCCCTGCTCCACTATTTAGTGTCTCCTTTCTCCTCCCTTTCCAGTTTGACACTGCTGGAAGTGCTATGTTAAAGTGCTCTCAATTCTCCAACTGTGAAATGAGCATCTTAGCAACCTTCCTTACATGGTCAACCCAAGAATTAAAAGAGGCATTTCCCAGACAGTTCATTTTTGCGAGGGTATTGCACTGCAATTCTCATATGCAGTTGATCTCCTAGCTATGCAGATTTCCCCCAGTTAGGAAACTGCAGCTTCATATCCCTTGTTGTGTTAAAATGATTGAGGAAAGTGCTATTTGCCTACCACATGCACACAATGTATTCATGACAGCAAGTGGGTGGCGGCTAAAGTGTCACCAGCAACCATTAATCGGTGTCTGTGACTATCCTGAATGACCAATGACACAACTCTCCACGCCCCCAAATTATTCAATTATCCATGGCATTTATGGATAAGGAGCCTCGGGGCGGAAAACAGGTAGCCTACACAATTTAAAAACAAAAGCAAAACTAAAAAAAGTCCTGAAACAGTGAAAACATTCTAAAAATAATTGCAATTAAAATCATTCTCCTATATCCAATGATCTTGGAGTTCCCAGAGGAGAGAGAAATGAAGAGTGGGAGAAGTGAGAGAAAGGGGAAATGTGCATATATTTGTTTATTTTTAACAGTGTTTTATTTTTACTGCTGTAAAACAAACTGCAAAAGGCCGATCTCTCACCCGCCATTCCACAGTAGGCAACAAGCACACATTTAGTGCTTAAAATGCCGCCCCAAAGGAGGACCAACACCAACAAGAGCCAATACATTTTGCTTCTGAAGAAGGAGAAGCAAATACCTCTCCCCGTCTGCCCCCCCCCAAAAAAGTCAAGGTGCAGAGTATCCAAAGCTGTCTTATTTTGGTATCTGAGACAGAAGATCCTACAAGCACCCCCACTCCTTCTTTGCGGGAAATGTACAATAATAATAAAAATCAGCAATTTGCTACCTTTTCTCAACACCCAAACCAGAGGAAGCTGCCTCATTCTGCCTAATATTAAGGCCAGTGGCAATCCCATCTTTCCCTTTCAAGCCATCATGACCCATGGTTTTCATTGACTGTGTGCACTTAAGCCAGGGGTAGGCAGCCTAAGGTCCATGGGCTGGATGCAGCCCCATCGCCTTCTTAATCTGGCCCGCGGACGGTCTGGGAATCAGCATGTTTTTACATGAATAGAATGTGTCCTTTTATTTAAAATGCATCTCTGGTTTATTTGTGGGGTCTGCCTGGTGTTTTTACATTAGTAGAATGCATGCTTTTATTTAAAATGCATCTCTGGGTTATTTGTGAGGCACAGGAATTCGTCCATTTTTTTCTTCAAAATATAGTCCGGCCCACCACATGGTCTGAGGGATGGTGGACTGGCCCATGGCTGAAAAAGTTTGCTGACCCCTGACTTAAGCCATCCAAAGCCACAACCGACATATCTTTGTGTGGAAGCAATTCTCTGAGCCTTCAAGTCCTGCACTATCAACTGTAGTACATGCATGAACTGGCCTCAAGCTTTGATAAGCAGAGATGGGGGAGAAATTCAGTTCAATTCACGTTTTGCGAATCTGCACTTCCTGAAAGAAAATGCAACTATCCTTTCAATTTCACACTTCTGTTAATTTTGTGATGTAGCCCTTCTACCAAAAATGTGTACATAAATGCACATATAAGAGGAAGATGTGTTAAAAATGTAAATGCTTATGAAAATATATATTTAAATATGCATTATGTTAGGCAATTTTTGGCAACTCTGCATAGGAAAACATATATTAAAGCAGACAGGCATGCTAAAAGCCTGACCAATTCTTCTGAGAACTTTACAAAAAAAAAAAAAACCCTCACAGACTGAGGGAGAAATGTGCTGAACTACCGGTAAATTTAAGATTGGAAAATTGAGAAATGGAAACTGACAGATTCATCTGTTCCAATCTGAAAGGAGAAAGTTTCCAACCTGCAGTGTGATTTTCTTGCTGTAGAAATTAGAAGTGACCCCCTCAATCTCCTCCATTTCCTGCTGCTGTGCATTTTTTTTTTAAAAAGAGGAATCCTATTTCCTGTGCTTTATCAACTTGGCCCATTTGTGTACATCCTAGCATCTTACAATCCCTGAGAAATAGCATACTTTGAATGCCTTATCAACAGATGATAGATCTTCCATGGAAAAAGTAAATCTTGTAGGTTGATTACACTGACCTAATAGTTCCCCTAATCTTAATTCTTGCATAAAAATGTAAAGATAGATCCTGCTGGGCATTAATGAAGGCACATAATTTATTTCAGCTTTTTTTAAATAAAAAAAATCCTCAGTCGTGCATAAAGGCATGAAGTGGAAATCTGAGCATTATGAAAATGATTCCATAAGCTAAGACTGCCTACCGCAGAGTTTGAGCTAAACACAGCAATGGGTGATGAGATTCAGTGGGTGGGCAACCACAATTGTCTTCTGAATTAAGTGGAGGGGTGGGATCAAGGAGGAAGAAGACATTAAAAGGTGTCAGGTTAACAATCATGCAATTATGTGTGTGTTGAAGAAATCAGAAGTGGAATTACATCAATGTGCAATTTACTAAGAGATTTGTTTCTTTTTTCAAAAGAGAATTTAGCAAATGTTTGATTAGTGTACTTGTGTCTTTAAAAATTCTAGTGTTCCACTTTATACACAACAGTGTACATAGACCACCTTGACCAAAGGACACTCAGCAGTTTTAACCTGATTATTACACAAGCACACACCCACTGTGCTTCAGATAAAAGCACCCAGCTTCAAACGCCAAGCTTAACCCAGAAATCTTTGCTGGACTATTGTGGCTCAGCAAGGAAGGCAGAGGTAACAGCAAAGAAATTGCAGCAATGTGTGAATGAATGCCTCTTACATGGACAGCCCTGGTTCTCTACATGGCTAGCGTGCAAGTTATGGGGCTGGAAATGCCTTATCCCAAGTAACAGGTTTTGCTTAGGTAACTGATCAATGCATATAAAAATAAACTGTTTCCTAGATGTGCTCCTCCAACATCTGTATTTCTGACCTTTCCCTTCACAATCTTCTGAAGTACTTTACAGCAGTTATTGAAATTAGTGGTGGACTAACTCCTCTCAGCTCAGTGAGGAATTGTGTTCAAATTTTCCAAAACAGCGAGACAATTTCTTTTCTCTCTCCCCTCCACCACAAACCCAATTCCAAATTGGGAAATGCCTTCACTCTCCCAGCGATGTCATCAGGAGTGCAAAGGGGTCCAAATTCTTTCGCTTCTCCCAATCCCAATCCCAAATTCCCCAGTTCCTCAGTAATTGCTCCCCATCAGTGCCACCCTATGAATGGGGAGGGGGGAGGAACCTACATCAGCCACTGCCATGCTCACTCACAGAGAGACAATCTTTGCACCTTTTTCAGAAAAGAGAGAGAACATGTGTCTAGTCCTGACGTCCAGTGAAGTATGGGAGTATTTTAGGGGCCACGATCCATATAGGAGAGACTGGACCAGTGCAAACAGAAACTGACCAGGATGAGCAAAGTCTCCTGTGCATTGTGGATTTTTGAGGGGCTATTTATTGAGACCTTTTGTAAGCACCGTAAGAGGTACTGCAGACACACTGGTGCCCACAGGTGTCATGTTGGAAACCCTTGTATAACAGTTCAGCCAATAGAGTGAGTGAGTGTTTTCGTGGTGGGGGGGGGGGTGTTCAGGGAGATTTGAAGACAAGGATCAGTTTCAAGTCTACTTTAAGGTTTCATAAACTTTCAAAGTTAAGGTTATTATATAATGCTTTTTAACCAAACTGAGATCCTTGCATCCTCATAAAGTTACCCATTCCCATGTTTTAAAAAGTCACGATAATTATGATTCACTTGTTAGAGAGATCAAATATTTTAATTTCTTCTGCAGAGGCTATCCTTAGCAAAAGGTCCTGGCAGACCAATTTAGTTTAAAAGCCTTGTATGGAGGGCAAGGAAGAGGTTATTAAAAGATGCATAGCCTAATACAGAACTCAGGAAGTCTCGCTTTTCCCCAAAAAAACAAAGGAAGCCCATTACATTTGACCTTTCATCTTTTGAAATGATTAATCTTTACAGCAAAAATTTTCCTTAATCAGCTCTTTAATGCTAATCACAGAAAATGACTCCCCAACTTTTAGAAGCTTAATTTGGAACAATTCCTGCTTCCAATACCTCTTTGAAACACAGTCTTAAAAAGCACAGTTCATTTCTGCTGGGGACATACTTCTAGAAGGTCAAAAAATAAAACTTGTGCTATTTCTACTCACCTTATACATATTAGAAGATGTATCAAACTACCCATGAACACTCATACGATATATCATTGAACATGAATGGATCCAGTGACCTGTAGAGGACAAGGTTATTGAGCAACCTATTAGACATGCTGACAAAAATACAATATTTGGGTCATATTATACAACATAAAAACAATTACTTTTAAAATGTTTCACTGGGATAGTTTGAAGATACAGCTCACAAAAACAAATTAACTTAGAAGAGAAGACCTCTTTATGCATTACATTTGGAGGTGACACAATTGGATATAGGCACCAAATAAGGCAACCAAAATAAGCACCTGTAAGTTAATTAGAATTGTGCACTCCTTTACGTCTTAAAATATTACTTTAAGCGTTTTAGTTCAAAAGTATGCCAAGCCAACAACAACTGTTTTAGGCACACTTTGGGGCCTGGGCATGCCCAGTTTTGATTTTGGATTTTAATTAATAATAATAATAATAATAATAATAATAATAATAATAATAATATCACAGACATTCCTATAAACAACCAACCGTCTTGTCTCCATTCACTATACACTTTATACAAGCAGAAATCATAAAGTCAATTGTTTCATCAATATTATATTCTGCCTACTGAACAGATACATTATTCTTACAATTTTTAGCTCTTATTTTCTGATAATAGAATATTCATTTTTAAACCTTGTGGCAGTGGATAAATTTCTTCCAATGTTCCATAGCAAATTGTTTTATTTTTATGCCCCTCCTAAAAAATCTTGGATGTGTGAAATATTGTACTTCGTTATCCTATGCCACACCCTGTTTCTCCATTTTCTCTATGTCAGCAGTTCTCTCCCCACCCTCACGCCAGTTTTTGGCCATTGAAACATTGGCACAGGCAGGAATCAAGAGGCGAGGGGACATAGCGTTGAATTCTTCCCCATATATTTGCTTGGGTCACTACACAGTATATAAACAGGCATTCCTAAAAAGAAAAAACAATCAGTTTTGCTACTTTTGCACATACAAACCTCATATAACGGATTTCATTACAATTTGGTATGTTGTATACTGCCTTGATAACCTTTTATGAAATTGAGGGTTATAAATACAACACACTTGTCGCAGGTCCAGCCCTGCCATTCGGCACAGTGAGTCAGCTTCCTTAGGCAGCTCATTTGGGATGTAACGAAAGGGCAGCAAATTGCTACACATTTATCATTGCATGTTTACTGCCAGGGAAAGGTACTTGTGAGATTTTCTGCCTTTAAGTGGCAAAATAACTCAACCAACCAGGAGTGCTTTGTATCTTGACATGGAGGGTGAGGGTGGTGTTATCTACTGCTCTGCCTCAGGTAGGAACATGTTTTGTGATGGTCCTATACAGTTGTATGCATGCTCCATCATTCCTGATCACTGGTCCTGCTAGCTAGGGATGATGGGAGTTGTAGTCCAAAAACAACCTGGAGACCCATGTTTGGGAAACTCAGTGCTAAGGTAACCCAATCAATGTTTTATGTGTTCCAGTTCACCAGAGTTTGAGCCCAGGATCTACACAAAGCTCAGGAGTTCTGGAAGCTCTGGACAGAGGTGTACTTATGGGTTGGAGAAATGGGAGCATACAAAAACCACCTGTCGGGCATTGGAAGTCCTCCTGTGACACCTGGATCACCCCCTACCCCCACCCTCGGCTCAGCACACCAGTACCTGCTTTGCCAGAAGAAAGCCACCAGGATCTCTACCAGGAAAAGCTGCTGCTTCTACAGGAAAGAACAGAAAGGGGTCCTGGGAATGGCTTGCAGGCAGAGAGCAGTCACAAGGAGGGGCATTTCTCCTGTCCAGGAGTGGGCACTGATACAGCTCGTTGCCAAAGGCGCAAGGGACCTTAGATACGCCTCATGCTCAGGAGACTGTGCACTGAGGCAGGTGATGAGATCAATTTCTGACTAACTTTTCTTATGCCTAACACGTGTTCAGGTTTGTCCTATGAAAGATGGGTTGGTCACCAACCTTTGTGTAATTAGTACACATAGGAGCCAACTCTCCCCTCCACCCCAATAAATTATTTGAGGGTGCCTCCCCGCTCAAAGTTGATGAACATTGCCATTCAAGATACTACCTTGATGGCAGAAAGTGAGGAGGAATTAAAGAACCTTTTAATGATGGTGAAAGAGGAGAGCGCAAAATATGGTCTGAAGCTCAACATCAAAAAAACTAAGATCATGGCCACTGGTCCCATCACCTCCTGGCAAATAGAAGGGGAAGAAATGGAGGCAGTGAGAGATTTCACTTTCTTGGGTTCCATGATCACTGCAGATGGTGACAGCAGTCACGAAATTAGAAGACGCCTGCTTCTTGGGAGAAAAGCAATGACAAACCTAGACAGCATCTTAAAAAGCAAAGACATCACCTTGCCGACAAAGGTCCGTATAGTTAAAGCTATGGTTTTCCCAGTAGTAATGTACGGAAGTGAGAGCTGGACCATCAAGAAGGCTGATCGCCGAAGAATTGATGCTTTTGAATTATGGTGCTGGAGGAGACTCTTGAGAGTCCCATGGACTGCAAGAAGATCAAACCTATCCATTCTCAAAGAAATCAGCCCTGAGTGCTAACTAGAAGGACAGATCCTGAAGTTGAGGCTCCAGTACTTTGGCCACCTCATGAGAAGAGAAGACTACCTAGAAAAGACCCTGATGTTGGGAAAGATAGAGGGCACAAGGAGAAGGGGACGACAGAGGATGAGATGGTTGGACAGTGTTCTCGAAGCTACTAACATGAGTTTGGCCAAACTGCGGGAGGCAGTAATGGATAGGCGTGCCTGGTGTGCTCTGGTCCATGGGGTCACGAAGAGTCGGACACGACTGAACAACTGAACAACAACAATGTGTGTGTCTATGTATCTTGTGGTTGATTATGCAGGGTGGGGCTTACCTGCCCCCTCTCCCAATATTTTATTCAAGTTAGCACCCATGATAGTACAGAAAAATAACCTACAGAAATTAACTATGGCCTGGTTCACATGCCTTTAGGAAGGAAATGGCTTCTGTGTGGTAGATCCTGCTTCAGCATTCTGTGCTTCTCTTAACCCATCACAGCAGCTCCTCCTTTCCCCACTGCATACCATTCTGCAAATGTGCACAGAGTGGCAGCCTAATAAAAGTGTGCTGTGCAATTTTCAAATTCTCTCTCCATATGTGTCTCCCCCCCCCCACTCGTCTCCCTCCCATTTATTTCCCTTTTGTGCGTTCCTTTATAGTCTCATTTTTTGTTCCGGAAAACTTTAGACTTCAGTTAAGATAAGCTTCACGGAAATGGTAGCAGTAATTAGCACATACAAGGGCAAGTTCCTTTGGGGGTTTCGAAATAAGAACTTTCCCTACCGAGATAAATAGTGGCAACGTGGAAATCAAAATGTTTTGGTAGCACTTGATAGAACCACAAAGACTCTCCAGTGAATTTTATCACATGGCTACGGACGCTTGTTCAGTGCTCCGCATAATAAAGAAATGTCTAATGTCAAAACAATTGCCTCACAAACCTAAGATAAGTCTTTATGAAAAGTGCAAAATCTTAACACAAAGAAAGGCCTGCTGTTTCTCCAACTGCCTAAACAAATTGAAATAGGCAAGTTTTAAAAAATATAATCTCCCTCTCTCTCTGATAACTTAATTTCTTAAATGGGGCCCTATGTGAGTGCTCTTGAGCAACAGTGGGGGGGAAAACAAAGTGTCAGATAACACTCTGTGTATTTATTGTTTCAGTTCTTTGCCTTTTAACTATTACAGTGTTCCATTTCTCTTTCAATCATTTTGGGAACAGTTTAAGTACTGCTTGCCCTCCTCTATCATGGCAGTGACCCTATTATTCTATTATATAATGCAGCGCAGGGTAATAAAAGAGACACCCACAATCATTAATGCACGCCAATACGTTCTCCCTTTAATCTTCCAGCATCTCTTTGCCTCTGTATGCGTAATTAGTACACTGAGATAAACTGCTTTTCAGCTATGTTTGATTTATTCAGTGTGGTGTAATTATAAATAAATTGAATCAACGAATACTGAATAAATCAGTTTCTGCCGAGAGAAAATTGAAACCGGTGGCCTTTCGCACAACGGAATCACTCTCTTGTTTGTCCTTTGATAGCTGTTAAAATTTCACTCTGTAAATATTTCTTTGTAAATTAGCTGACAATATGGAAATGCTCTTTATTCTCTGCGATGTATACACAAATTGTTGTGCCTCCCCCCCCCAGATATGCACACACTGTAGTTAGCAAACATAAATAACTGCAAAATAAGCCATTTGGGGGGGGTTGCTGCTGCTGTGCCAAATAGAATTAATTGTGATATTCTTTAGAATTGTATCTGCAGAAGGGCCAGATATAATTTGCTGATAGTACAGGAACTACAAGGAGAGAGCATTGCAAAGTATGTTATCGTCTTTAAATACCACCCTATTAAAAAGCACGGGACGGGTCAGAATGTTTGCATATATGATTTATAAGTACAAGCTGCAACCATGACCCAATATGGGTACTGTGTGATTTGTAATAACTATTAGAAATAAAATTAGGTATGCTTCCAAACCTCCACAGATTGTTTCCACGTTTATACTCTAAGTCTGGTGCTCACAATGAGCAGTTGTGAGTCCACTGCACCAGGACATGTTCTCCGGGAGTGTTCCTGTGATCGGAAGGTCGGTGAAGGTGCTCCACTTGCCTAGCCCATGCAAGCGTTTAAGGCGTGGGCTGAACCAGGTGTACTGACACTCCCCAGGGAAGTTCACCTGGTGCCTTCATTATAAACCTTTAGGCACCAGGCAAAAACGTTCCTTTTTTAACCAGGCCTTTGGTTGATTTGATTGACATCCTATGCCCTTTTAAAATGGGGTTCTTTTATTGGGTTGTTGTTTTTATTTTGATTATATATTTGGTGGTTTTATATTTTGAATTTGTTCTGTTAACTGCCCGGAGACCTCCGGGTATAGGGCGGTATATAAATCAATAAATCACAACAACAACAACAACTTATTCACAATCTTCCCCAGTATGGTGAGATGTGTTGTATTTCTACATACAGTAATTATTTCTAAATTTGCATCTATACATAAAACTTAGCACATGGAAACTTGCAAATCTGTGCCCTGTTCTCTGTGACACATTTCTTCCCTTTCTTGGGTGATGTGCATGTGGCCACTTGAGTCACAGCTGAATTGTGAGATCAGTCATCCGGAGTAACCGTGTCATTCAATCATGCATTTATATGCATGTCTCATTGCACCCACAATGAAATCCCACCACCAAATGCCTCTCACTTGAGCTTTGCAGTGGTGCATTACCACCAACATGCATGCACAGTGCTTGAATTATGGGGAGAAAGATTGGGGCCTCCTCAAATGGAAGTTGCAAGCCCCAGCTTCTGACTCCCTTGGATTTTTAGCCTTGAAGTCACGTCCCTTGCAATAGCTAAAGGGACCCTCGCAAACGTAAGAGGGACGCCCCTCTGGCAACCCTGTAATTTGAACACTTTGTATGTATGGTAGGGCAGGAAGCGGCAAGTGCACATCAGAGCCCAGTCGCACCAGCGCAACATCCTGATCAGAGACTTTCTCTCAGCCAATTACTTGCCTGACAGATTGTACAGCCTTTAGCAACCAAGGGTGCACCTCTCGTTGGCACGCCTCCAACTTTCAGGAATGCAGCTGTAATTTTCCCAGGCATAATGACTCGCATTTAGATCTGGAAGCAAGGGAAATGGATGTCACAATTTAATTTAAATACTGAAAATAAAGTTTGGATCCTCTGCTGCCTCCCCCCACCCCCACAAGGACGCCAATGCCCTTCCTCATTGAGATTAAAGAGGCGCTTTGCTGGCTAAAGCCAGCGGAAAGACATATGACCCCCACAATTCCTCAGAACTGCTCTGCCTTGGAGATACACTTGCAGCGTGGCAATAAATCTGCCAGCTTACGAGGCACAGACACGGCATAACTTACAAAGGCAAAACAAGATAGCCGTGTAATAATCCGTCACTGGAACGGGGTCTGGTGCTTTGCCATACCAGGGCAGGTCACTCCTTGATGAGTGCTCTGCCGGGCTGGTTTTGCAGCAGGCCGTTCTTTTTTAAAAAATTAAAAATAAAATTAAAAATAAAATAAAATAAATCACGGTGCCGGCTTTTGCAGCCACCTAGTTGCCAGTTGTAAGTTATCTCATTTGTGGCCTCTCTTTTCCCTCACAGCCACTTCTATTACCCGGCCTGGCATAAATCACCTTGCTCTGGACACAAGGGGTAAGGATATGGAGCCTTCCTCCTCATGAGGTAATCAATACCACTCCAAAGATAAGCTAGCCATCCAAAGGTGGCAGGGAAGTGTCAGCTCCCCCCCCCCACCCTCTCCTCAGGAGCCCTGCATATGTTACCAAGGCAGTCTGCTTCATTGCAGTTTACCTGACCTGGGAGGAGAAAGAAACAGCGCAGAGCCTGCTGACAGAGTCTGAGAGGCTACAAAGTGAGGGTTCCCACAGAAAACTCCTTCTGCAGCGGCCTTTACCACTTTACACGCTGCATGGTGTGTGTGTGTGTGTTGTGAGGCTGTGTGCTTCTGGCGGTGTACACACCAAACTAAAAAGAGCATACCTCCCTCAGCAAAGAATTATGGGAAATATAGCTTGTTAAGGAAGGTGAGGATTATAGCTCTCTTGAAGGGTAAACTACATTTCCTGGGATTCTTTGCGATAGCAGGTGCTTTAAATATATGGCGTGACCAGTGCTCCCCCCCCTTAGAAAACATGGGCCCAGTGGAATGAAAACACCACCATCCTCATTTGTGAATTAACAAAATGCCATATAGGGCTATGAGGGTTAATATATGCATTTTCCTTGGTGGGGTGGGAGAGCCTACACTTTATTTGGTTACAGTAACATGTTTGGTGTTTCCCCTCAGGCTTCAGGGTCACACCCAGCCCCCCCCCCCCAGCCAGAACTTGCTGGAACCTCTCAGGTGGGCGCCATTGGCATTCTAAGAGAACAGGGGAAGTGTTTGTGGTGAGTTCCAACACCTCTTTTTCCCTTCTAAAAAGAAGCAACTTTACGGAGGCCCAATGAGGTAGGAATAAGGAGGCAAGCCAAGTGGACTGTACCACTTTTCAGGTGGGGCTGTAACATTTGCACATTTCATTCCTGTTGTCTCCAGGTAGGCCTGGACCAAGGCCCTGTTGGAAACTCTGGAAAGCCCCTGCCAGTCAGTGTAGGCTGCACTGAGCCAGATGGAGCAATGGTCCTGTTCTGCAGAAGGCAGCTTCCTATGCTCCCAACGTTTCCAAATGCTTGTAGGGAGGGGTGTGCGTAAACATTTTCCTGGAAGTAAACAACCAACAAACTCTTTGCAGCAGGCATTAGACTGGGCTACAACCTTCCTTCCTAATACACTAGCTTTTGGTGGAGACGGAGGTTTACATGAGGAAACGATCAAACTAACTACCCCACCTGCAGTCCAGAGTGGTGCATGTTGGAGAGAGAGCTTTGGAAGGCAGATTCTTACTCTCTCTCACAGCCATTGGTTTCCACCCACCCTCATCCACCTTTAAACAAACGTTCCCCATGAAAATGCTAGAATGAATCACATGCACCTAGCTTTACAAATAAGTGAAGGTTTTACTCAGAGTTGCAGCAAACAAGCTCCCACCTGTTGGCAGTAAAATAAAGAAGAAGAAAAGGAATGATCTTGTTTCCTTACCAAAGAATCGTGCAGACAGAGGCAGTGAAAAATCTCGTTTTAGAGAAATTCATCCACTTGGCTTTTCTACAGCTGCAAGCCATGCTGCAATTTCTTCAAGGAAGCTGAGATGGGGGAAAGGGGAAGAAGCAAAGGCTTCTGGGAGGAGAAAGGAAACATATCAGGTGAGAGCTGATAGCAATTACTGTCCTCTGCAGGTGTTAAGGGCTAAGAATTACTTTTAAGAGAGGACTCTGTGTTCTACTTGTGTGATTTGTAGTTATAATATTACTGTATTGTGGATTTTTTTATATATATAAAGAGAGAGAGAGAGAAAAGGCAGCTGCTACAAGCTCTAGACAGAAGTGACAGACTCACCTGCCAGCAGAACATTCCTCCTTCTGTTTACAGGGACTGCTCAGGAAGTTTGGAGACAAAGAGCCCAACAGGTGTTGCATTTTAAGGCAGAGTGGAGTCACTGGTGTGGGGCTAGCATATTGAGCGCAACGCTGGGGTCACTGGTTAGCAACGCTGTTGACAAAAATGGTTGCTAAATTTATGAAGTGTGAATTGTTGCATATGGTTTGCAAAAGCATAAAGGCACGCACTTTCCCCCTGCATTTCAAACTTTACAATCAGAGCAGCAACCTTTGAGGACCTTAAGTTTAAGTTTAAAAGATGTTTATGTAGGACCTGAGTCGAGGAAATGCAGAATTTCATATAATTCCTGGGAATAAGCAAGGAAGATATCCTGGCATTGTGTAATATAAGCTGTGTCACATAATAACAAGTGGCTGAAAGAGAAGTATACAGTGGGGATGGGGAACCTGTGGTTCTCCAGATGTTGCAGGAATGCAAGTGCCATAATCTCTGACTATTGGCTATGCTGCCCGAGGCTGGTGGAGCTCAACCACATCTGGAGGGCCAAATGTTTCCCAACCCTGCAATATAGGCTATTGCAAGGTGAGAAAACGGAAGCTTGTAAATTTATTGCTATTATTATTTCATAACACAAGCCTCTCAAAAAGCAACAACATAGCACCACACTTTGAAAACATATTTTTAGGAGTCGGGGGGAATGACACAGGAACCTCACTACTAAGTCCCTGCAACATGGAAAAAGAGTTGTGGTTTGCAGCCATTTAGATGCCACAGAACTCCACCCATATCTTCCCTATTGTTGGTGTGTATGTGTGTGTGTGTGTGTTAAAAACTCTTCCCAGTACTTCTGTTCCTTTTATTTACTGGCGACAACTTGCTTTCTAACAAGGGGATTTAAGCAAAAGAAAGCAAGGACTACTTTATGTAATGTTTTCGATCTTTGCCGATCACAAAGGGCTGCCAATAGCGGTAAAAGAAAATGGATTGTCTGTGCAGGCGAAGATCCTAAACTGTTCCTTACATTATGTATGTAACTGAATATATCACATCAGCTGCTTAGTAACTATTTTAACCCAGCCCCTCCCTCCTTAAAAGTGTGCATATATCAATATTTATATATGTTTCACATAGACTGTTTTGGAAATTTATAGGTCTCTTGCCCTTTAACAGTTTAGTACAACGAGTCATTAAATCTATAAGTGTTAATTAATTGATAAATACCATTTGGGAAATAGCTGGACATGCATTCTGATGAGTCTGGATTGGAAGTGTCAGGAGATAAAGCTCTCAAATGAAGAGCTTTACTAAAATTAGAAGTGGTTGTACCAGAAACAGATAAAGGTCAGCTCCGTTTTTCTGTAGTGTAGATAAAGGCATGCTGTTAGGGGGACGGGGAGAAAAGGGAAAGCAACAACAACTGGGATGGAGCTCATAAGGGAACCGCAAGTCACCGAAGCTAAATTAATTTGTCTTTCTGATGGCTTTGCGTTCATGATGAGAAAATAAATTTTAAGATCGAGATATTCCGAAAGCCCCAGTCTATCACGCCTCTCCTGCAAGGCCCCTCTAGGTGGGCAGCAATGCATGGCAATCTAAAAGTGCTAATTAAGGTATCCAGGCAACTCTCCGTTGTCAGCCTTTCCCTCCTCCCTGAAACACTAAGTTAACCGTTTAATTTTTAGGACTAATAAGCATGAAGTGCACTGACATTTCTAATTGTTACTCTGATATTTGGGAGTTGCTGAGCTGCTCCGATGTGGCTGTTAATTTAGCGAAAAGCTTACAGCCAAGCCAACTGAAATGAGAATTTCCTCAGCCCCTCACACAAATACGAACAGGAGGACAGGACTTTATCCAGACATCGCCGGGCGCTTAGGCAAATGTGGTGTGGTGTGTGCTGCTGCAAGCCAAGTTCCTATGGAAGTGACATACCAGACTGTGATACCTGCCAACTATATTTCTCTAGAAATAAAGTGATTTCAGTGCAGAACCAGAGGAAGGGATGCACCAGGGGTAGGCAACCTAAGGCATGGGGGTCGGATGCGGCCCAATCCCTTCTAAATCTGGCCCGCGGACGGTCCATGAATCAGCGTGTTTTTACATGAGTAGAATGTGTCCTTTTATTTAAAATGCATCTCTGGGTTATTTGTGGGGGCACAGGAATTCATTCATTATTATTTTTCCAAAATATAGTCTGGCCTCCCACAAGGTCTGAGGGACAGTGGACCGGCCCACGGCTGAAAAAGGTTGCTGACCCCTGGGATACACCCTGCAGTGTTTGGCCACAGGTGCTTGTCAGGGTGTGCTGGTCAAAAACATCTCTTCAGCTGCCTCCTTATAAAGGCACGACTAGAGCCCCATTTGGGCCTTTGCTTTCATGTGATCAGTCCAGCATCCTGTACTCACTGTGGCCAGCCAGATGCCTGTGGGAAACTCCCAAGCAGGACCCGAGCACAAAAGCGCTCTCCCCTCCTGCCATTTCCAGGACCATTACTGTCTCCAACCATGGATGCAGAGCATAGATGTCATAGCTAGTAGCCATTAAGAGCCTTATCCTCCGTGATTTAGTCTAATGCTCTTTTAAAGCTGCCCAACTCGATACCCATCACACATCACAGCCTCTTCATGGGAGTGAATGCCATTGTTTTACTATGTTATGAAGAAGTACTTTCTTTTATCTGCTTGGAATCCCCCAACGTTGAGCTTCTTGGGATGTCCATGAATTCTAGTGTTACGGTGAGAGAGGAAGAAAAACTTTTTATCTACTCCATGTAACACACCTCTAAACAAAGACATTCCCAAATGCTGCAATCTTTCCTCATAGAGGAGTTGCTCCACCACACACTTTATCATTTGGGTTGAAATGATGCAAGATCCGTCAATGGTGCTACCTTAAAGCAAATCAAAGAAGTCCCGGAATCAAAGGAAGAGTCAGCTCTGGAAAAGGCTGGGAACTTCTCCCACTGTAGAAGATTGAGCTCTTAAGTCATTTACGCTGGAAACAAGTGAGAGAAGGAACACATTCCTGGATGAGCTCTGTCTGTTGTTGGCGACCACACATGGTCTTGTGAAGGCACTGCAGGCATGCCAGTCAGGAAAGTGAGAGGAATTGCTGCTAATTAGACCTTTGTAATAACTGTTACATTTTACCAATCATTATATTTTGCACACTCTTCAATACCACCTTGGCGTCATGTTGACATGATGGGCAATCTACAAATAGTAGAGATAAATAAAAACCCCATCACCTGGCCCACCATGTTCCACATATTGCAATGAGGTGTGTGCGAGTCTGGAGAGCTTGATGTTCCCATGCGATTTAAAATTCTGAAATCTGCCTTGGAGGACCTGTGATGTGTTTCACAGTCCTGGAACTCACTTCCAAATGAATTACCATTTGCCCCCACAGTAGTACCTTACAAATGGGGCTTTGCAACTTCTGTCTTCAGCACCACCTTTCTCTAAGAGAGTAAATGGCCGTATGCGATTCAGGGTGGCTTTCTGATAGTAATTGATACCCTTCTGCAGAGTCTAATCTAGGACTGTGGGAACTTTGCCCCCCCCCATGCTCCCAGAGTACAACTACAATCATCTTTAAACATTGCCATGTTGTCTATGGCTGATGAGAGTTGCAGTGCAGCTGTATCTGGAAGGTTTTCCACCCCGGCCTAACATCATTCTGCATTTTCTTCTGTGCAAGTCACTTTGTGGGGATATGGCCCTGAAATGCTGACCCCCTTCTTCTTTGGGCTGTTAATAACAGATGGGCAAACTAGAGACATGGCTACGGACTCAAATTTGTAGGGACCGCAACACCTGTGAAGAAACAGGAGGCCCTGTACAAAATCTCAGCTGAGCAAGTAAGTGTTGGATACAACTCTATATTTAGGTTTCAGGTACTTTTCATATTAAAATAGATGTCAAAATTATCACTATATGTCTTAACAAATGGATTATTTTTTTAAAAAAAATACTTAGTTTTTGTGCTTTTATTTAAAACGCTTAATACTATTTCATTCTCTTTTCAGAACTGTCACTTTTGGTGTTTTGCCGTTTTCAATTTCCTTCATTTTCTTAAAATCCTCTTTCCACTCGGCTTTTGCACATTTCCCCCTTTCTCTCACTCCCCCCCCCCCCAAAATGGCTGTTCCGCAGATGAAGGCAGGAAGACAAATTATTCTCAAGGCAGAGTTTCTCTGTCAGCAATTTGCGCAGTGAATCCTGCTTGTGATTAATGTTAAATGCAGACATGGCATTATAAAAATAAAATAAAAGAGGGAGTAATTACCAGAAGCAGTCCTTGGAGATGCAAAGACTACATTTGTATCGCTGCGCATTTAAGTGGCAGGACTTGGGTGGGCATTTTATCACATTTAGTTTGTACCCTTAAAACAATGTCAGAGTGAATCTGCGCTCAGGCCAAATTCTCATTGGGAAGTAGCAAATATGGAGACATGAACTAATATGAGCAATTTATTTTTTAAAAAAGATAAAAGGCGGGGGGGAGAGCAAACAAAACTCAATCTCAAACGTGTCTCATTTCTTAATAAGCATATAAATGGACTGATTTTCCAAGACACAAAATGCCCTATAGAATTATATGATCTGAATCATCTAACAAAGCCCTAAAATGTGTCTCATGCATTAATAGAATGGGGGGGGGGAGGAGAGATTTGTGGAAGGAATATAGCATAAAAGGTCCCTATTTGCCATTTGTGGCTGCTGATCAGGTTCCAGCATCAAAACTGATTTTCAGTGCCACTTTTAACCTCAAGAACCTATGAGGGCACTTTGATTCAAGCATGTCCACAGTGTCTTTTGTAGGCTGCTAAGCAGCTACTGAAGTATTTAGGATCAAGGATGAGATTGACTTGAGCCTCAACATCTCTTTCTCCAGAATTAAGCACTATGGCACTAACAGGCAACCTCCAGGTGCAATTTAGCTCACCTTCCCATTTGGCTCTCAAGCTACACTTTCCTGCTCAACAGTTCACCAGAGCTGGAGCTAGGTGATCAGATACCTGAAGAAGTGTGCATGCACACGAAAGCTCATACCAAGAACTAACTTAGTTGGTCTCTAAGGTGCTACTGGAAGGAATTTTTTATTATTATTTTGTTTTGACTATGGCAGACCAACACGGCTACCTACCTGTAACTAGAACTTGGGGACATCCAGTGGAGCTAAAGGGTGGAAGATGGACAACAGAAAGTACTTCTTCATGCAGTGCCCAACTAAACCATTGAACTTGCTCCCACAGACCTTGGGGTCTCAAATTTCAGCAGCACCCTGTGCAATGCCAAAATTCAGTGCCCCCATCTCTCCCCTTCCATTCTAGCTCATAGTTGTGGTGTCCCCAAGGCTCCACGCCCAGTGCGAGTGAACCGGTTGTGCTCCCCTAACTCTTCTGGCACAGGAGGAGGTGATAGCCATCAACTTGAATGGCTTAGAAAGATTACACAAATTCATGGAGATAAAGGCTACCAGCAGCTTTGACGACTATACTCTACATCCACGGTTGGAGGTAGGATACATCTGCATGGCAGCTGCTGGAAACCACAGGATGGGAGTGTGTCCTGCGTTTGAGTTTCCCCCAGGCATCTGGTTGGCCACTGTGAGTACATGATGTTGGACTAAACGGGCCATTGGCCTGATCCAGCAGGCTCGTTTTATGTAGACACAGCCCCTTAGACTCGAGAATAAAACTTGAGTGTAGTTAAGTGGGCAGCAGTTGTTTCAGCCAACAACCCGCTTCCAATAGTCTGTTGCGCAGTGGAATTTATTGCTCTTTTTGCGATACTAGTGGAAGCTGAGCTCAATCTGGATGTGCCCAAGAAAATGCTGGAGAAAGAACAGTGTAAGAGTCCCAATCATGTAGCAGAGATAGCTCAAGCTTACACTAAAGATCATTCTGGACCAGCTCCATCCCTCCTTATAGAAGTAGATTAAAACTACTACATAAATGTATATGAAAGGGAGCAAAAATAAATACCTTTTATCTTTGCACGTCCACTGTCAATCCATCAAGGGCAATGCATTTACTTAAAATGATATGAAACCATGATTATGATATGCCTGCAATGTATACCACTGACATTGAGCCCCAGCCAGAAAGAACTGCTCTATGGATTTTTTTTTGGGGGGGGGGGGTTGTATTTAAATTGTCTTCTTCATTGATTCACTGCATGTTTACCATGCTTATTTTGTGAAAGGGCCATGATGAGACAAAGCAGAGCAAAACCTAGATTAAGCATTAAACCTATTATACTCTTAGCTAAATAGCATTATATAAGGATGCTGCTATATGCCATCTTTAAAATAAAGTAAATCCCCCAACTATTTAGCATTCTGGAGGTGTAAATAGGAGTTTTAAACTAAGTATCAAATATGAACCTTTTCAGACATTATGTGGTGATAGCTGTGTTATTATGAGCCTAATGATATCTACTGCACACAAGAACACATAGGTGTCATGCTGAGAAACCAATGATCTGGTTCTCATTTTGACTGCGGGCAAAGAATCTCTCATCAAAGCTATAAATTTCATGAGTCTGTTCCCAAATTTAAAACCCTTAAGGAAATGGCTTTTATGGTTCAGTGGTTTTAAAGGGTTGTTCATACTTGGCTTTGTAACAAGGAAATTAATCGTTCTAAAACAAATCAGAATTATGCCGTAGTTGCATGCATTTTCATGCTGTTGCCTTCAGCATTTTGCTGCTTTTCCCAGAGAACAGCGCTGCAGAACCCACACCGAATTCACCACGGGGAAATATTTATGGCCTGCAATGATGGCACACCAGAGCCATTTGGATAGGTAACAGAACTTGCTCAGTCATTAGCATGTAAAAATTGTTTTCTTTAGGTCAATGTGAAATGGAGTCAGTTTCTAATCAACCTTCACTTTTCATAGTATGAAACTTATGCAAACTGGTAGTCCCTTTCCACCCGACGCAGGAGCGAACTAAAGTAACAGGAATAAGTATAGGATTTTCCCAGGGACCCAGGAAAAAGACAGAAGTTACAATAAACAATTCAGATTGCCCCTTTTCTCTTGGATGACTGGTCTTTTCAAATAATTTGCAAACAAATGCAAATTGGCTTGTGAAAGATATTGCTACAAGTGATATATTTCACTTTTTAAAAAGTATAGCAGATGCATTGTAAGTAGTAACATTTACATATCAATTTCATGTTGATGACAACGTCTGGAATCCTAAAAACATATTTCTTCAAGGGTGGGCCATGTCCAAGTAATATACACTGAATTAATACTAACTCATGCTAAATAAAGAGTAACAGTAAATAAACAGATATACTAAACAGTAGAGATGGGGAATCTTGGGCCTGGAGGGTGTAAATGTGGCCCTCTGTGCACCTCTATCCCCCCCCCCCAATAACTCTCCTCTGGCCACACACACCATCCCCGAGTCATACACATCACATCAGGTGAACACCAGTAGTTGAGAGCACATGGAAATAGGGGGATTTATCTGGCTGATCCTGGTTGAAAATACAATGCGGTACCTGTTGGACCTTTGTGTGATTTTGATCAACAGGTTTTATTCGCATACTTGTTGCTAGAAGGAAACAAAGAATGATAGATCCATAAAGCACACTCCACAATGAGAAGATGTATGCATGTTCAATCAATAAACTTCAAAAAGGAAAAAGGGGGTTATGAATATGCAAATTTAATCAATAGATTAAAGTAAACTAAAAATCTGACAATCAATTAAAATTTGTTAACATTCAGGTACAGCCCTACTAAAAAACTCAAAGCTACACACAAAAAAGAGTGCTTTGCAGATCAGGTTTCCTTATATAAAGTAAGGATAGATCAAATGAAACATTTTCTAAGCTAAGGGATAAATAAATGCTAGGTAGATCATGAAAGGAAGAACGGGGAAGCTGCAACACTCCACGTAAGAGCAGATAATTGACAGTGGAGAATCTGGTTCATGCTATGTAAATGCCAAGTATTTGGAATGGATCAAAAGATACACGGATTTTGCCAAGTTTTTTTTTTCACAATCCAGAGAAACTGGTTGCCCTCCCTATTTATTAATTTTAGTTCATATATTTCTGTATGTTTTGTAATTACATACTTATTCAAATTCCTAAGTAGCAAAGCCATGCATCAATGCTGAGGGATATTTGGCCTTTCAGGAGTTACATTAAATAATGCAATGAAGATTTCAACAACTTTGCATAGCAAAAAATAACAGTAATGAGAACTCTGCTCTTCCGTTCGTAACTCCAAAGCTTTTATACACTTAATAGTCCTCCCGCCCTTGTGCTGAAAATTCATGTTTTCAAATAACCATAAACGTCACCAAGACCCAATTAAACAATTCCCCAGTGCAATGTATATTTTATTTCCCTGTGTCATTTATTGACAACATTCTGTAATTTTTACAATCGGACACTTTAATCACTGTGGCACGACTTGAAAATATTTCCAAGAGGAAATAAATTTCTATTTTTTGGAATTTTTCTGCTCCATGTTTGACTCTTGAGGTGAATTTTCCTCTGCTTCATTTTCATCCTCCTGCAAAACAAAAAATGAGATCTTTTATGAACCTTTAAAAGAAAAATGCATTACTCCTTGCTGCCTATATATGTAATATACCTTTCTGGGCAAGTTTGTAGAACCTACGATCCTTATTCACTTACTGATTCCTGCAAATTTATGGGCGAAGTTTCAACTCTGCAGTTCCCAAAGCAATGTCGAATAAAAGTTAAACAACAAAATTATAAATATAAGCAATAAAATAATGAAACAGCTAAAACCAACATGTGACATTATAAAATTAGTATGTGGGGTGGGGGGAAATCAACAGAACAGTGACAAAAAGACAAGAACAAAAATATTCTGGTGGAATAAGAATGTTTTTCCTTGTACTTTAAAGGAGTGAACATTGCAGATCTGTTTGGTTGCTCTTGAGAAAGAGCTCCACAAGCGCAGCCATCATCAGGAACGCACTATTCCTGTTAAGTGACCACCCTCCCCATGGAACCGGTAATAGGGCCTTATCACAAGAGAACAAATATCCTGGACCCAGGTTACAATTAGCACTTTGAATTTGGCCTGGAAACCAGCTAGAAGCCAGTGGAGCTCTGGAAGAATTGGTCTTACAAGATCTAGAATATGGTCCCAGATAACTCTGAAATTTCAGATGGTCCAAAATGGTTAGCAGTAGCTCCCCCAAGAGTGCATTATGGTAGTCAAGACAAGATGTTGCCAGAGCATGCAAAATAAAGGTCCTTATCTAAGAACAACACCAATGGGACACTGATGAAGCTGATGAAACTGCTCCTACCTACAGCCACTATTGGAGCATCTAGAAGTAGAAACTGGCAAGTGACCTGGTGCTCACCCGTAAATCATTTAGGTCCTTCAAGCATTCCTCAATGGGAGGTTTAAATGTCAAGGAATGCTTGAAAGGGTCCAAAATGATGCTAGCCCTGCACAGAAGTCTTCTTTCCCTTATGGAAGAAAAGCTTCACCTTGGAGAAGAATTGGCAAGTGGCAGAAGTTCCCATCAAGCCTCTCCTCCAGGTAAGTGAAGCACACAGAAACGTTTGCTACTGGGAATCATTGGGGTTGTACTTCATCCTCATGAATTCTGATGGTAAAATACACAAGAAGTGTGATTTCCCTGGAGGAGAGGCCCACCAGGTTTCCCTTTCTTCATCAGAGCCTTTTGCTACCTGATACTCTTGTTTCCTTACCCTTTCCTTATCCATGAAGTTGGAAATTCCACCCTTGTTTGGCCAGGACACTCCATGTTTACACCAGCTTTACGATCGCCACCTATGCAGACCTCTTTCCCTCACAAGATTTAATTTCTTACTGTCTGCAGTTTTGCAAGGTAGATTCTCGAAAATCCCATACTGTGAAAGATACTGCCCTTGTGGCACAAAACAGGTCAAATCCATCACACATGTTTTATTTTATTGCCCATTTTATGCAAAAATAAATGGCCCCCTTATTGAAGGAGGGGATTTATCGCACTGACTCTTCCAGGGTGTCTTATCTGCTGAACAATTGTAGTAATGACGTTGTGGAGAATGTGGCAAGATTTTTGAGCAACGCTATTAAATTACATCCCTGCTTATTTAACTTATATGCAGAATTCATCATGCAAAAGGCTGGACTGGATGAATCCCAAACCGGAATTAAGATTGCCGGAAGAAATATCAACAACCTCAGATATGCTGATGACACAACCTTGATGGCAGAAAGTGAGGAGGAATTAAAGAACCTTTTAATGAGGGTGAAAGAGGAGAGCGCAAAATATGGTCTGAAGCTCAACATCAAAATAAGATCATGGCCACTGGTCCCATCACCTCCTGGCAAATAGAAGGGGAAGAAATGGAGGCAGTGAGAGATTTTACTTTCATGGGCTCCATGATCACTGCAGATGGTGACAGCAGTCACGAAATTAAAAGACACCTGCTTCTTGGGAGGAATGACAAACCTAGCATCTTAAAAAGCAGAGACATCACCTTGCCGACAAAGGTCCGTATAGTTAAAGCTATGGTTTTCCCAGTAGTAATGTATGGAAGTGAGAGCTGGACCATAAAGACTGATCGCTGAATAATTGATGCTTTTGAATTATGGTGCTGGAGGAGACTCTTGAGAGTCCCATGGACTGCAAAAAGATCAAACCTATCCTTCCTTAAAGAAATCAGTCCTGAGTGCTCACTGGAAGGACAGATCCTGAAGTTGAGGCTCCAGTACTTTGGCCACCCCATGAGAAGAGAAGACTCCCTAGAAAAGACCCTGATGTTGGGAAAGATGGAGGGCACAAGGAGAAGGGGACGACAGAGGATGAGATGGTTGGACAGTGTTCTCGAAGCGACTAGCATGAGTTTGGCCAAACTGCGGGAGGCAGTGGAAAACAGGAGTGCCTGGCGTGCTCTGGTCCATGGGGTCACGAAGAGCCGGACACGACTGAACGACAACATTAAATTACATCACCATAGGTCCTAAGAGTCGTTTTCATACCTCACGATGTCTGGACAGTTTTATCCTAAAGTATCTCCTACTATGTTTCGTTAACTGTGTTGTGTTCTGATCCATGTCTACAATGCACTTTTTCTATGCCAATAAAAGAGATTAATGGATTGATCATCCATGAGGCATACTAGCTCAGGATCACTCCTGAGTTGGAAATCTTTTCTTTCACGGGGTAAAACCCCAGCCAGGACAAATGGAGCCACTACTTTTCTGGGCTCCAACCATAATTCTTAACTGGATTGAGTTTTGCCCTCATCCAGTGCATTAGTCACTCCAGAAAGCATTGAGTCCTTAGTGCTACATCTGATGAGGAAGAAGAGTTGGGTGTCACCAGCATATTGCTTACATCTCACCCTATGATGCCAAACCATTTCCTCAAATGCTAACACCGCACTTCACAATTCCAGACAGTCGCTGCCACTGAGTTCAACATTCATTCTCCAGCACCACCTCTTGAAATCTCACTGTGATGTAAGAACAGAATCACAGCAAAACAGTTTCTTCCAACACATTCAGGTGATTGAGAAGAAAATGAACGACAGCACGAAAGGCACTGAGAGGTAAAGAAAGCAACTGTCCACTGGGGTGACCAAAGCACTCAGACCCAAAACACAAATAAAAGCTAGGTTGAAATTGATCCAGAAAACCCTGTTCAAAAGTGGCTTACAAATCGGATCCAGAGAAGTTTAAAAACAAAACGAAGAAACCAAGAGAGTTGCAACAGCTGCAAATTGACAGTTTTTTTCTTCACCAAGGAGGCATTTGCTATCATCTAGACCAGAGCTTTCCAAACTTTCCATGTTGGTGACATACTTTTTAGACACGCATCATTTCATGACACAGTAATTCAGTTTTACTAGCAAACTGGAGGTTAAACTAACCCCTTTCAGCCATGGGAGGAGTGTGGGGAGAATTTGCGCGACACACCTCAACACTGCAGTTGACACACTAACATGTTGCGACACACAGTTTGGAAAGCTCTGATCTAGACCAAGGCCACCACTCACTTGTGGCAAACTGTACTAGCTAGGAGAGAGGGGGCTGAGCAGGCATAGATTCCAGTAGCATTTACAACATATCCATAATTAACCTTCCCAGAAGATGTAAATGCTAACATTTCCACTTTCTTGTATAATTTAGTTGCTGCCTATTTTATGCTTAAGATCAATTCATTTATTAGTTATTTTTTTCAGAAATTCCAGAAGAGGAAATCTGGTAAAGCATTACATGAAAAAGACAACATTTGACATACCTCCTCAGAGACTGACTGGCTGTTTTTTGTGCATAGTTTTTAAAATGCAAGAACCACCCTTGTACTTAAAATGTAGTATTAAACAGCATCTGCCACTGGGAAAGAGGTGTTTCATTTTTTGGAGACCAGATATGTTTTCTTCACCATTTGATAAAAGACAATAAATTTAACTTCAGAGACACTTTATGTGCTGCAGCATCGTATTTTTGTCCCATCTAGCAAGGTTTCTTGACAGGTCTGCCAATTTTCCAATTACTTGTACTGCCATATGTTATCTGAAGATCAGTCAGGTCTAAAATAGGAAACATGAGCATGTCAGGCAACAGCATGCTTACAATATTCTACAGCTTCAGCTCTAGGAGTTGCGCCCATAATTCATGGCAAGCTTCTTTGGAACATCCTGAATGAATGAAGTGACATCGCAATGGCAGCATCCATAGGCATGAATAGTACCTTATACCCAATGCTAAATGATGACCTCTAAAGAATTAACTATGGAAGCCAGAACACAAAATTCAGGCAGCTCCTCATAAACACTCTTTATGATAAAGATATTGTGGCTGTATTAATTGTGCACATTGTTCTATTTGAATTTTTAAACACTGATGCAGGCTATAAAAATACCTATTTCAATACTATAATTAGAACAAGGTGTGAATGAGTTATGATGAACCAACACAGACTAAGCAGTAAATCAAAACCTTTTAAAGTGTCTCTTCACTACCCATAATATTAGCATAAATCTGCATTATGTTGTTCACAAAATCATTACAATATAGTATCTATCTACTTAAAAATAGCTGTAAAATACGTTTTCCCCATGGAGAATCTAAGAAGTGAACATGCTTCTGCATGCTGTCAGCTTGTAACTCTAGGCACCTCTCATATGTTCCTGTGAAATAAAGTGTGACATATGAGCAAGCAGTTGTACAAGACTGCAACCTTAAAAGTTTTGCAGTGCAGTTTTGGACATTTTTCATTGTAGTTCAGGAAGTATTTGTTCTTTTGAATGCAAAAAAACTGGCACTGTTTCTAGAGTCATTAGCAATGTTTGAACTTTCAGCTAAGTGGGCTATTTAGGCTAATTATCAAGGAATGATGTTGAACAGACTGAAGTTTAAACATGTTTAATGTATTTGCCTTACTAATTACCACCTACATTCAGTATAACTTTGCATCCTAAAAAAAGAACTCATATGATCAGGTCTTTGTTCACCCCCACAGTTGCGTTTGCTGGAAAACAGATTTTGCCATGATAGAATTATTTTGCCATGACAGAAGTACTGCTGTTTACTTAAGCAACAAAAACAGGAAATCTTGCAGGGGAGAACATGGGTGGTGGAGAGACCTAGTCTACATTCCAATTAAATTCAGATGAGGCTGATTCTAAACTACTGCCTTTTTAGTGAAAGTTTAGCTTGGGAAAGACAAATGTCCCATTAGCCATATATCTGCTAACGGGAAAAGTTCAATTAGAGCTGTGTGCGTGTGGAAAGACAAGCGTGCACACAAGATGTGGACCAGCATATCACTGTTGTTGTCAGCTAAGGAATTGTCCAAATTATCTTTGCTAGGATATTGGCTACTGAATCTGCATCTGTAATCTGCTGTTTCACACATTACATTTCTTCATTCAAATGCTCAGCGAGGGAAGGTCAAGAGTGCATGTGTGTGTACTGGCCCCAATTGTATGTTTCTCCTTATCTTCACAAATACAGGCTCTGACAGGAACAGATTGAGGCTGATTACAACCCGGTACACTTAATCTTAAGGGTTACTTGGAAGGCTGGGAGATGAGGCCACTGACACCTATGCATCCCCGTGTGAGGGTCAATGGTGTTGATGGGGACTAGGGCAGGCTGTGTCTTATAGCGCTCATCTCCATTGTGTTACTTCCAAAGTACAGTGAAGAATCATGAGAACGGCCCACAAAACTTACGGGATGCGTTATTGACCTTTTGCTTTCTGAGTTTTTAGGAGAGAAGGGATGCTTCCAAATTATCCTGTTTTAACAGTTCTGATTGACCTTACGCAAGTTGCAGAGCAGCACTAATACTTTCTGCTATTGTTCTGGCTTAAATTTTCACGAATGCTGATGCAATGGCGTCACATGGATTAGATTTTTTTTTTTTAAGCTTCCTTATCTGTGCATGAGAAGGACATTTTCCTGCAACCTCACTGCAGAATTTGCTTTTCAAAAAAGAATTACTGGGTGCACCTGTGCTGATGTGCACACATGCCCTTTTGGCTTGGATGGCAAGGGAAGGGAGGCAGGTAGATGCTCGCTTGGGATGCTGCCGCCCCTGCAAACTGACAGGGCAAATAAAGCCTTGTTTCACTGCTTCTGATTTCTTACACACACACACACACACACAAACACACACACACACACACACACACATACACACACACACACACACACACACGGGACCTGTGTGGTGCTGTGGGTTAAACCACAGAGCCTAGGGCTTGCCAATCAGAAGGTCAGCGGTTTGAATCCCCGCAACGGGGTGAGCTCTCGTTGCTCGGTCCCTGCTCCTGCCAACCTAGCAGCTCGAAAGCATGTCAAAGTGCAAGTAGATAAATAGGTACTGCTCTGGCGGGAAGGTAAACGACATTTTCGTGCACTGCTCTGGTTCGCCAGAAGCAACTTAGTCATGCTGGCCACATGACCTGGAAAAACTGTCTGCGGACAAACATCGGCTACCTTGGCCAGTAAAGCGAGATGAGCACCGCAACCCCAGAGTCGTACGTGACTGGACCTAATGGCCAGGGGTCCCTTTCCCTTTACACACACACACACACACACACACACACACAAAGATTGAGGGCACAAGGAGAAGGGGATGACAGAGGACGAGATGGTTTTACAGTGTTCTTGAAGCTACTAACATGAGTTTAACCAAACTGCAGGAGGTAGTGGAAGACAGGAGTGCCTGGCGTGCTCTGGTCCATGGGGTCACGAAGAGTCGGACATGACTAAACAACAATACACACATGCGCGCACACATCCTACTGAATAAAATAGGTGTAAATATACTAGTCCGTTACAGTCCTCTGTGACAAAGGAAGTCACTTCCAATAATATGCGGGGCATAGGATTGTGGTCTTAGTGAATTTCAAGTCCTTGCTAGTTTCCGCTAACCCAGTTTTGTGCTTAAAGGGCATATATTTTGTTGCAGAACTTATGCTTATACAGTACATGCCCTTTGGAATAAGAAAAGAGCCACCATGGAATTAAGGAAAGGTTAGTGTCCCCTAAAAAATGCTGCTTTTTGCAGGGCACGCAAACTGCATGTGCCAATTCTGAAATTATAGACATTCTCTATAAACATCTAAGAAGTCAGTTTAAGTGAGGCAATCAGGTACAGCTGGAATTCATGGAAAATTTATGGAACAACAAATTAAAAATAAAACACCTGTCCAACTTTATTAATTAATTTTAAAACATCCTGTGTTTTGATTAGTGCTACAAATGTATTGCAGTGCTTCCAGAGAGTATGATTTTATGGCTAGAAAGTTGCTTCTTATTGTATTTCCCGGCTTGGCATAGGGTTATAGGTTATAGCTCCCCTACAGCTAAAAGAATGACTAGAATTCCACTTCCATGACTTTTTTTTCAGGGTGAAAGAAACACTTAAACTAAGTTAGAGTAGAAATAATGTTCAGAAATTAAAAGGAATGTTTTATGGGAATTAAAACAAATTGCTCTATGTCCCTGTGCTGAGAAAAAAGGGGGGGGGGGAGAGGAGAGCAGAACAGGGCAGGAGAAAGATAAGAAAGATTGACCTGAACCAAACAGATGGGTTTGAACATTCACTTTTAACTTTCCATTGTACAGGAGAAGACAAATTCCCCCCTTTATATCAGATGACAACATGTAGTCTCAAAGAACGAAGTGGCAGACAATTATTATCTCTACAGGAACAAAGAGAAAATTCTATACATAGATCATACATCAATCAATTCATAATGCTAGTAAGATCCCAATTGTACAGATATGTGTAATAAACCATACCTATAATTTGCCCTTCCGTGTAAATCAGCATAAGAGGCATATTGCAGATTGCACAGGGCCAAGGATAGTGAGTGATGTTACCTTGCTAGGTTTTGCAGCAAGAGAAAAAAGTAGAATATATTGCATTGACATTGGATGGGGTAGAGGTGTATTATGTCAAGCCTTAATACGAAAAGCTAAAGATAAGGGCTAGATAACTGAGATGGCAACAGACCAATGCTTTAACTGGCAAATCATGGACAATCTCTTGGTTACATCCAGACAAAAGGCCAAGGGGAAAAGGTTTGCGCAAGCCCATTTTTCTGTCTCCCCGTTCCTGTGAGAATTCCCCCGCAACCTCCAGACAGTTAAGCGACCCTGCTGAATGGGATGGGAGGGAAGGAGAGGGGAGGATACCCATAAAATGGACAGAGGGACCTTCTGCAACCAGAGCCACCCCATGGTATGGTGCTGAGTAATAGGACCCAACAGGTCAGCATGCCCCAAAGAGCAGAAGACATTTCATCAACTACCCACAGCCTCTGGAATTAGATAAACTGGTACCTCGGGTTAAGTACTTAATTCGTTCCAGAGGTCCGTTCTTAACCTGAAGCACCACTTTAGCTAATGGGACCTCCTGCTGCTGCTGCTGCGCCGCCAGAGCACGATTTCTGTTCTTAAGCGGAGTTCTTAACCTGAAGCGTACTTAACCTGAGGTACCACTGTACTGCTGCATATATATCACTCACAGTTCATTTTTCTACTTTAACCTTAACTGCTTTTCTAAGTACATGAAACGGGAAGCTTAAAAGTTAAATGTTCACCAAAGCAAAAGTCGATTTCAGAAGTTAAAATAGCTGAACTCCCGTGAAAAAAACCTACGTTCTCACTCAATTTACACCTGCACCCATGTAATGTCCCCTGCTTATTTTATGGTTTTTCTGAGGACAGGCTCAACTAGCAACCAAGCCCGCCTTGTCAGTTTTTGGTTTTAGATAGTATTCATAGCGCTTAGCGGTTGCGTAAGAGATCAAATTCCATCTTCACCTTAATCTGGTACACTTCCAATTAATCCATCAAGAGATAAATCTGTCATGCCTCACAAGTGAATATTAATTGTGAATAACGGCCTCGGTCCTGTATACCTGAAGGAATGTCTCCACCCCCATCGTTCAGCCCAGACACTGAGATCTAGCACTGAGGGCCTTCTGGCGGTTCCCTCATTGCGAGAAGTGAGGTTACAGGGAACCAGGCAGAGGGCCTTCTCGGTAGTGGCGCCCGCCCTGTGGAACGCCCTCCCATCAGATGTCAAGGAAATAAACAACTACTGTATCCTATTTTTAAAAGACATCTGAAGGCAGCCCTGTTTAGGGAAGTTTTTAATATTTAATGCTGTATTGTTTTTAATACTTGATTGGGATCCGCCCAGAGTGGCTGGGGAAACTCAGCAAGATGGGTGGGGTATAAATAATAAAATTACTACTACTACTACTACTACTACTACTACTTGGGAACAGATAATTTCTCATCACAAATGTTATAGACAATCCATGGTATGTCTTGAATTGTGAACAAGAACAACCAAAAGCTTTGGGGTACAATATTACACACACAGCAGACTTGAGTTGGTGTGTGAGAGACAGCAAGAACAATGATGCTTCAGGGAAATTGGGGTGCCACTATCTGCCACTTTTTAGTTTAAAAACTCTTATGTTGAACCATTTCTAGAGGATTTAAAAAAACCTACTGGAATAATAGAAAATGAAATTTAAAAAAATCCTGAAACAGCACAAGCATTATTGCATGGGATAGCATTGCTGCTATTTATTGGCAATGTGACTGCTTTCATGCAGAAACTGGCTAATGGGGAACAGAGAATAATTTTATGAAAGAAGTCCCAAATGTAACCTAAAAGATTCACAGCATGATAGAAAACCTGGAGGAAAAGAGAACTCTCACTTGCCAATAACCAAGTCGCAAACAACATCCAATTGGTGCCTGTGACAGTCGCCTGTGCAACCACATTTGGCGCAGCAACTACAACAGCAATTTAAAAAGCATTATCTGGATAGGGTTAACCATTTTCCACATACAAAATATTCTGCTTTGAAGACTTGATAAATGCAATATCCTTGCAACAACAACAACAACAACAACAACAACAACAACAACAAAAGTCAAGGAAGGTATGTACAACAAATGGAAAACAAGTTGTACAATCGCTGGATAGCAATTTGGTTGGGGTGGGGTGATGACAAAAATGTACAGATTAGTGGGGAGGAAATGTTATATTTAAATGATGCATAGAGAGTAGAAAATGAAGAACATTAATTACAAAAATTGGTAAACTCACCACAGAGATTCATGGGCACTATTAAAAATGTCATACTTGAAAATCAAAATAAATGCTCATCTTTCCAACTTGAATTTTAGTAAAACAAAATGTGGGATAATAAACATGTATTTCTATGCCTACCTTTAAGTAAGTTATATCAACTTTGCAATGTATTTCAGTAGTTGCTAAATAGACATGTCAGTCATCCCTTATTAAATATGTTTGAGGGTTTTCGCAGAGGACAAGGCATTTGCATCCTACTTTTTTTCTTTTGTGATTTCCTACCTGTTCAACACAACATGCCAAGTTTGAAGGAACATGTGCTTAAAGGGCAACAGACTCAGAGATAAATCAATCCTACAGTTAAATCAGCATGGAGAGCCCACTGAACTCTTCAAGTGCATGAGGGTCTTTTCCTATTTCATGTTGTCTCCTTCAAAATGTGCCACTGACAAACCTGATAATGAAGCGCAATATGGGAATGTGGTGTATGACTGGAATAGTCCTTTAGCACTGGATATTACAAGCAAATATAAATTTCTTTTGATAGATAGCAGGTTCCTGTCACTGCATCTATTTAGCGATAAGGCAGCTGTTTGTTTCCCAAGGAAAGGAGACCCTCACTACATGGATCATTTTCATAGTGACAAGCTTGACAAGTCTGACATTTACATCAAGAAATATTCTCAACCAGCCATCAGGAAAATGCACCCTCTGGGGCCACTGGGAAACTGACAACCTTACCTTTCAGTGTGCATCTCCATTATTTCTCATTGTCAAAACGCAACCATTTTCCTAACAATGTCTCTTTCCAGACCTGATGGGTTTATTTTTAATAAAAAAATTGAGACTATGAGCAAAATAACCTTTTAATACAAGCAGGAGTTGACCTCAATTAATGGATTGCAGCCACACACCGTAATTTTGCTCAAGCACAAAGAGGTAGCCTTAAAAGCTGAGGGCGGGGAGAGAGAAAGAGAGAGAGAGAGAGAGAGAGCCAAAAGGAAGCATTAAAATCATGTAGTACTGACACAGCACTCTAGATGGCAATGCAAGACCGCATTAGGCCTATCAGCATTACTATTTTAAAAGCAACAAATAGCATTTTAAGGTCTATAAACACCTGCATGTTTATCTCAAAACAAACTCCTTTAATTTGTACCGATATGAAAACTTCAAGGATTAAAAAATGGGTCTGCCAGATTCTGTGTTTTCCATTTGCATGCCTTCTAATTCCGACAAAAGGGATATGTGTACCACTGCAGATTCCTCAAAGCCAAATTTTCATTCGCCGCTCACTACAGTGGCAGGATTTTATGCCAGCTCTCAAAGTCTCCATCTGTTTCTCCTCCCCCTTAAGCTTAGGAGGAAGCCTTTCCACAGAGTGGCCCTTCTGGCCGCCTGCCAGTGCAGTTGTGATTTTCAGCCGGGCAGGTGGTGCTTGGAAGCAAGCACAAAGTCCTGCCTTAGGAGTAAGATGCTTATACAGTATACGTCTATCTGCCGAGAGGGGGGGGGGGAGAGTTGGGAAAATGTTTGCTCACTTCTTAAGGCATTAGATAGGAATATTTGGCAAGAAGTCATAGCAGAGATGGAAGGTTCCTAGAAGTCTCTTCGAAGCTTAACTCTTGTGCACTGAGGCAGGAGGAGGGATTAAGGCACACCATGCCAGAAATATCTGCACAGGTGAACGTATGAATCAATTTATTTTAAGCCATATCCAGAGGCAACAATGCGTCATCACCACTGAAACAGTCTTATGGGCCCACAAAACCCGCATCAAATGGAGAGCACCACAAGCATTGTCCTGGAGAATGTTACATTTGGAACATTGGAGAATGTTAGCCGCTTTGAGACTCCTTTGGGTAGTGAAAAGCGGGATATCAAATCCAAACTCTTCTTCTTCTTCTTCTCCTGCATGTAAATAAAAGTCATGATTCTTACTGACAATGAAAACCTTTTCGTTTTCACCGCCAAATGTGTTTCCCCAACGTTTATACATTTTCAATGGCATTTCTAGGCACACCCAGAAAGTGTACCTGCCTTTTAAAAAGTTATTACGTTTTTATCCAGGGTAGCATCCAGGGTAGTTCCTGTCACTTTTATCCTCTTAAGCATCTCCCTGTTAGGTGGATTGGTCTTGAAAGATGGGGACTGACCCAAAGTCATTAGTAAAAAAAAATTTTTAGATGTTCAGTAGCAACTTACACACCAAGCTGCACACGAAAGCTTATACCCAGAACAAACTTAGTTGGTCTCTAAGGTGCTACTGGACAATTTTTTTATGTTTTTCGACTGCGTCAGACCAACATGGCTACATACCTGAATCCAAAGTCATTAGGTAAGCCTTGTGGTCTGTGGGCGTTAAACCCAGTTCTCCCACATCTTAGTCCAACACTCTAATCACTACACCACACTGTTCTTGCATGCAAGATTGAGCCATAAATATTTTAAGATGTAATATACTGTTCATCAGAATAGGGGCTTTCATTGTTTGACCCGTAACAGTAAAGAACACTCACCTATAATGTTCTTAATTACCAAATATTACTACCCATTTCTAGAACATGTTCTTAATGAAATGAAAGAAGTATGCTGTAGTACCAAATTCAAACTTCCTAAATCTTTACAAAATACCATATTTTTCCATGTATAAGACTAGGTTCCCCCCCCTTAAAAATAATGTCAAAAATTAGGGGGCATCTTATACTCTGGGCCATCTTCCCCTATTTTCTTAAATCTGAGTCCCCCAAAATACGGGGCGTCTTATACATGGGGGCGTCTTATAGACGAAAAAATACAGTAATCATGAAATATGACAACTGGATTTGCTGAAGGGGGGTTTTATCTTTTCAATCTTGGAGATTTGCAAAGTGTCCTCTGCTACCAGGTTCCTAAGCACATGTAGAATGCATTTGAGGCAGCACTCTGTAAGAAAGAGCTTGGTTTGCCTTTCCAACTTCCTTCCCTTCTCTACTAATTATGAGTATGGATTAAGGGTTGGGGTACTCTGACTTGCTATAATTGGACCTGAAGGATTCCCTTTGAGGGAACAGATCAGGTCCCTCTTTATTAGAATTCACAAACAATGAAGTTGTCTTTTATTAATTTATTTAACAAAATTAATATATTGATTGTAAAAACAAAACAAAAACAAGAAGCAAAAACACCCAAGAACCCTATAACCATGTCAAAGAATGTGGGGCTCTTATTTCCTTTCCTCTTGATGCTAGTAGAGAGTTATTTCTGGTGCTTGCAGTTGTTCGTGATTATAGCATACACTTTCCTCTCTAGAGGACAACCCTCTGAGCACTTCCTTCTATATGTCCAAGATGGTGTAAGAGAATGGGAAAGGGAGGAAGAGCCCTGCTGCTGTGAGAAAAAGTGGGGGAAAGAATCTGAAGCTGCAAGCCTAAGGGAGATGCTATCTATCACACTGAAAAACAAAGTCGAACTAAAAACCATCCCTGCAAGATTGCAATTAGTCTGTCAATTGCCCACTGATGGAGCCCTTCAGATGATGGTGGGTTTAAGCTGCAGTGATGGGTGTCCATTTGAATTTAAATTTGAAATTAAAATGTGGGAAATTAAAATGGTAGCTTGTATGAGAGTTGGGGCTCCAGAAGCTGTACAAAGGCACTGATGCTGAGTGCGCAGACTGCTTTGATCACACTGTTCCCCAATATTTGAGGGAGATTCTTAATTTTTAAAAAATGTCCACCTGCAATTATGTTAGAATGCTATGTTTTAGTTACTGTATGTCTGCTATATCACAACCACACTGGCATGATGGGCGTAGCCAGGATTTTTGTTGGGGAGGGCAGCCAAAGTTGTTGAGCTCATGGGTTAGTGCAAGCAGGGACAGCTGCAGGCAGGATTTCTGCATTGCAGGGGGTTGGACTAGATGACCCTCAAGGTCTCTATAATTCTGTGATTCTATGTCTGTACCTTCAGCACAGAATCCTACACCACCACAATTGACACTTTCATTTCCAAGTATGAAGGGGGACAGCACTGCATAGCAAATATAAAATTATCTCAATTATTAAGCAAGTTGCCCATATTGGGGAGAAAATAGGGAAAATATGCAGAGTGCATGGCTCTGACTAAAATTAATTAGAATTTTAATGTTTTACAATTCCACCATAATTCTTGAAATGGTGCATTTATTTCATAGTAATAAACACTCAGATCATTAAGTAAAGTTCAAAATCTGTGTTACGCGCTACATTTAGCAACCTTTGGCTGCTTTCTTCTTTCTTGATTCAGTTTTCCAATGCATTGGAGAAGCAATTGAGGAACACAATTAAATGTCCTGATGCTGCATATTTGGAATTCTTATTTCATTTTCTATAAAGGGCAATTAATTTACGATTCTACATTGAATTCCCACTTTGGTGGGCAATGATAGATGCCAAAATGAACTTACTGCAAACACTTCATTAAATTTACTGTAACAAGAACTGAAGGGGGTTTTTTTGTAACGGGGAAAAACCCCCACCCCTTTATTAAATAAGATAAAGGTTGAAGCTGTACAATAAATTTAGAGCAACTTGTGATGGACAGGCCCTGAGTCTACCTCCTGTTGACCCAGTAAGCAATGGAAACTGGTGAGTCTAACAGCCAATCAGGAGAAAGAAAGAGAGAGGAATTTAATTTAGATGCTGACAGTTTAACAGATTGATAGGGTCTCTCTGAGACAGCGCAGGCAGGGATTGCCTGTGGGTTAGAAGGGACCCGTGATTAGAGACAGGGATGGGCAGAAGGGGTCTCTGGCTATCTGAGAGGACTCAGATAGGGTTTATCTGTCAGTGGGGACAGATAGTGAATTGGCTCTCAGTGGGATGGCTTCGTTGGTAGAAAAGAGGACTCTCAGTCTCAGGGTTGTGGGTTCAAGTCCCACCTTGGGCAAAATATTCTGTCATTGCAAGAGGCTGGACTAGATGACCCTTGTGGTCCTTTCCACCTCTACAATTCTATGATTCTAAAGATAGGGACATTCTGTATGCAGACAAGGTTCTATCTACCTGGGATTGTAAAAGGGACTGTGTTTTATAGGTAGTGTAGGACAATGGCCATCCTAGAAAGAATTGATCTGTGCAGTGACAGGTTTAAAGCATGAAGTAAAGGAAGATCTTAAAAATCTCTGTAAAGAGTGTGTGCTTGAAACAAAGTGTTGAGCCTTTCAAAAGTAACCTCTACGCTATAATAGCCTCATTGAGTATGAACAGTGCTTTAAAAAAAATGTTTAGGAGTACTCTCATTTTGACTGAAGAAAATCACCATTTTATAGTTCAAATCGGGGGAAATAAATACAGTAAATGGATGAAGATTCACAAAATGTTTAGGGGTATGTGTACCCCTGCATCCCCCCCCCCCCCGAAAAAAGCACTGAGTATAAACAAATAAAAGTTCTAGTTTCTAATCAACAGGCAGTGGGGTGGCAGTGAAATATTTTGAAATATATTTATTGGAAGAGCCTATACTGAGATAAATATGGCAGACACTGCAAGAGCCATTACAGGCCAAAGGAATCACAGAATGGGAAGGCCTTTAAAAAAAAAACCCGCTCAATTTCACCAGACACTCCCTTCCTTCCAGCCTTCACTATGTTAGCAAAACCAATAAAGGGCAAAACTAAAGGTGAGCAGGGAAAACTTCTCTTAAATCAGTTTCTATTTAAGAACAAGTGGTTTAAGATCATGTTATTTTAGTTGTTGTTATACACATAATGTATGAGATGGAACAGCGAGGTATTCTTGTGCCACTAGGATTATCAATTAGAATAACTGAAAATAATGTATTGGTGGTAGTTCAATTTCTAACTAAACACTTTCCAATGAGGGAAAAACTAGATTAATTTTAAATGCAGATCTATAATCTAGTCAAATCCATAATACATTAAAAGGTCCTCAGTATATTTTCTAGCTTCCTGGTTGGCTTACAGTGAAGGAAATGAACAGAATGTATCCTTATGAGTACATGATGTAACATTGCCATGGGATTAATTGCCATAGGATTATGTTTCAAAAATGCAAGGTAACAATGCATATTTTCACATCAGCATTTTATTACTTAGAAGTTAAAGGGGATTGACTTAATTTGAAAAGCTGTCTGTTAATGTTTATGTGAAGAGATATAACAGTACTTTGTTGAGTTGTTTCATTATCTGTAACAACAACCACAGAATCAGAGAACAATTAAAATTGGAACAATATTTGCTACCCTGTCCTTAACCACAAAAGGAGGAAAAATTAAGAGACAGATAAAAGGGTAATGAGAGGTAGGAAGGGGGTGAGATTGGGAAAAACATTTCAGCTGGCCAAGGAGTCAGACAGAAAAGCAGGCAGCTGCAGTTGATGTTTTAGGAGCAAGAGGCAAAATGGACTCCAAAATGCAGTCCATGTGCCATTAGCTGCTTCAAGTAATTCCTTTGCTCTTGAAATGCCAATTCTAGGAGCTGCACTGCTGAATCATCAATACCAGGTAGAGTGCAGGATTTCCAAAATGTAAAACCAGTTGCATAGCAACTAAGGCAGCGTATCAAATCTGAACTGTACGATTCTCATTTAGCTGCATGATACTCATTTAAATTAATGGAAGGAATTTAGGAAGGAATTAGTGCAGTGCAGAAATATAGCTGTTTCTAAGATTCCTGCCAGCACTCAAGCTAGTGCAACCACTTTCAGTGACCAAGGACTCGTGTACAGACCCATGTATTTTCTTTCCTCTAGTCAAGAATCAGAATTTTTGGAAATGCAGATAGCAAGAAAAGAATAAGAGTATGGGAGCTTCACACAGTGCTTACACAGTTGCAAAACTTGTCTCTTAAAGTCTTGCGAATATACCCATGTATTCATGCATCCTCTGTCAAATGTAAAATATTACTATTTTTAATGCAATCAATCATAAGCTAAATGAATGGTTGAATGAATGCTTGTTCTGGTGAAACGGCTGAGAGCTGTTGACGGTTCTCTCAAATAAACAGGACTTTGTCTCTGAGAACCAAGAAGTGAGCTACCTTCGTTAAAAGTTAACAAGGCATGAATTGGCTAAAATTGCAGAGTTAATGTGGTGGCCATACAACAGCTTCTTGACTAATCTGGCGATCCCTGTAATCATCATGGCAACTTGCCTGCCATATAAATTTGAACAGAGTAAACAAACAAGCTGTGAGGACTGATGAACTAGAGGCAGGAGCAGTACAAGATCTCTGGGAACAGAGGCATTTTTGGTGAAAACCTCTGCAGCACCTCAAGTGGCAGTGTGAAGCTTCTACCAATCATCCAGCTCTAACCATCTCTCTGTGCTGCTAGATTTGCCCATCTAATTAGACAGAGCACTATCTTTGGTTGCTACATCCCTTCAGAGCCTATGCATGTGTAAATCTTAAGAACTCTTGAATAGGGGAAATTAATAAATCGTTAAAATGAAACTGGTACCATTGTGCTGGGCTCTGGGCTTTCCTCTTCTGATCCTGGGTTACATACATTACACACTGATGTCAGTAACACTACTGAGTGCTAGTGCTAGAGCTCTCATTTTCACCACTAAGGCTCAGGCACATAGCTATAAATGTGAAACAAGGTTTTAAGCACAGACAAACAGGGCTCAAGTTAGAACCCAAAACATTAGATTTCCAACCACTGAACAACTGTGATGTCTTTATAGTATCAGGAGAAGACCTATTCATTTTAGCTCTTAAAATGTTGTTTCACTTGAATGCTGCTTTTATAGGATTGATGTTTTTCATTTAGTTGAATGTATTGGTTATTTTATGGTAATTTAAATATAATGTAAGGCATTCCGGTCATGTATTTGAAGGGTGGGGTATAAATCTAAATAAGAAACAAACAAAAATACTAAGAGAAGCAATAGAAAAACCTTATACCACTGTCCCTGTTGAAACCCCTCTGAATGCTTGATTTCTCTCCCTCCCTCTCTCTTTCTCAGTAACTTAAAAGTTGCAGTTTATAAATAAAACTCAAACCAGTTTGGGACTGTGTATGCTGGCTGCACTACATATAGAACATCCTTTGTATAAAAACAAAAGAAAGGTTCTTCTTTCCCCCTTCTTTCCTACCTCTTGGGTTTCAACAAAATACTTCATTAGAATATTGGTGTTTAATTTGGTTAAATCCCAAAAGAATACAAGCACGCACATGTCAACTTAATGAACACTGATCAAAAGAAGAATTGAGCTCTCATGAGAATTCTTTTTTCCAAAAATGGCCTTGACAGTCCCAAGAGTATCATTTTTATGTCAACTGATAAATGAACAAGATAGCGAAGAAGTTGTGACTGCTGAATGAGAAGAAAGAAGGGCGGGAGCACCACATCTGTCACAGAAAATATATACTCCTCCTGTCTAATAAATATGCATTAACTTCATCACCAGATTCTCAAACAATGGCTCATTCCATTTTTAAATGACCTGAACTATTCAGCTGGTCTTTATTTTTTTCTGGCTATGATGCTATTAGAAACCTCAACAGAAATTAAGTATGGTAAAATATAGTGTACTACTGACTAACTTAAAACCACATAGGATAAATGACACATGCATTAAATGCTCCAAAACACAATAACAAAATTCTTGGTGTTTTCAATTTCTTTCCTAGTCTCCAGACATAAACCCTCAGGGGAACCTGCCTGACACTTCATCTGTGACACAAGTTTTAAGGGTTCACTGAATTTCAGACTGATCTTCGTACCCATTCACAAACAAATTTTCCCAACGCAGCGTTATATAATCCTTACTTTTGTCTTACATTCAGGGAAAAAATACACCTTCAAGTAGAATTTTTTAGGTTGCCGTGTAACCAACAGCTGCCATTTTAACAGGTACTTTCCATTGACGTGATTAGCTGGCTTATGATCTACAGTTTTATATAATGACCTTGTAATATCAAAATGAACTTCACTTTAATCATGGCATTGCATTCTTTCTCCTGCTCCCCTGCCTCAGCAATGAAGCATTCCAAAAAACCTCACATGGTGTTTAGAAGAAGAAAAAAATGTGGATCAAAAGCAATGTCCACTTGCTTTCCAAAGAGAATAGAGAGCTTTCCAAAATTGTAGGTTGCCAACAGTTGACATCAGAATGGGGTTTCTAGTCCAAAAGTTCCACAGTGCAAGCTAAGGATTCTAATGCTACTGAATAAGTACAACCACAACTAGCTGAGAGAAGAGATAGGCCGCTAGAAGGAAGATACAATCACAGGTCCATCTCTAGAGAGAAAAAGAGCATCCTGGGATTCTGGGTGACTTTCCCATATGTGGATCTATGCATGTGGTCGTGCCCCACATTGTTGTGTAACATGGCAGGCTAGAATGCTTCCCTAAGAACAGAGGTATTCATGAATCTGGCAGATCTAATTTTGACAGTAAGGAAAAAAAACAACTGCAGTGTTTGTGTTTTTGTGGATTTTGATTGCCATGTTTATGTGCATGAAATGATTATAGGCTTTGCAGGTATTCACTTGTGGAAATATAAAACCTACTTTCAGAAACAAAAGTAAATGTTATATATCTCCAAATTGCAAACTTTCAGAAAAATCTACCCAAGTGCTATCTTTGATTTAACTGAAAAGCCTCCTGCTGAAGTGTCAAATCCAAAGAGCAGGCAGTGGTCTAGTACAGACACTGGCTGTGATCCAGCAAGTGAGCACTGCTAAGCACAGCCAGTGTTTCCCCACTGTTAGCAATTCAATGGCTTGCGTATGCCGATCTTGGCTTTCCATGATAGCCAGTGAGACTTGGCTACACATAATGTTCTCTAGCTTGGAGCCACTACAATTAAGACTGCCATTTACTGATGTTTTTGTACAGTTTTCAGTAACTACATCCGGACACAAGCAAGATATTTAATAACACAAATTAAATGATTTGGTGGTTATGTATGCAGTTTGAAGTGAATGATGATACCAAGTCTAAATAAGGATCCAGAGGTAAATACAGTTTCGCTGTTACTAGAGTTATGCACTTCCATGACAGAAAGAGTACATTATACCTACAGCACTAAAAACACTCACTTTTCACAATTAGATGTAATATCAACTATTTCAAAGCACTTCCCAGGTATGTGGTGGACCCAACAGAAAATAAACTCGAGATTTCAGTAGCTTCACTGAGACTACTGAATGCACTTAAGTTTGCAAACTCTTGGTATTATGACATGTAATGTTTACTTTTTCATCCATACAATCTACAAAGTTGTTTACTAGTGTAATATATGACTATTGTACTATTAAAAGCCATAAGAAAACACAGTAAGAGCACAACATATTCACAGGATACAGACAACTAATTGACTACTGACTCAAATATTCCAGTTAAGATTATTGCTTTTGCCTTTTGAACCAGTTGAAGTTTCCACCTTCATGTATTATAAGTGAGATTCAAATGCAAAGCATTAATTTATGACCCATCCTAATCCTTTGAGTGAAGGGTGAATGCTATGGTTAAATGCATGCATTTATTTTTTACTTGGTCTTAATCTGTTATGGGTTCCTGTCACTTTGCATTCATATGTGCTTTCGGAGGGAGATTTTAATAAATCAAATGACAGCATTTTATTGCAAATTAAACAAATTAGATGGAAAAATGGAAAGTTGAAAGAGATGGAATTTAGACAAGCAAGATAGGCATTATGTATCTCTCTGCCTTATTCATTAATACATTGCACGATGCTGCAAAGACGTGTCAATGTTTGTGTTTCCTTTACAACGTGTACTTACAACGTGCCCAGTATTATAAGGAATCAAAACAGCATAGGTCCTACTGCCAGTATAGGTCTTTAAGTACCATGAGTAATTAACAAGCACACAAAGTGAATACAAAAATCTGATTAGGAACAGGAACAGCAATGCAGCAACTTGGCTGCTTAGTGTTTGTTTAAGTTGTCCTCTCTGTTGTGGAACTTGATGGGCTTTTACTACTCGTTATATAAGTGTAGGTGGTGTCACTAAGGAGACACATTAATTGCTTTTGACTCAAGGTTTAAAGTGTACATAATTTCAAGAGTAAATGATTTTATATGAAATCTGTTGATGCAGAGTTGTTTAAACTGTTTGTATTGTGGTATAATTATAAGCTTTAACTGTCAGCAGGTAGCACTATTATTCTATTGAGCTCCTGCCTATAGAACAAAGATGAATCTTAGGGTCAATTAAAATAATATTACAGGTAACATGCCACAGCCCTCTAATTTTACAGCATTCCAGGGCTTTTTTCAGCAGGAACTCACAGGAACTCAGTTCCTGCACCTCTCAGTTAGGGGGCAGTGCTATTATAAGAAAACAAAGGAGGCACCTCTTTTTCTTAAAAAAGGGCACCGGTGTTGCCAGAAGTTTAAAATGGAATGTATGCTTGTTTGAAAGTGGCCCTGTGCCAGAAATGCACCTTGTGTGCAAAGTTCATAGATATCAAGGCGCCCTCTCTGAAGTGTAAGGTGTACAGGTGGGGAACAATATTCTTCTGGAGTGCTTCCAAAGAAGTGACAATAATCATAGATGAAGGAGAAGGTTGGGCCACATCAGAATAATAATAATAATAATAATAATAATAATAATAATAATAATAATAATAATTTGAATTGACTTTTCATTCCTCTTTCCAAAGAACTCCCTTTCATTACTGGGTGGGTTCAGGGTGCAGTGAATGAATCCCTGTGTGAGGGGTGGCTTTGGCTGCCTTGAAAGAGGCAATAGTGCAGCCACTCCTGCAAAACAAAACACCTTTATTGTATTTATTGAATATGCCGCCCCCCAAATTGCAAAATATCCCCAGATCTGGTAGGTCAGTAAGTCACCTGTCCTGGATGTGGTTCCACTCTCCCTTAAGTAGCAAAATGTGTAGTTTGAGGTGCACCCGGATCCAGTTCTGTCACTGGAGGTGCAGGTGCCCTTGAGGACTAGGATTGCTTTTTATTACTGTGGGCTGGCAAGTTCTAAAGTGTTCAGAAGCCCACTCTGCAGTAAGTCACAACAGGGCTTTTAGTGTGGCTGCCCCTGTTCTGTGGAATAGCACACCCATTGAGATATGCAGGTGCCCACTATCTGCACTGAACTAAAGGCATACCGTATTCGCTCCAACAAGCTTTTCCAGCTGGATAAATGAGTCTTTACAATAAGTATCTACTTGTCAGGGTTTTAGTTTTGTTTTAAATGTTATCTGTTAACAATAATTATCGTGTTCTGCACAGAACAGCCAATTCACTTAGGTTACAACACTCCCCACCTTAGAAATATTAATGGGAACACTTCTTATTTACGATACTTTACCATGATATAGGCATGGGTGACTGAGACTTTTGGGGAGTACATCTGGAAATCTAAAGAACTGCCATGAGAATCATTTCACAGAAGCAAAAGTAGCTCAGAAAATCCCTTGCAAAACCAGGCAAACCAATGGAGATCTGAAGAGGTATAACTCTTTCCCCTCAACAATAAATGGCATTCCACTACTCTTTCACTCATCTAAAGCCTTAAAATGGATTTATTCACTATTAAACATACAGTGACACAGCCCTCTTTTATTCTAAGAAGAAATAAAAATGTGTGCTGAAAACTTTAGCTACTGATTATGCTCTATTAAACAAGTTTCATTGCCTTATCATAGTAATTAATTTTTCTGGATCACATTAATAGTATTCTTATCATTACTGAAATGATAATGCAGTTTGAAAACAGAAACTGCCACATGATCAGTTATATTATTCTTGGCACCATAGACACAAAACTTCTTTTTAAATGCTACAGTAAGACTGGTACCATTGCATGTGGATCACTGCTGGTTACTTCAATACCACACTATGCTTGTAAATGGGCAATATTTCAAATTGCTGTTTATTTCCCAAAGCAGATACATTATGAAAGCTACCTAAAGAAAATGGTGGAATTTTTCAATTTTTAAAAGTACTTATTTCTCAAATATTTTTGTCAAGCTAAAATATCACCTAATATTGTAGAAGCTAATTAAGATAGTACTACCTTCTTAGGCAAACACAGATCATAGGGAGCCTGAGGATATTAATTACATTGGTAAATTTCACTAAGAGCAGGGATTATGCTTGTGATGAGTAAGGCTGAAAGGGTGCTGAGATGTATTATTGGCAGGCAAATTTTCATTAAATGAACAGTCAACCGTCTTACGAAAGCAGAGGGTGAGAAAGGTGATAAATCATGAACCTTGAAAGGCCAACCCAGTTCCTGAAGAAAAAATGGTATAGTCTTGTCAGAGGCCACTGACTGGCATTGCCCACACTGACTATGGATTAATTAATATCACTCCATATCATTATTACAATTAACTGGTCGGGTAACATCTGATCCTTGGGTGTACGTGAATAAGCTCTTTTGATGCCAGGCACTGAGATAAAGAAAACAGCACCAAATAAATGAATAATATCAGACAGTACACCCTCATCCCCTTGGAAGACGTGATCCAGGTAAGGTAAAATAAAATAGTAATGATAAAGCAGCCTGCAAGAACTGCAACAGAACTAGCTTTAGTTTAAAGCATAATTGCAACCAGAGCCCACCATTTTGTGCCCAGAAATCTAATCCTCCCATAAAATGTCTTGGTTAGAACTGCTGATTAAGCAAAGAGGGCAGTCTTTCTGCATCTATGCAGGGTGCCATAACCTCTCACCATTGAAGAGGTACGACTCAGGATGATACCCATGGAGACAGGAGTGGACTTTCACTTTAGTCCCCTCTGATTGTCCAAATCTGCTCTGTGGGAGGGTGTCTCCCAACCACCTGGAGTAGATTTGGGAGGCATTGAAGGTTGCAGGGGAGAGGAGAGGAAGTGGGAAGTCTTGTCCTATGCATAGATCTCTTTTCTACAAATGAGCTGACAATACTGGATGTCGCCATAGTTTCTAATTAAACTTGAGCACCGACATTTCTTTTAAAAGCGCAACAAAAAATGAAAGATACACCAAGTCAAGGGATGTTGGTGCCCACATAACTGTACTCACATAGACCTTATAATTTCAACCTGCCTGGAAAAGGGATTAACACTTTATTTATTCAATTTCTAACAGGATTCAGTGTATTATTTTAACAGAGCAACTGAAAATCCCACTACAGATCCATTTTAACTTTCATTTGTCCTTTCTTTTAAAGCTATACATAAATTCCTTGCTACTAAACACATATATGGCAATGGTGGGGTTAAACTTGTCACAGACATTTTAATACTGAAGATTTCATTTAATTTATGGCAGATATATTTTCAAGGAGGAAAATGCTGATGCTATCTTGGTTATAAGCTTTGCCAGTGAAATGATTTAGATAGTTTTTTTTCTTTCCATGCAGTATCAGAATAAGACCGTTCCTTGAGAGCAATGAATTATAGCTGACACTTCAAACCTATTTTGTCTGTATCTTCTACTTCAGAAAAATGAGAAAACATAAATATTTATTCTATATATATAGAAGAGACACAAGACTCTGATAAAAATGATTCATTATGGGATGATGAGTAATTGTTACCTATGCCATTGTCAGAATAACAAAGGGCATAACAGATTTGGCCATTTTTAATTGGAAGATACCAAAGATTACTGAACAAAACAGCAATAATTTCATAATACTAGAATGATAGTATTAGCATAATGAAACTCTAAAAAGCACAGGAATTGAGTTATTTAATGCACATGTTGAACAAGTGACATAGGACACAACGCCATTGCAGAGAAGAAAGATATCGCTCTGTGTTCCAGAACTAATGTCTAGACATTACTGGACGTTAGCAAACTTATTTATTACGAACTATCAAGAATGCTCTGGAATAGTTTTCTTGGAACTGCTATGGTACAATCATAGCTCATTGGGAGAGTGCATGTTTTACATGCATAAGCTCTTAAACTCAATCCCTGGCAACTTCAGGTAAAAGGATGGGTTAGCAGGTGATGTGGAAGACCTATCATGTGGAAGACCTACTTACATACCTATATATTGTAATACATTTTCAAGCAACTTTTTCTTTCTTCTTTTTCGGATTTCATTTCTTTCCCTTTGTCCACTGAAAAATTTCAATAAAATATAAATATATTTAAAACAACTCCTGTGGTTTTTATTCATCTCTCCTCAGGTGTGGCCAATGGAACAACTTTTTGACTTCCTGTTTGGTTTGAGACCTGTTTCTTGGCTCACTTACTTGTACCAACCAGATTTATCTACTGTGCAAAGATCTTTCTGTATGGCATACTAGCCTGAGCTGCATAAATTGATCTCTGGGTGCTGAATTCCCCTGCCCTGCCAGAGGAGAACCAATTAAGGGGAGGGTTTTTTTTGTCCTTTTCAGCACAAGGAGTTACATCATGTTTACATTTCATACTCGAGAACCAAATCTTGTTACCCACAGTGGCCAAACAGATGCTGCCTGGAAGCCCAAAAGCAGAGCACGAGATAACTCTCCCATTGTTGCCCCCAGCAACTGCTGTTCAGAGACATAATTCTATTGACACTGAAGGTTTGATGCAGCCATCTTCAGTAGCATGAATTGTCTAATCCCCCCTTTTCAAGACATCTAACCTAGTGGCCATCATCACTTCTAGTGGGAATGAATTTCATAATTTGATTACATGCTTCCTGACAATAATGATATTTCAGGTATGGGAGAGGCTCTTAATCTTCTGCTAGTTTCATTACATAATCCTGAGTTCTAGTATTAGGAGAGGGTAACACTATCCATTGTTTTCCCCATGCATAATTTTCTAAACCCCACAATGTCTCCAGATGGTTTGCGGGGTTTTTTAGCAGCAACAATAACAGTAACTTTACAAGCAGCCCACAGAAATGTAAATGTAGAGGAAGACTCCTAGGCTATGGATGGGTATGAACTCTATCTATCTATCTATCTATCTATCTATCTATCCTATCACCAGTTAAGTCATTCCTTGTGTGCTGAAGGGCTCACTTAAATTCTTGTGGGACAGTAAGGAAAACAAGAATGGTTGTGTTTTCATTCCAAGTTCTCTCATTATCAGACTGCACATGAGAAATCAGACAATTCAAATTGCTATTCTAGTATAAATTTTCCAAGGCATATCTTTATCTGATCCTGGAGAACTTGACAGAATACTCCAAAATTATTAGCATTTAACATTCTTAATTGCCTGCATAGCTTCAGGTAAAGGTAAAGGGACCCCTGATCATTAGGTCCAGTTGTGTCCGACTCTGGGGTTGCGGCGCTCATCTCGCGTTACTGGCCAAGGGAGCCGGCGTACAGCTTCCAGGTCATGTGGCCAGCATGACTAAGCCACTTCTGGCGAACCAGAGCAGCACACGGAAACGCCGTTTACCTTCCCGCCAAAGTGGTACCTATTTATCTACTTGCACTTTTGACATGCTTTTGAACTGCTAGGTGGGCAAGAGCTGGGACCGAGCAACGGGAGCTCACCCCATCGCAGGGATTCAAACTGCCAACCTTCTGATCAGCAAGCCCTAGGCTCTGTGGTTTAACTATACTTTAACTATACAATAAATGTTTGTGTCATCTAAATAAAATGCACTATAACATTCCATGAAATATGATTTCTAACCAATGAATGCCAATTGCTATTTGCCTTTAATTTCCTCTCAATACTAAGTTCATCAGAGTGTGACAATTAATTAACTTAATTAAGCTAACAATTATGCTCTTTCATAGGTCAATATGTAGAGCTACTCAGATTAATAGCGCAGCTTGTAAAGTTAATCTTCTTGTATAATGCAAATGACACTAAGTCATGTATTAAATACCTCCTTGAGTAATAGAAGAAATTGGACTAAGTGTACTTTAAAGAAAGGCAGAGACTGTGAAAAGGTTAAATAAAGACAAATGCCCCGGATTTGTGAAAATGTTTTAACAGAAGTAATTCATATTTAAACTAGAAGTCTTCCAATTCAGCTACCTCAGCTTAAACATGCATACTAATAAATTAACTTGCAAGGCAATATTGTTTTTTCTTGCTTTCTCATACATTTTTTATTTCAATGATTGCTGTAACACAATTTCGAGTTGCTTTTTATCATTTAAAAAGAACACAACAGCATTCTAAATGGGGGAAGAGGGAAATTGATTTTTTAAGAAGAGGTACATGACTAAGAAAACTAAACTAAACCAAACCAAACTGCAATTTCATTCATTACATACAGAGAGATGAGTTAAAAGCTGCAAGTCAAAAGGGCAGGAAATCCATCTACGGTTGGTGGCTGGCCCTTCATGGCTCAATTTTAGTCCCATCTTCCTTACTGTACTATAATGCATGAATAGAAGATACAGCAGTGAAAGAAAAAGCGTTGATGTGTGAAGGCAGAAATACTTTTTATATAGTAAGTCAATATATTTATACCCAGCCCTTCAAATAAACATTTCCAGGATGGCTGAGAAACTAATGTTGAGTGTAAACAACTGTCCTTTAAAAGGCTGATTCCAATTAACAGACCAGATAATATTTGTGCTAACTGTTGCTCAGAGTAGACACATGGAAATTAATGGCCACGAGTAACTTAGGCCCATTAATTTCCATGGGTCTACTCTTGAGTAAAAGTTAGCTGACAACAAACCTTGTTGAGTTTATAGCATAATTTTTATTACTGTGCAGCTGACAAGGCAGAGCATTTATTCTTATCATTTTATCACAGATTAATCTAGGTAGGTTATAATCATTTTGGACCAAGGAAGTAAAAAGGCCAACAGGGACTTCTAACCATATAATGTCTATTAAGATTTTAACAAAGCATGCTAGGTGCCAGTCTCCTACGGGTTGAAGGAAAGAGATAAAGAGGACAGACAAGGTCAAGTTTGCATGTAACCCTAAACCATGGTTTGTTTAGCAAACCACAAAGTGTCCCACAGATTATCCAAATAGGAGGTTTTGCAAGGTCTAAGGGAGGGGGTGAGGTCTACAGAAATGTGGGTGCTGGTGAGCAAAGGAAGCAGGGGTACAGGCGCTAGCAATAATACTATTAATGCTAAAGGTCCTTGCTAGCTATTAGCTCAGTTGCTTAGATATTATGGTATATTATGAATTTTTTTATTTTTTATTTTTAAAAAGCTTGGTTTCTAAGTTAAGGACAAACATGCTATGGGGCTGTTGACAGGTTCAGCTGGCAAAGGGATTCATGGTAGCAGTGAATTGTCAAGAAAGCATGTGTGAATTCTGTGGTTATCAATGTGCTATGAGAATAATGTTCATGAATAGTGTGTATATATGCATGTTGGGAGAGAAAGTGTAGACACCAAAAAACTAAGCCTTCCAATTTCCAAACATATCTATAGAGTTTTTTGTGGTGCGTTCTAATATTACCACAACAGCTGTAGAAAATTTATATTCAGAACTGCACAGTAAAATCAAGTTTGGGCAGTACAACGCTATTTGTATTCTCCACTCAATACTAGAAAGAAATACCTTCATCTTCCAGTACTGGTACCAGAATTGTAAAATTGCACACAGTGATTGTAATCAAACCAGCAGAATGTAGCAATTAGTTACACCCATAAACTAGTGTAGAAGAATATTTAAAACAGTATGAAACAATAGCAGAAATTACAAGAAATGTGTTATCATGCTGTACAGAACCTAACAGATACTGCCTTCAGAAGTCATTTTGTAAATATCATCATTATTGAGCTTTCTATTAGTTTTTGTAATTTAGTGTTCTAGCCTTACAGTGGAAAAATGGGGCAAGGATTTGTAGCTGGGTTTTGTAGCTGGGTTTGCTTTTTAACATTTTCATTAATGGAAAGGAGGAGGAGAGCAGGAAAACTGCACAACTTAAAGGATGAAGGGAATGTTGGCTTTTTGCAGACTGCAAGCAGTTAAAGAACATCATAAACACATGATGATCACGCCATGAAATGGGATATAAAATTTAGTGCGTACTCTGTATCAAGTCACAAAGATTTTATCTGAAATATATTCTATTTTAATACACATTAAGACCACAGATGAAAAATGTTCTCAACAAGATTGGGTTAAGGATCTACAGAGGGAAATTTCTCCAAAAGCTTGGTGAAATTTCTTCAAAAGCTTTTTGAACCTGGAAGGCAGTTGACTGAGCTCAATGTTTAGAGAGGGAGAGAGAGAGCTGTATAAAAATGCCAAGGCAAAGGCATTCCCGGTAAACACCTTTAAAATTAAATAAGATCTATAATGTTAGAAACAGTAACATCATATTGTACTGAAACCAAATTAATCTGCACTGTACTATACAATTCTTTCATATATGGTGCATGTATTCCAGAACCCAGACATTTTACAAAAAAGAGAGGCTAATATAGCTTGAACTATGTGCATAATTTATTCATTTTATACCAGGTTTTGCATCTAGAACGAAACCCAATGTGGTATGGAATGCTCTACTGATTGCCAGACTGGTTTATGCTCATCAATGGAAATGTTAAGGTATATATTTGAAACTAGAATGGCTGGAAAAATCATGGGATTCTCTTTAATTTGTTAAACTGTAAATCTCCAGATGCATTTAAACTTTTTAATGAAATATAGAACCCAGTAGAGGTATTTTTTTAATATAAAGGACACCATGTCACTGGATTATGGTTGATGTGACTGGTTAAAGCCTATACAGAGCTTAATATTCTGTCTATTGTAAATAACACACAGAAAGACTGCTGTTATACGAAGTGTACTTTTGTAAGTTTTGATGCTTGGCTCAAATATAACTAGGGAAAAAGTAAGTCACCGTGAATCTGGCTAGAGATGTAAAGGCCTGGAAAAATTCAGGGGGGAAACCGTTTTTGTTTTTTTTCCCTGAAGCCTTTTTTGTTTCCCCCCCCCCCAAAAAATTGAAAAAATAAAAAATAAGATTATGGAATGTTTTATTTTAACATGATGAATAAAATATTTTAAGATAAGGGGTTCGAATATTTTATAAATTATTTCTTAAAAAAAATATGTATGGTATCAGATTATTCTAATTTCTGTGAGGACAAGCAAGTCCTAGGTTACAAACTGAACTCTCCAATGCAAGAACAAGATACATTTCTTCCTTTAGGAGGTCACCAGAAAAGAAAAATGTTTCAGTTTTGTTTTTGCATGCATGTGGTATGCATTGGTTCTGTTCCTCTTCACTAGGGCTCAAAGCACCGGAAGAAAATATAGAGCAACAAAAAGGGCCTGAAAGTATATACTTAATTTAAAAAGGTAAGAATTTTCATTTATCTGATTCCAGAAAACTGAATCATTTAGCTACATTAGTTTATTACTTTTGTGTAAATAATAATTTAATTACTACTAATCTGGTCCTTTACTTCCCCTCCACCCACTACCATAGATTAGTATCTTCTTGCAAACTAACTAACCATTAAATTATTTTTCTTTCTTCCTACTCCCCTCAGGAAAATAGTGAGACCAGCATCTAGCAGATGGAAGCATTTTCACATTACAAGTTCCTCTGAGAAGAAAAATGTGATTTGCAAATACTGTCAGATGAAATATGCATTTCCAAATGCTACCAGGATGACAAAACATTCTTGCATGTAACAAGTGTCCTGTAGATATTAAAAAAATTCTTCATGGATCTAAGTGAAGAGGACCACAATGATGAAAATGCACAGTTTTTTTCCAACGTTCTCGTTCAAGAAGTCCTCTTTCTACTCCATCTGTAATATCAGCAGCAACACAAAGTGTTGTCCCATCAGCAGCATCTTTGGGTGAACAGATACTGAAGACAGCTACATCCAAAAATTATTCAATTAATTCATTTGTAGACAAGATGACACCTGAAGATCAGGGAAAAAATTGATCAAGTTCTTGCAAGAGCAATATATTCTTCTGGAACACCATTTTCAATAACTGAAAATATATACTGGCAGGAAGCTTTAAAATTACTAAGACCACCATACCATTTGCCCAGCAGACATTCTTTGAGCAAGCCTCTTTTGGAGTCGGAATATGAATATGTAATGGAATCTGTGCAAGGAAAAACTAATGAAGCACTGTGTCTTGCACTACTTACGGATGGATGGACAAATGTGAGAGAAGGAATTATAAATTTTGTTATAACAACACCTCAACCAGTTGTTGTTTTTTTAACAAAAGCATTGAAATAGGAGAGAATAGACATACTGCAGAGTCTATCAGCTGTAAAATATGTGAAGTCCTACAGAAAATTGGGAGTGGTAAAGTATTTGCTTTGCTGATTGACAATGGCAGCAGTATGAAAGCAGCATGGGAGATGATAATGGATAAGTATCCACATATTACTGCGATAGGATGTGCATCTCATGGGCTAAACTCGCTTCTTAATAATATTATGAAACTGGACATCCTTCAAATGATCTATAGACAAGCAAAAGAAGTTATAAAAGGTACTCATATGGTAGCTGCAGTTTTCAAGAAGAAGCAAGTAGAAAAAAATCCAAAGAATAAAATAGTGACACTGAAGCTCTGTAGTAAAACTTGGTGGGCTGGAGTGGTGATCTCCTTTGAAAGTTTACTAAAAAACAAAGCAGCTCTTCAAGAAACAGTAATAGTTGAAGATCTTAAAAGTACACAGGAGTGTAAGAAACACTGTTCTTGATCAGGAAGTCTTCTGGGTTCAGCTGCAAAATTCCCTGAAGATTCTAAAGCCAATTGCTGCAGCAATCACTGCATCTGAATCAGATAGTGCACTTTTGTCAGAAATTCCTTATCTAATGACCTTGCCGACAAAGATCCGTATAGTTAAAGCTATGGTTTTCCCAGTAGTAATGTATGGAAGTGAGAGCTGGACCTTAAAGAAGACTGATCACCGAAGAATTGATGCTTTTGAATTATGGTGCTGGAGGAGACTCTTGAGAGTCCCATGGACTGCAAAAAGATCAAACTTATCCATCCTTAAAGAAATCAGCCCTGAGTGCTCACTGGAAGGGCAGATCCTGAAGTTGAGGCTCCAATACTTTGGCCACCTCATGAGAAGAGAAGACTCCCTGGAAAAGACCTTGATGTTGGGAAAGATGGAGGGCACAAGGAGAAGGGGACAACAGAGGATGAGATGGTTGGACAGTGTTCTTGAAGCGACTGGCATGAGTTTGGCCAAACTGCGGGAGGCAGTGGAGGATAGGGGTGCCTGGCATGCTCTGGTCCATAGGGTCACGAAGAGTCGGACACGACTGAACGACTGAACAACAACAACAAATGACAAATATAAAAACAACTGTTTTTGAACATCTCAGTATATCTCCACTTACAACTATAGAAGAAAGTAAAGTGAAAGATTTTATTAAAATAAGGGAAGAATTTTGTTGCCATCCAATTCATGCTGCTGCAAATCTGCTGGATCCAAGATTCAAAGGTGATGATATAAGTGATAGCACTGTTACTGCATTTGACTGGATTACAAAACAAGCATCACATTTAGGACTTGATGTTGGCAAGGTACTTTCAAATGTTGCAGAATATAGAACATCTTCAGGGATTTGGTCCAGGAATGCAATCTGGGATTCTGCCAAACATATTCCTCCTGCAACATGGTGGCAAGGTCTTTGTACAACACAGCCTCTGACTCCTCTTGCTTCTCGCCTTCTTCAGATTCCATGTGAAAGAATCTGGTCTATGTTTGGAAACACTCACACTAAATCAAGAAATAAGCTGACATGTGAAAGGGTAGAGAAACTTGTTTCAATCCAAGCAAACCTTCAGTTTTTAGAAGTCCATAATAACTGTCATAATGACAGACACAACAGAGTAGATGCAGAAGCAGAGACTGAAACTGATACTGATCATTACAGCTCAGGAAATGATTCTGATTAAATTTCATGCCCATTCATTGAAACTTAGTCCCACTTCCTTCTTCAGTTCTTTTTATGAAAATGTTTTTTTTAAAATACTGTGGAGAGGAAATGTGAATAATTGTTACTTCTAGATTTTTAAAAATTGTTTTGTAGAGTTTTTTTTTGTTCCACATAAACTAGCAAACAGTTCGGGAGATTGTTGCTCCATTTGTTACAAATACAAATAAACATTATTTTAAAAGTAAATTCTGTTTGTAATAATTATTTGGAAACACTCTATTTTTAATATGCTAGTTGTGATAATTTTATGCCCATTAAAATTGTCCATAGTTATATTTTATGTTTCTAAAGCAACAGAGTGACTTTCAATCTGGAAAAGAAAAAAGAAGTGCTAATGTAGCATTTTTTTTTCATTTTTCCCGATAATTTCCGTTTCCCCCCCGAAAAAAACAGGTTTTTTTCCCCCGAGCTTCAAAATTTCCAGGAATTTTACATCTCTAACTCTGGCAGAGTTATGAGTTAGCTGCTTTGACTTTAAAGGGGGGGGTGGGTATTGGCATTTTGCAGCTGGGACTCCAAAAACATGTCATGAGTAGCAACTGTGACAATGATAAACAATGCTAGGAATAAAAATAAGAGAGTACTGGTGCAATAGAGTAAATAATCTAAATTAGGAATGGTCAGTTGTCAGGCAGCAGCCTACAAAACAATTTAAACCGGCTTCTAGCAGGGTATCAATCTTTAATTAAGCTATAATGATGATGTTTGTTTGGAAACAAATGTGCTCTACATTTTGATGCGGCACTCCCCCTTGAACCTTTTAAGTAATGCCTTGGCCACATCTAGGTGCATGGTAACCAGGGTGGATAAAAATAAATCATTTAAAAATAAAATTTAAAAAAATGATTTTTTTTTAATTTAAATTGGTTATTTAAAATAAAATGCTTTTGGAGGAAAAAAAATCTTTCTAAAGATAGTTTTCTATTTAAGTTACATTACAGTCCAAAGGCTAATCATCAGGAAATAAGGATTTGTTTTAAGTTTTTCATGCTAAAACTCAGTCTTAGTTGTTGGGTTTTTTTAAAACCGTTTGACCATATCAGTTAACAAACATGGATACATATGCTATAATCTTATTGTTTTAGTTAAATAAATTGTTTAAATTGTTATTAAGTAAATGATTATTTTTCTCCTTCCAATAAAGTACAGCAGAAAAGTTCTCCAAATATAAACAGTTAACATATTAAACCTCACAATAATTTCATAATTATCTATCTATGTATTTCTAATAGTATAACCAAATCAGTAATTTTTGATATAACTGTAAAAACTACTCTGAAAATTTATTATTCCCAAAATGAAACCTTCCTCTGGTTGTAAATATAAAGATTATACCAGCATGAATGTCTTTCTGTAAAAAATAAAATAAAATTATTTAAATCAAGTCTTACCGACTAGTGATTTAAATTGATTTGATTTAAATCAAATCCACCCTGATGGTAACTAGTACAGAAGGGGTTGGGAACCTGTAGCCCTACAGATTTAGAACTAAAACTTCCATCAACCTCAGTCAGCACTGCCAATAGCCAGGGATAATGGGAGTTGTGGTCCAGCAACATCTGAAGTGCCTCTGGTTCCCCAGCCCTGTCCTACCAACTGAATTACAGAAATTGACCACCAGAAGTTGTATCTGGAGGCTGCAGCCCAAATCAGAAAATATTGTTGCTCCAAGAAAACATAGAAAATGACCACTCATAAGCTAAGATAATTATAACCATTGACAAACCCTAAATAAAGGGATCTTACAGTAGCCGTCAAAAACACTTTGCTCCAAAGCAACAATTATTATACTAGAACTGTAGAATGCATTGTGCAGAATTCACTGTATTATTTTGAAAACCTTTGTAAGTGTAGGACACACTGATTTGCAATATGCCAATATTTGCAGATTTCCCATCTTGAATGTTTTATGGCTTCTTTATTCATAATATAATCTATTTGAAACATCTTAATCAACATCTCAGGTCCTTGCAGTAGCCCAAAGTTTGAGGCCAGTCAAAGAAGAAATTGCAGTATGAATTTGAGCATTCTAATGACTGCAATACTTAAAACAAGTAAAGAAAAATTGTTTGGTGTCTTCCATTTTTTTTAAAAAAAATCTATTAATGCAAGTTCTAGTTTCTGCTGTAAATATCACCAAGGCAAAGGAGGCTTAACAAATACTGATTATTAAGGAACGAATGTGACAAGTGGTAAAAAATTAAAATGAAATACCGTAATTAAACAGCTGCCATCTATACATACAGATTAAATAATATTTGCCCATATCTGCAATAATCAACCAAATGTTTCCACCTCTTTCAAAGGCTAATGTAAAAGATCAAATGTCTCATAGGAAATATGCCAAATCTTGTGCAGAATGAGGTACACTTAAGCCCAGTTGATTTCAGCGGACTGAGGCATGCTTCATTCAGCACAGTTTATTTATATGCCACTTTCCTATAATTATGCTCAAAAGAGCAGAAACAAATCTAAGTTAATTTAGGAAGATGACATATTGTACCCATTAAAAAGCATAATCTGTTATTGCTGTGAAGAGTCTGCAGTGCCACAAGTATGGAATGCCTATTAGACCAGGAACAGAGTCAAAAATATACTTTGATACTTTCCCATTAGATTAGCCTTCATGTTTCGCACAGATTGTATATGAAAGTTGCATGCAGAAAGCCAAAATAACAGCACATGCGTACCAGTATTCCACAATGTGGTCATTTTCTGTTTCACATTGCAGCTATGGAGATTATGAAATAGTATCTACTATTGTGAAGTAGAAGATTAAATTATATGGGTTGGTTGAATCCAGGGATATGCACACCAAAAGGTCCAAGCAGAAGTTGCTTTCTCTACCTACTTCTTTTGTTAACTGGACAATAGGGTAGAGTAGACTAAGCTGGGGCATATGATCACTAGAAGAGGTAAAGAAGATTTTATCTGCGTATTTGGCAATGGGTGTTTAGTTGCATTGCTCTTTTTAACATTAATTTGCACACAGAAAACACCACACACATTTAAAATAGTTTTCTGCTTTAAAAAACAACCCATTGAATCCATCCAATATTGCAGATTTAATGGCTACAACTATAAATAAGCACAAAGAATGAAGGTCAACAGTGATAAAAGGCCTGTTTTCCAGTATCTCAAAAGTAAGCATTTTAAGTGAGGAACTTTTCAATTACAGCCCTGGAGAGAAACAAGGAAATGTAAGGAAGCCAAACCACAAGCCTAAAGGATGATAGGCAGCAATTGCCAATTCCAGTCTTCTGTATACAAGGAACTCCAACATCAGACAGAGCTAGAATGAGAAGGATGATACAACCTCTAACAAAGGGAGAACAGGATAGAACAGTAGCTGCATTTGAGTGGCTTCAGGGTAGTTGTTGTTTTAATAGCTCCAAGCACTTAACAGTAGCAGAAATAGGTTAAGGATGGAGTGGAAAGGTCAGTTCCTATTGTCAGTTCTATCCAGACAAGCTTGAGTGTAGGTGAGACAGCTTGCACACAAAAGTCCCTGTGCGCAATCCAAACCCTCACTTCCGGCAGAGACCTATCCTGTTAATCCACTCCAGTTTATAAAACTTTAATAGTTGGCCACTAAAATGTATAGATTTACGGATACCTTCCACCAGCATTCAAATGGTCCTCGCAGGAAACTTCTCAATTGATTCAAAAATACTTTTGTGGCTGAGCTGCAGATCTGTTCCTGTCAACTCCTCACCCCCCCCCCCGACAAGCACAAATGGGAGTCCACAGAAAGCAAGGGTTTAAGATAGTACTAGAGCTATTGAATGTTGCTTTTCCTTCTTCCCAAGATTCTACTTATGCAACAATTCCTTTGGCACTCAATTTAATTTAGCACATCTACTTGCACATTTTAGCCCTAAATCTATAGATGAAGTTTCATTATTTCAGTGACTTCTTTTATTATACTTTGAAAACTAAGAGTTTGGCTAAGTGAGAAGATTATGCCAGCCAAAAGTCACTGCCAAGCTTACCTTTCATCAGAATTCTGAAATCCATGTGGATAGACTTACTAAGTAAAATCCTCTGAGAGCGGTAGCTTTTTCATCACATGTAATTTCATCTCCAAAAATTGGTCTACTCAACCAACATTATATGAGTGAACCTATGTAACTACTGTGAACATCAGAAATTGATTTTACATGCTACCAAGTATTGGAAAATTGGATAGCTGAGAATAAGAAAAAGAGCAGAAAGAACAGCCTTCCGAAATGGTGGAATTCACCCAATTTTACTGCAGCACGTGAACTTGTTTTATAGGTTGGTAGTAACTTTCTGGGAAGCCTGACGTGTGGTTTAGTTTCACTGCTTTCTTGAAATGGAATCAAACCAACACAAAAATGAATGAATGAATGAGAATAGGAGAAAACCTCTTAAGAGTCCAATAGCCAGTTCATTAACAGAATAGACACGGAATGTCCTACCTCTTCTGGATATGTCTGTGCCACCGATACCAGCTGTTCAGAGCTACTTCTTGAGGTAGAGGGTACAACACTAGTTGAGGCCTCTGATACCACCTCATTTGACGGCTCGGAGTCCTGAGTGCAACAGAGACAAATAGACTCCTCAGTAGTGTGCTGAGGTGACTGAAGGTATGGACACAACAAATCTCTATATTTTGAAAACATATAATAAGCTTCATTCCCCCCCCCTTTTGTTTAATTGAAACCATTTATGCACTGTTTAATCAAAGCATTACATGTGAAGCATGGGAATTCTGCATCCCACTCCGTGGAATAAGGAACATGAATACATTATGTATATTTAGAATATAGTTACCGGTATTAGGTATTTCCCCCCGTACCTCAAATACATAGATCAACAAGTAACTTCAAGTAAGTACTGAACAAACATGGTATTCAAATGTTGCATATTACTTTAATGATATTAAAAAGAATCCACTTCCCCCAATTGCACTAGAGTTTCTGAGTGAAATCTGAATTGGCCATAGAAATAAAACTTGATAGGAACTCAAACTGCACTTGTGGCTAACACTCCATGTTCAGACTGAAGGCACAATAAAAGAAAAAACTGGACTAGAGAGGAAAACTTTGCTACTATGCCAATTTATTGCTACAGGATCCACGATTGTAAAGGAATTGGAAACCTCTGAGATTTACTGCTCAAAAGTATAATATAACTTCTAGTTACCATTATAACAGACTTAATGGCCTCCTGATAGTTTCTGCATTTATTAATGATCTGAATCTCTTCATGCAAAGTTTGCAATACCAGTATATTCTATTAGCAACAGGATCTTCAGAAAGAAGTGCCCTGTAAGAAATGTATAAGACTTCAACACTGTAGTGTTTTATATGAAGTCCCCCAGCCCCTTAAATGGAAGCAGAGTGAAATGTAGGAATTATCTGGGTGAGAGAACGCTAGTAGGATGCTCTTGCAGCCCACTGGTTGCTTTGCACATCCAGCTGCAGTGTGGATAAGAAAAATGAGAATTTTAACAGTTCTGCTTCCTCGGTGGACTTCAAATCTGGAACAAAAATGTTAATCTGCGACAAGGCGGTTGTTTGCTGCACTGGTCCTTTCAAAGTTTTAGATGCCATTACAAAGAATGTAAGCTATGCACGTGTGATTAATCACTTTACTTCCATGCAGTCATTCATTAGAAAGAAATCAAGTGATGCTCTGCTGAGCTTTCCCCCTTCCCATAAAGAATCAACTCTGAAAATAAAAGGCAGGTTTTACTGACAGTTCTGTTCAATCAACTGTTTTCGACCAAACTGTGACACACATAAACTAGGCTTCAAATGAAAGTGAAACACAGTGATTCACACACATAAGAAGATCCAGCTGCCTGTGGATCTGCAGTTACAGATATCTAGGTCCCTATGTTTCTTGCTAGCACCAACACTGTCAGAAACATTTTCTCATTCCACACGTCTTGTCAACTATTGGAAAATGTAGGCTTATCCTATTAATCCTTTGCATTTCTTTCCCAACCACATCTTAGGATGCTAATTTTGTCTGCACAGAGCCAATGTAGCAAATCTCATTCATGGAACATACTTACATTTATACCGGTACATGGAATACAACTATAACACCGGCATTCATGCTTGTGTCAAACAGAAGTTTGTGCAGATTTCATACATGCTCATGGAACATACATAAATTTATACATGGAATACAACTATAACACCGGCATTCATGCTTGTGTCAAACAGAAGTTTGTGTAGATTTCATACATGCTTGGGAGCTAAGATGTGGGGGGCGGACACCAACAACTCCACTAACTTCCTTTCACCCAATGAAGCCAAAGCAGCATTACTAAAAGTATAGGATAATTTTATAAACATAAATATATAGCTTTTGTACCATACAAATACTTTCATTTGCATCATTCCATGGCAAAACTCTCACTTGTACAGGTGAAACTCGAAAAATTAGAATATTGTGGAAAAGTCCATTTATGTAAGTAATTGTTTTCATTAGCTACTGGAGTTTAATATATGAGATAGACTCATGACATGCAAAGCGAGATATGTCAAGGCTTTATTTGTTATAATTGTGATGATTATGGCGTACAGCTGATGAAAACCCCAAAGTTGAAATGGTTAATTTGGGGTTCTCACCTGTATATGGAAATATCCCTTACATAATTATTCAACTTACTTGGTATCTACTTGTTTTGTTGCTTAAACAACGTAACATTACATTTTATTCAAAACAAAACAAAATAAAAAATTCCTTCCAGAAGCACCTTAGAGACCAACTAAGTTTGTTCTTGGTATGAGCTTTCGTGTGCATGCACACTTCAAGGGAGAGTTATATTTTCTGAGCAGCATACTGAGGACTGTATATCTGCTATCGTGTATCTTGTTAATAGAAGAGATTGCTGTTAAAGCATAAGAGTTTTAACCTTTCAAGAAAAAAATGTGGGTTGTATCCAGAGTGCTATGCAGATGTTCCAAGGATTTGTTAGCACAATGGAAAGTTCTACCCTTCTCTATCCCCTGCATGACCCCTAAAGATGTTCTCCTAATCTCCCAGAGCAGATTTGAGGAGGGCATGAGGCACACACGGAGGGAAGTTCTGTTGTGCAAGTGCAAATCCTTGCACTAATGGAACAAGTGCACTGCACACCCCTCAACGTCTCAGGAACACAGAATAATGTAGAAAAAATTTCAGGAAAAATTGGTCTATCAGTTCAATACTGTTTACTCTTTCTCAGCCCTTCCTGGAGACATGAAGTACTAAAACTAAGACCACTTGCATAAAATTTATTTGCTCTACCACTGTCCTACAGCCTTTACTCAAAGTACTTTAAATTGGATCTCAACTTAGTGTCACCTATTTGAGTTCAAGCTACCACTTTTGAGTTCCTGCAGCATCTCTTCTCCTGGATCTAACAACATCTGCAGGCCTTGTTTCCAGTGCAAACCTGCATTCCTTGCATGCCACCCAGTAGGGAAGAAGGCACACACACACAAAAAACCCCACAAGTGGGATACAGCTATGTAAATTTATTCTTGGTGATTACGCCATACAGAATACTGTTAACTCTATGGATTACTTTTATGGCCTGCAAAACTTTTGCTAGCTACAAACTATATAACTAGTACTGTATAAGCAACTTTTTAAGAGTGTCAAATGCCTACGCTGGTGGCTGCTAACCAAAAATAAGTGAAAGATTCTGGGTGCATGCAAAAATGCTCCCCCACCTCACCCCAGGCTTTGGGTTTGTTATCTTTTCTCTTCTGGCTGCACCCGAATATATAATACTGAATTTCACTACACAGTGTCCTTGGAGCTTTAGAAGCTACTTTTCTAGGAGGGATGGGAATGCAACGGAAAAAGGGAATCGAAAAGCCTCCATGCAAGTTGATCGAATGAATTCTCAAATACATATCACAGAGAAGCGCTGATGCTCAATGGAAGACAACAAATGTCAAATTAATCCTGAATGGTCTGCAGGCGGAAAATAAAATCCAGATGTATGAAGTGCTAAGTAATATTAAACCATAAAGCTCTCAAGGTAACTGCATGGGGGAGGGGGAGTAATAGCATGCTACAATACTCCCTTCACCTCTATTCAGGTCACAGTAAAATAGGTAAAGGACCCCAGACAGATGACTATGGGGTTGTGGCGCTGCTCTGCTTTCAGGCCAAGGGAGCCTGCGTTTGTCCACAGACAGCTTTTCAGGTCATGACTAAACCGCTTCTGGCGCAACGGAACACTGTGATGGAAACCAGAGCGCACGGAAACACCGTTTACCTTCCTGCCACAGCGATACCTATTTATCTACTTGCACTGGCATGCTTTCGAACTGCTAGGTTGGCAGGAGCTGGGACTCATAGCAAGAAAACTTAGCGAGTAGGCGCTGATGGGTCCGTTATAAGACAATACAAGTCAGCCCCAACCTAAGGATGTATGATAACACTGAAGTTACTTGTTTGTTTGTTTGGGTTTGGGGCATTTTAAAATTTCTAAGTTTTATTCAATATCAAGTCAACACTATTACATAACAAAGAGTCACTACATTGTGACCAATATATAGACATTCGTAGACACCACCATCAACCCATATAAAGGTCCCATAAACACACAAAGGGACACAAATAGTAAGGAGCGGAAAATGGGGGGTGGGGGTGGCAAGAGACATTGCCTGGTGTATCTCTAAGTGTGCTAGGCCTCCACAATTTCTAATGACTATGACAATAAGAAAGCACTAAACTTTTCTCAGTTTTGATGATGCAATCATTATTCTTCAAAGAATAATGTATATGTACACAAGTTTAGGTCTTACAAACATAAAAGTGATACATATAAAATAAACGTCATGAAATTTCCAATGACTGTTTACATTCATATTTGTACATAGCACAAAACATACTTTAAAAAAAACACACATTGATACTTCTGAAAAAAGGAGATTTCTCTCTCTGCAACATGATACATTTGAATATATTATGTTAACTCTTATCAGTTTTCATACATCATCCTTTACCCTGAATTCGGTTGAAAATTACGCAAGCCATAAATTAGCTTTAAACAAGCTTTGAATCAGGCTCGAGCTAGTTTTCAAATTAAAAAGCCGTCAGTATATTACAAGGTGCTGTCATTTTATTACCGCAATCAATTCAGTGTGGCCTGAGGTATAAGGAAAATGGATGCTGTCTTCATTTGCAAAGGGTTTATCTCCTGCACCAGGCTCTGAACTACTTGACTGCAGTAATGAATTGGGAACCAAAGTTACTAACAAAGACTTTTAAAAACAGCAAAGCTGAAGACAGTAGTTCGCTTTTAGAATTGCATAATGGAAAAAAGTCCTTTCTTGAAAGAAATGGCATGAAACCATTTCTTATAAAGTGGAAGGATAATGGAAAAAGAGTTACCACTTTTTTAGCACTAGTTATCTCAGTTTAAAATATTCTAAAAGTTCATTTTACAGCCTACTCTATTGCTCCCAGTTCCTGACATAATTTTTGAAGGACATTCATGAAAATCCTTTTCTACTGTATACTATTACAAAATTGTTCCGATGAAAATAAGGAAGCACTGGTCTATTTGGATTCCCTTATATTTAGATATGTGGAACAAAAAAGAAGCAGTTAGTTAGTACTAAAATTTGTAAAACACGGAGATTCCCCCCCCCCCTTAATATCAAATAGTATATTTTTTTGTTAATTTTTTTTTAACTAGATTGACAGCGGCTTCAGGTTTTGGAAGAAATGATCAGCAGGTATATAAATGCTTTACGTTTACACTTTTTTTTAGTTCCACAGTAATGTCCAAAGAGGAAACTGACTGGAAGAGATATGCAAGTTCGTCATTGCATTACCCCTGGGAATGTTCCACTATAGCATTAAAAGGGCAAGTCTCCAGATATCTGCTAGACACGGCAGTGCTAAAACATGTGTTGATCACGTAAAGCCAATCAATTTTCCAACTATCAATGTATGATTGATTTCAAGGAAAGGTCCATCACTTCGCATTCGAAAGGTCACAGGTTTAATCCTTGCTATCTCTAGGTAGGGCTGTGAAAAACTCCTCTCCGAAACCGAAAAAACTGCTGCCATGGCCAAACTTGGCCCTCCAGCTGTTTTGGGACTACAACTCCCATCATCCCTAGCTAACAGGACCAGTGGTCAGGGATGATAGGAATTGTAGTCCCAAAACATCTGGAGGGTCAAGTTTGGCCATGCCTGCTGTAGACCATATTGGGATTGATGAACCAATAGCAGCAAGCTATATTCCTCCACACATCTGACTGAGTAAGTACACTTACTATAGGTTTGGCTTTAGCCTACCATGGATAGGACATTTATTTTTATTATTTATTTATTTATTTATTTATTATTGCTACTACTACTATTACTACTACTACTACTACTACTTTATACATTCATTACCATACACCACAAGGTTCTTGAGACAACTTACATCAATACAACAAAGGCATACAAAATACATACAACAAAAAGTCAAACTAACTAAGAATAGTCATACATAAATATCCAGAAAGTTAAAACCTACAACCCTTCACATGACTACAGTATGACCCACCATTAAAAACAAGCTAGCAAACAGCAAGAAGCAGACCATAAAACACCCACAATTAAATGCTTGGGGGTAAAGAAAAATCATGATCTGGTGCCAGAAAGAAGGCAATGTAGTGCCAGGCTTGCTTCCTTGGGGAAAGTACTCCATAATGGGCTACTAAAAATGGTCCTCTCTCCTGCAGCCACCCCCTGTATTTCTACTGGAAGAAGGGCTCTGAAGAGAGCCTCTGATGAAGACCTAATGACCTGCATACGCAAACAAATTTGAAGCGATAGAAGCATGTTGTGGATCTTTCTTCAAGCCACAAATAAGGAGTTTTGTATGGGCCTGCACCTGAGGTATGATAAACTGACATGTGGCAATGATGTACCAGTAGTAAACAGACATAGCAACCATATAGCAAACAGATATGCCAAAGTTGTGCAACTGTCTGTAGGACTTCAGTTCATCCTTTTCAGTGACTGCTCGCATGCCAACACTTGTCACTCAATTTAATGTTGCACATTTTGACTATGCCTCATTAATTAGAAAATAGTACTACAGTTCTGCTGTAAATTGATCTCTTCTCCACACCGGGTAACAGCTTTATTATTATTCTGGTTGTCACACTTATTTACAGTATTAAGAATAAAACAAGCACTGGAAGTAAATGATCTTTCTGTGGAAAGGTCTTCCAAAACGTGTTACTTACACCCTTCTTTCTATGCTTATTTAGAAACAGGTTTGTCCTATAAGGTTGAAAAATACCAGGTATGAGACAAGACAAAGCAGTCGTCCTATAAAATTGATTTAATGCAAGCTAGCTGAATGTTCCAATGCCATTTAGTTGTAAACTGCTAATACAGATCCTTTTATTAATACAGTGGAAGCCTAGCACAAAGAATATTTTATTACATCTAAGTCAGCAGCATTAAAATTGGGCCTGTTTATTAAAAAAGGAATGAAGAACCCAGCTACCACAGTTTAAGGGGCAAAATTAATCAGCAACCTTTTGCTGAGCTCACAGGAACTGAAAGGTCAAAACTAGTGCTGCTTCAAAAGCTCAGAAATTCTTCACTCTTTGTAAGTTACAGGCACTGAAAATTATGTGGAGCGCTACTCTGCTAAAGTCACTGGAAATGCTTTAAGATGGGCTCTGCCCACAGTTGTATCCATGCTACGTAGGGTTATATCTATGAAATGAATCTGAAAACTCAGCCCTTTCTTTTTTATTATGTGTCCCCCTACTGATTAGCACAATCTTAAATACATTTCCACTTAAGCTGTTGCATGAGTTTTGTATTCAAGACAAAAAACAAAAAAGTGTTTGCAAAAATAGCCCTATGATAGTGGCCCAGACCTAGGATAATGCAACACTTCAACAACATTGTGCATTGTTCTGCACCCTTGAATGGAACTTTATTGGGAGAAAGCATGGGCAAGCACTCACTTGACCCACTGAATATTCACACAAGACAAAAAACCTTCTTCCTGAGAAAAGGGAAAGGAATGTCTTAAGTTCTTCTTAAGCTAGAGTTTGAGATGGTCCCATGCTGTAGTTGCCCATTTATACAAAATCAAGAAACAGCAACATGTTTAGGGGTGACTAAGCTAGATAGGACTAAACTTGAGGTGACTTCTTCTACCCACAATTCTACAATTCCCCATATCCCAGTTCCTCCTGTTATTCTATTACTAAGATCATCTTTGCCAGTTGTCTCCGCCATCTATTACTATTTCCCATTTTTAACTTGGTGCCATGCTGCTATGTGCTCTAATTTTCCTATCACACACCATCCTAATCTCTAACAGAAACTCCTGACCTCATGTGCAGTAACCTTATACATTGTTGCAATACCTTTTCTCATCTATTGTTAAACACCCATTACTGCACTCCGAAGGCTTTATTCTTTATTCCTACTTCTTCTGCTTGTCTTACTAACCTGTGATTTTATGGACCTTCTCTCGTCACATTTTTCTGCTTTGACATTGCTTGCTGCATAAAACATCTTTAATGTTTCTATAGTAGTTCTTCAAATATGTGGGTTTTCTCATTTGTGTATAGATACTGCTGTTTGGACTATAACAAGATAAATTTCCTCTTAGCATATTCTATTATTATTATTACTACTACTACTACTTGCTTAAGTCAAACCATTACTTCCATGCCCTTTCCACCATTTTAAAATGGTACTGGACATTTGCAGAGTACACAGTACATAAAGCAGACTAATATATATTTCTGGGCAACCCATAGTCAAGGAGGCCTCTAATATTTACCATCTGTAGTCCATTTCAGACTTATTGAATCCTGACGTGCCAATCCTAATTACTAAAATGCAAGCTGGCCAAATTTGCGTATGCTCCACATATGCTCAAGTATTTTATATGCATTTAGCAAAATTACATATACTATATTTTAATGAATGCAGTTTGCAGACATTTTGCTGAAGTACTTGTTACTTAAATCTGCTAATCAAGTTAACTCTTAAGGAAGTAGGTGCTCAGCTAGTAACTTCTGGTAGCTAAATATGACAAAGCTTATGCAGCTATTTGGTGCATATAAACTTTTCAAGGCAGAGGATGCAAAATATGCAAGACTCTCCAAACATACCCAAAGGAGTTTTCAAACCACTGAACCACATAATCACTTTCATCCTTTACCAAAGATATGTTTAGTGAAAAGCTAGAGATAAATTTAATTGCTGCCGGAATTTAACAATGCAAGTGCGTCTTCAGGATTTAGAGAAGATACTTTTTAAAGTCAGCTACAACAATCACAAAAAATTGTGCACTCTCAAGGGAGAGTTAATTATAATGCACTTAGAATTATATTCACTTGTTAACTATTTGTGCAAGCAATTTTAAAAAGTAACTTTTAACTGGAAGAACAGTATAAGTAGAGTAGTTGAGGTTCTCTTCCCTTCTAACACACCAATAGGAACAATCCAGAAATCCCCTGCTATCTTTTGCAAAGCAGATGTAAATGCTAATTTAGTCTATTTTTATTTTCAAGTGCAACACTTAACCTTCTCTAGTACTACCTAATCTTATACAGTCAAACTACATTTTTAGTGCTATGTGAAAATGTTTCTTAATAAAAATAAAATTCATTGTAATCTCCCCTCACTCTCAAATAAGCATTGAAGCTTTATACAACAGTCACCATCTGCTGTTAACAACTGAAATGTCTTTGCTTTGTTTAATGCGTTGGTTATATTATAGGTTACCTGCTTTTAAAAATTGGAAGACAGCTCTACTTTTTGATCAGGCTGCACTGTGGACATTCAGAAAAGCAGACTATAAATGACTATTATTACTACGTGAGTTACAAATACTGGTGTCTCTTTATCCTTCTGTATTCAATCCCTGAATAATCTTGAATTAGTAGCAAGGCCATCTTACCCATAGGCACTAGGGGTGCGGGGCACCCAGGCACCGGGCTCTCAAGGGCACCAGGCCAAGAGTCCGGGGCCTGAGAGTTGACTCTGGGGAAGAGCCCGCCCATCAGTCAAAGCGCCATGGCAGGGCTCTTCTGCTGCGGGTGGCTCTGTGCCGCAAATTTGGGAGCGACCAAGCCAGCGAGGCACTGAGGCGGCCAGCTGGCTCCACCCTCCTGCACGCCTGGGACTGGGAAACCTGGGGCGGGGCACAATGGGTGGATCTTTGCACCCCGGCGTCGCATATGCTTAAAACAGCCCTAATTAGTAGGCAGATATCAGAAGTTACCAATCTGATCCCTGGAATGAGGAGACATCAACTCAACACAGAAGTTTTTAATGTAAACTATGTTGTGGTGTGGATACCAAGGTGTTGTGGACTCTGAAGAAGCACGAACTAAGGGCAAAAATGAGAAATGAGCTAAGAGGAAGGCACGTTTGGCGAACCTCACTATGATCAACTCCTGCCCGGAAACCTATGTGCCCACTGTGGAAGGACGTGTGGATCCAGAATTGGCCTCTACAGTCACTTACGGACTCACTGTTAAGTCCGTTTTCATGGAAGACAATCTTACTTGGCTACAAGTGATCGTCAAAAGAAGAAAAAAGAAAGTATTCTTATCTGCTGCAATCTCCTACTAAACTGTTAAGTATGATAAAAAACAGTTTCATGTAAAAAAGGATAGAGCAATAGGAAATAGCTGTTAGGCACTATGTAGTACACAAAGACGACAGCCAATGGTAAAAATGATTATGAGATGGTATGATAAAACAATCTTGCTTTCAAATCCAATTTGTTGCTACTTCCAGACTTCTTGCCAGAGGTTATAGCTGCATGGATCAGTGTTCTTCCTGCTGGGATTGTCACAAGAGATATCACTATAATGGCTCATCTCCCACACCAAGGAATTCCTCACAGATGATCTCCATCCAGACCCTTCGTTTACACTCAATCATCCTGCTGCTGTTTTAAATACCAAACAAAAGGCAGTGAATCACCATTACTAGTGCATGCTATATGTCTTTAAAAAGAAAACAAATACATCCAAATTTCCACATTGATGTATTTAAAAATGTTGTATGAAAAAATGCACACAACTGCATTTTTTTAAATAATGAGGTCCTTGAAACATTTTAATATATCATCTTCCAAGGCTTGTTGGATAACTGCTCAATTTTTCAAGGGCTAAACTTTTGGAAACCTTAGCATCATATATATTCATCTACCACTTTTTTTTTTTTTTTGCAAATGGTTCCTTTCTGGAAAACTCTGTATTTGAAATTGCCATTCGTGTTCTACATAGTAAGTACAAAGTTTTGTAGCCATTTAACAGTTTATGAGGAAGGTTCTAAGTAAAAGAGCCATATCTATTTTTCCAATAGTCATTCTATTAAAGTTAATATGGGCTCTTGTAATTAAGTAAATAATAACCGAACTTTGCAATCACAGGTTGCTAATAGGAAGTAGTAATGGTGAACTACAATTTGTTGGCAAATTTGCTTATAATTCTATTGTCAGCATGAGACCTTAATTATTAGTACACTCATTTAAAAGCATGTAGTCTAAATAATCTTACAAGCAAGTAAATTAGATTAAAGAAGTGAATCTAAATGCAAGTTTTAGCTATCAAACTTGATAAATGAAAAGGCTGTAAAGGTGCTGCTGCTCTGGAAATATTGGCTTCCTTAACTATGGGACCAAAGCAAAGGAGGGCTGTTGGCCACATACTGTGTATATCACATGAGAAGGAAGCCATAAAATAAAATGAAAATTTAAATAAGATTAGAAATAATGAGTACTATCTAGAAATTGATCGCCAACTAGAGGCACTGTGACCAAACCTGGCTTCCTGTACCATCTCTCTCTCTCTCTCCCACACACCTGTGTTTCTTATTTATGCAGGTAGTGGCATTTGCTGCAAAGGGCACTCGATCCTTCATTGCTCAAAGTGGGAATGAGTCTGCTGACAGTCAAAACAGCTGTATCCATTTGTAATTTTCTACATGCCTAGCAAAATAGGATGTGAGAAAAGGGCTGGCTTCAGATTTTAGGGAATCCTGGAAAAGTGCCCTTTTGTGGGCCCTCTTTTACGACAGCGGGTCCCAGAGCACTTATCTTGTAGTTGGCAGCTGTGCTGCAGTCAGCAACAGGCAATTTGAAACCACCACTACAATTTCCTTCCCATAATACCTCTGATTTAGCTTTCTCTGGGGCATTGTGGAAAATTAAAATAGTAGCCCAAGGGTGGCTTCAATTTTTCCTGCTACAGGAGACACAGGCTAATGATGTTACAAACACACCCACCCACATGCCTTTAAGTATATACAGAAGTTGAGAATCAACAGAGAACAAATCTGCTTCTTCTTCTGCATGACAGCTCTTCAGATATTTAAAGATCATTATCATGACTACCCTTAATCTTCTACCCAGCTCTTTCAATTCCCCCCCATAGGACTTCCCAGACCCATCACCATCCTGGAAGCCCTTCTCGGAACACACATCAGTTTGTCACTGCTCTTGTTCACATGTGGCACCCAGAACCGGGCACAATATTCCAGATGCAGCTTGACCAGCACTGAATAAACAGGAACTATTACTGGATGCCATCTAAGATTTCATTCGCTTTTAAAGCAGCTGCATCACACTTCAGGTACATTAGAGAATCACATTACTAGGGGAGGAGAGGAGGCAGAACTTTTGACAATTTTCACCAGAGAGCTGCTGGGAACTATGATACTAAGTATTTGGAACGCTTCCATATTCTAGTCGCTGTTTGACTGGTTAAACGAATTCTCCAATATGAGGATCCATTTCCATTATGATGATAGTTTAGAACTGCCAGCTCTTCTTCGAGGAATAGGACACAACTGACCCTTCTAGATACAGTCTGACACCACAGTCTGTCAGACGCTCAGAAGTTTACACCTGAATTTTTACAATGTTAACATTCCATGTCTCTGGAAAGGTACCCTGCTGCAAAAAAATTACGGGTGTTTAGGTCAAAATTACTTGTGAAGATCTTCATAAGAGCACTCACTAAACGTGTGTGTGGGTATACATTCCAAGCATCATTACTGCACAGAACTTAGGGGTTAAGGCCAAGTCAGACAGTGCACAACTAATGCTGAGTGAACACTTGGAAGATTGGCAGTTTAGCAGTTATTCTATTTCAAACGTTTTCTCATTAGCACAAACCCATAGCTGGACATGGACAATACTGTGCTTCAGCTGGGTCTATTCTATGTGATCAAATATCTCCTTCAAAGTACTAGGCTCCTGTAGGTTTTGTCTGACTCCTGAGAGTACATGGCATAGAGAAACACAATTCTTAGGTAGAGTCCACCCCACTAGATGAAGTTGAAGTTGACGAAATATGATTAATGGTAAACATGGCTGTGCACATGTTCATGTGTCTCAGTGAAGGCATTTTCATATGTTAATTCCCCAAGTAACACAAGCTCTACAGAAATGAAGGCATGCAGCTTTGGGATGTAGGGGATTATGATCTGGTTGAAAAGCTGGAGCTTAGCCTGTTAATGAATTTCAGTTCCTTATGGTGGTACATCAAAGCGAAAGGATGCAGCCATATTTGATGCATATGTATGGTAAATCACCCATGAGCCTTGGGGTGGGGGGGGGGAGGGAAGTCTGCCTGAAATGTTTAGGAAACTTTGCAATGACCAACAGCATCTTGCAAGCAAAGGGGCTTCAGCCACAAATCTCAGGATTTGCCTATGTGTAGCAGACATAGACGTGTGCTCACCCTTGACCTACAATAGCTCCTCCTATTTTATTCCTTAAAGCAAACTCGTTTTCATTTCATGGCAAAGGCTTCTTTGAACGGCAAAACATCACTGACTGTGCCAGTAATAAAACATGTACTTGGCTTCATCTCCACTCAATGTAATCTCTCCTGGCTCCACACTGCACTGCACGCACAATTATCTTAAGGGTGTGTGCTCTTATATACATATGATACCATAATGCAAAATCATTAGCATTATTTCAAAAGCTGTATTTAAGTATTCATGCTAAAGTAAATGTATGTATCTTTGCCAGCAACCACTATCATTTGAAGTGCATAACAGAGATCTGATTTTACATGTTTTAACAGTTACCTGATACTTGTGTTTCATTCCATCCACTTCACCCTATATTTAACACATAAGGTATTTTGCAGTTAGTAGAAATGAAAAGCACAGTGCAAGATCCAGTTAAGCACTTTTAAGCTGCATTGGTTTCAATGGAAGAAAGATAAGCACACACTTTGTTAACTATGAGCAAAATATTAAGATCCCAAGACTGTGGGAGGGCTATTGGAAAGAAACAGCAAGAGAATGAATGCTTCATCTTAAGATGTCATAGCAAAGGTTATTATTTACTCACAAAAAGGAAAATTATCAGCTGATGTGAGAAACCAGTCTCCACCAAAGAAGTGTATCTTTTTTTCTTTTTTGCCAAAAACCAAACACAGAATAAACGATAGGCGTAACCGCTGAAAACAAAAAACAACATGCCAGGTTGGCATGTATGAAGATGGTAACAGAGCATCTTCATGATCAGTTCCAGGAGGATATGGCAAGGGGCAAATCAAAGTATTTCTATACAGAGGTGTCTGTATTGGCTCTGGAAGCAGGGAGTCTGCTTTCTTATTTTGGAGGTTATTGCAATCCAAGGGCTTGAATACCTATGTTCCCTTATTAGGAATCAGAGCTGAAACTGACTGTGGAATATGAGACCAAGCTGGATACAATGCTGTCTTATAGGCCTTCTACTCATTCAGGTACAGTATATCATCAAGCCAACCATATTTATTATCTGAGCTAGAAAGAGTTGTCCTCTCAAATGCCTTTATCAATTGGACTATGGTAATTTGTTAAAATTCTACCACTGTGCACCCTCACCTACAGAGTAAAATGGGTCCAGTGAATCTCAAGGGATAAAGCAAGTGTGTTCTTTATTTCCTTTATATTTTGCTCAGCTGCTCCAGCATTTTAGTAGATGCTCTTTTCAGGACTTACATATCTGAAGTCTTAAGGCTAAGGGGAAAGAGTTTTACAAACAGCACACTGGTTACTCAGTCAGATCCAAAGTGCACAGGCATAGAGTAACTTAATAAAATTTTTGACTTCTTTGAGGTACCCCATTAATGAAGAAACACCTGAAACCACCGGGACTAGAACTACTGAACATTGGGTTGTTGTTGTTTTTAAGTGGCTGTTTTGGTGGCAGAAAGGTTAATCAAGTCCCTACATTCCTAGGACTACTCACATCAGTGCCTGGAGACAACTTTTGCCTTGTAGATCCTGGACACATAGAAATCTTGTAATCTGGGGTACAAGTTTTTAAATATTAAGTGTCCTTTGTCAATGGTCAGGAATGATGTGAGTTTTAGTCCAGCAACATCTGGAGATCATGTTTCCCATCCCTGTGCTAGGAGTTCAGTAAGAAAGCTGTTTTGGTTATAAAGGTGTTATGTTGCCAATAAGGATTACTAGTTTGAATGGCCCATGGCACCAAAAGTTCCATGGGCAACACATTATGGCTGGATATGATATTGAAACTGACCCATATACCAATTCCAAGGCATTTGGCTGTCACCACAAAGCTCTTTGTACAGCAGAGAAACAACAGAGGAAACAAGTGCGGTGACTGTAGTATTCTCTCATCTGCCCACCATACAAACGGCTAAGACACAATTATCCCCATCCATGGAACTTGCATGTCCTGGATCTTAAGACATGTGAGTACTGAACACATCCTTTCCCCTTCCTCTGCATCATCTCCATTTCTTTTTTAATGTGAAAACTGAATAATCAATACAGATCAGAAAGGACTTGCATCTCTCTGTTTCTACTTTCTTCTAACAGAATTTAATAAAATTAGTAATAAAAAAAAACTACTGATGTCCAATTATATAAATTCATACAATTATTAGTATTCAATTTTTTTAGCTATTTTATACAATCTGTACTGGATAGCATCAGTACTGGATAGCATCATCTACTACATATCTGTAGAATTTGACTAAGACTAAAACTAAAACGTGTGCAATATAGCCTGTGCTTTTAAAAGCTTTCCACATCTCACAGTTTGTCTATCAAGTTAAGTCTTAGATTTGTTTTTTTTTTTATAAAAATTTTATTATTTTCAATTATAACAAAAGAAAAACATAACATAAACATCAACATTAACACCATAAAAACAAACTACATAAACACAATCAAACAATGACAATAAAAGAAAAAAGAAAATTATACAAACCTTAAACTAACACTGATCTTCATACTTTCCTTGTTTCTATCTTCTCTATTTGGGGGCTTCCCCCATTCCCTCCACTGTCTTCAAAATCATATATATCTTCTAGGTAGCTTTATATCTTGTTCAATTAACATTTACCCAAATTTTTAATATTCTTAACTTTACTTAATCAAATACCTAATTAACTATAAATCTTATCCTAGCATCATATCTTAACATATTTTTAACAAATAAGTCGTTCGCACAAAAAATTTCCTCTTAACAGTATTATCTAATATAAACCTACTAAAGCCGATTCTATTTGTTTCTGCTCAAATATTCAATTTAACTGATTTAACTAGATAGTCTTTAAATTTTTTCCAATCCTGTGACACCTTCTCCTCCCTCTGGTCCCGGATTCTGGCGGTCAGTTCTGCGAGTTCCGTATACTCCATCATCTTCATCTGCCATTCTTCCACCGTTGGTATCTCTTCACCTTTCCATGTTCTTGCCAATAAGGTTCTAGCTGCTGTTGTGGCATACATAAAAAACACTCTATCCTGACTGGGTATCTCTTCATTGGTTATGCTCAGAAGAAATGCCTCTGGTTTCTTACAAAAGGTAACTTTCATTACCTTCTTAAGCTCGTTATAAATCTTATCCCAGAAAGCATTTACCGCTGGGCACAACCACCACATATGAAAAAAGGTACCTTTCGCATGTTTACATTTCCAACATACATCTGACATTTTGGTATTCATCTTAGCTATCTTAACTGGTGTCAAATACCATCTATAAACCATTTTCATTATGTTTTCTCTTAAACTATGACAAGCAGTAAATTTGATACCTTTCTGCCACAATCTCTCCCAGTCATCCATCATAATATTATGTCCTACATCTTTCGCCCAATCTATCATTGGCGATTTAACCAGCTCATCTTTCGTATGCCACTCTAGCAAAAGATTGTACATTTTGGAAAGGTTCTTAAAGTTCGATTCTATCAGTTCTGTTTCCAGTTTTGATTTTTCTACTTGAAAACCAACTTTTTTGTCCATTTTAAATGTTTCATACACCTGGTGATATTGCAGCCAATCGGGGACCTGACTTTTCACTTGGTCATAGCTTTTTAACTTAAATGAGTCCCCTTCCTGCTGCAATATGTCCATATATCTTAGCCAACTTGCAGACATGTTCGGTCTCTTATAGGCCTTGGCCTCCACTGGAGAAATCCATCTAGGAGTCTTTCTCTCCAAAAGGTCTTTATATCTAGTCCAGACCTGATACAAGGATTTTCTAACTATATGAGTCTTAAAAGTTCTGTGAATTTTAACCTTGTCATACCAAAGGTATGCATGCCAACCGAACATATTGTCGTGTCCTTCCAAGTCCAACACATCCACATTCTCTAATTTAAACCAGTCCTTTAACCAGCAAAAGGCCGCTGCTTCAAAATAAAGTCTTAAATCCGGCAGAGCAAAGCCTCCTCTCTCTTTAGAGTCTGTTAGGATCTTAAACTTGATTCTAGGCTTTTTGCCCTGCCATATAAACTTCGATAGGTCCTTTTGCCATTTTTTAAAGCAATCCAGTTTATCCAAAATTGGTATGGCTTGGAATAAGAACAGCATCCTTGGTAGGACATTCATTTTAACCACTGCTATTCTTCCCATTAACGACAGTTTAAGTCTTGTCCAAATTTCCATATCTTTTTTTATCTCCATCCACAGTTTTTCATAGTTGTCCTTGTACAGGTTCAAATTCTTAGTTGTGAGATTGATACCTAGATATTTTACAGTTTTAACAAAATTGTTAAAAGTTAAGTCTTAGATTTGAAATACACTGGAACAAATTCCAGAAAACTAAGAATGCCAAAATATTACCGGTACTTTACTCCTAAAAACTGTATGCATTGATTTTTCAAAGGGGTTTCAGTTAGTGCTCCATGAAGTTGCTTAGCTGTAACAGAATATTTTTGAACGATGCCCACGCATAGTTACACAGACAGGCAGCTGGTCGGAGAGGTGAATTAACGGCAAATTATTAAAACACAATAAAAAATACATAAATAGAGTGATATTCTCTCTTACTCTAGCTTGCTGACAGATACATGTGCAAGTGGAGCCTTTCCTTTAGTACTTAACATTGTGTTAGAAGTTTTCCATGAAGTGGCTGGCTTACCTCAGAGTAACTCCACTGAACACAGTAGAACTTATTTCCAAGACTGCTCTGCCATTTATATACACATCTGACAACAATACTTGACAAAGTAATTGAACTGGCTCTTAAAAGTCTACTCAGTATCATGAGAACACTGAAAGTTAGCAGCTCTGTAAAAACCAAGTATTCGTTTTTTGAAAGAAAGGGAGGGGAAGTTATAGAAATGTATATATTCTGGGGGTTTTTTCCTTTCTTTTTTAAAACACATTTTCTCCAACTTTGTTGAGATGAGAAAGCTTGTCAGACCTTTGTGGTAAGTATCACCCATTCCATAAAAGTGACGCTATTACTAGCAGAAAAGATGCTGCCCTCGTGCCCTGAAGCAAAGTCACTGTCATTATTTGACAGCTGGGGTAATATGGGAATATGTTATGCTGGTGGGGAAATAACTTGACAAGATTGCAGGAGAGCTGCATGGCATATTATGAACAAAAGTATGCCGTCTATATCAATGAAAAATATAAACATTTAATAACGTTTACCGCCTCTAAATAAAAAGCATTTGTCCTTATCTGAAAAATCACATTTTTAAATTTATCAAGACGCAAGCAACAATCAGTGGCTCGTGGATACTGATATTTTCATCATGAACACAGGGCTACAGTTTGTACTGAAGAACATGCATACCCTTTTTAGTTATACACTTGTATAGCAGAGAATCCTGACAGGGTAATCTTTGGTAACTAAGTCTTGGCTTACTTTTTCTTGAATGATACACATTTCCATTCAAAAGAAAGTAAGAGATGAGTCTATTCTAGCTATATAATGTTAGTATTTGTTAATTTACATTAGGTTTTACATTGGGCTAATGCAGTTGGCTCTCCAGCTGTTTTGGGACTACAACTCCCATCATCCCTAGCTAACAGGACCAGTGGTCAGGGATGATGGGAACTGTAGTCCCAAAACAGCTGGAGGGCCAAGTTTGGCCATCACTGGGCTAGTGCTTTAGATGCAAAAGAAGACATTTAATTTCCCCTTCTTGATCTTCATTTGGGAAAATATACTTTCCAACTCTAATTTCTCTGACGACAAGGAGAAGGTTGCTTTGGCTAAACCTAAAAACCCAGTGCTATTTCACTGCTCTAGCACCTAAATGACACTTACTGAAAATAGGATTTACAGGTGGAAAGAAAGTGAAGGTACTGGCAACTGTAGTTTGCAATTCATTTCTCAGTCATTCAGGGAAAATGCATATGGCCACTCAACTTCCTGTGCGTCCATGTGAGTAAGTTTTATGCTAAGACCTCAATCTAAAGACGTTCAAGGGCAAAGGCAATAGAAGGTTTCCTGCATGGTCTTACTCTCACTTTCTCACTTTGCCATTTGGGGCTGGAAAGCAGAGACTTGTGTATCACCAGCACGATAGGAAAGGGCTGAACCCCATTCACTTAGGTTGGCCTGCTAGATCCAGTGTTTCCTCCCCCCTGCTCCCCTCCCCTGGTTTTAACCCAGCTAGAAATATCAGTGTGCCTGTGGTAATAGTATTCTCTGGAGGAAGCACAAGCCTCTACAGAACTCACAAGCACCCAAAAGGTATTAAAAGTACACTATGCATAGATGTACTAAAAGGCTTCATTAATAAAAAAATTCCTAAGCTCTTGCAAAACAACTTTCACTTAAAGTAAGGTGTTATTCAGCAAGACAGATTGTACAGAAGATCATGAGGTTTTTCAAAATGACTAAAACATTGCCTTAAAATGACAACCCTGATGTAACTAAACAGAGCCACAAGGAGTCCTCATAAGACAATTTTTCTGGTACCGTTTGCTCATTTAAATGGGAGTTAAACTGGCCCACACTGAAAACAATGCAACAATATACAGTTTTGTCATATCAAAGATCTGGTGTCTTCAAGATATAATGCTTTTGGCAAGAAGTCCTCAGTGAGTAACAGACAATTTAAATTCATACTATAGAAAAACTGTTTCAGTTTTAAGGGCTGTCTAGATTTGTATATCTTTTTTAATTCATTCAGACACTGAACACTGCTTTCAAGTGCTTTTTTAAAGGCTCAGATGTCCAAGCCACAGTGAGCTTTAAATTATTCTGTACCAAAATTGTATCTTCTTAAGGAAGACTGATTTTATTAATAATTGGCTTTGCAGTTACACTAATTATTCTTTAATTTGTAGAAGAAAATTTCAAATCAAAAACACATTTTTGCCTTCTGGATTTTCCATGGTTACTGATTCAAATAAGTTTAGTAAATAAATCTTTTTAAACAGCATACTGGTCAAGTCTCCCTTTCAGCATACAGACAGCTTCAACATCACCATTTATATAAACTGTACACTGGCCATCTAATTGCATACACTTATTAGAAGTTCTGAAGTAGAGTCAGCAAAAGTATATTCACAACGTTTTCCCAATTATATGTCCACTGTCTCTTTAAATGTTTTTACAGATTAGAAGAAAGCAGATTAATTATGAACTAAAATATATAGAATATAGACTGTTTAAAATGGCATAGCAATATCATATGAGTGATATCTAACTAAATCATACTTAGAGAAGCTCCACTGAAATGAATAGACTTAAGTTACATTAGGCCATCGATTTCATTGTCACATCAGAGTAATACTAACATTGGACTATACCCTGTAATCATTAAATTACATTAAAGTGTAAAATAGTCAACAGTTAAATGACTGTACAACAAAACTGAATAATTTTGGACTAGAAAATAGTTTTTAAAATATTGAATTACTCTTTATCAAACCAATCAACTATCTAGTTTCCTATTATTGAAATAGTAAAACAGAATAACAGCAACAGATTGAAGTAAGCCCTTATTATTCTTTTTTTTTAAAAAAAAAAAACAACACACCTTCTTATCCACATACAAACCTGCAATGAGTTGTAAAAAAACATCTTCTAAACATTCACTTCTTCTGCATTTTCACAAGACTTTTTAACTTACTTTGGAGGATGTAGAGTCACACTCTTGACAAATCCACCCATAACCAGTTTGTTTTGGAGACTTTTTCAAGGGAGGGTCCAAACAGCCAAAATGATAGCACAGCCTGCATTCATCGCACCTACATTAGAGAGAGATACATTTCTTCAATATTCAATATCAAATTCAAATCCATAGAAAATAAAATAAAGGTTATCAACACAACTAGAACACACAAAGTCCAGAAATGTATTTGTATTAAGACTATTATAGCAGCTAAAAATGTTGCAAACAATTCTGCTTTGTGCATTAAAAGTTTTCCATCTATGTTGAAGCATAGCTGAATATGCTGAAGGGAGACCCAAACAGGAAGGGAATCTTCGTAGACAAACTAGATAAGACTCCATGGCAGATTTATTGGCAGATTCAAGTGTCTAAATCCAGATTTGACTGTTTAGGCCAAATCATGTAGATGGCCTAGCAAAAAAAAATCAAATGCTTTGTGGTGATACAGTCGTACCTTGGAAGTGGAACGGAATCCATTCCGGAAGTCTGTTCGACTTCCAAAATGTTTGGAAACCAAATTGCAGCTTCTGATTGGCTGCAGGAAGCTCCTGCAGCCAATCAGAAGCCACAGAAGCCCTGTCAGACGTTCAGGTTCCAAAAGAACGCTCACAAACTGGAACAATCACTTTCGGATTTGCGGAGTTCGGGAGCCAAAATGTCTGAGTTCCAGGGCTTTCGGGATCCAAGGTACAACTGCACACTTCTAAATTAATTAAAACAAACCATTTGGTAATGATGAAGTAAAGATGGCATGTAGCCCCTGACATGTAATAAGTAAGTATCACAGCACACATGAGATTCTGGATAAAGACATAAGTGCTTGCAGCATTTCCCTCACTTTGTTTACTGCATGTTGACTTATTTCCCCTCCTAATTCAAATTTGTAAAGAAGTATTTGCAGAAACATAATTTGCACTCTGAAGGCATTCAAATGTTTTTAGGTTTTAAAATTCAACCTTAGCTATTTTCTGTGCTAGGTTTTTACAATCTGTAGGGTGCTTCCTGCTCACCATCCCACCTGTTGGAGAGGTGAGAAAAGCAGAAACACAAGAGAGGATGTTTTCAGTGATGGCACTGTACTTAACTCCTGCCCAAGTCCACCACCTGGACCACACTTAGGAGTATTCGGAAAACCCACTGGGCTTCATTGGTGTTAGGACCTATACTGGAAATTTTCGCTGCTGCTGTTTTTCTGAAGATGTTAGATTATTAATTGCATTGTATTATCTGTGTTGTTTAACCACATTGTTAGCTGCCCTGAACTCCCTTATGGGAGGATGGGTAGGAAACAAGAATAACAAATAAATAAGCCAGAACGAAGAAAATACCAAAACAGTTTTCCTAGTTCTTCTTTTTGAAGACTGCCTTGATACCTTTGAAAAAATCATCTTTATAAGAAGTGGTGTGTTTGTTTTGTCAAAAGGCTGTGATCCTGTAATCTGTTTTTGGGTGTAAATCCCATTGATCTCTGTTACTCTCATTTCAAGTAAAACTGCACTGCTTAGTTCAAAGGACACTTACATTATACAATATAGTAGACTATATGGAAGCGGCTAACAGGAAGAAAAGTAACTATGTTGAACTGAGACGTATTTTTTCACTTCACCATGCATTTTCAAAACTGATCTAATTCCATTTTGACACAAAAGGAACTAGCAAAATAAACATAAGGCTTGATACTTTAGCAAACAAACAAACAAATAAATGTCAATTTGATTTTATACCATTGATATAGATAGCATTTAAAACCACATTAATATACAGATTAACCCAATTTAACATATATTAAAGTAAGTACTTCATGACAGAGACTGTAAGGGAAAAAAGCTAACAGAATACACCCCCCACTCCTTTAAGTTACCTCTGAACAAAAAGATTTGCTTATCTTATGTGAGAATAAGTCTAAGAATTTTGAACAAGTGAGCCTTTGCTTTTTAAAAATGTTGTTGTTTATTAATGTACCAATGATACTATCAGGGAGATAAATCCCCACTCAGAAGAATGAGCATCCATCCATCTCTCCCCCCCCCCCCCGCCACAATGCAAGATGACTGGCTTACCACATATCAAAGTAAGGGAAATTATACACAGTATCATTTAAGACAAAGTCTGAAATGGCCTAACTGTACCACTGTTCTGCTTATGCGAAGGTTCCGATTATTCATCACTTGGAGGAGCTAGAATAATGAAAAAGTGTACAGAACAAATACCTCTAAGGTGAATCAAGAGGGGTGCATAGTACAGGGAATAGCTAGCTTACAAAGCATTACTGGCCAGCCTGGCTGAAGGGAACTCCTCTTTCCTAGCTACCAAACTCCAAACAAATCAACGGCTCAGATTAAACCTCAAAGAAAACATTTTTTGTGGTGCAACTCCACCATATTGTTGTTTCCCGCCGAGGTGACTCTTGATGCCACCACAAGAAGGAAAGTGATTCAAAAGTATAAGCAAATCAAAATATAAGTGTGGTTTGTATGCCATGCTAAACCCTTGTTATAAACAAACTATGATTTAGTATGATTTCACAATAAACCATGGCTTGTTTTTAAACTTTGATGACACATGTGAACCGCCAAAGTTACAAAGCACTTGTATTCCCCAGAAGTCATCCTTTCCCAGAAAAGTTAGAAATACTGTAGAAAGCTGAAATATCTGCTGTAACAACTATCACTACCAAGCATGGTAAAAACAAGCCATCATGGGGACTTCAAGCAAAATATGCAATAAAAAAATATTTTAAAGAAAGAAAGAAATACTTTACAGTGAACAACAATGCCTAAGAGTTGCTGAAGAAACAAATGAAATTCATTGTTTGTAAAGGGAAAAGTGTAAATATAGTGGCATACATAATATTTTTTCAACATAAATATAACATAATAAAGCTAACTATAGCATGGTTTCAAAGAGGCATCTATTACTCAAGTGTGGAGACTTTAGACAATTTCCAAATCAGAATTCTCAGGGTGCTGGTTATTTATATATAAAGTTCTTAAAGTTGAAAACTAGCCCCTGCCCACCAGTTTTAAAATGCTAGCTTGTTTTCTGGTAGGGTTGGTGCATTTTCCAAATTCAACCAGTTTATTTTATATGTTAGAGAACATGACAACATTTGAAGTAAACACATACAATAAATTAAGGACCTGGAGGCTTCTTTCCTGGAGAGTTGAAGGTGGTATGATAGAGCCATCGCTGCCCATATGGTGCACAGACTTATTTTTTTCCTGTCTTGTTATCTTTGGGAAAATAGGTTTTTGAAGCACTACAAAAACCTGAAAATTGGATAAAGAAATCACTGTGAACATCATGGGCAATGGCAGCTTCATCATACCATGTTCATCCACCATAGGCACAGACCAGACATAACTCTCTTGGTCTAAAAAATTATAGCTTATTTGATCAGGAACATGCTCCCCACCACCACTCATTCCTTGCACTTCATAATGTGTGAAGCAGGATCAGATTCCCCATTTATATTGTAGTTTGCACTCAAAGAGGTTAAACCATACTTGTCTGATTTAATGAGAAACTATGGCCTTAAAGAACCAATTGTCTTCACAGCCATACAAAATCTGATATGATACAGCCATATTTCTTCTGCCCAATTAATATGAAGCAGGGGATGGGGCAGAAGCTATTTTGAGTGAATGAGTAGAAGAGATGAAAGTTGAACCCACACTCTCCCTGGCAGTTTCTGCCACCCAGACAACTTGCTGGTTCAGTTCAGATGTTTTTCCTCATGGTAGGGCCCTGAGAGTAACACCCACTGGAAGAAATGCATCAGAGGAGAAATGTTTTTCGAGTGAAGGGCAAAAGCATGGGTTGCTCCCAAAAGTGCTTCATTCCACACCCCACTATGGTCTGATTTGCATGTCACATTGAATCATGGTTAAAAGTAAACCATGGTTTAATGTGAATGAGCAAAGTGCTGGTGCACACTGCTTGAAAGTCCCCTTAGCTTCTCCCATTTCTGTTGTTGTCACAGTGGGTGGGAAGGAAACTAGCTTAGCATTGCAGGCACATCAGTGCCTGTTGTTTTGTTACTAGCTTACTGCATGTGGTTGTTTGTTACTAGCTTACTACATGTGGTTGTATGGCCTAAGGAGATTTTCAAGGGACTTAGAAGGCCACATTTGGCCACTAAGCATGAGGTTCCCCCACCTCTGTCACAAACTATGGCTTACTGTAATGTGCAGACCAGGCCATTAGCTGCATGGTAGACAGGAGTCTGTTCTATGAGAGTCGCAAACCTCAAACGTCTGAACACTGGCAGCTTAATTTCAAATACTGCTTTGATTGTGTTTAACTAATGCCAGTAAGATAATGTAACTTGCTTTTGGCATTTTGCTAGGGTTGCAGTTGACCCGTAGCAAGTGCTAAGTTCAGCCTACAAGATTTAAACCCTCTGTTTCTTATTTTTTTAAAAATTGAGATGAAAATGTTAAAACGATGTATTTGGTTAAATAACTACTAAACATGATACTGTAAATCAGAACTAAATCGGTTTTATCCTTAACCCCAGATAGTCAGCCAAGCTGTTAAATTCTAGTTTTAAACAGCCACAACCAGGCCAAAATATAATGATGTCTGAAGCGGACTAGCAAATGCCACTATGACCTCATCCTTCTGACTGTGGCTTTACCCCCCGTTTTTCCATTGCGACAGTGGCAGCACTGGTGCTCTGACAAGCTTATTGGGTGGTCATCTTCTCCCAATGAACTGCTAGGAAGACTGGGCAAAACAGCCAAGGACACCTCTAGGACTGCCACTGGGTGCTTCACTGCAGCAGCAAATATACAATTTAAAGTTTATGAATAAGTTAAAACTTCTATTGTTTGCCACTGCAAACAAATTGCAGGTGCTAGCAGGCACACCCAAGCCCAACCTTAGTCTTTTCTTTCTTGAATGGAGCTGGTGCACAATGGCAGAGATACAGACATATCTCTATGGATAGCCCTGGAGATGTCCTAGCAGCAGGGGTGGCTGGGCATGATCCACTACCCTTCCCAAGCCACTGACTGAGCCAAGAGGGTCACCTTGGCTTATGGAAGCAATAGCCCTGTAAACACTGCAAACTGGAGAGAAACAGAAGGAGAAACAGCCCTACTATTTGTCTCAGTCAGATTGAGAGGTTAAATAATATTTTTTAAAAAAATTAGCAGCTGACAGAAAATACTTTTTCACAAACAAAAATACTGAATTGAGGTCAAGTATCTCGGCACAGCAGGAGAAGTTGATTAGACACTTCCATACCTGAAACACGTCTGTTTTGTTCTTTAATAAAGTGATCTCCATCTGCTCATGCCCTTGGAAATCTTTCAGCACTTCAGCCTGCTGTGCTCAAACCCCACATAAGTCTGCATTTTCCTGCTCATAATTAGCTAATTATGCTCTAATCAATACTGTAGATCCTGATTTTACCATGTAAATCAGATAAATGAGATAATGGCTGGGGGTCAATCTCATTCTATTTACAAAGCCTAGCATGCACGTCCAATTTCATTACATTGCGCCTACCTGCAGAGGAGGGAATCTTATCAGCTGGCCTGCAGAAGTCTTAGAATGAACATGGGGGTGGGGAAGAGGACCTGGGCTTGTCTAAATGAAGAGCTAAAGAAAAATGTTTGGGTGTTTTTGTTTTTTTGCATATTTGTAAGTCACTGTAGAGAATCAAAGCTCTGAATTATAATATATAAAAAAGAAACTTGCATTCACAAGACAGCCACAACCATCTTTGGCTCTCATAGTAATTTCCTAACAACTCTTTATTAATAAACTTAATCTGTAAAGAAAACTTCACAAATGTTGCTTTGCAAAAGGTTAAATAAAAACCTCTCTCACTTACAATGCCCACAGAATTATTCACATAGCATACAATTAAAAAAAACAGCAGACAAGTAAATTTTGTATACATGCTGGTAATGCTAGGTATCACGACTTTATAAAAAGAAATACAAAATTTCCACAAAATGAAGCAATAAAGGATTGTTCTTAATGGGTATCTGAATACCTAATTGGAATGCCTTTAAACGTTGAACCAGTTTAGGATTTTACACCACCATAAAAGTTATGGACCAGCTCTCTTTTAAAATGCAGCAACAAGAAGCAGATGCTTTGAGGCACAGATCCCAAGAGTACTGTTCCATGCCACAAGTATCCAACTCTACATATTAGTTAAAAATATGCTTTAGAGCAATGACAGCAGTCAGACAGGTGTGTGTATCATTTTTCTTTTTAGTTCAAGCCTATGTTAGTACTAAGATAGCTCAGATATAAAGCAAGATGAATGCTAAGCATCTCTTTAGTAAAACTGCCCCACTATTGCTACTCTAACACAGAATAGAAATTCAGCTGCTAAATTTTCAAGCATTTGCTCTATGTTGAACATTTCTAGAACCACTTCTTCAAGTTTAACACACCTATTTCCTGACAGCATAGGATCTCTTCAACCTTTTCATCATTCACTTCAGCATTTGCAAATGCAGAACTTTAAAGTCATATGCCCATCCAGTAACATACATCTACCAGCCCACCGTGAATTACACAAAGTAGTTGTTGCAAATAGCAATACAAATACAAATCAGATTGGCACCCTACATCCCAAGTTGTCCTGTTGAATAATAAGGACACTACTACATCTCAACACAGCATAGTGCAGTTTTCTTTAGAAGAGGTATCTGATTATAATAACACTAGCAAATCCAGTCTAATTTAAGAGAAACAGAAATAAAAGTTACATAGAAATATATCTTCAGATACTTAGTACCTGCATTTAATGTTTTACAGTGCAATGTTTCTTACATACAGAGTCCAGTAACACTGGTTAGTTGCTGAATGCTACAAAATTGTAGCACATTTGTGTGTAGTGACCCAGCAACAATGCTAACCAAAAGAGGTATTGATGACCCCAAAGCCCTTTGAATAATGAATTTTAAAACACACCGATTTTAAAAACCCATAAAAATGTTTCAGCATCAGCCCTGTTCCTTAAGACCATCCCGTTTTAGCTATAAGCAAAACGTGCAACTTAAAGAATCCAGTCATATTCTGAGAGCATAGAATTCAATGTAATGTTTGACTGCTTACAACGTCTGTGTTTATCTTTCATGAAGTCAAAGGAATCTCTCTTAACTGAAAGGGCTGTATCCCTCTTTACAGTCATACCTTGAATCCTGAACGCCTTGCAAGTCGAACGTTTTGGCTCCCAAACACCGCAAACCTGAAAATGAGTGTTCCGGTTTGCCAACGTTCTTTGGAACCCAAACGTCCAAAGCGGCTTACCCGGCTTCTGATCGGCTGCAGGAGCTTCCGGCAGCCAATCAGAAGCTGCACCTTAGTTTCCAAACGTTCTGGAAGTCAAACTGACTTCCGGAATGGATTCCTTTGGACTTTGGAGGTAGACTGTATTTTGAAAGAGGGCTCTGAAACTCGACTAAGAAACAAAGTCTAAAAACTGAAGGCAAGCAGCAATGTGTATATATAAGGTCAATCTGTAAGCACCTTAATCATGATTTCCCAAATTCACCCAAATAAACAGTTCAACATGCACAGTGAACAAAGAACTCTTTACATGCACACACACAGCTGCTCTTACACCTAAGGTAAAATATATGTACTTATGTTAAGAAAAACCAACTGCTTACTATGAATCTGCCCAAAGCAAAGTAAAATAAAATACACAAACACAATTCAGGCAGAGGTAAATTCTGCATGCATAGTGAAAATCCTACTACTTGGCATAGGATGGCTGGACTGAGGCATGGGAATCAATAACTTCCCCCCCACACACACACACACCCAGGAGTTAATGTATTTGTTTTTATATCAGTTATTAGTGATCACTAATCAGATATTTACAGTACTAGCAAACTTCTCATATTAAATAGGAATATATACTATTTAAGCTCTACTCAGGCTAAGACAAAAAAATGTATAAATTTTCTGGCCCAGAGTCAATGTTTTCTGACCACTAATTCAAGGGCTGTTGAGATAGTGTAAGCGCAAGAATACTGCTTCCTTAATATGAAATCCACTGCAACACTAGTGGAAGCCTGTTGTGCAACAATAAATATCAGGGCTATAGCAGTCTGCTGTGCAACCAGCCACAAGAGCCATACCGGCATCTTGCACCTTTTCTTGTGCAAGCCATTCTGGAGGAAAAACTCTTTTAAAGAAGTAAATAAGCATGTAAATATAAAATGTTTTAATGCAGAATAAGTTTTATATTCACATGCCAACATTTATACCAAACCTTAGCCAAAACATTGATGTATCTGGCCTCTTTTCAGCCGATTCTAATGTGCATATATATTTATATCTAGAACACAATGTTATTACAGTCTTGACAAAATGCTTATTTCAAACAGTATAACCAAGGAGATCTAGTTATTTTATTGAACATATCAAAATATGATACAGCGTGTAGCCATAACCATGAAAATACACTAATGTATCATTTCCTGTTATTTTATACAGCTATTATTATTCTAATTTCCAGGTTTATAACTCTGATTATAAAATATACCTTGCAAAACGCTCCAAGATACCGCCGTATTTTCATATACCGAATAATTTCCAATACAATGGCTGTGATCCAACAAAGTGATTAGTGTGCATAAGGAGGACACCCACCTAGTGGGAGGGTTCTTTGACATTTCCTGTACTGCAGAAGAGCCAAGCCAATTTTCACTTTAAAACGAAGCTTGCTTTTTCAACAATGACATATGGAATACTTTGAGCAATGAATATTTCAAAGGAACCTTGTAGTTCTACCAGCCCCATGAGTATCTTTGTTGGATCGCAACTTATATAATTCAATGTCACAGGTACAAATGCACAAACAGCTTTGTTCAAAGAAGGGCAAAAATAAGCATTTCAAATGCTTATGCTCTCAAGTAAATTATCTGAAAAATTTACAAGTCTTAAACAGAAACACAGACTGCCACTGGGTATCTCTTGTTCAGTAACACTGGTTGACCAGCTTTTTGTTCTTCCCCAAATTACCATGCAGTAAGCCTGCAACTTATGCACATTTAACTTGTGCATATACAGCTATACAAGCTTGGCAAAACAACAACAACAATGGGGTGGGAAGGGGCTGTCTGTTCGGTAGGAAAAGGGTTTGGCAAACCCACCCACTGCTGAACGCAATGTGTATTGACTATATACAATTTTGGCTTTAGACGCAACACCCAGAACGTAACCTCTATGTATGTTGCAGGCTTGCTGTATAGGTATTGTTGCTGGCTTTCAAAGGAAGCACCCCCACTCCAGAACACACAAACCCACTGAGACAAACCCACAAGATTTGGGTTCCCCTCTTCTCAAGTCAAATGTTTTCACTCTGTGACTCTTTTAACACAACATACCAATAGGCACAAAGTCAATTATTACATAGCAAAACTTACTTCATCATGAGAATGTATGAAATGTTTTTTTCTTTTACAGATATCTGATTGCCACTATACCGAACACTTTTACAGAAAACAAGCCTTTTACATATAGCTCTTCAACATATTTATATAAGAATTTGCTTATTAAGAGGCACAAAAAGTAGAGCAGCCAACAAATGACAAAGCATTGCTTTTCCTATTCAACAACATCACATAAAGTATTTAAGTCCCATAGGCTCCTGTCACTCTTCAGTGACTCTAAATACTGTACATCATCATTTGCCAAAGACTAGCAACGGGAGACAAAATTACTTAATAGAACATTTCAGACAAGACATTTATCCAGTATTTTCCAGAAAAGCACATACCAATGTGCCTGATTAGTGCAAAGGGGAAAAAATTCAAGTAAATTAACTGCCTTGTCAGTCCAAGTAACATACCAATCGGTTACATTCTACAAGACCTGGCAAGCAAACTCAAGTTTTTGTCATAACTAGGAATATGGAAGGGATAAATACACTGTTTTCCTTTAGTTTGTGTTCTATTGAAAGTCTTATCCACAGCTTAAAATCACATTTATAAAAGTAGTTTCCAGGACTGCCTCCGGGGATGAGTTGTGGCAGAGTAGTGTCTCATGAAGAGTATCTACACAGTAAAGTGATAAGAAAAAAAAGATTAACATTTACCATTTTTAACAGTTCTAGTGACTTATGAAACATTTCAACATCACAGCAGATTGAGACTGAAAAGAGACCATTTAGGATTAGTGTTACATTTCCAAGTGCATATGGAAGTGAATTAGCCATTAAGTATCATCCATTTCTCCTCATTCACAGTGCTTAAAAAAAGAAACTGCCATTTAGGTGTGGAAAATGGAGAGTGGTGACCTTTCGGCTATATAAAAGATTTTAATTAAAACAGACATGATTATACAAAGAGAGCAAGCTTCTCCTTGTCAGAACTCTTAACTATATAGCACGATAATATACCAGATTAACTATACTTCTTGTGCCCAATCAGGAAAGGCAGGAGCTGATTGACAATTACAAAGCAGCATACAGCGTTCTCATGAAGCAATTGTTTTATAATGTCAATAGGGCATCTATAGTTACTGAGCTGGATCCAGAAACAAATGAATGGAACTCCACTTGCACAATGGGGCTTTTCAGACTCATTTCCTCCCTATGACAGCCTCCACACCGATGAAAAGCTTTTGAGGGTCAAGGGATAGTGATGAGGCACAGGGGCTGCAGCAGAGAAATTGCATTTCTGCTTGCACAAGACACCCGCGGATCCAGACCTCTGAGTTACAGATTCCTGCTTTTTCAATATTTATTAGGAAATATAGCAAGTCGGGTTTAGTGTGATTTTTATGGTGTTTCTATGGCAGACACCGCACATGCCAATCACATTATTTCCCTTAATTCCATCAAGTTTCATATTTAAAACTTTTAGCTCAAACACTGCAGGAAAACTTTGGGAAAACTTACATGTGCTCTGATTAGATTTTTTTTTGGGGGGGGGACACCTTGAACTACGTACTCACGCTGATAGTTGCATCTGGTGCGTTAAAGCAGAAATTTCTAACAAAGGGAAACTGAAAGGCACTTACATATTTTACTTTTGACCTAGCAAGACTCAGACAAGAATATGAAGAGTCTGACAGTGGGTATCGGACTTCAGAGTAAAAAAGGAAACATGAAAGGTGCCACAGGTTTCAATGGATAATAGCAAGAAATGATTTGAATAGGCAAATCAGCTGAATTCTTCTCCGATCACCACTTCAGAAAGACGACATGAGGAGGACTCCTAAATCATGCACACCAAATAATGGGGTTTCTATTACATTAAGAAATAAGGAGCTAAATATGAACACTGCAAAATAAAAGACAGGTAAAGGAGGGTGTGGACTAAAATTCCTCATCCAATGTAAAAAACTCAAAATATGCACAATTATGCAGATAAAAAAATGTTTGTTTTTTTAACTGTTGTAATGCAAACATAAGCAAAAAAGAAAGAAAATAGCTTCGGCTCACAATAATACAAAGTAATTCATAAATTCTGACAAACATATGTTAGCATGTGATGAGACCTTTTCCATATTGAAAATTGCAATGGTGGGAAACTGCCCAAGTGTTTCTTCTTTATCTACTGATACAATGCTGATAATGTGTGCACATAACCTGTATATATATATTTGTTTGCTATATTCAGCCCTTGATCGAGAATGTTTGAATTGCAAAGCAAAAAACCAATACCAGAAACATAGAATAAAATCAAACCAAGTAGACATAATGAGCACAAAAATGATTTGCTTTTAAGAAACTGATTTTGCACACCTTGCCACATGTCCTTTGTCACTGACAACCTAGAGAAATCTGAAGTCAGAAAATTGTGCCAACAAGTCATTCACCACCTAAATGGAAGAGTACTGATTGATTTCATGATTAGACATGAAATCTGAGCTCCTTTACATATTGATATGCGTGTCTTCATTCTTCAGCTACTTATCTAACACAATGTGTGGGCAGCATTACCACTGAACACAACCCCCTGTTGTGTTTCCTTTCATTAGAATGAGATGAAAATATTATGCTAACTTCCTTTACTCAATGCAGTTAGGTTCCAATGATGGCATACCTTACTCTGGTCAAATTAAGGAACTGATGGCAACGGATTGCATCTTTGTTAAAACAGAAAACAACCAAGCAATATATTTTAATACTAACTAATCAAGGTCTCGGATTACAAATGTGAGGCCATCTGGAAGTATAAACTCGTTGGCCCTGTTTGTACAATATCAGATTTTGTGACCAAGATGCACTATTACCAATGGGAAAAGGATGGGCAGAAAACTGTTGAGCTGGAAGACTTGTATACTATTTTGTACAGACAGCTACATTTTAACTTCACACCTGCTGTAGTTTCAGATTTGGTTCCTTCTTGATAGTACCGTTTATGTGATAAGATCCTCTACCTTCTGAGCCATATCTGGTTGTTTAGATGTGACAAACAGGTTCAAGCGCTCTCCCCAGCCCTGTGAGGTTGGACAGGTTTCAATGCAAGCTCTGCTCATTACTCTAAAATGCTGACATCACCCGCATTTTTAACGCATTGCCTGAGCATGCAGACATATCACTCTACCATGAAGCCATCTCTTGTGTGTGGCCAACCTAGGCTATGCCAAAAACTAAATCACTTGAAGTGTCATAAGCAAAAAGGAAACTGAAATCCAAAAAGGTTAAACAAGCAAAATGCAAAATTACTTCCCCTACCCTATTTTGAGAAGTTGATGGGAATAGAATGAACTCTAATTAGCTGGGATGTTTGGTAATTCCACTCCCATTCAGTTCTGTAGGGCTCCACCAGACTTCTGATAGCTTAGTAAATTAAACATACAGCTGCTGGGATCCACAGCAACCCCATCAGCCTGGGAGGGCTAAATTAAATGTAATTTGGACATTTCCTGTAAAAAAAAAGATATCTTTACCTTTTGGGGTCCTAGATAATTAAAGCCAAGAATCAGATCATTGCCTAAAACCTGCAAAACCCTCCATGTGGTAATATGCCCCTCATAGCAATTGTGGAGAGATACATTATTCCACATCTCTAGTTCAAACGGATTTAAATTAAACATATAAACTTATATATGTTGTGAAAAATATTTCACAGTAAAGCAATCTATCTGCAATAAGGTGTGTGTCTATTTTGTTTGCCTTTAGAGATGTGCTGTATTGTCTAGTCCAGATAGAACCATGGATGCTTTTCTGAACAAGTTGTTTCTCTTTCCTAGACTGTTTTACAATTCATTTTTTATAGTTTTCCCAATGCTGATAGCTATGCTGCCTGCTAGACTGAGGAATGGGAGTCATTTCTTTCCTCCATTTCAGACACATCCTGAATGTAATCCATCTTCTGTGACTAGCATCGAAGTTCGTATACTTAAGTTCTAGTATTTTAGGTTCAATGGTTAATCCAGTACCGGCCTCTTGCAAAAAGGAGGGGAAAACCCTCATCTTCATAAATAAGATGTAGCGGTGGGGAAGGTGGAAACTTATCCTGACAAGTGTCGGGTTCTCTTCCTTTCACTCTATAGCTTTGTCATGGAAATGTCTTTTTCTCCTTTCTTAGAATTGTTCCAATCAATTTTTGACAGCTCCCACGTGGATTCTGTGACTTTTGGTAGTCTGTGGCTTCTCTTCTGAATTGTCATCTGTCACATATGGTGACCAGCAGCCATGTAACTATCTTTCTAGGAGATTTTTATTTTTTAAAAAAGACTGAAGCTTTTTCAAATTGCTATGGCTGCTTCACTGCTCCCACCGCACATGATAGCTGCTTCCATGCTATCTTTATAACCTTCTCATCATGATTTCCCATGACTCATGGCATATTTTTATTGCACTAGACGTGAAATTCTTGTTGTTGCTGTTTCTCCCCTTTCTCTGCAACCTCAATTAAAAAACAGTTTACTGCAACTGCCTCTACAATGAAGATGGCTGTGCTAGTTTATTCTTTGCTATAAGCATGCGTAGTTAAAAGATGAATGACACAAACTCTGCACTTAGAACTGAGAAGGATGAAGTGTGGCCAAATGAAGGATAGTATGTGAGCATTTGTCCCCTATCTCAAACTATTAAAACAAACATTTAAAGTAATGTAACACAACCTGTCAAACAGTAAGTTCCTGTAAAGGAAAATCTAATCACAGAAACAAACACAAAGTCTAAGAACATTAAAATCAATTCAACAAACTCAAACAATAAAACCATCCAGAAAAAACTCAAAAACGACACAAACATTGAATCAAATATAAAAAATGATCTTCCGTAAATGACTAGGTTACACCACAGGGAAAGCCTTCCCAAACACAAATGTCTTCAGTAGTAGTAGTGTACTTTTAAATAATGGCACATTTGTCAGAAAAGCTTGAGATTTTCAACAGTTGTGGACTAAAACATGGTGATCATTTACAGATATTGAGGCATGTAGGTTTGCACTTGTATGCAATAACACAGCCAATTGTGCATTTTGTTTTATACTATGACTCATAATAATTGCATACTTCTCATAAAGGCACCATATTTACACTATTTGTATTTCCTAATGTGGAAGCACATAATATCAAATATCAAATTAGAAAACCATAGAGAACTAAACAGAAAAGCATGAATGTAATTTCTATGAACCTGCACAATATTATTTGTGGCTAACATAGCCATAGTATTTAAAATGTCAGTACATGTGTTTGTGATTATTGTGTCAAATTTCTTTGGGAATGGCTTCCCTGCTCCCTTTCTTGGATATGATACTCCTAGCTTTGTTTCTTTACTGTATTAGTTTATGGCTTTAGTATATTAAATTTTCATCATCTTGATCATAAGCCACCTTGAGTGGTGCAATATAGTGGAAAGGCAGGGTAAGTGTTTAATCATTTCATAAACATTTAAACAACTATACTAAAGATGTAAAGCTATTAAACAGGAGGCAGATAATTGATTACACACACACACACACACACACACACACACACACTTCAGACATCCTTCTGTGCATGCCACACAGTGTGAGCATGATATGCCTTTTGGTCCTCAGAAGACATGGTATTGAATAAGTATCCTACTGCAATGTCACAAATTTTGGCTGGCAATTTTCACCATAGCATGCCTTAATATACTGCTTATTCTGTTTTCACACCTCAAGTTATTTTTAATTAATTTCGCAAAACCAAAACTTATCAGAGCAGGAATAAGGAGAACAAAGTTAATTATTAAAGATTCCATTATGTCTTCCAAAAAAAGAATAACTCTCACCACACCAGCAAAAGAATTACAAATCGGCGCCACTTCCGGGTGGGGACATGTTGCAGTCAGGCCGCCTAGACTCCCGCCACAGCATGGGGGCGGGACAGTGTCCCGTGCCCCGCTGGGGGAGACCCCGGCCTTATCAGGTTGCCAGGCAGCCAATGAGGTCACTTGGGGGCATGACTGGAGCAGATTTAAGCCACGGTGCGACTCCAAGGCTTCCCTTGAGTTGATCCACATCGGCAGGGCTTCCCCTACTGGTGGTTTACCCTTACCAGACTTCCTACAAGGCAGGCAGGAGTCAGTTATAGTCTGTTGTTGCCAATGCCTAAGCCAATACTGCTCACATTCGGTAACCAATAAAGTTGTGGCTTAAATTTTGCCCATTAACATTAACCTAAATTCGGTGTCCTTGTGTCTTTATTCTTCTGGGGGGGTGACTTGGGGGCCTTGAGACGCAAAGGGAACTGTAGCAGAGGCAGATTGGGGGGGGGGGCTCGACTGGTTCGGACACAGAGCTACGGGGGCACCACTATTATAATTTAGACTAGAACATGGAAAGCAAGGGGTGCCAAATCTTGCCATTGCACAGGGCGCTGCAAGGTCCAGCACTGACCATAGTACCACTAGCTTGCACTGAAGAAAATCCAACTCTGCCAATACATGTGTGCATCACATATGGGGAAGATACCTTTTTCTGTTTCCCTACTTTAAAAAACTATATATAATTTGAGATGCATATAAGCTTTTGTGCTTTATCAATAATTTATTGGGGGGAGGGAATTACTCCCAATTAAAAAATGTCCACATTTTGTGGCAGGAAGTGACCCTTTCAGGTACTATGCCTGCTGCTGCAGTGCACCTTTCTAAACTAGTTTCTGAATATATATATCAGATTATGAAGAGCAAATATGGGAGAGTGTTGCGCTGAGTGTCATAGGCCAATATGGGAGGTTTCAGTAATTAGAAATAATGTGCAATTTCTTTTACAGGAAAAGAAGACAATAGAAATTAACCTTATCACAGGAGATAAGTACTTGTTTTAGAAACACAATAAAAAGAATGAAACAAAATCCTTCATAAGCTCGGCTACAGGAAAATCCTACATTTAATAATTTTACAAATTAGGCTTCCTGTAACAGAATTTAAAACGAATGACTACTCATTCCTTCCCAAAGCCAACTTTTGTTTCTCTTTAATGAGAAAAAGGGAAAGTCAGCAAAACAAAATGTCACCGTTAAATCATTTGGCAGCATTTTGTGTCAAAAATGTAATGGAAAAGGCACACATCATAGGAAAGGTTACTGTTCTTCCAGAACATCTTTTCGCTTGGTTCAGGGCTCATCCCTCTCCACAGCAGTGCAGGCACTACTGCTGCCTGCTCTCCCCAGGCTTAATGTGGCAGATGAAGGATGATGGCATTTTCAGCAGACCACAGTGCAGTGATTTTAGTGGTTATCTGACTGAAACCGATGCTATGATTTAGAATAACTGCTCTGTTTATGTGCAGTGGTAAAAGTCACTTACTACACAATCCTGCAATGTCAACTCATTGCTTCCATTATATATTCTCTTAGCATAGTTTCATCGCAGATATGAAAGTCAGCGGGAATTAAAAGAAACTGCCTGCTACTTTTGCAGCTCCAGAGGGAAAATATGCCACGTTGAGAAGTTCATGAAAAGATGCAAAACATAAATGCCTCACACACAAGACTGTCAAGCCCAGATACACTGTAATCGCTTGTGGCACTGGACTTTCAAATACTACTATTAGCACTTAAAAGGCAGTTCCCATATATTTTGCATCACATTTTAGCTATTTGTATCCCTTCAAACTTAACAATTTTGTTCTGGAAGCACTCTACTAAATGAACTAAAGTCTTGGGAGGGGGGTTGCATTAGTCTTATAACAACCAGCATTTGTACAAACTCAGAAGCTTTCTACTAATTATACTGCAAGACCGAGATCCAAAGCAATAATGGAAATGTTTATGCCACCTGTTGGTATGGTTCAAATCCAAATCCCACTTTCCCCCTCCCACATCCCAGGAGCTAGCATTGCTCAGATATCCAATTAATGCTATTTAATATGTTATTTATTGTTCAGAAGTATTAATTCCAAAGAACCAGAGACATCTATATTATCTCGTTTCCTGATGTTCAGAGATGCCTGCTCAGAACTGAGTTTTCCTTCTGAGGTTGAAAATCTCTCTGTTCTTCCACAAGTTTTTTTTTTTTTTGGCAAAGTGATATGCAGCAACGAAATAAATCAACCAAAGAAGCACATAGGTAGATGCTACATCAAAACAGAGTAGGGTACGAGCAGTAGGACAGGGACTTCTCAATGATAATAGAATGCTCCACAAAATGATTCATCTATAAATGTTGACAGCAGTAATAAACAAGGCCTTGGAGTGCTGTACACATTCACAGCAATGCTCATACACAGCCATTAAAATGGATACACTTGCTTAAAAAATGTTATCTTAAGCAAGGCTATTCGTTTAAAATAACTCCATGATGTTTTGACATTGCTCTAAGTTTATTTCCTTAGATATTCTTTAGTCATTTCTTTGCCATGAGTTTCCCTGTAGCAACTGCAATCCTTTGCATCTATGTACTACTCTAAGATCAGAGAACAAAGAAATAGTTAATGTGTATATTTGAAAGAGTCACACCCTTTCAGATAGCTTGGGGGGGGGGGAATCAGATATAGAAGAGGTGGAGAACCTCCCCAACCCACCATCAAGGGAGTTGCAGTTCTTTAAAGGTAATGTCAGGGGCTGCATGCAAGTGGTGTGCATCACCACCCCACCCTCATTCTCACTCTCTCTCTCTCTCTCTCTCTCTCTCTCACACACACACACACACCCCATCTTGTTCCATCCACAGTAACACACAACACATCCTATGCATTCATTTTCTCTACCTCATCCAATCTGCTTTGGAGAAAACCTTCCATTGTGGAAGCTTCCTCTGCAATGCAATTAGAAAGCTCTAGAGGCCCAATCTGGATTGGAACCCTGGTGTGGAGGTAGAAGAGCATTAAACCTTTGTTTCCCTGGGGCAGTCATCTGGATTGGACCTACTGCAATTTCCATTGGAAGAAAGAATGCATTCACTGCAATGGATTCTTTGGGAGCAATGCAATTTGCAGGTGCAGAAGCTAGATCTGTGCCATGGCCACAGTGGTGGTAAAAAGTTTTAAGCTCCTCTAGCCCGCCATACCAGGATCCCATTCCAGATCAGGCCCCTATCACCTGAGATTTGCTGCTTTTTCCTCCTCTCTGCAGCCAGAGCAGAATGCAAAGAGGAGGAGGGTGGCGAGGAACAGAGGCTCCAAGGACTGCAATGGCGTACAGGCTGGCCAAAGGTTCCCTATCCCTGCCTAAAGCTGTACTGTCAAAGTTACAAAGAATCACACAAGGCAGTACTCACTACTGCGATGGCAACCACCAATCAACATTTTGTAAGAAAAAATACTTTTACGTAAATATTTCTATGAAAAATCCGTGGCAAGAATCCATATAATCAGGTGCACCTAAAATGAGACTTTAGATTTGTGTTTCTGAAATGGCAACCCACCCATCCTTGCTTTGCCTCAGGGCAAATAACTTTAGAAATGGAGGGGACTTTTGAAAGCAGTTTGTGAAATGGCTTGGGTAGTGCTTGTTGGGAGTCTGCTCTTTAGAGGGGACCCCCCCCCAAAAAAAATAATCAAAATCTATAAAGCTTCTGTGTAAGCAATGATGGTCAAAATCCCTGGACTACCTACTACTCATTCCTACAGATATTAATGCAGCTTGAATAGTATTGAATTAATTTAGCTTGTAACCCATATCACCCATGGCAGATAGAATTAACTATAAAAAAGGAGAACAGCACAACACTTTTTTATATAAGGAAGCAAAACAAACTCTCAGACTGCTACATATAAACAGAATAGATTTAAAATGCAACTCTTTCCTAACTTAAAATTTCAACACATGCATAAGCAACACCCCAATTCATGTTTTAGTGACTGGTGATCAACCCAAACAGGAAAATTCTGAGTTACTCAAAGAATGCCCTGTTACAAGAAAGAATGTCGCTAAAACTGTAGAGAAGATGTTCTCACTGTTGCACAATTCTATCATGTAAAATGTGATGACAATCGGTTGTTGCGGTAAATGTTTTAAATAAATAATAAAAAGAAATAAATTATGAAACAGGGGAAATGCTCCAACTTGTTAGTCTGACAAACCTTCAGAAGAAATGAAAATCTGTTACAGTGGGTAAGTCACCTATAATGAGACCCTGTGAATTCACTTTATATAATCTTGGCATATGGATCTAACATTTGAAAGGTGTCTGGATTGATCATAGAGACTGCAACAAGACACAAGGGAGAAGAGCAGCCTTACTGGTATTAAAATATAAATGCCATAACTAGCACCTTAAATTGCATTCTGTGGGCTAAAGAAAGACATCATAGACCTGGTGCATAATTGCACTGTTTCCAGGAGACCACTGTAGTATATTCTAGCTGTCAAGTAATGGGCCTAGAAGCACTGCAAGTCTGCATACTTGAACAACCAGGAGAGGCTGATCCCCAGAAAAGACGACTGCTTCCCATTCACTCCAGGTCATGAGAACTGCCAGTTAAAATAATTTGAATCCTTGTTTAGATTCAGCTTCAGTAACCTCACCCATATAATGTCTCCCATAATACATAAAGCACCATGAATGTATTTGCCTTCTTATACAAATAACATTTCCAATAACTATATTGACAAAACACAAATGAAAATATCACAACGTAACAAAGGGAGCAACCATCACTTAGTATTTTAGATGAACACAGAAGCATCTTCCCATTGTCTCACAAGTTCAAAAGTCTCACATTGGGCATTATTTATACTGTAGGTTTATAAGAGCAACCTCCAAAGTTTCTTGGGAAGAAACTATTTTTAGCAGGTGAGCTTCAGCAATATGGTGAAGTTTTCACATAAGTCAAGGAGGCTTCTTAGGACAAAGGACCTGAATTGATCATATACATCCTCTTAAATACAGTCTGAGAAGCAAGATCAATTCAATCGATAATAGTTCTAGCCACTGCTGAGAGATAGAAGAGAAGATATTCTTCTGACCCATTTTTTTTTTAAGTGCGTTCTTAAAACAAAGGCACCCTACTGACAGATGGTGGAATTTTACTTCTGGCCAAAATATATATATTTAATAACAAGCCTTGTTGAAATGATAGGACTACTCAAACAACTGTTCCAAACTTGTATTCCTGCAGTCCCAAATACTATCCTCCCAATGAAAGGTGTGAGAAAGGTGGTTTTTATAGGATAACGAAGGAGGACTATGTCTCAACTAAAAAGTGGACAAGTCAATAAAAAAACTGAGTTGGCTAAATTAGAGAGTCATGTTGCATAAATCTATCACTATAAGTCAAGGTGTTACAGACAATTACATGGACTAAATCACTGCTGCACGCGCTAATAGGTAAAGGGTAAAGGGACCCCTGACCATTAGGTCCAGTCGCGGACGACTCTGGGGTTGCGGCGCTCATCTCGCTCAATAGGCCAAGGGAGCCAGCATACAGCTTCTGGGTCATGTGGCCAGCATGACTAAGCCGCTTCTGGTGAAACAGAGCAGCGCACAGAAACTCCGTTTACCTTCCCGCCGCAGTGGTACCTATTTATCTACTTGCACTTTGACGTGCTTTCGAACTGCTAGGTGGGCAGGAGCAGAGACCGAGCAATGGGAGCTCACTCTGTCGCGGGGATTCAAATCGCCAACCTTCTGATGAGCAAGCCCTAGGCTCAGTGGTTTAACCCACAGTGCCACCCGTGCACTAATACTGACATGTATTTTCTGGCTGTCGTGTTCAAAAAGCATCCTGTCTGAAGTACAAAAGGTTTAAGCTGTAAAGTTTATACATAAACTCATAAATCCTCAGAGCAAACTTCTGGAGTTTATTAAAACACTGGGATTGAGAATAATGCAGAAAAGAATTACTTGATTCTCTTAGAAGTTTGAAGACTTCTAACAATCTTCTCCTTTTGGTTAAACTATGATGAGACACATGTAGGCAGCAAAAATAACACAAATGCCAACTTTTTAGAACCACAGTATATTATCGAGGTACTTTTAATAAAAAGTTCAGAAGGGCAGACATGTGGTGGCAGTTAATATGTGAAGGTATAGGATATCACAAAAGAAATAAAAAGAGGATTTAGCTTGACCTCACTGCAGCATCTAAATTCCTTGAGAAGCAAACTACAATGGGATTCATAATAGTCCTTCATTCTCAGTAAATAACTGCACTTACTTCACTGAACTTCCACGTCATAGTGTAGTTCTTCATTCTTCTTAGAACCCTCCAAACCTTGCACCCAAACAGAAGCAAACGATGCATAGTACTTGAATATTGTTCCAAGTTTCTTATTTGAGATAGTTCAGCAGAAAAGTGACACACTACAGCTCAGTGTGCACGTAACACCAAACCAAATCATGACTTAACATGGACAGCAGCTGAATTGCCCCTCCCCCAGTCCTGCTACTGCTGCACTGCTGTGAACTAAGCCATGGTTTGGCTTAGTGCAGGCATAGGCAAACTCGACCCTCCAAATGTTTTGGGACTACAACTCCCATCATCCCTAGCTAACAGGACCAGTAGTCAGGGATGATGGGAGTTGTAGTCCCAAAACATCTGGAGGGCTAAGTTTACCTATGCCTGGCTTAGTGTGTCCTCTTGAACTGGGCCTGTTTGTGTCCTTCAGACCCTTGGTTAAAAAGTAGAAACTTGGGCTAGAGCTTGTGGTCTGTCTGAAGTGAGATAAAACCACAAGTCTGGGTTTAGATGATACACCAAACCAAGGCTCAGTGTAACAGCAGGAGCAATGGAGCTGTGAACTCTTCTCCAGGAACCTTCACATTTGCATGTTAATGGTAGGTAATAGCTTGGCTTAGTGTTGGGTATGAAATGGATCACAGATATCTTTTGGCTTTCAGTTAAGCTCACTTGCAGCTAAGTTGTCTCTTTCGTCTGTTCCCCGTTTGTATTCCTTCGCCTTTAACGCTTACCTCCCAAGTCCCAGTAGCGTCTCATTTGTGCTCCCTGCAAGATGCCTTCATAGATGTTTAACAAAAAGTTCATGGCAAAATTAAGCAATCTTTTTGTGTTTCCTTACAGAAACGGTAAGAAGTAGTTCCCTGCTCACTGTATATTTTACCAGAGCCCATTTGCAAGTTCTCTCATTTTAAAGAGAAATTCAAAATTGGTAGCTGCTGCATTTTTATTGCATAACAAAAGCGAAGTCAGAATTTCATAAATCATTCATTTTTCTCAGGGCAGACAAAGGGTCAGCTAATGAAGTTAAGAAAAAACCATCTGAGTATTATTCGTTAACACCTACAATTCATTAAACAATCACAACACCTTCTTGATTTGAATTCAGAATCACAAAGTATACCCTGTAACATCTTAACAGCTCATCAGAAGAACACATAACATGAGGCATTTTCCAGATTGCACTAAGATAAAACATTTGGAAATATTTAAGAAAAGGGCACAATGATCTTTGTATCTCATGAATGAAGCAAAGTGAACTTCAAAAAACTTTCATGCTAGAGGATCAGTAGGTGAAGATTGATAGCTGTCAAAATGGGTGCTTTGTTTACCTTTGTAACCCATTATAGAATCCTGGTAACTCACCCTGACAAAAGAAAATTAATTCTCTTTTGTTAGGAAAACATTACTCTAGTTACTTACATTTAAATCCACAGGATAAAGTTATGTGGCAAGTCAAAAAATGGATCAAACCACTGTTTCTGAAGCAATGCTTCCTTCAATTTAGATTTTTTAAAAAAGTTATGTATTAAGAGGTCATTCATTACAGCCACAATGAGAAAGTGATGAAGATGGAACTTTAATTCACTCTGGAAAAGGTCACAGCATCAAACCTACCTGACTAGATTTTCATTATCCCCAGTTCCCTTACATGTGGCACATTCGGTTCTTAAATCTTCAGACTTAGGCTTCTTTTGTACTACAGACTGTCTTTGTCTTCTTTCTCTAGGAATACGTTCCTATCAATAGAAGAAAACAGAAAAAGGTGGAAGAAGAACACAAGTCTTATTTCAGCAACATTATTCATTTAAATGTCAACATTTTCACCAATTTAACAGAAAATAAATTGATTTCTCAAAATTCCAACCTCAGGTTTTTCTTCTTCAGGAATGTAGCTTCGTTTTCGTCCTCGAGTTCTCTAAAAGTAAATATATTTTAAAATTAATGACATTCAAGTGGAACAGAACAAACCTGGACACCAAGCATGCATGACCTGCTCATTGTTTCATCTATTTGTGAAATTTAGGGGTAAGTACCAATCCTTACATGGACAAAATGGCACAGATGTACACCCAGGAGGAGATATCAGCAGGCTTGAGTGAAACCCCCAAATCTATAGAAGTATCAAAAAAAAAATATGGGGGGTGTAAGGGGGGAGGGAAACAGTCCAATGACTCAGCAGCCACAGAACATTGGAAAAGTTGGAAAAGAAAAAAAGGGGAAGTGGAATCAGTTGGCTGGGAATGGCTAGCAAAGATGAAGATGTGGCTACTTCATCCTAGAATATTACCAGATCTTCTAATGCACCAGGAGAGCCCCCGTTCCACACTTGTAATGACACCTTTTGTTACGTTTCTGGGTTACTTCCAGGTTCAGTACTTTGCGTGTGTGAGCAATTGCATACATATTGGTCGCGCCTAAAATGGTGGTTGCCTGTAGCAGAAATCCTGTTTTGCAACAACTAGGTTACAGTATGACTGGGAAGATACAGGAGATGAACAGGACATGAATCTGGCAGTGAATTCTGAATCTGAAACTAAGATGTGCTGGCAGCCTTTATTTTGTAACCATTAAGACTTTAAATTATCTTTCTGCTAATAGAAAGAGTACTTTGTCCCTTGAGATTCTGGCAAAAACAGTTCATATGCCTAAACAGAGAAGAGGGTCAAACTGTGATGTTAGAGCGGGGGCCAGCAACTTACCCGGCCTCAGGCCGGTTCCTCTGGCGCCGATTGTGCGACGGGCCAGAGGAGCACGCGCACATACGCACGCGCGCTTGCTTTTTCCGGGTCGGCACGGCGCTGGAAATAGCTTGTGCGTATGTGTAAGTGTCATTTCCAGCACATTTTCGGGTCTGTGGAGGCCCCGTGTGCACACGCACAAGCTATTTCTGGTGCTCTGCTGACCCAGAAGTGCACCGGAAATAGGTTTTGCGCATGCGCACGGGCCTCCGCTGACCCAAAAATGCGCCGGAAATGACGCTTGTGCATGCGCAGGAGCTATTTTCGGCGCCACGCCGACCCAGAGATGGGCAGCCGCACCACGCCGGTAAGAGCGGGTGGCAGCAGCGGTCGTCGCGGGCTGGATAATTGGCTCACACGGGCCGTATCTGGCCCGCGGGCCTTAGTTTGGGGACCCCTGTGTTAGAGCATTGATCATTCCATTGCATGATCACTCCATTCCAGTTTTGGTATGCTTCTACAGAAGATGTGCAACCTTCTAATAATTCCAGCTGATGGCAATATGCATGCATTCATGTCTCCAATCAAAAAAACAACAATCATTTGTTACAAATGATTACAAAAATCATTTGTTCAGTAGCCTTCCCACAATCTGGATACAAATTTCTGTGCAACCAAACCACCTCTATACTGCAAAAGCTTAATACTTTATTTATTTCAGAAATAATAAGCTATGCTTTCCAAATCAATCTTTAAGTACCTGCTCAGCTTAATGTACTTAAACACCATTAAAAACATTTTAAGCAACAATACAAGAATTAGCCCCCCTCTATTCCCCGTTAAACCCACATAGTGTGTGCTGATGACACACTAACTGTTTTAAGATACTAAGGATCTGATAGCTGGTAGATACTGCCTGTTCTTATCTTCCTGTAGGGAAGACAAAAGAACCAACAGTTTATAAATATTTCAATGCCCAAGATGTCTCTTATTTATAAATGTATATAGATGTATAGTACAAACACATGCTAAATGTATGATTTTTTAAAAACTTTGTACCAACATACTGTAAAATGATTTTCCTACCCCCAAAATAAAAGAGGTGGGTGGGTGGGCTCTTGTCTCATGGGATTCACATATAAAATCCTTACAAAACATTAGTGGAGACTGCATTATTATGTCTATGTTGATTAAACATATTCCTTATACATGAAACAATTAACAATGAAACTCATAAAGGGCACATATAGTTGGTTGCACACGCATTTCTTGAAAATCTACGTCACCAGTTGCACATGCACCTCTTGAAAATTCAGTGAGACATTAAGTGCAAGAAGTGCATCTGAACTAGGGGAATTCCAATTGTTCAATGTTAACTAGGGCAATTAAAGCAAGCCCTATTGTCAAATTATACAGCTTTAAATTAATGCAGACTGAAATGCATACAAAGACTGGTGCCAACAGCTATTGGCAGACAGTCCTGAAGCGTACTAATTATTTATCAGCATTAAAAGACATATGGAAATACCAAAACTTTTTTAAAAAATATATATATAAAACAAGCAAGCATGGAAAACAAATTGTTGATTCAAGCACTCCATTTATAAAATTGGAAATCTGCAACATATTTCAGCAAAGTGCAACACCATCTGCTTTCATTGGCCATAAGCATACAGCAGATGGAACGGTTATCACACCAGAAGTGGCAACTATTTCAACACTGCCAATTGGTGGTGCAACATAATTTAATTTAGTTTACACTTACAATGTCAAGGAAAGGAAACCAACTAAAAAGCATGAAAGGGCTCAGTGAACCAAAACAACATTCCTTAAGTTTGCAGATCAAGCAAACAAGTCACATCCAGAAGTCCAGATTGAGATAAATGAGCAATCTTTTTACATGGCAATATTAATAGCACCATTTCGGGAACAATAAATCTATTCAACAACATTATAAAAAGCTTGATCAACCCTGGTCAGGAGTGCATGCACTCTGGTATCTTGTCTGACAGATCATTTCTGGACACTGAAGGAAAACTATTATGCATTATTATGAAACTTCAATCTTTATCAATCACTTCCAGACTATGGCAATTTATTGCTCAAAAATGTTCTTCACTAGAAGTGCTATGCCCTTCTCTCAGTTGACACTCCTTTCAATTAGGTCTGCTGGGCGTTTCTAGAACCTATTTACTTGCCAATATCAGAACCTGATTGCTGTAAAAGGAATTATCTAAGAAGTTTTAAACCAGTGGCATATAAAATGAGGGGTCCTCTAAAATTAGCATTATGTAAAATAAGTACCACCTAATGTATATTTCAGGGATGCAGGTGGCACTGTGGGTTAAACCACAGAGCCTAGGGCTTGTCGAGCAGAAGGTTGGCGGTTCGAATCCCTGCGACAGGGTGAGCTCCCGTTGCTCGGTCCCTGCTCCTGCCAACCTAGCAGTTCGAAATCACGTCAAAGTGCAAGTAGATAAATAGGTACCACTCCGGCAGGAAGGTAAACGGCGTTTCCATGCACTGCTCTGGTTCGCCAGAAGCGGCTTAGTTGTGCTGGTCACATGACCCGGAAGCTGTACGCCTGCTCCCTCGGCCAATAAAGCGCTGCAACCCCAGAGTTGTCTGCGACTGTACCTAACGGTAAGGGGTCCCTTTACCTTCCCTTTACCTAATGTATATTTCAAATCATTTATTATTCCTTATGAACATACTTTCGCACACTAAAATTTCTCCCAGGGATGCTTGAGAATTTTGTTTGGTCCATATATTTTTTAAGTAAACAGACCCACTTCACATTTCCTGGACTATAATTTAAATTTTGATTTTCACACTTTTCCAAATTTTGAGACATATTGCTCGTTCTAAAAATGTATCAAAAATGCATATTTTAGGGTAAAACACATTGGGCAAGTTTATGATTTTTATTCAGTTTTTTAAAGACACCATTTGTAGATTTATGCAGAAACAGGGAAGAAGATTCCAGGGGGTTGGACTAGATAATCCTCAGGGTCCTTTCCAACTCTACAATTCTTTGATTCTAAAAACAGACTTATGAATGAATACATAAGTGCTTTACATGTAGAAGGTTCCCGGGTCTATCTCTGGCATACTAGTTATAATAATCAGGGTAGCAGGTGAAGCAAAATACCTCTACTGGGAACTATGGAGAGCTGCCACTAGTCACAGTAGAGGGGACTAGGCTAGACCAATTATTATTATGATTGTTTACATGTCCAAATGGCTTCTAAGTGGTTTACAACTATAAAAACAATTATAAAATCCATACATAATTAAAATACACAATAAAACAGTTCATTCAAAGCATTAAAACATTCTTAATTAAAACCTGTAATAAAACAAGTCAGTTAAATTAAAACAATTAAAAAACAATTTAAACAATGAGATCAGAAGGTCAAGTTTAGGAGAATGCTTGCCTAAAGAGGTGTGCTTTCAAGAGCCAACAGAATGCCAATACTGATGGAATTTCAGCAGGGAGGATATTCCACAAAACTGGTTTCACCAGTGGAAAAAATCCATCCAAAAGCCAGTAATCAGCAGGGCCCTGGCAAAACAGAATTCTATTTACTGATCTTAATGCCATCAGTAGGCAATGGAGGGGAACGTGATTTTTCAGGTAACTTTGTGTGTAGTTATTTAGGGATTTGTATGTAAGTAGCAGAACCTTTTTGTATGTAAGTAACAGAGGAATTATATCAGAAAGATAAGGAGGTCTCATATACTCCAGGTAGTGTGGTTGCTGACCTTGAGCCAGACATCCTGGAGAGTGAAGTCAAATGGGCCTTAGAAAGCACTGCTAACAACAAGGCCAGTGGAAGTGATGATATCCCAGCTGAACTATTTAAAAATTTAAAAGATGATGCTGTTAAGATGCTACACTCAATATGTCAGCAAGTTTGGAAAACGCAGCAGTGGCCAGAGGACTGGAGAAGATCAGTCTACATCCCAATCCCAAAGAAGGGCAGTGCCAAAGAATGCTCCAACTACCGCACAATTGCGCTCATTTCACACGCTAGCAAGGTTATGCTTAAAATTCTACAAGGCAGGCTTAAGCAATATGTGGACCGAGAACTCCCAGAAGTGCAAGCTGGATTTCGAAGGGGCAGAGGAACCAGAGACCAAATTGCAAACACGCGCTGGATTATGGAGAAAGCCAGAGAGTTCCAGAAAAACATTTACTTCTGCTTCATTGACTATGCAAAAGCTTTCGACTGTGTCGACCAAAGCAAACTATGGCAAGTTCTTAAAGAAATGGGCCACCTCATCCGTATCCTGATAAATCTTTATGTGGGACAAGAAGCTACAGTTAGAACTGGATATGGAATAACTGATTGGTTCAAAACTGGGAAAGGAGTACGAAAAGGCTGTATATTGTCTCCCTGCTTATTTAACTTATATGCAGAATTCATCATGCGAAAGGCTGGACTGGATGAACCCCAAGCTGGAATTAAGATTGCCGGAAGAAATATCAACAGGAATTAAAGAACCTTTTAATGAGGGTGAAAGAGGAGAGCGAAAAATATGGTCTGAAGCTCAACATCAAAAAATCCCAAGGTCATGGCCACTGGTCCCATCACCTGCTGGCAAACAGAAGGGGGGGGGGAAATAGAGGTAGTGAGAGATTTTACTTTCTTGGGTTCCATGATCACTGCAGATGGTGACAGCAGTCACAAAATTAGAAGACACCTGCTTCTTGGGAGAAAAGCAATGACAAACCTAGAAAGCATCTTAAAAAGCAGAGATGTTACCTGGCCGACAAAGGTCCGTATAGTTAAAGCTATGGTTTTCCCAGTAGTAATGTATGGAAGTGAGAACTGGACCATAAAGAAGACTGATCACCGAAGAATTGACGCTTTTGAATTATGGTGCTGGAGGAGACTCTTGAGAGTCCCATGGATTGCAAGAAGATCAAACCTATCCATTCTTAAGGAAATCAGCCCTGAGTGCTCACTGGAAGGACAGATCCTGAAGCTGAGGCTCCAATACTTTGGCCACCTTAGCAAGACTCCCTGGTAAAGACCCTGATGTTGGGAAAGATGGAGGGCACAAGGCGAAGGGGATGACAGAGGACGAGATGGTTGGACAGTGTTCTCGAAGCTACCAACATGAGTCTGACCAAACTGCGGGAGGCAGTGGAAGACAGGAGTGCCTGGCGTTCTCTGTTCCATGGGTTCATGAAGAGTCGGACACGACTAAACGACTAAATGACAGCAGCAGCAGCAGAACCTTAAAACTGGCTCAGTAGCAAATAGGAAGCCAGCCCAATTCCCTCAGCACTGGTGTGATATGTGCCCAATAAAGAGCACGACTCACCATCTGGACGCCAATAGTTACACCCTCCAGGCCTACTGCAAGGAAAGCCTCGTATTGAGTGCATTACAATAGTCCAAAGTATGTATCACAGTGGCCAGATTATGCCTGTCCAGTAAAGGATGCAGCTGACACATCAGCCAAAGCTGGTGACAGGCGTTCTTCACCAGAGGCCACTTGGGTCTCCGTGGACAAAGATGGTTCCAAGATCACTCCTAAGGTGTATACTTGTGCCTTCAGAGGGAGTAGAACCCCATCTAGAACAAGCAAACTCTTGGCCTCACTGATGTGGTCGAAAGAAAAGCAGAGCAATATGTTTGGCATCAGCTGGGCTGCAGCAGTTGCCAGAAGAAGGCATACAAGGCACCACCACCCAACCATCTTAGGAATTCCACTCTGGAATTTTATAGGGTTTACTCTTTAGCCGTATCTTCCCCCAAAGATGTCCCACAAGGCAGCAAGGGTTTAGGATGTTTTCCTTCTGCTAGATGGGCGACCTTCCCAGGTTGACGAGCCCCATCTGCCCCTCACTTTCCTCTACAGTATGTACAGACGCTGCTTTCTTGACTGCTGGATCCACTATTGGTCTTATCCACTCAATCCACCAGAGCCTGTCTTCGCATGTAAGGGAAGTCACTAACTCAATGAGGGTTTAAGAACCATCAGCTACCCTCACTTGGTTTAGTTGCCCAGACAAAGCTGTTCCAAGCGTTTGGCCACTGTTGCATGCTAACAGCTTCTAGGAGCCACCGGTGAGCAATGAGTGCCCTGGCCCAACCTTAGAAAACCACAAAGCAATGGGTGCTGCCTGTTGTTTCTTTAGTGAAAAAGCACTGGTTTACAATATAGATTTCTTCAAAACTAATTCTTCCATTTCTCATACCATTTCACATTGATCCATAGTGTTTTAGCGAATCAAGGAGCATCCTCCAAGGACCATACAATGCAAGTACAGAGGGGTTGGTGGCAACTTAATGGTCCTATTAGCAAACAGAGAAGCACAACTCTCTGTGTCTGTCAAACTGGCAGTATTTCTGCCAAATTAGAGAGAGCTCCTTTGCTTCTTTTTGGAAAGTCATTATGGACAACTAAACATTGCTTATAATGTAAACCTTCTAACATAGATCAGCTCTATAAAACATCTTTCTGCTGCTAAAATGGTGTGAATTTTTTTAATGGTTGGTCAAGCCTAAAATCAGCCTGAGACAAGCTGTTAACCCCAATATATGTAAGGAAATTGGTTTCAGACAGCTCCAAAGCCTATCCACTGTCGAGAAAGATGCTGTTAGGGTTTCCTTGCTTTGGGAAGATAGTGGAAATTTTCTTTATTATTACAAGAAATCCCCTTGCCAAGAAATCATGTCAGTTATCAATCTGGCAAAATTACAATGCAGTGAAAGGTGCTGTAAGGTTTGCGTGATGGTGCCTCACAAGTAACGGAGCAGGAGCCCAAACAGTCTTTTGCAGTTTTATTGTGCAAACTATTTACAGTGCAGAGCTACAAAAAGCATGTCTGTCTCAGTCGCTGCAGAAACCGGGAGTGGCCCCTTCTGGCTTCTCCCCCAGCATAAGAACTTCGGCACCCCAAGTCTCCTCCTACCCTCCTTGCATTTCACCCCTCTGCGCAACTGGGGCGACGGAAATGGCGTGCCTCCCTCCTGACCAGCCGGGCGAGGTGAGCGCAGGGTCTCAGCAACATCCCCAAATCCCTTTCTCCGCCAGGCTCCCTGTTTGTCGCTCCTGGCTTGATGAGGCGCTGGGGCTCTCAGTGGCATCCCTAAGCCCTCTGCCTGCCAGGCTGGTTCCTTCCCTCTCATCCCCACTGGAGATGTGGCGGCTTTCCCCGCTGGAAGAGGTACTGCTGCTCAATTGGCGCTGGGGCTCTCTGTATGCTAACGAACCCTCGTTCCCCTCAGCGGGCAGGTGGCGGTTCCCTGACAGGTATTTATTTAAAGCTTTGTCTTTGAATGGCTAGCTAAACTTTAATCATATTTTAAAGCTGTTTTAAATATGATGGTGAAATTTGAATTCCCCCTTTTACTGTTTTATTGGCTGTGTTTGATTGACTCTTTAGCCACTTTAGCATTTACATGGTGAGCTAGAAATTTAGTGGAGCACATCCATGTTTCAGAATGCAAAAGTGCAGGATAGTTGGGAGTTGGACATACTGCCTCCAGCACCTTGCCTACCTCAGCTGATTGCATAAGCTGAAACTGATCCTACAACACATCCTCAATAATGGCACTGGGTACTTCAACTAGAGTTGTAAGAAGTGCAGAGTCAACATCACCCTGAAGTTGAGTGACTTTATCTTCAAAGTGACTAGCCAGTTGGTCACATCAGATCTTTGAGTGTTCCAGCGATCCCTTCCCCAATAGGAATCAGTAATCTAAGGACCATCTAAAATAACTCTGCTAGTCAGCTACTAGAAGATGCAATGCAAGCTGTAAAATCAGCTTTTTTTACAGCCTAAAAATACTGAAAATATTCACACCTGCTAAAGCTCATCAGCCTGATCTGCCACCCTCCACCCCCAACCCCACCCCAATTTAGATTTTAGCTTTAGGGTCATAGTTTTAGCACCTGGTAGTTTTATATTTCTTTAATTAAAATCAAATGTAATTAATTCAGACTTGCATCATGAAAACTTTGACCATCTGGGGAAGGGTTTTCATCTACCACTGCCCTTGGGTTGACATCCTAAAGATATATTACTATTTCTTGTAGCATCTTACTGATGACTTGTTCCCCAGTTATAACCAAGACTGTTTCTAAAAGGATAATTTTAAAGTGGGAGTAAGAAATGCAAACCTGAGTTTACATGGAGGGATTTTTGACTATGATCCCCGTTTATGAAGGTTCCCTCTAAGAGACTCAACCTGGTGCAGACTCTTGATGTCCTTTTGGCACCGCACAATGACTTTTTGATTTTCCCAGACACTTATGTATATCTGTGGAAGAATTGTTTTAACTGCTGCTTTCATTCTGCTCTTTCTTCACTATTATATTTATTTATTATCTGGTGATTTTATTGTTTTAAGTGTGAAATAAAAGTGAATAAAACATAAAAATGGTTTTTAAAATTTGATTTATCAATGAAGAGGAGGATATTCAATGATAAAGAGCAAAAATGTCAGGTCAAAGAGGATCAAAAAGTAGATGGCACACTTGAACAGTTCTTGGGCAGCTTACCAATATCAGGACCAATCAAAATTTTGGAACTTTATTTCCAATTTTTTTTTTTTGGGGGGGGGGAATAGATAACTATAGGCTGGGCAAGACAGTGCTAACAAAGAATGTTACAGCTGGTAAGATTAGAGAGTTAAATCCAGTGTTGGTCCTACTCTGAGTAGATTCACTGAAAACAATGTACATGCCTAATGTACACTGTACATTCAATGTAAACACATCGAAATTAATGAACCTGTTATTGCCTACAACCAAAAGTTTCTACTTCAAACTTAAAATTAAGTAGCAATAATAAAATAAATGACTCAAATGAAACAAAAAATAACTATGGGATGGGGGATTGACTGAAATGCAGTTTGTGTAATTAATTGCAATATAATGGAATAAATGAAAGAGATATTCAAGTATGGGCAAGACTAAAGCTGCAATCATATCCTTTTAACTGGGGATAAGTATCACTGAATCCAATGGGGCTTACTTCTGAGTAGACATAGTGCTGTAAATCCCACTGAAGTCCCACTGAAATGTGGAGGAGCCAACAATTAATTTTATTTCTAGAAATATTTATATCCTGCTGTATCATAAAAATATATCACAGAGATTAACAACAACACAAACCATAAAACCATACAGTAAAATCATAAAAAGTTAAAACCAAAAGAATTTCAGTGAGACTTGTGTGTGACTAATTTAGTCTGGATTTTACCCAATTGAAATATAAACTAAGCCATATAATTTGCTTAACCATCAAGTATATGTTGGAATCTCCCTAGGAGTAAACTAAAATCTGGCCATAGTCCTGAATTCAGCCATACGACTAGGTATGGCTATGTTTTTCAGCTTTTAGTCATCATTAAAGATCAAAAGATGGAGAAAGTGCCACAAGAGCAGCTGCCATACAGTGTTGTGGTGCAATTTCTTGCTAGGGAAAATGCAGAAGTACTACTGTACTATATTTGTACCTTCCTTTCTCTCTTAGACAGACAACTGAGGAAAATTGGCAGTTGTCATACCACGTAAGCAGAGGAACCATAGATTTTTGAGATTTCAACAAATATGCTATAGTGAAAAGTTTGCTCATACTTCAATATCTGGAGTTGGCATTTTGCTACTTAAATTCATCTAACTGATCTGGCCAGGGTAAGAACAAAAGGCAAGCGTTTTTGTAATTATCTATGTATATTTCACACACATACAAACGTTAATAATATTGTTTTGACAAAATGCACTCCTTAATCATGAGGGCTTGCTCTTTGTTTTGTTTTTTAAAGAATAAAACACAAATTGCTTTTTTTATCCAGAACAGTACTCCCTCTTCTTAAACCGAAACACAGAATGCTGTCATGCATTAATAAGGCAATATAAACAGTACTAGACGGAGAACGTTTTCTATAAAATAGCACTTAATCACCCACAGCAGGCCACAGTCTACACAGAGAAGGTTAATCTTGTCAAGGCAAGCAAACCACACAAGCATCCCAGAACGAGGGATTTAAGTGACTCAAGTTTATTGTCTAACTTTGACAAGCTGCTGCGGTAAGACCTCATTAAAAATAGATTAGTTACAGCATACATAACATGTTTGCCACAAGACAAATTTACTGGATAAATATAAAAATTCTCTCATACACCTTTGCCTCAGAGGATCAGAACAAAGTTTGCAGAAGCATCAAGTAACTTTGCTTTGCCATTAAAGAGGGAAGCAAACCCTCCCAACATTCTATGTCCCAGGCAAGCATGTCAGCGTTTGGGAGAGGGTAGGAACAAACAGCCACCCAAACCCATTGTAGTGAAAATGCTGCCACCCACTGCTCTGAAATAATCTGCTTCTTCAAAGAAACACGGGCATGACTTACCCAGCCAAGTAAATGTAAACACAGAAGGAGATATCCAACTGTGGTGTCCTGTTTGTGCAAGCGGAACTTCGCTGCTTCCCAAGCAGCCCCAAAGGATTTTTCAGTGGGCCACTGGACAAAGGAAGGGGAATCCCATTGTGTCCACTAGTATGGCACTGGATCCCACCCAGAAGCATTTTGTCAAGAAGAAAGTGACTTGCAATTCTTCCACATTCATAGGCGTGGCAGAATACAGAGGTACCTCTGGTTACGAATGCTTCAGGTTACGAGCTCCACTGACCCGAAAGTAGCAGCTCCTGGTTGCAAACTTTGCCCCAGAATGCGAACAGAAATTGCAAGTCAGAATGTTCAGCTTAAGAACGGACCTCCGGAACTAATTAAGTTCGTAACCAGAGGTACCACTATAACTTTTCAGCACACATATTCATATGTATAGACATTTGCATGGCCTACTTTTGACACATGACCATCTCAGAACACAGAGCGGTGACCCTTGTATGAAAGTGCTGTTGCGTTAATATTTATCAGAATGTGCAGAATGAAAGTCTGGACATGCAACATGAAAATAAGGGCATTTATTCCTTACCACTAGAAATTCGTAAGGAACCACTTTGTGAGTTTCAATGTTTTTAAATATGCTTATTTGCTGCCACCCTCCGCAAACTTTAATAGTCAAAGATATATAAAATAAACCTTAAAAATAAATAAATCTGCAGGGTATTTTGTTTCATAGCTGAAACAAGTATCTGATGTCTAACATGTTTCACATGTCTTGGGGGGGGGGGGGGAAGCTAGAACATAATAAATTACATTCATCTTTCACATAGAGGTTCTTGGCACTTAAAGAAAAACCAAATTAAAAAACAGGAGACAGATTTGTGCCTCTCTGACCGAGCTGTCATTTACCGTGTTTCTGATAGGAATCTTCTTTGGTTCTGGGGGTACATCCTGTGGAACAAATTTCACTGGCTCCTTAATCTGTCTCCTTGATCGCTTAGTTCCATCTGGTAAAGTTTCCATGGCAATGTCGGCTTCCATGTCACTGCTACCTGCTTGGTCGCACTCTGAACACTGCCTGGGAGGACAAAAAAAAAAAAAATCAAACTCAAGACAGCAGCTGCTAAAGCAAAATAAGAGCATGCAGGCTGAAAAGCAAGAGGCAAAGACCGAAAAAGGTAATTCTTACTGTGTAAAAGAGCCCCAAATACAAAGAGAAAAACTTATACATGCAACAAGACTTTTGCTTTCTTCTCTGAATGGTACATCCCAGGATACCAAAAGCTACTACTTACACTCAAGTTTAAAAGCAGCTTGCACAGGAGCATTTGGGGTGAGGGCTGTTTGGGGAAAAATAGCTTAACTCTGTCCTGTGCTCTGGGGTTCCAAGCCACGGTACATGTATAGAGACATATATCACTCAGCAAGACTCTTCTCCATCTTCCACCATTAAAGGATCCAGTAGCCAACATTCATTGAAAACAGAATTGCTTTGCAGAGGGGGGAATCAATTAATTACTTCAAATAGGCAATCCTATGCAAACGGACCAATGATGAGATACCATTTAGCATAAATCCAGAGCTTGCTGCAAAGAAGTTTGGGGGCAGTCCCTATCAGCAACACTTTAGTCACACATAAAATTCTCCTAGAATACTTAAGAAAATTAATTCAGACAAATATGCTCTTGGAACGAATATTTTAAGCATTCTAGTTGTAACTTGCAAATGTTAATCAATTATAGTTTCTGAACAACTGCACTGATGGAAAACATTGAGACTACAAGCCTATGTCAATAATATCTATCAACTAGAGCCCACGTTTTACTCTAGCCAGTGTGGTGTAGTGGTTAAGAGCGGTAGTCTCGTAATCTGGTGAACCGGGTTCGCTTCCCCGCTCTTCCACATGCAGCTGCTGGGTGACCTTGGGCTAGTCACACTTCTCTAAAGTCTTTCAGCCCCACTCACCTCACAGAGTGTTTGTTGTGGGGGAGGAAGGGAAAGGAGATTGTCAGCCGCTTTGAAACTCCTTAGGATAGTGATAAAGCGAGATATCAAATCCAAACTCTTCTTCTTCACTTCTTCTACAGGTGAATAAAGCAGAAATTCTGCTGTACCTTAACTATTATTTTTTGGTTTTTGCAGGGGCTAGGAGACACTATTAATCTGCTACAAACCCCTTCAGTTTGCAATCCTAAAGCTTCCACCAGGGAGTAGGCCCCAGTGGATTCAGTGCATCTTCATTCTGAGTAAACATATTTAGAATTGGGGTAACTGGAAATCAAAGTTTAACATAAAAGCAAAACCTGAGGCCCTCTCTGCCACAAAGTAAATTAAGGCCTATGCTGGTATTAACTTGTGGCATAAAGAACCTGTTTCCTAATATAGTTGAAATGGTCTCTTTAAAATGACAAAGACAGAATACAGTGGAAAATGGCCCGATTTGACTGTTTCTGCACTCAGAATTGCTCTCTTGTATTATCCACTTATATAGTTTCCATTGCTAACAGAGCATTTGACTTGCATTGCTGGTGCCTTCTCATGCACACATATGTAATACACAATTCCTTTTTCTCATGCTTTCATTCATGAGGCCTGGAAAAATTATGCTATCTATGGAACCTGTGAAAAGAAGTCAATTTTCCTAAATTGACTTTTTAAAAAAAGTATATTAAAACCCACGTTTCCAAGGATTGTTACAGCTACATAATGCAAGCATGAAATGAATAAAGTAAAGAAGAAGCTGTGAACAAGGAAAGGGAGAACACAAACCACTGAATCCTTTTACATGTGACGACAAATCCTATGATTTATAGAGCTTCTCCTCCTGCACATATTACATTCAGCTATAAATTTCAGCATTTTCATTTTTCCTCAATACAAAGCTGTTATAATCATATATGTACCATGCTAGGGCAATGACATAGAAGCTTATTGGCCTCCCAGCCCAGAAATCCAATTAGGAAATGTGTCAGTTTGCAAACTGCCACCAACCACCACTATCACCAACTTCAACCAAATTCTATCAATAGTAAAAAAAAAATATTAAAAATTAAAAATTAAATTAAAAAATTGGTACTACCTACATAATAGTTATAATGAACAGAGCTGATGTTCCAAGTGTTAATGGGAGTAACATTTGAAACACCAAGTGTACTACAAACATAAAACCAGAGGGGGTCTGTAAGAGAAGGAAGGATAACATCCTTCTGATATTTGGGGCCTCAGTCATTTAGGGTAACATGAGCCCATTGAATTTGGCCCATAAACAAATGCACATTCAAGGCAGCATTGTTTTAAAACAAAAGTTGTATGGGTTCTAAAGGGAAACACAAACAGCAATCCGGCTGCTGCGCTTTGGACAAGTTGAAATTTCCAAGTCATCTTCAAGGGCAATGACAGAGGGTGCACTGATTGAGAAATTGGGATCACTGCAACTCTGCTGGCACCAGATGCCCATAAGGAGAATGGAATTTAGTCTTTCTCTCTTATGCCATCCAACCTTCTCCACTCCCTCTAAATTAGTTCCAGAGAGAGTGGGGGGAGTGGAAATGAAAGAAGAGGAAATAGAAGTCCTCCTGCACCAGCCAAATAGGGGGTCCCTTCCAACTCCACAATTCTATGATTTATGTTTAAACATAAATAGAAATAGTTTGTGGAACTAAATAGTTTTGATTACAGTAGGACCATGTAAAGCAAGGAGGTGTGTTTATTGCAGAACTACATACTGCATCCCTGTGCAAGAAAGATGACATCCACTGTCAGAAGTGGAAAGAAGATATTGCCCGCATCAGGTGTTCTCAAGTGCTGCAACACTCAGTCCACTCTATGTAAGCAACTGACGTCCTGTAGCAGTGTCAAAGACTGTCACTCCTTTATTTTGTTCCGTACATTGTAATGGAAGCCACTGAAAACTGAGCTACTTACCATCGCATAGCCTCAACCTATTTCTTGCTCATGTTACAGTATGAGAAAACCAGAACAAAACCCAAGACCTGAATAGTACAAGAATATGACTACTAACTTTCCCAAGTGTTAGTAGTTGTTGAAATTCAAAAAAATTCTTTAAGACATATAAGCTATATAGAGGCTTGAAATGCTGCTGTGATACAATTTTATCCTAGTACTGGCGTGATCCTCATACCAGTTCATATGAGCAAACAGAATTGTTAATGTTTGGCTACTATTACCAACTCATTTTTGGCATCTGTACATCTTTATTCTCCTGTTTCTAGTTAGATGGAATTCACAAAATGATTGCTATACCAAGTCTTGAGTTTGGGACTTACAGCAACATTTTGCAATATGCTTCTGGTCAATTCAAAATCACCAAACGGAAAACACCTAATGGAAATGTGGGAGAATGCTGCTTGGATCGCTATAATATAGATCAAATAGTGTATGAAATAATGTGGATGATCCAATCATCTTTAAAATTCTGCAAAAATCCTGGGAAAAGTGTAGACACAACATTGGTACCACACGATTATGGCATTAGAAACAAATTGTGGGAACGTGCACAGCCTTTCTGAGGACTGAATTCCTTCTCTCACCTTAATTAGCAATAAAAGAACTGATGACATTAACACTAACCAGAGGTCTCATATAGCCAGGGATTCAAACCATAATGTAATGCTCATTTCAGACTCTAGGTAAAACAAGAATCTTACATAGCATTACCTATAGTTAGGGTCAGTACAATTTCCCCTAACAATGTAAAAGTAAAACAACAGTGGAAAATTCTCTTTCTTGATGTGGAAGCTCAGACCCAGGAGACAAATGTGGCCCTTCTGGCCTCTCATTTGGCTTTTGGCATTTCTCCAGGCAACACACCCTCCACAGCCATGCCCCCCTTGCCAGTCCTGCTTTAGAGTTACTATCTAGCTGTAATGAACCCTTGAACTCCTATAATGCACCTTACTATCCTGAACAGGGAAAAGAAAAACTAGCTTAGCTGGTAACGCATGAGACAGTTTTCCCAGGGTTGTGGGTTCAAGCCCCATGCTTGGGAAAAGAATCCTGCATTGCAGGGAGTTCGACCAGATGACCCTCGTGGTCCCTTCCAGCTTTACGATTCTACATACTAGAGTACAATTCACAATGGTTGCTCTGCCCATGTTTGCCTCTGGCATGTTACCTCTTGAAGGTTGCCTATGCAGGAATAAGGCCCTTGGGTTGAAAAAGGGTCTTCACCCCTTCATTAGTCCACAGTAAGGTGGTTTGGTTTTTTTTTTTTTAAGGAAACAAAATAAACCTAAGGTACAAATAAGTGATGAAGGGGTGGATCTTTGTTTTGCAAATTGTCTGTAGTCAACAATCACATAGAACTCAAACTTTCATTTAAAAAAACCCTTGCTGATAAAGACACAGAACAAAAACCTTTGGAATAGAAAAACCCAATAGACTGAGGCCCTCATATTTGTATTTTTATGCTCTTATTCTGTTTAAAAAATGCACTAGTGAGTAGTACAATGCATTTACAATATTCTTACCAGTAACTGTTTTTAGTCTTCCTTGGCATCCTTGAAAGTGGAGGGTCCAGACATCCAAGATGATAATGGAGTTTACAAGTATCACACAGCAAAAGGAGGTGTTGATCATGGTTCTTCTTGCAAATCCCACAACTTGGAAATGCAGGAAAAAAGTTTCATTTGAGATAATGCATATACTTTACTGAATCATCTCAATGTTTACATGGGGTAAGATCCAGACAACCCCATGCATGAGCAGAAGGCATTTCCGCTTGTGCAAAGGGTGGTCCTCAATTTCAGCTAATTTCCCACTCCAATGGCCCTTCACATCACATCCCACAATGTTTTGAAGGGTCTCTGGACCCTCAGGTGCAGCCGGGGGGGGGGCACAGAGCGGGTGGGCATTAAGGCACTGCACCAGAAAGGAGGAGACAGCAAAGCCGTTGTTCAAATGAAACCAAGCACTTCTCTGGATCCAAGCCATCGTTAATATTTCCCTATGTTTGCTAGATATTTGTGACTTCTGATATATTGATTTTTATTCGTCATTTTATTTAAATTCACATTGAGGCCGGTTTGGTCCTGAAGGCAGAAGGTTGGCCTGAATTTAAATCCCTCACCAGCCTATTAGAAAACCACAGGGGTCTGCAAATGAAATATTTCAAACTTAAGTCCTCAAATGTAAAAATAATCTCCTTTGAATTCGCTTACTTTAAACTATTCACTTACTTTGAATAGTTGCTGGGAGAATGAATGCAATTTAATTGTAATGATATTTGTATTTTACAAAGGATGTAATATTATGACTCCTATTATTGTAAATTAATGAAGGATTGCAAATAAAACATTTTATGTCAGAATCAAGATGAAGCAAATATGCAGTAAAATAAAAATAACAGTTGTGATGGAAAACACCCTCATCCTTGGACATGCTAGTCATGTAAAAAAAAAGTTCAGTAGCAACATTTTTTTATCACTTGTACATCAAGTCCGCAAGGTCATCCAGCAATACCCCCATTTGGTAAACACCATCACAGAACAAATTAACATTCAACAGAGAAAATTCAGCAATTCATAAAAATGTGAACCATGTGACAAGAGTGGATAATTTTAAATATACTGAAGTTAACTAGCATAAGATTCAGGGAAGTATTTCATCTCACCATGCAAAATTAACAGGTAGAAATCATTACCACAAGACATGGCGATGACCACTAGTTTAAATGGCTTTTTAAAAGCTTTAGGCAAATTCATGGAGGGCTGTGGCATCAATAGCTAACTGGGTATATTCACATCTAGAAAGTGTATACCTCTGACTACTGGATACAGGAAACAAACAAGAGATGGCTACCACTATCATTATCCACTGAGTGCTCTTCAAAAAAATATCTGGCAAGTCACTGATGGAGACAGATTGAGCAAGGATGTTTTCATGTTCCTAAAAGCATTTGTGGTTGTTAAAGGACATAATGCAGTCAAATGCTCCCCACAAAGAAACACAAGGTGGTATTAAATACTCTAGAGATTGCTAGACTGATTTTTGCTAGTCACTGAAAATTTAAGGAGATAATTTCCATTAGCCAAATTGAGGGCATTCCATACATCTTCACATGTATTTGAACTGGTTAACCAAATATGGACCCAGTTGTTGCACTAACAAAGAACTCTTTGTCACTGGGTTATGACCAATCTGAATGGTTAAACCCCATACAATGAGTAAATATTCTAACTGTTATAATTGTATTTTATCTTGCAGAAAGGTAGATTTTATATGGAGTATATGTTTCAATACTTGTATCAATTTTTTTTATAAAAAAAAACCCCAACCATAATGGTAAATGGTAAAAAGAACTAAACATATAACGATGAGTAAATACATCAATTACTCAACAATATATTAACCTGAATTATGAAAAATACTAGACTTGAGGATCAAATATGCTTTGTTGTATTAGGGCTTAATAAACTGTATAAGTTCATAATAATTTCATTCAGCCCTTGCTGGTAGATTTTAAATGCAAAACTTTTAATGTTTGAAGGTTCTCAACCATATATCACAAAACAGATTAAAATTTCAGGTATAAAAGGAATTTCCTTCTGAAGTGCTGCCAATGGACAGAGAAAATCCCAGTAATGATGTCTGGGACTCTGAAGATAGTTATAACGTTTTTTAAAGATGATCTAAAATGAATCAAGTTATCTGCCTTACAACAGTGGTGTCTAGGAGTAAAGACATTTTGTTCAGTTGTTTGGAATAAAAAAATTACTTATAAAGGTCTCTTACTCTATCCATAATCTATGTCTATTGTGCTGTGTTTCTACTACTTGCCTATAGAGAACTGCAGGGAGGGCTGTAGTCTTCTGGGTTCCACCCTCTTTTTTACTCGGTTTTCTTTCCTTGGGTGCTCGCAAAATTGCTGGTATGTTCAATTTCTATTGGGTTTGAAGAAATACAGGATAATTTGTGAGAGACGTATATAAAATAACATTCCCCCTCATTTACTGCTCAGCAATCAAAATTTGGCTGTGCCCAATATACTAAAAGTTAGGAGAGAAAACTGCTTAGTCAGGCTGCAAAAATGACTACACTATATATTCTGTCCCCAAGTGAGCCCTATGAGAAATGAAATCGCATTCACGTATTTTCCAATGCAAAAGAGAGAGAGAGAGAGAGACAGAGAAACCAAAGACATTAAAGCCCTGGCTTTTTAACTTTCCCCCCTTTAACAGAGGGAGCTTTAACAGAGACAGACAAGGACAAGCTGGTTTAGAAGGTTAAAAAGAAAACGAAAAAAGAAAAATCCACTACACTTCACGAAAGAATATTGAGGCAGTTTATTTTCCTCACCATCCCTGCTACAGTGGTGCTCCATAGGTTAATTAGAAAAATTATCTTATTGGACCAAACTCTGCACAAAGCAGGAGAGATTCACTTCGGGTTTCTACTAATCTGCAGTATGCTAGCTTCACAGACAGCAACCATCTATCAAAGTCATTTCTCAGTGGCCCTGTGGGCCTGCATCTGTTCAACCAACTGGAAAAAAGTGTCATGCAAGCTGTGCAAATGAAACTACTAGTTTTTATTATTATTAAATGATTGCACCAGGAAACGTATTTGTGAAAATTTGAATGTTTTTCCCCTTTTCTTTTTAAAAGGGATGAACTTTAACAATTAACAATTGTTTGTAATTAACAAACTTAAATTCATGAAGACCGACTCCCATATGTATGAAAGGCCCATAAAAAAAACCAGGTGATATTAATCATCAGGGCCAGTTTCACAGAACTATCAAGCACTTTGTAAAAACCTTGCTAATTCTTGTGTTGAATTAACACTTAGCACAAAACAAAGGATAATTACAAAAAACAGAGCCGGCCTATGGTCCAGTTTCTTAAAAGATCATTTTAATATTTTATAATCTTAAAAAGCCAACTAAGGAGTCAGACAAAAACAAAAGCTAAGATCTGATTATATATTGGAATGACACATAAAAGGTTCCCACTTTCTTGAGGAATCTGCTAACTGCACTGAATACCAGATATAAGCCTCAGTGAAGGATGAATTGGGAAGTACTAAAAGAAAAAGCCAGCGAAATTCATCAATCTCTCAAAAACAAAGTGGCATATAACTTCCACTGTTTGTAGAAAGGGAGAAGCAGCTGTACAACCGGCACCAAACTGTGTTAAGTGTCCATTGCACTCTTTTAATGTAGCTGAAAACATAACCAAATCAAGATATTTGATTCTGCTGGTTTACAAGTGAAATACTGTACTCTTTAGAAGCTAATGAATTTAATCATTGGGAAGCGACAGCATTCACTTTTTTACAACTGACAAAATGATCAGTAATTATTTATATAATATTCTTCACTTCCTATTAAGGACATTCCCACATGCATATTTCATTTAAAACTACAGCAAATTACATATGCTTTCAGTTGCACATTCAGGAAACAGGGGGGAAGAAAACAATATACCCTAAGAAAACCTGCTCTTTGAAAGCTACAGTGGTTGGGTGGGGGGAAATAGCAAAGAATGTGGTTAGATTAACTCATGCTTCAGGTTTAGCTTCATCACAAATGACAGGTCAATCAGTTACAGCAAATGAAAGAATTTTGCAAACAAGATAGCTAATCCAAAAACAAAATTAGGCTGCAGTTTCCCAGTAGGTATGCGCAGAGCCCTATATACATTTCAATCAGAAATCATTATGTGCAGAATAAGGCCAGGACTTTATCAAATGTATCTTTTCAGCCTCAAAAAGTGACAGTAACAAAGAGAAAACCCTATTTTTAGGACTCATGTGACCCATAAATAAATAAGATATAAGGAAAGATGGGAGGAGAAAAATAATGGGAAAGACCAACCTGCCCAATTATTCTACCAAGCACAGCCCATATTCCTTGTCCTTCGTTTCGTAGCTTTGCATTCACGTTCTGAAGTTCTTCTAAAGACTCGCACAACTAAAAAACAAAGCAGTGAAAAATACTGTGGAAGTTATTTAGTACCTCGTATCCAGGAGGAGGCATTCTTTACTTATGAAACCCTTTTCTATGAGAGGTAATTAAATAATAAAATTGTTCACTCATGTCAATGCAACTGAAATCAGTAAAGTTAATCAGCCATTCAATAACACCAGAAAGAAAACATGGGCATCCATCTGGTTAGTAAGGGAGAACCTAAAGTAATTTTGTCTGACAATAAGACTATAATGGCAGTCAAGAAACATCAAAACAGTTCCACTCTGTTATTTCCATCTGTAAAGATGTGCCAAGTTTTCCTCACAGGGAATCAAGATTTCAGAGCTATACACCTGCACACTTGAAATAAGAAAATATGAAGCCTTGTCACATTTTTAAAGTGTAACTGGGAATGATGTTCTCTCCTCCAGACTACTATTTATTTTTTGACAATTCCAATAACTATCATTACTTTCATGGGGTGTGTGTGGATGCACGGCCATTTCTTTTTGAGAACAAATAAGAACAGCAATACAATAGGTAGCATTGAATTCTCTAGTCATGTCTTCCATTCCTTGTGATCAGTGTGGCATACATCTGTGTATTCACACAGCAGTCGCTGCAACATTGAAGGCTGCGGGAATTCTTTGCTGGAGCCCCCCGCGTGCAGGACTAGGTCAACTGCACACGGGATTCCAGTTGCCGGGGATCTGCGGCCAGCGCCTCACATGCGTTCCTGCACGGGCGCCGGCCAAGCCTGCGAACGGGACTGCCGATAATTCCGGAGCTTAAACTCACACCGCGCCATTGTCCGCCAGGCTAAATCTGAAGGTGCGTGAGTAGTCCGAAGAAAAGTGCCTCGTAAAAATACCTGCGAACACTTGCGACCTCCCAAGTTGTTCCCTTAAGTAATGTACCCAAATAAAAGGTGGCCAAAACTACGGCCAGGCAAAAGCGCCAATAGACTACGAAAAATAAAATTGAGATGAAATAAAGACAGACAATCACTGCTTCTTTTAGATGGCTTTGGCTGACCCGCACAGGCTATTACCTTTCTCTATGCCTAAACTGTTCTAACATTTACCTAGGCTAGCTGACCCTGAACTGCCAATTCTTCCGCAAGTTCTAGGCTACCTAAAACTAAAGCTAGCTAAGCTTAAACCGCCAATTCTTCTGCAAGCTAACCTCTCTACCTCCTGCACGCGCTTCCAACCCAACCAACCCAACCAACCCGTTCCCCAAAACCCCAACTATCTACATCTGAATCATCTGAACCCTAACTCTGACTGTCCGCCTAAAACGGGGAGCCGCAGCCTTTTATTGACAACCAAGAGCAACGTCATGATCGATATTTTTACCAATAGGAACGCTGTTGCTGCCCCCCAAAAAGGCGGGAAGCAGATTAACTGATCATTAACAAGTTCAAACCTCTGGAGCCAAAAGGTCTAGGCGGAGGGATCTCAGTGGCGAGACGCCTACTGAGCCCTGCTTTCGCTTTCACTTCTACACGGAAGAATACATAAAATAGTGCATAATATTGACATTAAGTAAATACAAATAATCGCGGGTTCAAAGAAACCCACGGAGTGTATTCCCACAGAAGGCTTCCCTCAAATATCCCAAAAGTATCCACTGACGGTATTTCAAATCAGTACTTCTTTTTACACCAACCTAACAGGAAAAACACGTCGCCAACATACCAGATATCTAAAGTTGCATACAGTGGTGACCAACAAAGTGGTTCACTAGGTAAAATTACTGACAGCTGCTGAATGGTGACCGTATGGGAAGAACCACAGTTGCTGATAAAACTACACATGCTTTGAATACAAAAGATCGTAAGTTTAATTACTGACATTGCCAAAGAAGCGGATAAACAGGTGGTGTGAAAGACCTCTTCATAAGATCCTGGAGAGCTGCTATGAATCCAAATAAAAAATACTGGACTAGATGGACCAAATTCATGGTTACTGAATGGCTAGGAATAAGGACCCCACATGAGCAGAGGCAACTGCCCAGTCAAGACCTATATTACTGTTCCCATCTTTTTACTTCATTTTTTTATTGTCATTTTAGTATTTCTACTATGTCTGTAAGCTGCTTTGAATATTTTCTGTGAGTAAAGCAAATAATAATAATTTGGCAATCCCGGATTCTGCCATCCCCATGATTAAATCTAGGACTTGGAATTCCTTCTCACAGTTACCCTAAAGCTCTAAGGGACCACCTCAACGTCAGGCTCTTGATACCAGACTGAGAAAAGCTGTATAGATGAGAACCTCTGAGAAACACTTTGATCTTTTAGTGAACAGCAGGTGAAAATACTGAAAGGCCATTTGATTTAAGATGGGTTTTAGAGATAGAAAACCATTGACTAACTATGGTTTTATTTTAAATACAGCATATGATTTGCATTGTTTGAAACACATCGTTTACCTTGTTATATTCTACATGAAGTTTTTCCTGTTCGTTCTCCAGCTTATCCTTAATTTTCTTCTGTTCTGCCATGTTTTCTTGGATCTGGATCATGCGCATGTTTCTCTCTAAAAAAAAAAGTCAGCACTTTCTTTCTTTCTTTCTTTCTTTCTTTCTTTCTTTTTCTTTTGAGCATGCAAAGCAATAGAATGAATCTAGGTAACAATACATCATCCGACAACATTTCTTCACATTCAATGCCACATGCAGAAAACACTCAGGCTGCTTTAGCTACCTGCAGCTGAACAATGCTTACGATATCTCTAAAACATCCAAGCTATGGATATTAAGATCAAAGGCACATATAAAAACATATACTAGTCAGTAATTCATCCCTTGTGAAGCAGAAAAGGAAGAGTGGTGAGGGCAAGAAACACCAGACTGCATTACTGGAGGGTTTTACAGAGCTACTCTTGCACCTGAGCTCAATAGCAAGGGCTGAGGGAGGAAAGAAGCAGCATTAATGCCAATTAATATTGAGTTAGAATGCACTCCAAACTTTAAATAGGAAAGATTTCAATAAAAACATTTTTAACTATCCCACACATTATTTTAACGCGACATATATGAATATTTACTTGGCTACTTGGGGGCAGCTTTGCTGCTTTAAAATTGTAACGAGGGAACTATAGTGCCTGAAGTTTAAAGCAACTCCACCCTTTCATCTATAAACCATTCCTTCAAAATCTAGACTGGGGTGGCTAACCTGCAGCTTCTGATTGTTGCTGGATTCCAACCATAGCTGTCAACTTTTCCCTTTTCTTGCGAGGAATCCTATTCGGAATAAAGGAATTTCCCTTAAAAAAAAGGGAAAAGTTGACAGCTATGATTTCAACTCCCACCTGCCCAGCAAGCATAGCCAATGTTCAGGGATGATGGAAGCTATAGTCCTGCAACAACTGGAAAATGAAAGATAAGCCATTCCTGGCAACAATGCAAAGCACATATCTTTTCACCCTTACCAAAATAGTAATTGACAAAATCAGCGGTCAGGGCTGGCTGTTTGTGTTTTCTTCTTCCATCCACACTGGAACTGGTATCTGAAGTATCCACTGGAAAGATGTCTGTGCTAATTCCCATTAATTCTGCTTTGCGCATCAGCTTACGTATTGCTGAAGCGCTGCTAGTGAGTGGCCGTGGCAGTTTTTCCCTTGGTACCCACGCCTGCGGCCTCGTGGTACGTGCTATTTCTGACTTAGCACGATACTGCTGTAGCCTGGCATTAATTCGGGCCTACAAATTTTAAAAAAGCAAAGCAAAATAAAGCTAAGAAGCACATAAACACTTTTGCTAGAAAATTTAATCTCCATTTCTAACACTGCACACACAAATCTATGGTGAGAGAAGATTGCTTTTAATAGTGCAAAAGAACTGATCCTAAAATACTCTCTGGACTAGAAGAGGTAAAGTTTGAAACAAGATGTATTTATGAGCTTCCTCAAGAAAAATCCAGTATTGGTTTCTGTTCTCCATCATCCTGATCCTTCACAATGGAAATTCAGAATTCTCATAAACTCAATAAGGAATAAATACATCAGCAGGCAAACTTTCCCAAATATCTGGGTAACTCAAGCTAGAAATAGTTCAGGCTGACAACAGATTGTGGCAGAGGTAAGTACAAAGACTCAAACTGGGGGAGCACTAGCAGGCTTGGGGTGGGGTTAGATTTATTGAGCTGGAGGAAAAGTGGGGTCACAGAGATATCATGCGGCTGGGAGAGGTACACATGCTTATACACCTGAGTTTAGATTATTTGCAAGCAGGTGAATAGTGATTCTCAAACATTTCATACTATTTACTATATGTATTTTCACTCGCAGTCACAACAATTCTAGTCTTTTTCCTCTGCCCTAATCTTTCTCATTTAGTATGCTATATTAAACACAAATACAAACTTGGCTTGGGTATACTACCTGAGCTTCTGGTGACAGTTGTTTCTCTCTCTCCTGCAAAGACATTTTGCAATAAGATTGCAAAGCCAAATAGTTCTTGCGCTTCCACTTTCTATCCATCCTGTCTGCATGTTGCTTGCAGTAAGCAAAAAAGGGATCTGCAATATCCTGTTCCAGTTAAAATAAAATGAAGAAGGCAAAAGCTCATGAAAGAAAATAGTTTGTCAGCCAGGAAAAGCAGTATTTTAATTATATTTTATCATGTAATTTTAAATTGCCATTATGTAAGCCACCTTGAGAGGTTCCCCCCCAAGACAGCCTAAAAATATTCTGAAGTAAATGAATAGGATAAATAATTAGGGTGTGTGTGTGTGTGTGTGTGTGTGTGTGTGTGTATTCCACAATTTTGTTAGGTGGGTTCTGAAAAAAATGGTTCTGATGGCTTTTAAGATATTTTAACTAACCAAAGCCAGATCAACGTAACATCACTACAAAGAATCTGAAACTCTTGTTTTGATTCAGCTTTTCAAACTCAGTGCAAAGTTGACAAATTAAATAGCCACATGTTTATCTACATATAACAGATACATTAGTTTTAATTGTTTAGCTAGGTATTGACTACAATCTATGTAAATGTTGGAGGTAAACTTTCAAGTTTAATCTCATTTCCAAGGGGGCTAAAAGACTGAATATCAAGCAGCTATTCCTGTGTGCCATTTTCCAAAGGCGTTAATGTAGAAAGCAATTACATACATGAATACTGTACAGAACGGGGAAAATATATTGAAGAGCATATTTGTTTCCCTCTGCTCATTCAAACAACTAAGCAAGTTTGGCACTGCCGCACAACTTTCTTTTGTTTCCAAATGCTGCAGTATACATCAACGAAGGTAGCACAGGAGAAACGCTTGACAGATAATCTTGGAAAAAACAATCCGCCAAAAATGGTGGATTGCTGGTGGATCTGAACCATGTATGATTAGAAAGTCATTGAGATGGAAGGGAACTGAAGATCATAATCACTCTCCCCACACATATTCATCTTTCTAGTATGGAATGGATCCAAGAGAGATGATTTCTGCCAAAAATGTCTACATGTTTCAAGGGAAAAGGTTAAAAGAAAAAGAGGGGAAGGTACAAAATACCCCTCCTGCATCCCAGCAGAGGAAAGCTAAAGCAATCTATATTAAGTAAGGCAATCAACTCAAATATTTCTTAGATGTTTTAACACATCAATCTGAAGTTTTAGTCATAACAAAAGTCACCTGGGTTATTTTCACTAATCAGAATATTATCATACCTCTTCAGCTGCTGCTTCTGACAACAGGCCTTCCTTCTGAGCGCAAGTCACGTGGAAATATGCTCGGCACATCCCAGCATCACAACTAATGCAAACGCCAGTTCTGGCAAAACGAGGATCTTCACAAAAACTGCATTCCTGTAGCAAATCAACAAGAGAGAGAGAGAACATTACAAAAGTATTACCTTTATACAGTAACTTTATACAGAATAAAGTAGTAACTTTATACAGTACCTTAAAATGTACTATATATTTTATAGAAGACAAGAAAGAAACAAAAGGGAATGAGAAAACGTAAACAGAAGTATATATAAGATGATACATTCAACCCTAACTACAACTTTTCCCTACTGTCAGCAATAGTTTTCATGTAAATTGCCATATCTGTATCTATATATGCTTATCAGAGTGGGGTATTTGCATACTTCAGACATTCTATCCCATCTTTTGAAATGCCAAGGCAGGTTGCAATAAGTGATACACACTTAAAGCCAAGTAATGCATACCAGTCCACAGACCACAACAACGTACATACTGAAACAGATGTCCTAAAAACAAACAAACCCTTTTATTACATCTGATATACCATTTAAAAGTTTAACATCAAGACAAGAGTTGAAAGTGTGATCTTCAGTGAGTCACGTTTGAACGTTCTGGTTGGGGATGAGGGAAGGCCTCTCAAGAATTCACTCAAGGATTAACTGTTTGAAATCTCATATAATCTCAGATCAATATTGTTTTGGCCCGATGGCTAAATCTTTACAGTGGAGGATAAATTGAGCTGCCTTGCATTTACTTGACTGCCCTGTTATTAGTACTTTTATAACTAAAGCCCAGTGTAAAATTACAAGCCTTAGTCCTGCGGAATTAGTTGCATAGTTCCTATCCAATGAGGGTTCATAAGAAAAATGAGACTGTAATAATCTTCATTATCACCAGATTACAGAATTTGAAGGGGCCCTGAGGATCATCTAGTCTACCCCCCAATGCAGGACTATGTAGCTGTCCTTTATGGGGATTAAACCTGCACCGTGCTCTAACCAACTGAGCTACATTTTGAGCATTTAGTTGTAATGAACTGAGAAGGAAATAAACAAAAACAAGCTACAATCACATAAATTACCCCCAAAATATATTTGAATGTTACCTTAGCACCATATTTGGAATAGTTCATTTCTGTGAGAGTAACCGGACGCAGTTTGTCAATATCTCCAAATGCTACTCCTGGAACATAGAGTGCACAAACAATGTGGACCCATCTATAACAAAAGAGGAAAGCATTTACTGTTCATATCTGAGCACTGAGAAAATTACAAATAAGGAAAGAACAGTTTAGGTGACCCAGATGTTAATGGGAGCTTCTACAAATACTATAAATATTAAGTAACCATGGTTTTGAAACAACTAAATGATAACAAAGGAATGTATTTTTTTGGAATAACAATTAATTAATATGTATTTCAACAGTATTTCACAACTCCCCTTTAAACGGATTAGACTGAATTAGGAACCTGTGATACTGTTTTAGCCAATTTGGAATACAATCAATGGTGGAGAAACCCTATATAGTGCCACCCTATACAGCTGGCTTTCATACACATATCTGCACCTGGTTGGGGAAATCTGTGCAAAATATGTATTTGTTAACCCTGTGCTAGCTTAGCACTTTCAGAAAATTTACAACTGCACAGCTCAGCAGAGAATTTATTCCCTGATCAATAGAATTTTACCAGGATGTGTCCATTGGGATTGGGGTAGATATCCTGGGGGAAGAAGGGGGAGCCTGAAGTGTACTACTGATATGAATGTTATATATTCTGTATTATTTAACAGGAATCTGAAGGCAATCCATCCATATGCAGAAGCTGCTTGTACATCTTTGCTTATATTATATTATAAAATTGTTGTTAGTTTGTTCTTAAGCAGAAGTGCAATTCTGATCTATGTACATGTCTTACACTTCCAGTGTGAAGGCCTTACACCCCAGGGGCAGCCAATGTGGTGCCCTCCAATGCCTTGAACTACAATTCCCATCATCCCTGGCCACTGGCTATACTGGCTGGGGTTGATACGAGTTGCAGTCCAAAATATTTGGAAGTCATCATATTGACTACCCCCATCTTAGATCTTACTCATTTGAAGTCACTTCTGAGTCTCTTTTTTATCAGTGTTTTGAGTTTTAGGCAACACTGAAATATCTTACAGTTTGTCAAAAAAAGATCCAAATATTGAAGCCCCCAAATTTAAGATATTCTGTTTTTTGAAATTCTAGGAGAGTTTCCCTCTTTATGAAATGCCACTGATGTGTTGCACTGGTAACAATTTTACCAGGGAAATAGTTGCTCTTATTCACATTATCTTCTATTTAAAAAAAAAAAAAGCCAAGGTTTTGGCTGGTGATTTTTGATAGTACGTTTTAATGCAACCTCCCCATTGCACCCTGCAGAGTTCAATATAAAGATACACATCTTCAACAAGCAGCTGCTTCTCAATTTAATTTGCACAGTTTTTTCATGCTCCACTGGTGTATTAAATGCTGCTGCACTCTGTAGGAGTTTATCTATGATAAACCCAACAGCTGGCTGCTTGCTTCATACTGACCTTCTCAAAATGTTTTAGTACATGTCACACAAGTACTATAGTATTACAGATTTAAACTGCCATTTCAGTATGATTGGCATACAAGTGTCTCATTTCCTTAACCACCTATGTATGAACTCCATCCTGAATCTTTATTAAAAGCACAGAAGTCAGTCAAGTTCACAGCTGAGGCAGCTTCAGCTGCTTTTAATACCAGTGCCTAAATGTTTTCCTGCTCATTTGTTTAGCCGCACATGTTTGAGAACCTTGTAATTAAGACAAATTGGGTAATCAAAGAAGAATAATCTTTCTTGTTACTTCCCCATCCATTTTGCTCCAAGCTAAGATGACAGATGTTGGTGAAGGGAAGAGAAAAAGCTGAAGCAAAATAAAGACAATAGTCTTAGCTCAGTTAGTATCATATCATATATACAGAGCAAAACATTATATCCACATTGGTGCTCAGGAAACTAAAGAGTACATGCAAAAAGTAGATTTGTTTCAAATTAACCATTCCACTATCTATTCCATCTCTCCGATGGGAAGATCAGAGAAAATCATCTCTCATTAGAGAGAGAATATTAACAGGTTTAGTTTAACATTCTGACAATTTTTTAGTTAGAAAGGAAAGCTATGCTATGTTTGTAGCACATAATTTGGTGTCCTGGGATCACAGGAGGTTTGACAGCCGTTTGCAAAACTCTACATTGACATCATGTACACACAAGTGGCAACCACAAGAAAATGTGTTACATTCCTCCTAGCCCTTTGAATGAATGTTCAAATGTTCAGCCAGTTTGGAACAGAATCACTAACATTGCTTTGAGCTTATGCAAGGAAGAGAGTTTCAGTGGGGCAGGGGGAGTGAACTAAAAAAGGACAGCTTTTTTTCCCTTTCCCACCTTCCTGAAATCTTTCCCCATTGAGTCAGTCTTGAACCTATGCACTTTAATGTTATATAACAGTGTGATGAGGAGTTTGAAGACTGAGAAAAGAGGAAGGTGTCCTTTTAGCGCTCCTGAAATGTTCCTGTATGGCACATAAAGTTTAAAAACAAACAAAAACCACATGGCACACATCCCTACAACTGCAATCCCCCTTCCAGAACACCACAAGATTTTAGAGCTCAAGCAGACCAACTCTCTCCCTGCTTTTCTATTCTTTTTCTCAACCGATATCCTCAATACTCCATGGATCAACTGTCCTCAACATTTCATAGGCCCAGGAAGCATCTTACGATAGGTTCCTGAATGGTCATTTCTTAATATCTTTTAATTTACAACTGATATACTTCTGCATACCTAGGAAGTATGTCAAGCATGCATATGCAGAAACTGCTACCTTATTTTTGGTGGTCCTGTTTGAGCTCCAGACTGATAGGCATGGAACCTCCCAGGTCCAGTAATAAAGGGAACAAGTGGGACTCAAAACAAAACTTTGCAGTGCATCTTCCATCTTTCCTGTTTAGGAGTCCAGCCAGCCATGCACTTCCCACATCTATGCTTCCATTGCTATGGCTGTTGAGCATGTGCAGTCTTGGAAGTTTACCATGTTTGTTTTTAACTTCCACAGTATCTTTAAGTATGTGATTTTAACCTATTTATTTTGGTAAACCTTAGTGCGCTACCAATAGACCAATACATTCCTCTCGCTTCGCCTTGTATTGGTACATACCACCCAGAGTTCATTGTTAAGGGAGAGCAGGGACAATGATTATGACGGGGGGGGGGGTTCCTGTTTTTATGAGTTGTTGCTACAAGGCACTTCTACACAGCTGGATAAAGTACTGAGTTTTTCAAAGTCTAGCTTCATTATAATCTGGGTTCAATTTATTTATTTGTTTATTAATGTATAGTCTGCCAATAAGGCTTCAACAAGTCCTCAGGGCAGCTTACAAAATAGGTTGTTTTCTTACACTTGACAATTGAACAAGACATAAATGCCAAGATTTTTAAACTTGGAGTGCAATTCTGTTAAATGCAAACACTCAAATTACAGCCTACTGTGTGTGGTTTCAAATGCCAACATCCATTTCAATAGAAAGTGTTTAGTATAGAGCCAAATTCAAAATGACAAATACAAACCCATGAATACAAGAAATTTATGAATGGTTTAAAATTGCTGGGACTTCTGATTCAATATATTCGGGATATTCTAAGCACAAAAGGGCAAATGGAACCATGCTCAGTTTGACTGTGTGGAATGTCCTGCTGAGTTTCAGAGGTATTGTGTTAATAACAGGAGCAATGAAATCGATTAAGCTTGAAAGCACCAGGTCATGTTTGGCAAGCTTGTTAATGTCTCACCAAGAAATATATTCCAGTGTCTTAAGCAGCTCGATGGCAGTCTAAAAATTACTTAACAATTTGGAAGTACAGTGGTACCTCCAGTTGCGGACAAGATCTGTTCCGGAGCTCCGGTCGGATCCCAAGATCTCTGCAACCGGAGGGACCGCTTCTGCGCATGCATGCACAGCGAAACACTTCCGGGTTTGCCGCTTTCACAACCCGAAGTTTATGTTAGCCGAAGGTAACGTAAGCCGAGGTGCTACTGTACTTTCATACCTTTTAAAGCAAAATATGGGACTATAGACAGCAAAGTTTTGATATGGGGCATATTTCCGCACAAACATTTTGAAACAAGCAACTTCCCAACACAAAACTTCCCAGTTATGGAACTACCTCCTATTAACATCTATCTGTCCCCCACATTATTTTAATTCAGGCAACATCTTAAGACCTTTTTTTCCCCTGGCAAGCCTTTGGAGCGTAAGAGGAGTGGCTTCATATGTATAATTTAATGCTGACTTTTATGTTGAATTGCATATTATATTTTGTATTGATTTTGATTTCATTATGAGTTTTTGTTGTTAGCTGCAGTGGGCTCCCATGAGAGGAAGAATAGGCATACTAATTGAAATAATAAAGGGGGGTGGGAATACCTGAGTAGACAGACACCTATGAGAAGACTAAAAGTGAAAATTTTATAATCCCTTAAACTGTGTGTTTTAGAACACAGTACACAGTTCTGACCAAACATTTAAGTTGTTTGTTTAGTCCTCCTCCTGAGTAGTTCATAAACCTTTAAGGTGAAACAGAACCTGTGAATTTATTCACAGAATTATCCTAGTAAACCTCTACTGCAGAAGCAACAGCAATGCTATGTTTCTCCGATAGGAATCTGGCTATAGTCTAATCTACCACTGGAAGGAAAGAAGGAAAAAAGGAAAGAAAGAAAGAAAGAAAGAAAGAAAGAAAGAAAGAAAGAAAGAAAGAAGTTGTGCCTGATTTTCCAGGGAGCTATCCCTCTTGACGACAGCTCCCTTAACTAACCTGCCAGCATCCGTCTCCTTGAAGATTCCATCTTGGTTGGGGCAGAGTTCACAGCTCGGAGAAACACCACATTTGCAGGCATCACAGAACCATGGTTCAGTGGAGTTTTCTGAAGCGGAGCTCATAATAGAATCACTTTCGCCGTCAACACCATAACAACCTAGGAAGATAGACAATACGAATGAATTAAATCAAAGAAATGTTATATCAAGGGATGTATTTAGGAATTAACATAAGACATGGAAAGCAAGGGCTCATGAAGATATTTTCGCAAGAAGTGCTGGAGCTATACAGTAGGTAAGGCAGAACTGACAGAGCTCTTTGAAGGAGGTGGCCAAATAGACATATGTGTGTTCACGGTCTCAATTAGAGGGTTTTTGGAAGCAACACCTGTTCTTTACTTTCTCCAGCCACAAGAGTTCTATTACACTTCTGTGAGCTTTCTGGAAAACTGTTGTCTCTATGCAGCCTTATTTATAAGGAGAGAATAAGGGAGATAACTATTCTGGATGAAGTAGCTACTCAAAAAAACAAAAGCAGCTGCCTTCTAATTAGTAAGCAGTAAGTAGAAAACACCCATGCATTTTGATTTGTCTCTATAACTGTGCAGATTGTTCCCTTGGCAAATGAAAGCTACATTTTTATTTTTATTTTACAAATTTGCAGGTACTACCAAATGGCTAATTAGGTGACATTCTGCAAGGTTGTTTGATTGATTTTGGAGCATTACATATACCCTCTGACAGGAAGTCATTCTGTTAATTTGTACAATTGACTGTGCTTTACTGGAGGAGGATTGGAGATTAATTCAAAAGACATCAGAAAATACCGTAGTATTTTAAAGCAATGATTATTCTCTGCTTTTACAACCTATTATATGGGTGATTTGGGACGTGGGTGGCGCTGTGGTCTAAACCACTGTGCCTCTTGGGGTTGCCGATCCGAAATTTGGCAGCTCGAATCCACACAGCGGGGTGCAAGCAGATAACTGGTACCACCACAGCGGGAAGGTGAACGGCATTTCTGTGCATTCTGGCACTCATCATCGCACCAGAAGCAGTTTAGTCATGCTGACCACATGACCTGGAAAGCTGTCTGTGGACAAATGCCAGATCCCTTGCCCTGAGATGAGGTGAGCGCCGCAACCCCATAGTCGCCTTTGACTGGACTTAATTGTCCAGGGCTCCTTTACCTTAGCTTTAACCATATGGGTGATTTCTAGATAACATATTGAATGCCTCCTGAAAACAATTAGATTTACTTCAGGTGAATAGAAAACTTAAAGAAAGAGTGAGATTGACTGATTGCAAAGAGATCTGAAAGCTCAACTATGGAGAAATAGTTGCACTGTGCACCTATTTTATTATAGGTAAAGTCACCAGTTCATGCAACTCTTAAGAGCATGAATTCTTCACTGTGTACAATACCAATATTGGAGTAAACAAAGGGATATCAAAATATTTTAGGAAAATTGCAGTATATATTTAATTTATAGCACCAATGCAAGGACAACTGCCAGAAAGTAAATGACCCACAACTACATTGCCTGCAATGATATGTACCAGACAATAATGGCAACAGCTTTACTAAGTTAAATGAGAAAGGATATAAGAAGTTAAGACTTGGAATATGATATTTGATTTGATAAGAATAAGTTGTATCATTTAAGATATGTTGATTATAACTGTAAGACTAAGATTAGATGTAAGAAATAAGATTTTACAATGTTACAAAGTTACTAAAGAAGATTAGAAATGAACGCATAAGAGAGGACATGAGGAAGTCCCAAGCCTAGGATTTTAAAGAAGAGAAGGATTGTTAAATAATTGTGTTTTTTGTTGGTGTGTTTTTGTGTAGTGTGTGTATTGTGTGTATTTGTATTTTGTTTAATTTGATTTTGAAAAATCCAATAAATTCTTACTTTAAAAAAAGATATGTACCAGACAGTTTTCTTTAGACACGCTGCAATCAGTACATCAGGAGAACTGACACCCCAGCTGGGGGTGCTGTGCTATTACAAACCAGTTAGGAGATTTTAGCACAAAAGCAGTTATCTAAAGTGACAGACCAGAGCTTAAGATTTTATTTTTAAATTTATCCACAGAAGGGCAAATCTATCCAAGGAACACTTTATAAAATATACCTTTTTTCAACTAAAACAAGTAACATCTTCCAGAAGCACTGATAGAAATTTGTCACCCAGATCTTAAAAGAAAAAAAAATGTTCCAGACATGTATCTAGCAAAATCTCTGTTATTATGAGGGACCATAAAGTGCAGAAAGGTATGGCCTTTGAATATCAGGAGCAGGTGGCAGATTTTACCACCCACACCAAGTATATTTCAACATCCAACACTTTCCTTTTCCACCAAGAGTGAACATTCATTCAGATTGGAAAACCGCGTCAGCCTCAGGGGTTAGTACCACCAGGCATCTGTTGAGGGCTCTCAGAAGGGGCTCCTGCCAATCCAGAATGGTGGCTGCAGATGCTTGAACCTGGCACACCACTCAGTCTTGAATGAAGAAAATACGGTGACCTCCTGATGCCAAAAACCATTGTTTTAAATTTAAACCAACAAAACAATCACTGCCCATTGAGGTTGAAAATATTTCCTAGAAAGGAAAGTCTAGGCTGAACTTCCAAACACACAAAGGAAGGTGGCCCCTCAAAATGTAACAGGCTGAGGGCTTCCCTATATTCATGCTGCCTCCAACCCAGGCAGCAGAGAACAAAGTGAAAGCACCAGTTCTCAGCTAACTGGAGCTTAGAGTTAAGCTAAAGAGAAGCAAATAGGTTGCTGCTTGCTAACCTTCAGTGTGGGATCCCACACAAAAAACAACAACACAAGTACAAAAGAGAACAGCAACGCCAAACACATTAAAGCACACAAATATTACAGAGAGCTCTCCAAGTAAAATTTATCTATACTGAAAATGTAATGATGAAATATACACAGTAAACCAAAATACCTCCAAGGAGACACTAACAGTGCAATCCAGTGCATGTTTTCTCATATATAAGCCCTAATATGCTCAACAGAGATTACTTCTGAGTAAATAAAGAATTTCACACTGTGACAGAAAATTAAGACAGCAATGTTGGGTTCCCTAGTTGGAAGCTCCAGAGTCGGAGTGTGACCACAGAGAAAGCCCTATCTCTGGTCCCATCCAAACATGCCTTTGCGATTTAATAAGAGCCTATACTTCTGATTTGAGGCAAGCTGTTAGGGCTGGGAATGATAAGCAATTGAACCTTAACTTCATATAGATGCAGTATGAATCACTATGCAAACTATTTGGGAGAAGATCTAACCTCCACCAATGTGTTTATTTCAAGATGTTTTTATGTTCCCTTTTAACTAGTCTGAATGATGATGTACTACAACAAATCAGTCACACTCAGCTGTAAACTGTATACATTAGCATGCCTTCTATCAGCATTTACTTCTTAAATGGATGACACTATATTAAGAGGAGCAACTGCCTTCGTGAATTTAAAAGATTCACTGGGCAAATCCTTTGTTTCTATTCAAAAGATCAGGGTTAGATCTTATTGGCAAAACCATTTAATATATGAAGCTTTTATATACTGGAACTGAAGGGCATAAGGATTATAGCTTTAATTTGTTTTCCACTAAGGAAAAATACAAATTAACAGTTGAGTTTTCATAAACACGAAGCAGGTTTGACTGCATGCAAATTCATGGTTGCAGATTTAATCTCCCATATCTGAAAGTCAAGGAATACCAAACAGTTGTAGAAAGTATTGCATCCAATGCCGCTGTGTGAAAACAAATTCACCTCAATTTGCTAAGAGAAAAACAAAGCTTTATTATTTGTTGGAAATTGAAGTCATGATAGAATTACCTTCATGCACTGTTATTCCACAATTGTCGCACTGGATTATTTCATCAGCATCTTCACTATTATCCCCAAGACAAACACAGCAAATCATAATATGGTCCATTTTCTGAGAGCTCCAATTCTGAGATTTCTCAAGAATCAGCGAGTCCTATCATTGAAAAGTAAAAATACACTTGTTATATTAGAAGAGGCATTATCATGATTTACTATTGTTTTGAGCCTGCAACCTATGTTAGAACTGTAAGTGAACATGATTCCTCAAGCCCTTTACTTCTTTATCTATTGGTGTTTTTATGTTATACTATGTGAACGATCACATCTACAATGGCCCTAAGCACTCTCACAAAGGCCTGGCATTCTTAGCCTTGTTGTTTCCCCTCGTGTTCTTTTCCAGCTCCTGCTCCTTATACTTTGCTATCTCTTGCTTCTAATTGCTAGTTTTAAGCCTACAAATCATACATGCCATATACCAGTGGTGGGGAAACTTGGGACCTCTAGATGTTGTTGAACTCCAGCTTCTATCAGACCAAGAAACACAGTCAACAGTCAGAGATGATGGAACTTGTAGTCCAACAACTTCTATGGTGCCAGAGATTCCCCGTTCCTGCCAAATACCTTACACAACACTACCAAACTAGGGTGCAACAAATAACTCCAATCTCCTTCCTTTGCAGTTATCCAGTAAGTTAGCTAGGCCCCCTGTCATTATACATTTCCTCTGGTTTCCCCCCCCCCCGCCCTTTTTCAAGATTCATATAGGTCAGCCAGGGTGGATAAAAATGAATGATTTTTCCCCAAAAAAATCAGATTTTTAAAAAATTTAAATCGGATATTTTTTATTTAAATTGATTTTTTTGATTTAAATTGGATTTTTAAAATAAAACACTTTTTTAAGGAAAAAAATCTTTCTAAAGATAGTTTTCTATTTAAGTTACATTATATTCCAAAAGCTAGCATTCATCAGGAATGTTTTAAGTTTTTCATTTGTGCTGAAACTCAGTCTAAGTTGGGGGATTAAAAAAAAGTTTACCACATCAGTTAACAAACATGGATACATGTTATTGTTTTAGTTAAATAACTTGTTTAAATAGTTGTTAAGGAAATGATTATTTTTCTCCTTCCAATAAAGTGCAGCAGAAAAGCTGTCCAAATATAAACAGTTAACTTATTAGACCTCACAATAATTTCATAATTATCTGTCCATGTATTTCTAATAGTATAACCAAATCAGTAATTTTTGATGCTACTGTAAAAACTAGTCTGAAATTTTATTATTCTCAAAATGAAACCTTCCTCTGTTTGTAAATATTAAGATTATACCAGCAGGAATGTCTTTCTGTAAAAAATAAATAAAACTGATTTAAATCAAGTCTTAATGACCAGTGATTTCAATCGTGATTTCAATCAATTTGATTTAAATCAAATTCACCCTGAGGTCAGCCCAAACCAACTCATGGAATTGCTATGATATCAAAATACAGTGGACGCTCGGGTTGCGAACGCGATCCATGTGCGAGGTGCGTTCACAACCCACAGCGTCCATAACCCGCGGCGCTGTGCGGGTTGTGATTCGCCACTTCTGCGTATGCGCGAGCGCCGAAACCCAGAAGTAACCCGTTCTGGTACTTCTGGGTTCGGCGCATTCATATCCTGCAGCGAACGCAACCCGCAGCGAGCGCAGCACGAGGTATGACTGTACCACTGTGAGCTCCTTGAGAGAAAAGAGGATACAAACATAACGAACAATGCATTACTATCACACAAACTTACAAAATATTAAGTACTGAAACACACAAAAGTTGAAGCCACAATGCTGAAGGGCTAGGCTTGGCTTTCAATAAACAAGCATATTTGTTATAGAAGAAAAAAACAAGAATTGCTTCTGAATAAAGACAAAGCCAGGATTGTCTTGTACGTATCTCATTTTCCCTAAGAAGCAGCCTCGTGTCTCATGGCAAGCTACTTTTGAAGCTGAGGGAAATTTCAAATCCAGATTGTGACACTATTACAACAGGTGCTCAAACAAAAAAGTAAGAAATTCCACTGGCCATGCAGAAGCCTTTGCCTAAAGTAGTTCTATGGATCCCAGCCTATGTTATATGATGCACAAATTTAATTCGGGGTTTCCTGATTTCGGACTAAAATGTTCCTGTGCCTTTCTCAAGATTGGCTCCTTAAAGAAACCATTTAGGTTTCCCTAGGTTTTAGCCACTGCTGCATCATTATTACAAATGCTATTATATCCTCCCCAAGAATATCACTGTATACACAATAAGGAACAACATGGTGGGGGGGGGGGGAATCTCCCAGTCTTCAAGCTGCAAGAACATGTAATAATTCCAGCTGTTAATTTATGGTTTTTCGAGCAACTCCCCAAACTCTATATATGTCTGCACAAAGGCAAGTACACTCAGGTAGGTGGCGACACAAATCCTAATGCGTAGCAAAACATTGGCCATTACAACTAAATCATCACCTGATCAATTAATTGGATAGTTTGTAAGCTAAAAACATTTTGGTTGACTAAAAAGTTGCCCCAATTAATCAGGCAAATTTTGTTTTTTTAACTGCTTTTAATACATTTAATTTTATTGTTTTCATGTCCTAACTTTTTGCCATCATCACCTTTCTTCCATCATGGGGCTCAAAGGTAGTGAATGTGATTCCCAGCTGGCCTCCCATTCCAAGTACTGAACAGATCCCGACCCACTTAGCTCATGTGCCTTCTGAATAAGGTATAAATTACATATGAAAGCACCAGCTTAGCAGAGGCATTTCCTGAGATAAAAAATGCCCCTTCTAAAATTATGTTTGATGTGACAGATGTGTGCAGCATGCCTTTTTTCTTAAAAACAAGTGTTTTTCCTCTTACACACATATATGCATGTTTTTCATATGATTAATTGGCTAAGATTTTTTTAAACTGTGCAACAGCCCTAATTATGAAAAACAGACATTTAAATTACCATCAAAGTACTTTGGATTCTGCTTGAAACCAAGTAGAAATTCATCATCCAACTTCTGACACATCTAAACCTTCACAACTTTAGTGAAATACTATGGAACTTTCCATAATGGCAGGCAATGAAATACTACAAAGTATATTTTATATGAAGATACAGTAGAGATGCAGCCATTGATCCTTAGTCCCATGGAACTCATTGGGAGAGTTTAGTCATGGCTATGCTATAGATCAGGGGTCCCCAAACTAAGGCCCGCGGGCTGGATATGGCCCGAGCGAGCCAATATCTGGCACGCGACAACCGCCGCCGCCCGGTCTTACCGGCACTGTGCCGGAAATAGCTTGCGCACATGTGCAAGCGTCATTTCCAGCGCACTTCCGGGTCTGTGGAGGCCCGTGTGCACGCGCACAAGCTATTTCCAGCGCTGCACCAACCCAGAAGTGCACCAGAAAAAAGCGCACGTGCATATGGGCACGCACACCCCTGCCCTCTGTGCAATCGGGGCCAGAGGAACCAGCCCAAGGCCGGGTAAGTTTGCCGACCCCTGCTATAGATTCAGATATTCAACAGAAAGTGATTCCACGGGGAATGGTCAGACGTATTATGTATTCTTATTTCTAGATTGCTCTTCATCTGAAGACCACTGGATGGAATATAACACAATATAAACCAAACAACAGAGCTACAAAACTCAAGGTAGTTGTACATGGGTTTCCCAGCTGGCCTTCCATTTAGGCACTAATCTGATCCAGACCAGCTTACCTTCAGTAAGATGGATACAAAGTGTGCGCATCCGGCTAGGCCTGTGACTACCTAACTACAGGAGACATGTGTAGGAAAGAACCAAGGACCATACTGAAATAAATACCTAGTCTCAACAGTTTAATTGCTTTAACCTAACTAAGTTTTCATTCAACTTTCAATAATTTAAAAACCTCTTAAAGTGTAGTTTGCGAAATATGGATTGGCTGAAGTATTTTAATCTAGAGGGATAGATGATCTGTGATAGATGACAAACTTGAAAATTTGAAAGACTAGATTGCAATACTGGCTCTACCCCACACAGGTCTCCACTAAGGACTGAACTTTAAAGATGCAGCACTGATTGCCATTAGCAGAACAGCACTTAGAACAGCACATCACACTTAGCAATGTGATTCAGTGCAATTAATCTCCCTGGCCTTCATTTTCCTTATTCCTTAAATAGAACACAGATGTGGTTTACAATCCGAAGCACCTATATGCAAGACCCTTCATGCCAAAGCTGTCTTCAAAGGTTTCACCATCACAAACGTAGATGATGATGGTTGCAGTTTCATTATTAGAACCATTTTGTGAGGTCAGTGGCCATGGATGCTGCACTGAAAACTTCAAAGTCAACTTCGGCTGCACGCATAATTCACACCTGCAGACATGCATGCAAATAGCTTCCGTGGACTGCAGTCCAACTTGGGCAGAAACTTTGAGAGATTCAACCTATTAATACCTGTAAAATGTATTGCGAGACTTGGCTGGGAAGATGTCCTAAAGGCAAAGAACCACGATAAAAAATTTGCTGATGCAAGATCAAAGGATTCAGTTGTAATAGAGTGAGCTTCCTTCACAGCACGCATGATGAGATTATAAAGCGCATTATCTATGCACTTTACATGCCAGGATATTCAGCAATTAATGTATCTCTCTTCAGACCTGAATATACATTTGAAAGTAAGGCCCACTGACTCCAAGACTTCATCACCTGTATGTACTATTTTCATAACTCTGTCCACTGCAGCTCAAGATCGCTATAGTGTTTAGACCACTGGCCTCTGCTCCTCAATGCTTACATAGACATGGATACAGTAGCACCTCGGCTTATGTTACCCTTGGGTAACGTAAACTTTGGATTGCGAAAGCAGCAAACCCGGAAGTATTTTACTGGGTTTTGCCCCGCGTGCATGCGCAGAAGCGGTCCTCCGGTTGCAAAAATCTCGGGTTCTGTCCAGACCTCCGGAATGGGTCCCATCTGCAACTGGAGGTACCACTGTACTGGAAACACCACCATATCTTTAATACCAGCACATCACCATCAGGTACTAAAAGTTTGATGCTGTACTAAAATACACAGGAACATAAGTGCTGTCCTGCTGGATTAGGCCAAAGGCCGTCTGGTTGAACATTATGTTCCCACAGTGGCCAACCAGATGCCTATGTGAAGCCCTTATATAGGACAATAGCACAATAGCACTCTCCCATTCACATTTTTCAGTATTCAGGGACACGGTGCCTCTGACCCTGGATAGTATTGGTCTAATCCCCCTTTCAAAGTCATCAGCCATCAGTATATTTGGTGACAGTGAATTTCATAGTTTTTCTGCATCTCCCACCCCCCACCCCCGTTAGTTTTGCTGAATGACACTAGTTTCTAGTATTATGAGAGAAAGTGAAAAACTTACCTCTATCCACTTTCTTCAACATACATAATTTTATACACTTCTATCATCTGGCACACTCCCACCCCAAGCCTTTTCCCTAAACTAATCCCTCTCTGCAATACTGCAGACTTTCCTCAGAGGAGGGTTGCTCCATCTTTATGACCATTTTGGTTGCTCTCTTTTGAACATTTTCCTGCACTCTTTAGACAGCAAGCCAGAGTACATTTACTAGCAAATTAGCACCATTAAACACAGCAGGACTTACGGTAGTTTAAAGTAAACATGCAGAGGACTGTGCTGTTAATAGGCTCAGTCCTAAAAAATAATTTGCTACTACAGACTATCACTTTGCTAGGTAATTTTTGAATCTGGACTCAATGGTCTCACAAAGAGGTGGGCTTTAGAGCAGAGCTGGGGAACCTAAGTCCCTCCATATGATGTTGTTGTTGTTGTTGTTGTTGTTGTTGTTGTTG